>NC_067145.1:56918740-57573740 GCF_903995435.1 Acomys russatus
AACCTTCACACACTTTCTCTGAAGTAGATGGATGAAAAGCATTGGAGCTTTATCTGTACTCCTCAGGGAACTAAAAACAGAAGGGTTATGACTTCCTCCCAAAAGTCGCACAGCAAGCTTTCGGGGGAGCTGGAATTGCCACCAAGGAATTCTGTCTCCTGCCAACCCCTGTGACTCTCACCCACACTAGAATTTCCCTGACTCACCACTAAGTCCTGTCCACTCAACGAGGCCAAGTTTGCTTCTCTGACTTCCTGGAGGCATTAGCCTTGCACCGAGTTGGCCAGGAAAAAAAATTGAATTCAATGCAAAAGGCATAGAAAAAAAAAGACAAGTCAGATGGTCAATGAGCCTCTTTCACTCAAACAGCCAACTTGTCAACCATTCAACGAAACCTGGCAATGCAGGACAATGAACACAGAAATACAGAGTGGGAAAATGTCGGGTTCCTGGTACAGTCAGTGGAAAACAAAGACTTACATAAACAAAGCCAAGGTGTCTACCAGCCATTCAAGACACGGGTAAAGCCAGTTTCCAAGTTCAAGTGCTGGCAGTATTCTTGGCTCCAGCATACAGCACGGTAGAGCTCTCCACTAAGCCCACCCTGTCACAATGTCTGCTTCGTGGGATGATGTATGGCTTCCTCCCCTTTTGTATCTTGCATTTCTATTTTCAGTCGTTTCCTGTAACATTCCTGAATTCTGCTTACTTTTGCATTCCTCACATAGGGTTGAAGTACAGACCCACTCCAGACGCCTCTTTCGCTACAATATAGTTGCCATAGGAAGTAATTGCTCTCAGGAAACAATAGCGGAACAAATTATTGCTTAATACAATCTGGAAAGATACCCCTGCTCGGTGAGAGAATGCATTGTTCAATTATGTGTGGTTTGTGACTGTGCTTAGCCACTACAGGCAACGTCACTTGTAGACATTATAGTAATCTCTTGACATATGAATGTCCTTCCAAATGGAGAGTCAAGTGAAAGAGCTCTCTCTGCCATCTCAACCCAGAACCCATTCTCACCCTCAGGGAGCGAAACCATTTCCCTGACTATCATCTGGAACCGGGCTTTACATCATCTTTTAAAACAAGTTCTTTACTTTTTCAGAAATCCTTTTACTTCCCACACATGCCCATGAAGTCACTTTTTGGTTATATGCCACTCTTTGGTGCTGGAAGGTGAGGCACGTCTTTTATCTTCAGTGTATAAGAAAATAGTCTTGGAGCCAATAAGATGGCTCCATAGGTAAAGGAGCCTGACAGGCAAACCTGTTGACCTGGGTTTGATGCTTGGCACGCACAGTGGAAGGAAATAGCCAACTCCCAAGAGTTATTATTGGACCTACACACACACACACACACACCGAGGAAAGGGGAGTAATGAAGTGGGCTTACCCTATTACACATGTAAGCTGAGGCAAGAACAATGCAAATTCACAACCAGATTGGGCTCCATAGTGACAGCCACCAAAAAAGAGCCAGGATGCTATGAAGATGGTTCCGTGAGCAATAATGCTTGCTTTTCAAGCATCAGTAGCCTGGTTTAAATATCCAGGATGCTGCGAATTCAGCCAGGGACTCAGGGAGGCCTGGTGGCACTCAGAGGAAGGACAGCAGGCTACTAAGAAGAGACTTGATACCCTATGAGCATATACAGGGGGTAGAGGTCCCCCTCAGTCACAGTCATAGGGGAGAGGAGTAAGGGGGAAATGGGAGGGAGAGAGGAATGGGAGGATACAGGGATGGGATAACAATTGAGATGTAATATGAATAAACTAATAAAATATATTAAAATAAATAAATAAATATCCAGGACGCACTTCCAAAGCCAGGTGTGGCTGGAAGGGTTGTAAAGCCAGCATCGGGGAATCAAGATAGACAAATACGTAGAGCTTGCTGGCCCACCAGCCTAGCTGAAACAGCTTCCAGGTCAGTGAGATGCCTTGTTCCACGTTAGTAAGGGGGAAAGAAAGATACCTGGCATCCTGCTCTGGTTTTCATGGGTGGGTGTACCCCTACACTCATGTTCATGTAACACACACACAAACACACACACACACACACACACACACACACACACACACAGATGCATAGCATGACTGACTGCCTTAGGCACAGCCTCGCTTGTAAACAAGTTTGTGATGAACTGGCCCTGGATAGCACAGAGAGGGCTGCACATTGCTCTTAAAAGAAATCATTGTAATTATAAACTCTATAACTTTTATAGGATGACTGTTTTATGAGATATAGCATGAGGGATGTCCTTTGCTGATACTGCCCTTAATCACTTCCTATTTACTTATTATGTAACCTCTGATGAAGCCAGCGATTACATTTCACATTATGTCTCTGGCTTTCATTGTAATTTTATTTAACTCTGTGACAGCCTCTTATGTGCCATAGATCTGTGCACTACAGCCAAAGCATCTACCCAAATAATGAGAATGTTGCTGGGTATTTGGTTTTTTGTTTTTGTTTTTGTTTTTGTTTTTGGGGGTGGGGGGGAGAGGAGGTGGGTCCCATTGAAAATTCATTTTGGTTTGTTTGTTTGTTTGTCTGTTTTTTGTTTGTTTGGTTTTTCTTTAATTGTACCAAGGAGCAAGGCTTCTTTTAGAAGTGCTACCCAGTTGTTGTTTTTCTCTCAATCGTAATGCTCCACGTTCCCTGCTAAAGATGGGAAATTAGGAACCATCTAAGTGGTATAGACTTCACAGAGTTTTCCTCACCTACTCACCTCTCATTTGCTTGTGTTCTCCTCTAGCCCTTTGAGAGTCTCACTTGTCAAGAGTGGCTCCAGTAGAAAAAGAGCTTTTGATGCATGTCCTTTGTATGTTGCCTCTGAAAAAGGGTTGAGTAAGAACGAATTATAGAGAACACAGGAGAAGCCAGAGAAGATGAGAATGATAAATTCAGAAAATTTTCAACAGGGTTTCAATAGCAATTAAGTTGAAATTTTAAGAAAAAAGAGGGACTAGTAGGATGGCTCAGTGGGTATAGGTACCTATTGCCAGGGCTGAAGACTTGGCCTACTGGGACTCACAGAGTAGAAGAGAGAACACAGTCCCATGAGTTGACCTCTGATCTCTACCTGCACACACTCTTTATAGCAGGTGCATGTGCTCTCCAAGGCATAAGTGTGAATCATACACACACACACATTATATATATATACACTGTGTGTGTGTGTGTGTGTGTGTGTGTGTGTGTGTGTTTAAAACAAGAAGTAGACTCCTGTGTGCTCTTGGCTGTGTGCTATGACAGGGATGGAGGTGGACCACTTGCTCCAAGAACCACTACTTTTATTTCTTCGTGGCCTGTTTTATAGCTGATCACATTTGGAAATGACCCTGGTGCCCTTTGAGGCCACAGTCCCCACTTTTCAGTAGTTAGAATCAGTTCTTACCACATGTTGTTTCTGCATTTATGAAACAGCCATGAATAATTACCACCCGTCTTTACCTGGCCTGTCTCTCTTTCTTCATGCCCCTGTAATCTATTACATACCCTCAGATTTGTCTTCACCAAACAGACATTGGAGTTTTAACTAAACTTGTTATTTTAGTTTAGCCATTTGTGATCAGAGAGGTCCAACAGATTGTGAATGCAGGTCATAGAGTTGGGTACAGCAAAGAGTCTGTTCATGGAGAAAAGAGTACAACAAACAAGCAGATAAAAATATAAATTTCAATACAGGAGAAGCTATTCCATCATAGTCTTTTGTTTGTCTGTTTTGTGCATGTGTGTTTATATGCACATATTTGTGTATGCGCATATGTGTATTGGATGTGCATCCTAGTTAGGTTTTTTGGTTTGGTTTTGTTTTTTTGGTTTTTGGTTTTGGTTTTGTTTTTTTGTTTTGTTTTATTTTTTCCCAATTTGACAGAAACTAGGATCATCTGAGAAGAGGGAACCTCAAATGAGAGAATTACTCAAATCATACTGATCTGTAAGAAAGAGTGTGGAACAAGTTTCAAAATTCATAGGCCAGATAATGGTGGGCACTTCCACCTCTGGGCAGGTGATCTTGGTTGTATAAGAAAGCAGCTAAGCAAGCCCAAGCACGTAGCATTTCTCCAAGGTCATACTTCGGTTCCTGCCTCTGAGTCCCTGCCTTTGAGTTTCTCCCTCTGAGTCCCTGCCTCTGAGTCCCTGCCTCTGAGCCCCTGCCTCTGAGCCCCTCCTCTGAGTCCCTGCCTCTGAGTCCCTGCCTCTGAGTTCCTGCCTCTGAGTTCCTGCCTCTGAGTCCCTGCCTCTGAGCCCCTGCCTCTGAGTCCCTGCCTCTGAGTTCCTGCCTCTGAGTCCCTGCCTCTGAGTTCCTGCCTCTGAGTTCCTGCCTCTGAGTTCCTGCCTCAAGTTCACGGCCTGACCTCCCTTCATGAGAGAAGGAACTGCAATGATAAGCTGAAAGATGCATTTTCTGCCCGTGTTGCTTTCCGTCGTGGTGTCTATTACAGCAGCAGAAACCTAACTAGGACAGGGCTATGTACACGGAGAAGCCAAAGGTTGGTAACAGGTGTCTTCCTTGACTCTTCTCCTAGAGTGGACCCTGAGTCTTAACAGTTTGACCTACATACCAGCCAATGAGCTTCAAGAGTCCTCCTATCTTCACCCTCAGCCCTGGGGTCATAGACAGGAGCCACTCACTGCCCTGACTTTGTATGTCGGTGTTGTGGAACCTGAACCTAGGCCCTTGTACTTGAATAACAAACACTATACTGTCTGAACCATTCCCCCAGTCCTGTTTGTTTGTTTCTTTGCTTATCTGTGTGTTAGAGACAGGGTCTTTTATAAGACAGAGCCTCATGTAGTCTAAAGTGGCCTCAAAACCTCTTTGTAGTATCTTCCAACCTTCACCTCCCAGCTACTAGGATGGCAGCTGTGCATGCAACACTTGGCTTCCTAGTACAACTCCCACTTAGAATTAAAAACAGAAAGGACCACTCTGTTAGTGATGGGTTGCAATGTTCATAGGAAAAGATCAGCATTGTTGGTGGTAGGAGGCAGCTCTATTATTTCTTTCTTGATTACATTAAAAAGTGTTATAATTTTAGGAAAGTGTTAGATCGGGTAACCATTATACACCCTCTGAGAAATCCTCTTCTACACACACTACTGGAAATCTTTTCCAATCTAGGTTTAATGGTTTTTGAAATATCAAGCATAAAAGACAATATTGGCCTTGATCATGTATGAATTTCTTTAACCCATTTTCTTTATTTTACCTTGCTATGAAGGTGCTTCTAAAATCGGTGATGCAAGATCAAGATGATTCATCAACTGCAAAGAAGCCTTAGGGCTGTTTCCCTGGGCAAGGACTTTTACCCCAGGTTCTCAGAGCAGCCTGGCCTTACTGCTTTCTACTTGGGAGTTGTGGGAGGTGGAGAAGCACTGGGATCTTGGTTTCTTTTGCTTTAGATTAAGTTGCCAGTTTTATAAATGCTTTTTAATTGAATAAATCAAATTTAAGCTGAAAATATGATAGTTGAGTGAAAAGGGATAGAAGATGAGGCATTTGGGGGACTGTGTACAAAGGATTCATTTGACCGGTGTACCCAGACTCTTACTCAACTTATAGTAAATGAGGACATTTAGTTGAAAAAGTACAATGTCCCTCCTCAAAAGGGCTTGTCTAACACTATTTCTGGTCAGCAAGGCACAAATGTATATTCACCCCAGATAGGGAAGCAATAACAGGCCAAAGTAAGAATACCACCCAAGTGAAACTTGATGAACCAGTAAATTTTACTGGTATTATATATAGAAGTATGGGTATGGGGTTACTTACAGGAGCAGAAATTGCTCAAAGACAGCTGCATCACCAAAGCCCACCTCAGCATGGCTGATA
Organism: Acomys russatus; assembly: GCF_903995435.1. Lineage (NCBI taxonomy): Eukaryota > Metazoa > Chordata > Mammalia > Rodentia > Muridae > Acomys > Acomys russatus. The sequence goes on from NC_067145.1 coordinate 56,924,590, forward strand.
ACTCATGAAAGATGAAAACTTAGATTGCACTGAAAAGCACCTTAATAGGTTGGAGGTTGTCTCTTTCAGGTATCTCAGTCTGGTCCACTTTTAGACAGCTTGGCTGCTCTCTGCCTCTCCAAGAAAGCCGTGCTAATCTTTGTGTTATTCTGGGAACTTGGTTGGTCTGAGCCTCTTCCAGATAGTTTTTTTTTCTTCTAGGAATGTATGTCATAGTCTTATACCTATATACCCTTGGGAAGGGAAGGAACTCTGAAATCTGGTCAGTTTCAGGGACTTCCTGAAGCCTTTGAATTGTTTACTTCCTGAGCTTAAGAACTTTCCCTGCAGCATTGGCCATTTCAAGTTCCTTAGAACATCCTGTATTTTTAAAAAGCTTCCCTCCAAAATGAAATGGTTTATCTCAGAAGAAATTGCTACCCAAAGGGGCTGAATGGTATTTTCACCAAAGAGTGTCAAGTTAGTGTTCTTAATTGCCCATTGTCCCCCAGTCAACTTCAAGATAGGATATATATATCAGCTTCTTGGGCTGATAAAAATGACTCCATGGGCAAGGCTGCTTGCTGCCAAGCCTGATGAGCTGAGTGGTAGAACCAACTGATCCAACTTCCTCCCCTACCCCATGGATAGATAGATGATAGATAGATGGATAGATAGATGGATAGATAGTGAGATAGAGAGATAGAGGGATATTGATAAATGATAACAGATTCTTTCAAGAAGATAGAATGATGAAAGAAGGTAGGCAGATCAAATAAAATTCTTTCAGTAGATGAAACATCAGAGCCAATTGATTTTTCTGGGTCTCCCATAAAATTAATGATGTTACTTTTAGTGCCCCTAAATCGCATCCTGATTGCTTCTCTGTCAGCTGTTATAGCTACATCAGTATTTTATGTACACACAGGACTCAGTATCTTGATGTAAATGATCCCCACACAGTGCTTTTATGCTTAGAAAATTCAGCAGCTAAGACTTCATAATTCTATGTAAACAACATCAGTTGTTCAGATGACGCTTTACAAAACAGTATACAAACTGTTGCTCTTGTGTCTGATGCAGGGGTGAATGAAATCTCATACATTAACAGACTAAAGCCTGTATTGGTTGTTTGGAAGCAGAGGAGAAATTGTTCAAGTTCAGGAATGGTCATTCACATCTATAGTCCTGTTGTTCTGAAAGTTGGTGCAGGGTAGCTATATATGAGACCTTGTCTTTAAAAAAACAAAACAAAACAAAACAAACAAACAAACAAAAAACCAGAAAGAAACAGACCAGATGCCTCAGTAAATAAAGCACTTGTTGTGCTGGCTTAACAGTATGAGTTCTGATGCCCCAAATCCAAGCAACTGTGGAGCAAGCATGGCAGCCAAACCATCAAGGAAAAAGCATTCAAGATCAACTTCTGGCTTCTACATGCATGTGTGTACACAAATATGTACACATGAACATGTGTATTTACCCACAATACTAAGTATGTACACCACACACACAATATCTACCAAACATATAGACCCAAAATACACACATGCACACACAAATCATGTTACTTTAAAAAAATATGTAAATGATAATAACAAATTCCTCTTTTCAAATGGTTGGCTCAACGGGCATTCAGAAAGACACTAGTAGTCTCACTAATGCTGCAGAGCCGCCTGTCCCCAGAAACAGTGATGCCTCAGAGAGGTTGCACAGAAGCCTAATTTCAAGGGCAAAGTGGGAAGATGGAGAGCTAAACCTATGAAGATTCAAATGGATGGTCTTCCTTGAGCACTCCAGCACTATGGCAGACGGCTGACAATAAGACCCGCTGTGACTAAAGAGTCTGAGAGGTTCACAACCGCTGAAAGAGCTTCAGCCCTGTCTGGTTTCGGTCTCACTTCAAGTCCAGGGTGAAGCCTTCAAAGGCAGCATTTCACTTTATTAGTATCAAGTAGCCTCTATCTGCCTGCGCACTTTTAGGTCACAAGGCTTCATCTCTCCTTTATCTCACAGCCATGGTTTTGTTTACTCTTATTGACCAGGGGCCAACATGTAAATTTATCCCTAATGGATCCTGTGCCAGGAGCATGCATGGAACTTTCACAAGCTCAAGAAATGCATTTTCCCACCTATTTTACTCCTCAAACAGAGAAACAGTAGATTGCCACCACCCTTCCACCTGTAGTTTCTTTTGTACCCAGCGTATTAGGCAACTTTCCCATGGAGATGTCTTTCTGCCTGAGTGGGAATCCTGGGATACAGCATAGTCAGACAGACTCGATGACAGCATGGATGGTTTATGACTCCAAAGTTCGAGCGGGGTCCACAAAACTTGCCTGTCACAGACTTAGCCCAAGGAGCTGCTGGCCACCCCTAGCTGATGTGCCACCAAACTGAGGATCTGTCTGTTTTTCTTTCTCTCAGGCACTTTGAGTTATTAGGCAACACAGTCTGTTTCCTTCCTTCCGCCCAGGAGGTACATTGTAGAAGAACAATGTACACCCAGCTCTCTATTCAAGTTTAAAACTTGCCATTGTGTGTCACTCTGTACATTTGTCTGCCTGGCACCATCAAAGTGAAAGATCTCATGTGTTTCTGTTTCTGCATGGAGGGGGGAGGGGGTAAAAGGGAGAGAGAGAGACAGAGAGGGAGAAGGTGGGGGGGGTGGGAGATCTGGTTACCTGGTCAGAGGAAAACTCAGTGGGTTGGGACCACATCCACTTGGAAGGCTATTGAACGGGCGCTTTGGCTTTGTGTATTTCAGCAGTTCTTCTTTATGTCGCCAAGCAAATCTCTCTCCATTCACATGCTTAATTGTTCACTCAGAAAAATATTTTGACTCCTTCCTAACACTCTGCTTGGCCTGCTGGCTATGTGCTCTCAGCATTTTTCAAGCACAGCCTGTACAACTAATGTATGTCGTCCCTCCCTCCAGAAAGTCCATCAAGGAAAAAAATACATATACATATATTTATTGTAAGTTTTTAGACACACAGAAAGGCGTTCAATAAATGGATTTAATGCTTACGCAAAATTTAAGAATCCATTAGGAAGTTCAGTTTTACTATGTCAGTGAGATACGTTTCAGACTGTAATCATACCCTTTCCAAATCCACTTAAAGTAAACCATTTATTTTTTCTACTTTTCCCACAAGTGCCTTAATGTAAAATTTGGATACCTTTCAGAAGAGACCTGTGAGGTAATGCACTGGAGAGACATAACAATATTTATAAAGTTTGGAAAAAATCTTTCACTAAATGAATAGGGAAAATAATCTTCAACCTTTGGCGGGAGGGACAATAATATTGATATTAAATTTGGTTGTTTCCTATGATTTTTATAACAGATGTGGGGAATGAGGTCTCATTCTTCTTCTTCAGCATTTTGAGAGTTCAAGACAAATTATTATAGGGCTAGCTAAGAAATAGTCACATTGTTCCTATCTATTCAGTATTGTCTTTTACCTTCATAATGTGCAGTACATTTAATTAAACACATAAATATGACTCACTTGTGTTGTTCTGCTTATAAGTTCGACACTCATAGGAATGAAAAATATAGAACCTAATTGGATGTTTGCACACACGTTCCCTGCCTGCTTGTTTTAAAGTTCAAAACCACAGCCCACATTCCCTTGTATCACAAATGAGCATCCATCTGAAATGAGAGCAAAGGCAGCAGGTTTGGCATCTCTGATTCATTCAGTTCCTGGGCTGGTGTCACTGGAGTTAGAAGCTGCAATATGAACACCTGTCCATGGGCGGCTAGACTAGAGATACCCAGCTCATTTCTCACAGACCATTGTCCAGCCCTCCGATGGTAATTACTTTTCATCCCCATCAGCCAGGCCTGGACTCCAGCCAGCAGGTTGTGGGTGGAAGGGTCTAGATCACATTTCCATTCATCTGAGCCATCAAGTCTCCTTCTTGCTTGTTTTCAATTACATTGACATGGTGGCTTTGGCACATAGTGAGTAAATAGCAGCGGATTCAAAAGAAAACGTCTGAAAGCCAATATCTGAAATAGACTCTCGAGGCTTCGGCCAAGACAATGGAATTGGCACAGAGATTCTGGTGTTATGACCCAAAGTCATAAAATACAATTAATTAAGTTAATTACAGTGAATTTGTGGAATATTTTGTGAAAGCCAAATGTGGTTCATGCGAGTCTAGAAGGCAGTGGAAGTGTTGCTGGATTTCCTATGAAGTTGATCACTAGCAAATTAGCTACATTGTTAATTACAGCAGGAGGGAAAGGGACTGAAAATGGCACTGGTTCATTTTTATGCTTACTTAAAAACAACAATTTAGAATGATTTATTTGATTTTATAACGCATGAGTGCTTTGCCCGCGTGTGTATATGTGTACCATATGCATCCCTGGTGTCCACGTGAGATCAGAAAAAGACATCTGATCCCCTAGAACTGAAGATATGAACTTCATAACTTGGGTTGTTGTGAGCCACCATATGGGTGAACCTGCATCCTCTGTAAGATCAACAAATGTTCTTAACCACTGAGCCATCTCTCTATTGTTCTTTCTTTTTAAAAACACCAACCTGGAAGGAAAAACAGCACTGCCTCAGATGACCTTGATATAAAACATGACAGAATTAATTTTGAAATTTCACTAACTCCGTTTTTTCTTCTACTCTCGGTCTCTTAACATACATTCTCTTGCTCTCTTGCTTCTCTTTCTCTTACTCTCTGTCTTGCCCTGTCTCTCTGGGGTGCTACCCCCATCTTACCCCCTTTCCACAATAAACTTTCTTTAAAAAATATACATTCTCAGGGCTGAAGAGATGGCTCAGTGGTTAAGAGCACTGTCTGTTCTTCCAGAGGTTCTGAGTTCAATTCCCAGCAACCACACGGTGGCTCACAACCATCTATACCCTCTAATCCCCTCTTCTGGCATGCAAGTATACATGTAGATAGAGCACTCATATACATAAAAAATAAATCAATTATATATATATATAGACATATATATATACACATTCTCCTATACTACTCTCCTGAGATTTTCCACACTGAGGTTATCATTGATGGCTTTGCACACTCTTGTTATAGAGTAGAAATGGATAAGCACAAAACAAATGTTCATTAGTGATGTGATCTGTATACTAAATTAAACATGGTAGTCAAAGTGAATCCCCTCATTCCTAGCATTCTCTTTTCCATTCTCAAAAGCACAGCCTACCAGTCCTCCTTGGTTCACCTTTACTCAATCTCCATCTTCACCTCTTCCAATGCCCAGTAAAAGGAAAATACTAAAATTTAAAAGACCAAATGTACAATAATGTTATTTTTTTTTTTACTCTGCTTTTTTTTTTTTTTTTTTTTTTTTTTTTTTTTTTTTGCTGCATGCAGTAGAAAAGCATTTCTTCTAGATGCAAAGAATTGTTTTGTGTCTTTGTAAAGCCTTTTAAAGAAGTTAATTAAATATTCCAGCCAACATTTATTAAAAGTTAATGTACCAGTTTTCTGGGCCCTAAGCATACAAAGACATTTTATAGCTTCAATTGTGTTCTAAAGACATTTAAATCCCAAGAAACAAAGACAGATAGTCTTTGATATCTAGAGAGAGAGAGAGATGAAGGGAGGGAAGACGGAGGGGGAGAGGAAGATGAAGAGGGAGAGAGAGAGGGAGAGAGAAAATATTGTGACTATTGTGGGTCTGTAACAAGATTCTAAGCAGAATGGAATATAGACATGAAAGGAGACCAGGCCTTTCTCGGAGGCATGCTGCAAGCAGAGTTCAAGGCAGGGCACAGGATGGATCCTGAGCTATGACCAGGAACCATAGAGAGGAGGGAATGAATGGATGAAAGCATAGACCTAGGAAACTGCCCTGTGGGGTCCTGGTGATAGTCTGTGGTTGCAAGAGCCTGTGAAACAAAAAGCACTAGTAGGGCTGTAAATGCTCCATCCAGGAACATTCTCCAGGCTTCAATGGAGTATTACCGCGGAACTTGAAGTTGCAGACTCCTGTGTGGGTGCCAATAGAAGCTGTGTTTGAGCTATAATAGTGGTCTAGGAAACAGGTAATGAAGGGCTGAATTGAAGGTTTTGTGATGGGGGATTTTGGAATTGGTCATTGATTGGGTGCAAATTAAACAAAAGTCATGTGTATAAAAACAAATTGTAAACCTTTTTGTGTCTCTGTCTGTGAGGTAAATGTGTTTGTTTGCATGGGTATGCACATGTGCGTGATGTGGGTGGAGGCTAGAGATCACCATCAGGTGGTTTCCTTAATTCTTTCTCAACCACGTGTGTGTGTGTGTGTGTGTGTGTGTGTGTGTGTGTGTGTACAGATCAGAAGTCAATTATGGGTGTCTTTCTCAATCATATCTTCATCATACTTTATTTATTTATTTTTTAAGCAGAGATTCTCGCTGAATCTGAAGCTCACCAATTGTCTGGACTGGCTGGCCAGCAAGCCCAGGACCTTCCTGTTTCTCTATACCAGCACTTGGATCAGGCTCACACCACCTTGCCAAACTTTTTACAGGAGTGCTAGGGACCCAGTCTCAGGTCCTCATGTATGCATCCCTTATATGAACATTTTTACTGTGTCACTAACATAAAGTGAGACAGAAATACCGCTAATAATGAGTTGGTGTTGTTTTATGGAAAACTCATAGAATGTGGGGCTTCTGCAAATTATAGCTTAGATGAGCCTTTATCCTTCAATGTTCTTATCTATGGAATAGGGAGGTAAGGAAATATATTTTACAAAATCATCTGACAGCCCGTGGGCACTCATTCATTTTGTATAACTCAGTGTAAATATCTTTATTTTTTCTATTTTTTTATTTTATTAATTTATTCATATTACACCTCAATTGTTATCCCATCCCTTGTATCCTCCCATTCCTCTCTCCCTCCCATTTTCCCCTTACTCCCCTCCCCTATGACTGTGACTGAGGGAGACCTCCTCCCCCTGTATATGCTCATAGGGTATCAAGTCTCTTCTTGGTAGCCTGCTATCCTTCCTCTGAGTGCCACCAGGCCTCCCCATCCAGGGGACGTGGTCAAATATGGGGCACCAGAGTTCATGTGAAAGGCATTCCACACTCTCCAATCAACTGTGGAGAATGCCCTGTCCATTGGCTAGAGAGAATCATGGGAGAATGGAGAAATAGAAGGATCCAGAGAGTACTAGAAACCTACAAGAAGAACATTAAGACGGGTGGATCTGGTCCCAGGGGTCCTGCTCAAACTATGGCACCATCCAAGAACAATACGTGCAGTAAACTTCAAACCTCTACCCAGTAAATATCTTTAAAAGGAGGGTGGGAACAGATTTTTCACAACGACAAGCTGATGCTCTTCCCTAGAATGCTAGGAAGAAATATAAGCAACTGCCAGGCCACATGGCCAAGCATCAGAAGGAAGGTGGCTATTTAGGGCTCACATACCTACAAAGTCTGTAAGGTGAAGAACCACAAACAGTATCTGTGCTCTCTGGTTATAACTACAAACCAGAGAAAGGTGCTCACATGGGTACAGGTTAGAGACAACAGTTGGGAATGACACAGGGCCCTGAAGGCTCACCCACACTCAATGGTGTCAGTGTCCAACACGAGCAATGTGCTCGGTAGAGCCACTCATATAGAGCATAGCAAGGGTTAATCTGGCCAACTGTAGACGTTTGAATTCCATTTCTAAAAATAAAGGTCCTGATTTTATTCCACATGAATGTTGGGTAGTCCTTGGGAGCAGATACAGGGAATGATCTAGAAAACCTGTCCCTTGAAAACTCCTACTCTCAAATTTAAAAACATAACTTTTATGTTGTATGTCAATCAAATAAATAAAAAACAATCAACCAATTAAAATGAAAACGTAAGCATTCATGGGTGTACTTATAAAGAACCTTTTAAATAGTCTGTATTAACTACAGTTTATTTTCTATCATGTAACTAATTAGTCAGCAAACATTTATTGAGTTCAGTGCAGAATGTAGTCATTGAGGAGAAAACCGTGGTTATGTTATAATTAAAACTCACATTGGGTCTTCTGTGTAAAGCATAAGACAGACATTCATGAAGCAACAGTTATTTAACTCAGAGGTGATATAATATTAAATAGCAAATAATGGTGCAAAGAAGTTTTAGGAATTAAAGAAGAGGAATGGGATTAATGGCTACAGGAAAGTAAGCCGAGGCTGCTCTGGGCACTGCTTCCTGGGCCACGGGCAGATTAAGAGATTGGGGGCTGTTGCTCAGTTGGTACTGTGTTTGTCTAGCAAATGCCAGTTCCAGGGTTCAGTCCTTGGCACCATGTACACTAGACACGGTGGCCTCAGCCTGAAGTCCCAGCACTGGTGAGCTGTAAGCAGGAGAGTGAGGAGTTCAAAGTACTCTTCAGCTATATGAGGTCTTGTAACTTTAAGAAAGAAAGCAAGGATAAATCTTCACGACTTCTGCCTTAGCTATAGGGTTCCTATTGCTATGAAGGGACGCCATGAACGTGGCAACTGTTAATAGGAAAAACATTTACTTGGGGCTTGCTTACAGTTTCAGACGTTTAGTCCACTATTTCCATGGCAGAAAGCATGGTGCCATGTGGGCAGACAGGGTCCTAGAGAAGGAGTTGAGAGTCCTGCATCTGGAAGAGAGAGTGACACTGGGCCTGGGTTGAGCACCTGAAACCCATGCCCAATGACACACTTCCTCCAACAAGGCCACACCTATTCTAAGGCCACACTACCTAACAATGCCACTTCCTATTGGCCTATGGTCCCCATTTTCATTTAACCCGACTCCGTACCCCCGCAGCACCTATTTTAACCCCCACTCCTTTTCATCAACTAGTAACAAGAAACTTTTCAAGCAAAGAAACAGAACATTAAGCAAGCATCACGGAAAGAGCTTGTTTCATTGACAGCAGTGGGGGGTTTGAGTGCTGGACGCCATGCTACCGTGTAGTAAGAACTGTGTTCTTTAACCAAGATAACAGCATTCAGGGGAATAGCCTCTTCAGCTTCTGTCCATGCTGAAGCAGGAGGCTTAGCGTGTAGATCTAGCAGCAGCCAGGGCAGCTTAGCACCATAATCCTGAGCTAGCTACACGAATAGATAGAGGTTATTTGAGATACATGGAAAATGCCAGGAGAGGAAGCTCACACCTATAATCACAGAACTCAGGAGGCTGAGGGAAAATCAGGAAGTCAATGACATTCTAAGCTAGATACTTAGTCTGAAGCTAAACTGGCTACAAGAGACCCTGTCTTAAAAAGCAATAATAAAAAAGTTTTTCTCCAGCAAACAAAGAATACCAGCTAGCTATAATAAACCAGACATGTGCTAAGTACAGAAGGCACAAAGATATAAAAACATATCTTTCATATTATGGTTTAATGATGAAGATAAATAAACAAACATTTTTTATTATAAAATAGTGTGGGGAGTCATTGACATAAGATGCTATGGTTGGGGTACTTCTTTAGCATTGGGGAAAGGAGTGTAGATGAAGTGATCTCATGGAGTAATTTTAAAGAGAAAAGAGGATTCATCAGGCAGGAAAAGTATCCTAGCAACAGAGAATAGCAAAGTATTGAGAAAGCGGATAAATTCAAAACAAAACAAAACAATGATTTCAAGAGTCAGGTGTGGTGATAAAGGCCTGTAGATAGAGACAGCAGATCGGCAAGTTCAAAGACAGGCTGGCTACATAGCAGGATGCCATCTAAACAAGGAGGAGAGGAATGGGGAGCAGAAGGCAGAAGGAGCAGCATATTTTAAAAGAATATATATTCTTATATATATATTTATGTATTATGTATAGTTTTTTATTATACATAGTTTTAAACTTAATCCAATATGCTGTGGAAGATAATTCATTCTTCTTCCTTCCTTCCATGCACATAGAGAATCTTCATTACCACTGAACATGTCTTGAAATGTAACAAGTCTTGATGAATTTCAACACAGAGAAACTGTATTTACGGAGTATATTTTATTGCTATAGTATAGGCAAGCTAGAAACCAGTGAGCCCAAACCAGGAAATTCTTGCACTAAAAAGGAACATTATTAGAAACCAAGACACATACTTTAAAATAGCACAGTTGAGAAAGAAATCTGGCCTAGGGGATAGCTCAGTAGTAAACTTCTTGCTCTGCATGCCTAGAGACTAGAGTTTAATCCCACAGAGTCCATGTGAAAAGACTGTGTATGGCAGCATGCACCTGGAATCTCAGTGTGGAAAGGCAGTAACAGGAAGATCCCGGCAGCTCACTGGCCAGACAGTCCTGCTGAACTGATCAACTCAAGGTTCAGTGAGAGACCCTGTTTCAATAATAAGGTATAGAACAGTTGAGGAAGGGGCCCACCATCAACCAATGGCCTCTATACATATGAACAACCATATTCATTTATATACATGAACTTACATGCACACAGAGAGAGGGAAGGAGGAAGAGGAAAAGGAATATATAGAGAGAAATGAGAGAGATTATCGTGATACCAAAAGCAGACAAGAGCAATGTAAACAAAAAAAAAAAATGCAGTAGCAAAAATTCTCCACAGAGTACTAGCAAGATAAATTCAATAGCACATTAGAGTGCTCAGACATCATGATTGGCTGGTGCTGATCTCCTGGATACAAGTATGGCTCAACACAAATGAGTAGCTTTGACTCAACACATTATCAGAATGAAGGATAAAAACTACATGTGCTCATTGGATATAGAAAGTACATTTTGCAAAATCCAACATCTCTTCATGATTCATCAAATTATGAGATGGAGGAATTTAATCTCACCATAATAAAAGCCTAACATGAGCCGCCTACCAATAACATCACATTCAAATGGTACAAAGCTGAAAGAATTTCCACTAACTAAGATTAGGATCAAGATAAGGAGCAAGTAGCCAAGAAGAGACTTGATACCCTATGAGAATATATAGGGGGACGTAATCCCCCTCAGGAACAGTCATAGGGGAGGGGAATAATGGGAAAATGGGAGGGAGGGAGGAATGGGAGGATACAAGGGATGGGATAAACATTGAGATGTAACAAGAATAAATTAATAAAAAAAATTTTAAAAAAAGATAAGGATACATACTCTCATGCTTCTGTACAATATAGTACTGGAAGAGCTATCTAGAAAAAAATAAGCAGTAAGGAGGAAGAGAAGACATCTGAGAGGACTAGAGAGATGGCTCAGTGAGTAAAGCACTTGCAGTGCAAGTATGAGGACCTGAGTTCAAGTCCCTAGAACCCAAACAAAAGCTGGATGTGTTACAAGAATACCTGTAATCCAATGTGTCTGTAGAAGATGAGAGGCAGAGACAGGAGAATCTTCAATACTGATGGTCCAACCAGGCTAATGTACACAACAGAAAATCAACAGACGAGATCTTGTCTCTAGCAAGGCACAAGGCAAGGACTAACACCCAGGGTGTTCTCTGATCTCCATACATTTGCTGTGGCATAAATGTGCCCCACACACATGCAAACACACACAAACACACACACACACACACACACACACACACACACATACACACGCGCGCAAACACACACACACGCACACACACATACACACAAATACAAATCAAAAGGAATGAAGTTAAATTGATTCAATTGCAGATGGCATGATTTTATTTACAGAAATTTTTGAAAGATTCCACTAAAATCCAGGTAAAACTAGTAAAGTCAGTGAAGTTTCAGGATACAAAGTCCATGCAGTTGCATTCCTATATTAACAATGTTCTCTAAAAAGTCAATAAAATAATTTTATCTAAAATTTCAAAAACAATACAGTACCTAGCAACATATTTAAGGAGAGAGGCAAGATAAATATGTTCAGTAAAACCATAAAACAGGGGGGGAGAGAGATTAATTAGAGGAGATACAAACCAGGGATACTCAATATTCATGGACTGACATTGATATTTCCACATCCAGGTCAATCTATACAGTCAGTATGAGGAGTGTCAAAGTTCCCATGGTGCAAATTTCCAGTCTCTGCACTTGAACATGGTTGCAAGGGAACGAGAAATCAAGGTCATCCTCACATAGCAAGTTCTAACCTGTCAGAAAGGAAGGAAGAAAGAAAGAAAGAAAGAAAGAAAGAAAGAAAGAAAGAAAGAAAGAGAAAGAGAGAAAAATAGAATCAAAGAGATAACTAAAAAGAATCTAATTACATTTTTCATACACAATTTTAAAACTCCTAAAATTCATATGGAATTTGAGTAATTTATCTTAAGAAGAACAAAGCTAGAAGCATCCTACTCCCCAGATTCAATATTTACTGCAAAGCTGTAATAATCAAATAATGAGCGCCAAGAAAACACACTGAGAGGACAACAGAATATGCAGAGACCCTAGAAATAAACTTATGTCTATATGTTCAATTTACATTTGACAAGGGCATCAGGAACACACAATAGGGAAAGTTTGTTGCTTCGATGAATGTTCTTGGGGAAAATGGATGTCTATATCCAAGAGAGAAACTCACTGCTATTGTAAACAAGTCACAAAAATCAACTCAGCATGCAAAAGAAAGGGTTCCTCTCATAGGGAAGAGAGACCGATAGGAGGGCAATGAGTAAATATGCTTTTTTAAATGAATGATATACATGCGTGAAAATGAAACACATTCTACTTACAACTAACATATGTGAATTTAAAAAGGAAAAATAGCAAATAAAGTACCCCAAATGAAAATGAATTAAAGATTTACATGTAAAACCTGAAGCCATAAGACTTCTAGAAGAAAGTTGAGTCAAACTTCTACAGTGATTTATTTTTTAATGTATAATTCCAAAAGCACGAGGACCAGAAGCAAAGATAAACAAGCAGTACTGTATCCAATTAAAATAATGTGCACAGCAAAACAAGCAGTTAGAATGCAAAAGGCCATCTGTGAAATGAGAGAAAATATAAAGTGTGTGTCTGAGGAGGAGTTTATGTCTAAAATATATAAAGAGCATGCACCACTCAATAACAAGACAATGACCATAATAAGAAGTCTAACTATATCATTAACAAAGAATTCATAGAAATAGTCAACAGATGTTTGAAAGATGCTCACCATTGCTAACCTTTATGAAAATACAAATCAGCACCACGGTGTCCCTTGTCTGACCTCACAGCTACTAGGAGGATACTACAAAGAAGATGAAAGATAACACATGTAGGTGAAGATATGGTAAGAAGGAAAGCCTTGCACACTCTTTGAAGGAATGTAAAGCAGTCCAGCTATTCTGGAAGATAGTGTAGAAGTTTCTCCAAAAAAATTAAAATAAAACTATCTTATGGCCCAGTGACTCAATATCTGCTTACATATTCGAAGGAAGTCAAAGGCTTGAAAAGATAAATGCAGTTATGACTTCATTGTAATTATTTACATCAGGAAAGATATGAAAAAACTTACAGGTGCATATTCTGACCACTCTCAAAACTGTGGATAAACCAGGACATCATGCTAACAGAAATTAGCCAGGCACAGAAAGTCAACCATATACATACTGTGTGGCATACTGTCTGAGTATTGCAACCTTAAGTGACATTCCGGTGTCACATAATAGTGCACTCTCAAAGAAGCCTAGATGGTGTAGATCAGTCCTTTGCCTTAGAATCTTTTTTTTTTTTTTTTAATTTTTTTTTTATTAATTTATTCTTGTTACATCTCAATGTTTATCCCATCCCTTGTATCCTCCCATTCCTCCCCCCCCCCCATTTTCCCATTATTCCCCTCCCCTATGACTGTTCCTGAGGGGGATTACCTCCCCCTATATATTCTCATAGGGTATCAAGTCTCTTCTTGGCTACTTGCTGTCCTTCCTCTGAGTGCCACCAGGTCTCCCCCTCCAGGGGACATGGTCAAATGTGAGGCACCAGAGTACGTGAGAAAGTCGTATCACACTCTCCACTCCACTGTGGAGAATATTCTGACCATTGGCTAGATCTTGATACAATCAAAAGAAAAGATCACCGGGCAGTGGTAGCACACACCTTTAGTCCCAGCACTCAGGAGGCAGGGGCAGACAGATCTTTGTGAGTTCAAGGCCAGCCTGATCTACATAATGAGCTCCAAGACAGACTGGGGGCAGCCGGGAGCAACAAGATGCACTGTTCGCTGTTGTACCATGAGCTTATTTCAAAAGTAAGAGCGCATGCTCACATGATAATAAAGTGCATAGTAGGTATACAAACCCATAACATAGTCATCTATTGTCTTCACCAAATATTTTACACAACTGTATGCCCTAAACAAACCAACTGGAAGAATGCCTTGTCCATCTGCACAGGGTCCCCACCAGCATGTAACACACAGGGCACCACCAACATGGCTATGGTATCACCAGGCAGTTGGAATTTGTCAGCCCCATTTAGTAGTTATGGGTCATCATCTCGTAAGTGGTCCATGGTTGACTAAAACACCATTGTGCATCACATTACTGTCCTCAAATACAGCATGATCTCAGATAAATGATACCTGAAGAAGTCAAACTTGTAGACTCCCAGCATGAATGACTGTGTTGTGGTCACTCAGGATTGAAAGCATGGTACAGGGAAAAAAGAAAGATGCTAAGCAGAGGGCACAAAGCTTTCAGTTGTAAGAAGAGTAGACTCTGGGAATCTAGTGTACAGTATGGTGACCTTGTTAATAAATTTTTATTACATACTTGAAACCTGATAAGGTGTACACTCAAAACACATATACAAAACCAACAGCCATGAGATGATGGATGTGTTCAATGACTTGATTACAGTGAGCATTTCACAGAGCATACGTATATCAAATCATCATACTAAACATGTCCAATGCATAAATTAAAACTTAACAGGCAAAGATAAACATTCAAAAATTTTTAAGAAAAGCTGGGAAGAAATGGATCAACAACCTCAGCATAAAACCAGATATCTAACCCTGATAGAAAAGAAAGTGAGGAATAGCTTTAAACACATTGGCTCAGGAGACAACTTCCTGAACAGAACACCAATCAAGCAGGCACTAAGATCAACAATTACATGGAACCTCATGAAACACACCAACCAAAGGACAAAATGGCAGCTTAGAGAATGGGAAAAGATCTTCACTAACCCCACACCCAGCAGAGAGCTAATATATAAAGAACTCAAGAAGCTATACATCAACAAACCAAATAACCAAACTTAAAAATGGGATACAGAGCTAAGCATGGAATTCTTGACAGAGGAATCTCTAATGACAGAGAATCACTTAAAGAAATGTTCGATGTCCTTAGACATTAGGGAAATGCAAATCAAAATGACTCTCAGATTCCACCTTACACCTGTCAGAATGGCTAAGATAAAAAAAACTCAAGTGACAGCTCATGCTGGCAAGGATGTGGAGAAAGGGGAACACTGTTCCATTGCTGGTGGGGTGCAAATTTGTACAGGCACTTTGGAATAAATTTGGAGGTTTCTCAGAAAATTGAGAACAGCTCTACCTCAAGACTCAGCCATACCATTCCTGGGCATATACCCAAAAGATGCTCCACCATACAAGGATACCTGGTCAACTATGTTCATAGCAGCTTTATTCATAATAGCCAGAAACTGGAAACAACCTGGATATTCCTCAACCAAAGAATGAATAAAGAAAATGTGGTACATTTGCACAATGGAGTACTGTTCAGCTATTAAAAAACAAGGAAATCGTGCAATTTGCAGACAAATGGATGGAAGTAGAAAATATCATACTGATTGTGGTAACCCAGACCCAGAAACATAAACGTGGTATGTATTCTCTTTTAAGTGGATATTAGTCAAAAAATAAAGGATAACTATGCTACAAAATCCAAAGACTTTACTCTGGAGTGGCAAGAAGAACTCAGGGCGGATGATTGAACCTCCCGAGAAGGGGAAATAGAATAGATCTTGTAGGGGGGGTCAATTGGGTGCGGGATGACTGGGTGGAGGAATGGGTCGGGGTAGAAATAGGAGGGACTGGGTTGGGAAAGAATGGAGGGAGAGACAACTGGGAGAGACAGTTAGAATGGGGAGAAGGTGTCATATCTGGGATGAACTAAAAACTTAGGGTAGTATAAACTCCCAGGACTCTATGAGGGTGGTCCTCACTATCAGTGGTTCATATGGAGGCCTAAATGTCTACCCCTAAAACCAGACAAGACTTTCAATGGAAGGAGTGGGACACCAACCCAGCCACAAAACCTTTGCCTTATAATTCCACCTACCAGATAGGCTGTGGTAAAAGATGAAGCAGAAATTGAGGGAAGGCCAACCAATGACTTGTCCAGCTTGAGACCCATGCCATGAGAGGTTAACAATCCCTGACATGTTAACAATATACTGCTATACTTGCAGACAGGAGCCTAGCACAACCATCATCAGAGAAGCTTCACCAAGTAAGTGAATGGAAACAGATGCAGAGACCCACAGCCAAACATTACGCAGAGCTTAGAGAATCCTGTGAAAGAGTAAGAACTGTAGGAGCCAGAAAGGTCAAGGATATCACAAGAAAACCTACGAAATGAACTAACCTGAGCCCGTAGGGACTAATAGAGACTGAATAACCCACCAGGTAGCACTCATGGTATATGCATCTTGGCCCTTTGCAAATATGTTCCAGTTATGTGGCTTCGTCTTTGTATGAGACTCCCAACGGCAGGCACAGGGGGCTGTCTCTGACTCATTAGCCTGCCTTTGGGATCCTTCCTTCCTACTGGGCTGACTCTTCTAGCCTCAATAAGGAGATGTACCTAGTCTTGCTGCAGCTTGATATGCCTGGGCTGGTTGCTGTCCATGGAAAGCCTTCCCTTTTCTGAAGAGAAGAGGATGAGTGGATGGGGATGGAGGACCTGGCAGGAGACAAGGGAGGGGAAACACTTTCAGTGACCAGAAGAAAAACTGTGGTTTCTGTTTGTTTGTTTGTTTGTTTTCATTTGTTTGTTTGTTTGTTTCTAAGACAGGAGTTCACAATATATCCCTGGCTAGTCTAGAATTCGCTATGTAGACCTGGCTGTCCTTGAACTCACAGAGATCTGCCTGCCTCTGCCTCCTGAGTGCTAGAACTAAAGGTGTGCACCACCATACCTGGCAAAATAATTATATTTCAGCCTGTGATTCTTTTTAAAAACTCAAGTACCTATTTTTTGGCTTATGTGTAGATCCTATAAAATTATACACACTATTCATAAATTTTAAAGTACCATATATTTAAGTACATTTATTTATTATGTGTTGGAGGAGCACATGTACATGTGATTAGAAGCAGGCCACAATACACATGTGGAGCTCAGAGGGTCCATATGGGTCTTGGACATCAAACTTAGGCTGTGCGACCTGGCAGCAAGCACCCCCCCCCCCCACTGAGCCATCTCACCAACCCTAAAAGCAGCATATATTAAGATGAAGTCAAAGCTTGTGCTAATCAAAAAAAAAAATTATGAATTAAACAAATGAGTTAGAATAGGAAAAAGACTGGGTTGTAGCTCAGTGGACATTGGGTCACCTGGGCCATGAGTTACAGATGGTTGTGAGGCACCATGTAGGTGCTGGGAATTAAACCCAGGTGCCCTGCAAGAGCATCCAGTCATCTTAACATTCTGTAGACTGAAAAAAGCAGGAGGACTTCCACAAGTTCAAGCCCAGTCAGGCCATGTGGGACTACAGAAGCTGCTGAGCCAGGTAGCTAGGTGTTCATAGCAGAAAACCAACAAAGGAGAACTGTCACTAAAAGAAGGAAAGGAGAGTGGGGGTGAGCAAAACCATCAAGCCCGGACTGCACACTGGAAAGACAGGAAACACAAGTCTACTTAAAACTTTGCAAGAAAATATGAGCAGGCCCTTCCTGAGATCACAGTTTGAGCACGACACTGACGATAAACTAAACATGGGTATTTCTTTACAGCAACAGCAAGCAATTGGTGAATTAGCATGTGCCTTTAATCCCAACACTTGAGAGGCAGAAGCAGCCTGGTCTACAGATCCTGTTCCAGGATAGCCAGGGCTGTTAACACAGAGAAACCCTGTCTCAAAAAACAAACAAACAAACAAACCTACTTTATAAAAATTAACTGTTAAAAGATCTGTTTGTTTTTCTTTTATCTTTATGTGTGTTTTCCCTAGATGCATGTTTGTGTACTACGTGTTTTCCTGGTGGCTGCAGAGATAGAAGCAGGTATCAGATTCCCTGAAAATAGAGTTAAGGATAGCAGTGGGCTGTTATGGAGGTGATGAGGACTGAACCCATGTCCTCTGCAGAAGCAGCAAGTGCTCTTAACCACTGAGCCATCTCCATGGACACTATTTAATTGTGAACAAAAGAAAAAGCAAAATATCTAGGGATGAATCTCACATACATACAAATGCACATACACACATTTGTACCTAGAATATGTAAGACAATGATGGGGGAAGGGTTAAATGAATGGATATGGTCACTATGTTCCAGAATTGGGGGTGGGGGATGGTATGGTAGTAACATCATTTCTTCTTCTCAGTGGTAGCAACTTGAAAACCATCTGCATAGGAAACTTTGTGACACAGGAGATAGACGCTTAAGTGGAGATGTTCACAAGGCAGCCATCGTAGCTTTGTCTTTTCTCTTTCCCTTCCCTCCGTCCTCTCCCTTTTTCCTTTGAGGCATCCTTAGAATTTCACACAGATAAAAAAAAGAGTTGACTTGATATGAATAAAACACCCCAGCTTTAGTCTAACTTTAAATCTGTGCCAAGTGCCAAGAAGCTGAGCCCTCGTTCTGTAATTTCTGAGTGTCACTCGGGAGAAAGGGTCTCCTACATAGGAAATGCTGCTGTAGAGGGGCAGCGGGGCTGAGGGTTCTATGAAGGCCACTGCCCTCCCAAAGACAGCCTCCCTTCTCTACATGGCCCTGAGACTTCTCTTTCTGTGGATAGCAAGGACAAGTGGGCCTGGTACAAATGCTATCGCTGAATAGGCAAAGAAGGGATATGAGGCTGTCACACCATCCCCAAGAAAAAGGGAATGGTAAGAGGCAACCAGAGATTTGTGCAAACTGAGTGAGACATAGCCCACTAGAGCTCTTCCCCTTGGCCTGTCCCTGCTACTCACAGCAAAAGGAGGACTTGATCGCATTAATTTTCTTTTGTATCTTTTGTGTGAATAAGCACATACAGGGGGGTATGCAGGTTTCCATATGCATATATGTGTCCTGGTACCCATGTATATGTGGAAATCAGAGGTCAAACTTGACTGCTGTTCCTTAGGAACTGTCTACTTGTTTTATAAAGCAGAGACTCTCTCTGGGACCCAGAGCACACCAGTAAGCTGAGTTGGCTGGCAAGCCCTGGGAATCCTTCCATCTCTGCCTCTGGAGGACAAGCCAGAACACCTGGCCTCTTTCACAGGTGCTGAGAATCGAATTGGGGTCCTGCCACTGATGTAGCAAGCACTTTACAGAGCCATCTCCCCAATTCCAATAGTAGACTTTTACAGGAGCAGCATGAGCTGTCCCAGAACTCACCAGAAAGACCATTTTCCCTTTGGCCATTCAGATCACAAGTGTTGGTCATCTCCGCACAAAGCAATTCTATGAAATTTGTGTCTATTCATTTCGGGCTCTTAGTTGAATAATAACACTGTCAGCCTCAGGCCACAAAACAATGGAGTCATAAGAATTGCCCCAACCCTACCCTTGTCTCACAACCCACACACTGTCACTTATGAGCTAACCCAAATGAGCTTGTGAGAATGTGTGAGGGGGAAAAAAAGGAAGGGTGCTTTTAAAAAGCATCTGTGTATAGAAAGAAATCTGGGTCAAGTTATCAAAGCAGTTTGGAGCTGGGAAGGACCTTCCCCTCTGCTGCCTGTTGGTTCCTTTCCAGGAAGGGCTAATGGGGTCTGCAGCAAAGGGAAAGTCTAGGACTGAAAATGACCACCACAGGTGGGAGATACCTACTATAAGTCTACGCCAGTTCAGTATGGGAATTGTTTTTCAATTTTATGCAGCACATAATGAAATATGATGGATCACAACTACCCTCATCCATTCCTCCCTCTAACTCATCATGACTACTCCCAATGCTCTCTCTGCTAGCCAGCGTGCTTCTTTCCTAATGCCAAACCACTAGGTTCAGTCAAAGCTGCCCACATGTGCATGGAAAGCCCACCAGCGGCCATGTCCTCAGTAATAATTCTTATTGTCCGGCAGCAGCCACTGCCACTACCTGCGGGGCCTGGAGATCATCTGCCCCTTCTAGGCAGGGATTTTGGCGGGTCTTATGCAAGTCACCACAGCAGCCGTGAAACCACGATCTCAATAACCACGTCTTGGCCAAAAAGCAGCACTGTGCAGCCCTCCTCCCATCTTACACCCTTTCCTCCTCCTCTTCCTCAAGCTTCTTTGAGCCTTGATAGAGGGATTAACAAAAAATGTCCCATTTAGGCGTGAGTGCTGAGTTTCTCATTTTTCCAGACTTGGACCAATTATGCAGCTCTCTATTGGGGGTGGTGGGGTTCTGGCCAAGGGTGAAAACAGCCCCAGTCTATCCGAGCTGGGAGTTGGGCAGACCATGGGAAGTTAGAGGCATGGAGTGTCGTTTTGAATCTTCAGGTCTCTAATAGGTCACGGAAGCAAGCAGCTCCTAAGCCTTCTCAGTACCAGGCTTTCCCCAGCTCCAGGCAGCAGCATTTTAAGGGTGTGTGGCTGACAGCACGCACTGTGCATGGAGCTCTTTGAAGAAGTCACGTGGCTAGTTTGAAAGACTCCATAACAGTCACTCAGACATTTCCCTGCTGACATTAAAAAGATTTCCAAGTTAAGTAAACTGTCTGCTCCATAATTACGGCTAAGAAAAAGAGACTTTTTCCTTCACTTACAATTATACACAAGAATTTGTCATTTCTGACTCCTGACTGTACTCATAATACTAATGAAAAATGGCATTTCCCTTAAAAGAATTTTAGGTGGCCACATCTACTGTAGCCAATGCGAAAATATTTGACAATTTTTACTTTAATTTAGTATATATAGACACCAAAAAGTTGACGATTAACAATTTTATCATCTTTGGAAATTACATAGCTATTTTTAAAGTTACATTTCATGGTGTGTGAATGTGTGTGTATTGTGTGTGTGTGTGTGTGTGTGTGTGTGTGTGTATGTGTATACCACAGTTTTACAGGAAAGTGCTCTACCAATTGAGCTATATCTAAAGCCCAGTTATGCGACTAATTACAAACCCTCCATTACAGTTGGGCAATGTAGACTAATTTTTAACATCAATAAAGGGAAGAATGAAGTCTACAATACTGGAAACAATGACACAAACCAAAACACCAAAAAATAAAAATTAAAATGTGTATGAGGCTGAGTGGTTAGCAACCAAACTTGATGCCTTTCTTCAATCTCTGTTGCTTTATAGTTGACAGTGCATGTCAAAAGAAATACAAAAGTATGTCATCATGCAAAGATGCGGTTACTTGTGAATCAAACTTATTGGTGAGGCCATGCAATCAATTATTTCTTTCCTATCAAAATTCTAGACAAATTTCAGGCAGGTAGTTGTCAAATATGTCTTTCAAGAGATAAGAAAATGGTCTACTTTCTCATTAAAGAAATACAGCTGGATTTCCATGCTATATGCCCAGAGGTCAGTGAGTCTCTGATGCTATGGAAGCCTTGAACCCATAAAATCACTAAGCAGAGGTCCTACCCCAAGAAAAACACAACAGAATCCGCACCAAAGCAAGATGGAGGCAGGTACAATGCCATTGTGGGTAAAGGTGCTCTACTGATAACTTCACTACCCCCACCTTCACTCCCGCCCCACCATGATCGGAGTTTGATTCCCAGAACTCACCTGTTTGAAGGGGAGTTAGAAAGTTGTTCTCCCCCCCACACACACACATACACACACACACACACACACACACACACACACACACACACACACACATATATATATATATATATATATATATATATTTTTTTTTTAAGTTAAGCAAAGGAAGCCTTGGTTTTAAAGTGCTCTGAAAGTCTCCTAACCTGTGTGAAACTCCATTTTTCTTCCGTCTCAGAAGATTAAGTGTTCTGTCAGTTCCTATCAGAGAGCAGGATCTCTGCTTCCAAGAAGCCAGGTTATTTCAAGCCCGCTGCCTTTGGCTTGTCATTTGTCTAACCCTAAGCAAACTTTCCCCCAGAGGAATCTCTGAGAAGGACCCTTGTGCTCCTGCTATTCCCAATAGACTATTTCATTATTTTATTTAAGTCCTCGCTGCGCGGACTACCTGAACTTAGCCCAGCAAAACTAAAAGGATCCTGATGTCCTGTGAACAGAAATAAACCCAAGAGAGAAGCAATGCAGCTTTCTCTTCATTGACTTACTGGCTAAATAGACCAATCTTTCCCTTTGCTCATTTAACATAAAGTATTCTAATTTACAAAAAAACTATTCTATGTGAAATAGAACAAAATTGACCAGTAATTCAAGGAATACTCAACCCTGTTTTAGGATGGCTGTTGTTCTCTCTCTCTCTCTCTCTCTCTCTCTCTCTCTCTCTCTCTCTCTCTCTCTCTCGTGCTTAGCTAGGCAGATGCCCCCCCCCCACTGAGTTACATTGGCAGCCTTTGTGTTTGCTTTTTCTTTATAAAACAGTATCTTCCGTTTCAACCCTTTTAGAATCCCTTGAAAATGGACACGGACTCTAACTTAAAGCGTTTGAGCTTCAAACTGAGAAACTAATGTAAAATGCCTTCCCCCCCAAAGCAACGTCTCTAATTCAGGCAGAGTCTGAATTGGTGTGAAAATACCCAAGTTCCACTTTGTGTGCCACAGAACCTCTACTACAGTGACTGACTGTAGTGACTAAACCCCATTGCAACAAGGAGAATATCCATTCACTCACGGCAGTGGCCTCAGTACCTGGCAATTCAGGGCTTGATACATGAGCTCAGCTAAGAACAGAATCTACAGGCCCAGCACAGAGGTGAAGTGTGGTCTCCCAGTAACCACAGGAGACAGGGCAAGGAAATCAACACTTTAAACAGAAATACTTGCTTTATTCCGTTGACATCAAAACCCATGGTCTTACTTGCTTGTCTTTACAGATATCAGACCAGCTCCTCCACTGGAAAGGGAGTGATGTCTGATGTCTGAATTGTCGTAAATGGTAAAAACAGTATGATGGCTGAAGATTTAGCAGAAAGGTTCAGTCCCTAGCACCACACAAACCTGGCATGCTTGTCCGTGTCTGTAACCCCACAGTCTGAGAAGAGAGGCAAGAGGAGCAAAAGTTCAGACTTAGTTTAAGCTAAGTCTGATATACTTTTGTCTCAAAAATCAACAACAACAACAAAAACCCTATTCTGTGATCATCCTATTTGGTTAAAATCCTTGATGAGATGTAATTGGCACTAACGGTCTATTCGTAATCTCTGCATTTTTGTGAAGAGTCATATTACTCTAGCTGAGGTTGACCCTCCAAGCATTTAAGACTCTATGTTGCCATTTTAACAGATGAGCCTGATTTTTGGGTGGGGGCGGGCCTGGGATAGTCACAAATGATGATGTTATACTATTTAGCAAACAAATCATGAGAAAAACCGTGTAAATCTCAAGGGCAGGGTGAAGCACCTTGGTGTTCCCAAGACACTTAACTAGGATTTGCTCTGTGGTTCAGCACAAGGAATCTAAGGGAGCGGGTGGCTTGCCGGAGCTGCTCTGCATGGATGACATCACCACTTGGCTTTCCAAACACCTTCTTGGCTCCCGCTCTTTTGGCTCCCTTCCATGTAAACAAGGCCTGATTAATGCTGCAGAAGGCCTGTGAATCACGTATTCCACTCCCACAAGGGAAGTCGGAATGTCACTTTTTCCTCATTTTGCGCACAGAACGCTGGGTTATTTAACGCAGCATCCCTAGCAACAGCATAGCAACCGCTTCGGTGCCTAGCTGCCAGCCTCATGACACTTCATGTGAGAGCAGCTGACGGCTCACCCACTGGATGGCCTGTGTTAGCACCTGAAGCTGCATTCAGAAGCCTGACCATTACGGCCAGATCCCCAGCACCTGACAAGCCTGCCCTTTGATGTGGAGACAGGGAGAATAAAGCAGCATCTTTACCATACCTCCCAGAGAACAAACGGGATCCCACCCATTCAGTGACAGCTGCTGCGCACTCATCAGAGCCTTGGTTTGGGGGGCGTTACACTCACCCCCTGCTACTGTTCCTTTGGCCAGCTGGCAACTGCATGGAACACATATCTGATCAGTAAATCAAGGGAATCCAGGAAAACTAAAAGCACACACCCAGCACAAAGAAGGAAGCTATAGTCATCAACCTTTATGACCAGCCCACAAAAATAGTTGAACTGCTGTTAACAGTCAACAGTGGCTTGGAAGAATTTGGCTTGGAGGAGATAGGGCTCTTGGCTATCAAAGAACCTGGGGGCCACATAGGGCTTAATTATAATAGGAGAACGGCTACACTCCACCAGTCCGAAATGGCCTGCCTTGGGGTGTGGGTCATGTTGTGGCCTCAGTTATTGGGCAAAGAACATTCTAGACTCATGAGTTGACTTTCTGTGTAGACCCTGAAAGCAGATGGTAAAAACATGCTAGTACAAACAAAGCAAAACAAACAAACAAAAAACATAGTGGTCAAAATGGAGGTTCTTGAGCTTTGAGCTCCTTCTTTTCCTCCTGGAAGAAACTGGGACACTGCAGAGTCAAGCCTCTCTTTCCTGTTCCTTCCATGCAACATCCACAGAAAATAACGCAGGTGTGTCCCACTGGCTTAGTGAAAATTTTCCCAAAAAAAAAAAAAATTATATTGTTTTCCATTTTGATAAGATGGGGTAGGAAAACGCTGAGGTCAATTAAGCTTTAAAACTACTCAAGTCTCTCTGAAGATGGAGGCAAATGCCCACGGTCACCTCCAGGGTTAATGTCTTTCTAATGAGGTCTGCAGCAAGATAGACCATCAGTGTGCACCAGTCAAAGGGAAAAAGCAAGCAGGGAACAGTCAGCAAAAGGTTTGACTTCTTACAATTAGAGAGAGAGAGAGAGAGAGAGAGAGAGAGAGAGAGACTCATTTCAGAGTATGTGTGGCACATAAACACAAACCACACACACGCACACACACACACACACACACACACACACACACACAATGCAGGGTCTAATACACAGGGCATTCAGGGAAAATATTTGATTGTTCTAGCCAGAACACAACTCAGAGTCCCCAACTTCTTGATAACTGACCAAGCAGACCAGAACAACAAAGCCACCAGTCTAGTGAGATGTAGTCCATATGCAAAGCAAGAGAGACAATTCCAGTCACCACCACACTCAGTAAGAAGTGAAATGGTGTTTCTGGTATTTGAGGGCCCTCCATGGCCCCCCTTTGGGCTATTTGGGCTTCCTGGATCTCGTCTGCAGAGCTCGCTGCCCATGGCTCTGCCTTACAGGTAGGTGTAGAGTGTGAGAGTCCCCAGGCTTGCGCAATACCACAGGGGTATAATTTATTGTTACCTGCATCGTACAAGTTCCGCTTTCATCATCTCCATGTCACACAATCACAGGGATTTCTCGAGTGCAACACCAATGTTCTCCCCTGGCAAGTGTCACAATTAGAGGCTTCCCCCATCCCTGGCAAAGTGTCATGCGTAGATATGACTTGATGCATGCTGAGAAGAATTGTTGTGCCTCCTCGGGGTCCACATAAGGAAGTCGCAGGGGCTGACATATCTGTCAGCCCTGTTTAAATAATGAAGAGAAGTAAACTATGACACTAGAAATAACTGTGTTGGGATTTGGTTAGGACACACAAGCATTATTATCACCCCACCCCACCTCACCCCCCGCCCCGGACTGGTTGTTATTTAATTAAATATAATGGTTATCTGCGACACTGTTGCTGTGCGATGCTATTGCCATAGATGACATGACAAGGAAATAAGCTCCGAGGTGCTGGGTTTAACAGTGCACAACTAAAATCCCAGCACCTGAAGATTTTAGGCTGGAATACAGTGGCTTTGAGGCTAACCTGAACAACGTAACTAGACACTCTGCAGACAGCATAACTCTCTCCACAAACGCCAGCACCGAGGCCATAATGTCAGCTTCCTTTAACTGGTATTCTCTTTGAGAGATAAAATGACAGCAAACCTAGAGAGATGGCTCAGCGGTTAAGAGCGTGCACCACTGCTGCAGGAGCAAGACGTGCGGTTCGCAGTATGCATGTCACATGGCACCAGTTCTGGAGGACCCAGTGTCCTCTTTTGATTGCTGTGGGCACCTGCACTCACACACACACACACACACACACACACACACACACACACACACACACACACACATACACACACACACTTAACAATAAAACCTTTAAAAAGAGATCACTTCCTGTTTGTCAGTTAAATCATTTTTGTCTTCTGCTCATTCAAAATGCCGTTACATTATTTTCTGTTGTTGTTTATTCGTTGACATGGTTGGGTTTGTTAATATATAAAACCTTTAAATAAGTTGATTGGAAATCTCAGAAAATAAAAGTCCTCCTAAGACTCAGGAGTTTGGAGGATCAATTTTCCCATTTGTAAAATAGTTTATGACCACTCCAGTATTTTGTAACTCTACATCAATAACTGATTCAAAAGTCACATTGAATATTGTATAAGTTAGATTTCATCAGGCTATGGATGTATTACTAAATGAATAGCAGTCATTTGGGTTTTTAAAGTGTGTGTGTGTGTGTGTGTGTGTGTGTGTGTGTGTGTGTGTGTACTCTATGTTGTGTGCACATGCAGCCACACATTTGATATGGTGCACATGTGGAAGTCAGAGGACAATTTTTGATAGCCATATTCACCTTCCACCTGTACTGAGGTCTCTGCCTCTGACCTCCCTCAAGGAATGCTGGGAGCACAGATGGGCACTACTGCATCCAGCTTTTATGCGGGTTCCGAGAATCCAAACTCACGTTGTCAGGCTTGTGCCGTAAGCATTTTTACCCACTGAGCCATCTCCCCCGACCCACTGGTAGTTTTAACAAGACACAAATTGATTTTTCTCTCACATATAAATGTGTTGGGACGTAAGCTGACCAAAACTAATACACTGCTTTCAATCTCCTATCTAACTCCCCTGCCATGTCTTTAAAATGTTGTCAAATGCTCTGAAATGACTGCCAATCACCAGCCTTTAACTCTACATTCCAGCCAAAAGAATGAGAAGAAAAAAGAGTAGCTAAGACTTCCTGCCAAGGGTCATTAGCTAGAGCTTAGAAACACAGCCACACTAAGCTGGAAGGGAGGGTGAAGCACATGCCTGTGTCCTGGATGGCCATAAACATGGCCAAATTGAGCATTCCGATTTGGGGAATTCAAAGAAGAAAGTTTAAAGTCATCAACTCCAACCTCTGCTATTGACACCGAGTAGATGAGGAATTAAAACCTAAGTCTTAGCCAGCCGCAGTGGCGCACGCCTTTAATCCCAGCACTGGGGAGGCAGAGGTAGGTGAATCTCTGAGTTCGAGGCCAGCCTGGTCTACAGAGTGAGTCCAGGACAGCCAAGGCTATAAAGAGAAATGGGAAAAAATCTAGGTTTTTTTGTTTTGTTTTGTTTTCTTTAAATAGTAAAGGTATGTATATTCTAAAGGTAAGATCAAGAACTAAATGATGTTTAAAACTATAAAAATATGAATAATGTGCACCTATGTAAATAAAGATATATAACCTAATCAGCATATAATACAGCATTACTGTGGTTTATTCCTATTTATATAATTATTATATATAATGTTCTAAATACACAAAAAATTCTTTACTTTGTTTTTTGCTGTTATCGATAGTGTTGTTGGTTTGAGACGGAGTCTCATGTAACCTAGGCTGACCTCAAAGTCCCTATGTAGTCAGTGATAAACCTGAACTTCTTATCCCCCTGCCTCCACCTCCTGTGTGCTGAGTTTACAAGCAGAAGCCTGGTTTTCAGGCAGTGCTGGGACTGGAGCCCAGCCACTCAAGCATCTTGGCCAGGCACTCTGTCACCTGAGCAACTTCCCCAGGCCCTTTCTTCAGAGTAGTTAGAAGGCAAAGCCGATTTAAAATCGAAGGAGGGACAGACTTATCTGATGCAGTGGGCTTGGTGATGAAAGGAGTACAGACCCAAGTCTGGCCTGAGTCCTATCCTTGGCCCTGCTAACTTATTTACTCCGTGGCTTTGAACAAGTGGTCCAGTCCCTCCGACCTTGAATCATCTGTCTATAAAATGAAAATATGTGAGTGCTAGTTTACAAGGCTGGATAAAATGGACCCAGCAGAAGATGGAACCCAGGCCACAGAACTTGGGAAGCAAGAGACCAAGAGCAGAAACAGCCAAACAAAGCTAACTAGAAAGCAAAAACCCGTGGGCTAGGAGCAGGGGTGACCACCCTGTTGTCAGACACCTTGTTGAAATTTCTTTTGTTGCAGTTTCTTGATTGAGACAAGGTCCCCTGTACCTCTGGTTGGCCCCCAAATAGCTATATTACCAAGGCTAGCCTTGGTCTGTCTTACATTCCTCCTAGCTCAGCCTCCCAAGTGAGATTATAAGTGTGACCCACCACACCTGGATAGCTTCTTCATTGTTTGTTTGTCATTTGCTTTGGTTTGGTTTTCCTTCACACCAAAAGCCAAGTTCAGTGAGTTGAATGTGACTTCACTAACACGTAGGAAGGCCTGCGTTTGCTCTCTGGTGTGCGTAGACTAGGTGTGGTGGCTCACCTCTGCCCTCTCACAGCTCAGGAGATTCAGGAAGACTGAAGAAGATCTGAAGCCAGGCCCTTGTGATTACACAGCAGGCAATTTATGAGTTCAGCCATCTCCCAAGGCCCTTGTTTGCTTATTTTAGTGCTTCCAAGATTTTCTCTGTGATCAGTATTCTTTGAGTCTCAAAACCTTGTATCTATCCTAGTGAATCTTAGACACACACACACACACTAAATAGAAGTACAAATAGCTCTTCATAAGTAGAAAGCAATATCAAGTTTTAAAGTTATATTTACTTATTTTTATGGGTGTTTTTGCCTACATGCATATCTGCGTGTCACATATTTGCCTGGAGCCAACAGAGGCCAGAAGAGAGTGGATCCCTGAGACTGGAGTTACAGACAGTGGTGACCTGCCATGTGGGTGCTCGGTATCTAACCCGGGACCTTTGCTAGACTAGCCAATGCTCTCAGCCGCAGAAGTCTCCCCAGCCCCAGCAGTATCTATTTGAAGGCAGACTCTGTCACTAGTATGATTCATCTTTCCAGTGCCTCTGCGGATTCTCACGTCAAGTGTTGGTGAAGCACCAGCTCTATGCTAGACACAGAGCACAGTTGCAAGGTAAAGGCGTCTGGGTAAAGGCACTTGTCACCAAGCCTGAGGGCCAGGAAGCACATGGCAGAAGGAGAGGACTGATGCCCAGAAGCTGTCCTCTGACCTCCATGCACACAGGAAAGCAAATTCTAGCTCAAGAGCACATGTTATTAAGCACACATACACAGAGAGAGAGAGAAAGAAGAGAGAGAGACAGAGACAGACAGAGAGAGAGACAGAGAGAGAGACCAAATAAATAATAAATGAATAAATAAATAAATGCAGTGATCAAGAAGAAATGAGTCAAACACACTTGCTGTTCTCAGTGAATTCATCTAAACTTGGTCTATGTGAATCAATAACGAGCCAAACACAGAACCTCACCCTTTTTATCTAAAGGAGAGCAGCTGGAAGCACAGAGGAAGTAGAGGCAGTGGGTAGGAAGGCACAGAAGACTGCAGGCATGCAAGCCTCACTTTCACGTTCTGCTGTATCAGTTTCCCCATGTGTGGAATGACGTAGTGACATTTTCTTCTCTACAAATTTGCTTCACTGTCAGAAACAGGACAAGGACTCGGTATTTGAACTGTTGTCGTAGCTCACATGGTAGAAGGCTTGCCTAGCATACATACACATAGGCTCAGTCGCCAGCACTGGATAAAACCAGACATGGTGGTACACACCTGTTGCGCCAGCAGCTGGGAGGGAGGAGCAGGAAGACTCAAAGTTCAAGGTCACCCTTGTTTATATACAGAGTTCAAGGCTGTATGAAATTTTATTTTCAAATACATATATATGCATACATATACGCCATTTTTACTCGGACAAAAACTTAATATTTTTCAAATTACATTTCTTTCTTTAGTGTGGTGTGTGTGTGTGTGTGTGTGTGTGTGTGAATAAGCATGCCACAATGTACAAATGGGGGTCAAAAGACAGTTTGCCGGAGTTGGTTCTCCTATCTTATGTGTCCCGGTGTTCAGACAGGTCATCAGGGATTGAGAACTGTCTTTACTCACTCAGCCATCCTAGTGGTCCAAAAACCTAACATTAGTTGTTATGTTTATTATTGTCATTGTCCTAATTAGCATCCATTATCAATTTTACACAGACTAAAATCACCTAGAATAAAAGAGTCACAGTTGAGTGTTTGTTGGTCTGTGGGCATGCTATTAAGGCTTGTTCTTGATTATTAACTGATGGTAGAGAGATCAGCCCACTATGGGCAGCACCGTCCCTATGAGAGAGTCATGGGCTGTATAGGAAAACTACCTACACCTGAGCCCATGAGGAAGCCAGGAAGCAGTGTTTCTCCTTGGTTCCTAGATCCAGGTTCCTGCTCCAACTTCCATTGCTAGTAGACTCTAACATGTAAGCTGAAATAAACTTTTTTCCCCTTGTTTGATTTGGCCAGAGGGTTTTATTGCAGCAACAGAAAGAAAATGAGAAAAGCCATTGACAATAACTATATAAATATCATTATAATTATAGAAAGATGAAGAAGGAAGCATCTGAAGCTCCAGTGTGCCCAAAGGAAATGTGTACACTCACTAGGAGCAGAAGAGCATCTCTTTAGCAGCCTGCTTGACATGTGATTTGAGAAGTAATTGCCCTCCTAACTGACAGCAGTTTAGCTGCAGTGGGAAAGCCTCCTCCTTCATCAGAAAAGTGAATCTCATCTTTAAAATCTTTCCGAGGCGGAACTCTCGAAGTTTTGCAGTTTGGATGGCAGAAGGAAGAGATCAATGTTGTCTCCTGTTCTGTTTCCATTTACCCTGAACCCCTAGACCACCGAAACTCAGGCTTCTACCTATAACTTCAAGAGAACTAGAACCCCCCACTTTCAACAGGGATGCAGTCATGGTGTTTCTGCATCCTTCACACCAAGCTCATTGACACTTAATCACATGTCTTACGTGCAAGCATCACCAGGAGCAATGCCAAAGAACGTGGCTTCACTCCGAACCTTGTGCAACAGGCAAGGAGGCTCTGCCCTATAGCAAGGGCTAGGAACAGCCTATTCAACAACTTGAGTTCTCATAGGTTGGTATGCTCCTTTCGAAGAGGACGTCACTTGCTGCTCCCACAGCTGCTCTTTGTTGTCTCAGAAGTATGTGGCACTAGTGTGCCACCATAGCCACACCTCAAACACTGGGTCTAAGAAGCAGCTGGATATTAAGAAGTGCAGTGGGCAAGCTTACAGGAAGACCACCATAGGCAGCGTGTGGCTTATTGCCTCAGGAATCTGCACTATGTAGTTATGTATCTGAGCATGTAAGAAGCTTCGATGGATGTGTTGTCGACCAGATCTCTGCATCACTTCTATCCTGCATCCTCACCCACCCACGTACTAGAACTCCCACATACTCCTGCTTTGCCATATTTCTACCTGTCAACATTTGAAGAACACTGGTTTTGACAAGGAAGCTTGAGATGATAGCAAGTTGACTCACCAGCCTGCAGTAGAACTGCTGGAGACATCTGTAGTGGCCAGAGACTCAGAAGGACAAAGAGGAAGAACGCTAGCTTGCTAGTCTGTGCTAAAAGCACACAAGGACTCCCCCCTGCCTAGGACATCCACAGCACACCACTAGCAGCCATTGAAGACATCCTCATTTTTGACACCACCACTAAGGACGTCATGACCTTTTATTCGCCTATCTTTTCTTTACTGGGTGACTACCCTCTAACATTTCCTGCCTTCAGGGTGCTTATGGCTTGCTAAAGGAGAAAACTATTAATGAAATTCTTACACAAATATGTGTAATATCACAAATGTGTATAATACGAGCACAATGGTGACAAAACATGCAGAGAGGAGTGTTGCTATGGAAACCTAGACAGAAGAGTTCAGCTAAGGAGCGGAGAAGGTGATTCCCTGGGGATGTGGTGGCCACATGAGGAATAAGTAAGAATTAAATGAGGGAGAAGGCAGGATGTTTCAAGCTTAGAGAAGACCACTGCAAAGATCCAATGTGGGAAAACAAAGCACAGAGGAAAGAGGGGCAGTAACAGGAGATGAACCTGAAGAGGCAAACACAGGCTCCACAGGGTGGAAGAGATGGTAAATGCTTTTCTTTACCGAGTAGCAATTGAAATTCATGGGAATTTTAATCAAAAGGAGTCATAAGACTGTTCTGTAACTATGTTCATAGCAACCTTGTTCATAATAGCCAGAATCTGGAAATAACCTAGATGTCATTCAACTGAAAAAGGGATAAAGAAACTGTGGTACATTTACACTATGGAATACTACTCAGCCATTAAAAAACAGGGAAATCTTGAAAATTGGATGGAACTAGAAATGATTATCCTGAGTGAGGTCACCCACACCCAGAAAGACACAAATGTATATATTCACTTATAAGAAGATATTATCCCAACACAGATGCCCTCTGAGAGACTCCAAGGGGAAATGCTGAGACTCACTGCTGGACTCTGGGTAGAGTGCTGAGAGTGGTATGGAAGAATGGGGGGATGGAAAGACACAGAGGGTTCAAGAGCCCCACAAGGAGCCCATCAAGGCTGGCTGATCTGGACACAGATGGGGCCTGCACAAACTGTTGTACCAAACAAGGACAATGCCTTCAATAAGCCTAGACCCCTTGTTTAGACAGAGCCAATGGACATCTCATACTCCACGGCTGTGGGGAGAGCAGGCACTGCCTCTGACATGAACTCTGATGCCCCTGATTAGATCACTTCCCCTTGGTAGGGAGGCTCAGTGGCACACAGAGGAATGGGAGGCAGGCTAACCAGATGAGACCTGAAATGCTGTGTCCATATGGTGGAGGAGAAGGTCCCTTCTGTCCAAGGTCTAAGGGAAGGGAATAGGGCAGAAGAGGGAGGGAGGATGGGAACAGAACGATACAAGTGAGAGGATAATACTCAGGATATAATCTGAATAAATTATAACGAATTAAATTTTTAAAAAGAAAGTCACGAGAGAGAGAGAGAGAGAGAGAGAGAGAGAGATTGTTCTGGCTCCAGTGTAGGAATGAACTAGAAGGAGAAGACTGAAGGAGTAATGGAGACAGGCATTCATTTAAAGGCGTGACTGGTGCAAGTCACATCAACTGCTGTGGTTCCTTTACTGTTACCTATAGTATTTACCTTCATGGGTGTGATCAACATGAAATTGTTTCTTCACTTTTCTTCTCCAGCCACCTGTTTTGTCTTCCTGTTCTGAATGAAGTCTCTTTCTCCTATGACTGACCACTCTATTTCCTCACCCCCATCTTTCCAATGAAGTCACTTTATAATTTTGATTAAATTGGAATTTTCTTTTTATTCTTTACTTAAGCAAAGTTTTTTGAAGGACCAGACAGAAAATTTACAGTCTTTTCATTTCCTTTTTTACTTAATTTTGTTTTGTTTTGTTTTGTTTTGTTTTGTTTTTCCATAGCTAAGAGTCGCTTAGCGTTCTATAAAATCAGCATCACTTTGGTTCCCAATAGTCTCAGAGAATCTCCAAATTTCTCTCATGCTCTTCCCATTAGTCCAACAACTTACAGGTTTTATTTTTATGGACATCCCTCTCAGGTATTTAGTCTTCCAGTTCCAGTTTGATGTCCCTTCCTCAACCACTCTGTGGCTCATATGGGTGATTCCGCCACTGCCTGACAATATGCAGAAGGGCTGTGCCACTTCTCTGGGGAATCCATTTGCTTGCTCCCTGGGCACTCTCTCTAGGTATTCTTTCATTGTCAGGATACCTCTTCTAATAACCGCATGGGAGAGAGAAATTTTGAGAACTTCTCTGTTTGAAAAAGACCTTTGCTCCATTTATACATTTCAGTTTATAATATGGAAAGTCTCCTTCGAGCCCTCATCTCGTTTCCCCCCACCATAGCTTCAGCATCCAATTTTACCTACTCAGGGAAATAAGGTGACTAGCACAAATCCCAACATACCTCATAGGGCCTGCTGAAATACCCCTGGAAGCTGCACAGAGAAACCCAAGTGGTAGCAGGGGAGATGGGTGCTGATGGAGTGGCTAGCCTTAAATGCTTTGAGAAGATGTCTCCTTGTGCCGACACAACGCATTTCCTTAGGGACCGTTGACAATGCTGTTGTGTGCCTAGGAGTATTGAAGATATAACAGTATTGAGAAAAAAAAAATGTTTCAGAAAAAGGCTATTTCAACTAGACATGTTTGTATGACTGTGACTCTAATACTGGGGAGCTGAAGTGTGAGAATTACTGTGAGTTCAAGGCCAGCCTGGGCTACACAGTTAGTTTCAGGTAAGTAAGCCTAGACTATAGAGTGAGACCCTGACCCCTCCTGCCAAAAAAAAAAGGTAACTTCAGGAGCAGCGTATAGAAGAGTCAGGAACGAAAACAGCATCCCTGACAACCCTCATTACCCACTGTCCTCTGGGCTCTGCCTAGCTCCCCAGCTTCTCTCCTCACTCCTTTGCATCTCTCCTCTTTTACTCACTGTTTTAGAATGCCTTTGAGGCAGGTGTCCTAAGCCAAGGTACCAAAGAGACAAAATGTCAGGGTGCTGAAGGGGTGAGCAGATGGCAGGAGCCACCCTCGACACCATGGTGAATACTTGGCAGCGAACGGCACAACAACAAAACTGGAGCCGGTGTCTTGCTCACTCAAACAACAGCCACAGCGACAACATCTCCATTGTACACTTCAGCATGCCTTGGTTACGGGAATTTCAATAACTGCTCCCTTTGAAAAGTGGAAAATACCTTCCCTAACTTAGGCTAATTGCCCATCGCCACCCAGTGATCCGGCATTGTTAGGAATCTAACTTCCGAGGCAGCTGACAGCAATGTCCATTTTCCATTCCTTGAAATAACAATCACAGAGGCCTTCGAGGACTTCAGCAGTCATCCCATTCCCTTGTTCAAACCCACCCTTTGCACACAGAAAGCCAGCAACCAAAGAGAAATTCAAGACTGGCCTAGGACCACACACCTGGTGAAGATGTGGGGGACCAGAGCTCAGCTTGGAGTTGCTAGCCTCATTAATTGTTTGGGTGGCTCCCTCATATACAAAAGGAAGAAAGAAGGCTCTGAACAGAGCAAATAAAATAACATTTGGGTAAAATTCTTGAATGCAACTTACCCCTTCCATCAAAGGCCCAAGGCTATCGTTGAGCAATCAGGGGAGTCATGTATATTCTAGGCAGCGTCAGCGGCGCCTCACGATTTACTGTGTCTTATAGCTTTAAATGAATGCACCCATAAGTTAGGACCTATATAGCCAATCTACTGATGATGGCTGTCCTGTGCGGCCAAACTTCCTACACAACTGCTCCCAGAAGGAAAACAAAATTTTTAAAAAATCATTCCATTTTAATTTTCTCTTTATTTTTTGTGTACATCTGTATGTGTATGTTCATGGGTGTGCAGGTGCATATATGTATAGGTGCATGTGCTTATTGTGTGCATGTACATGTGAAGGGCAGAGAATAACCCCAGGTGCTGCTCCTCAGATGTCATTGCCTGCCCTCCAACCTGTGTATTTGTTTGATTGGCATGGAAATCACCAAGCAACAGACTGGCCTGCCCACGGAGACCCAGATACCTGGCACCTGCCCATCTTTACCTCCTCTGCATTGAGATTATAAGTGTGCCACCACATCTAGAGTTTGAACTTGTGTCCTGTTTCATGCAGGGCAAGACCTTTATCAGCTGAGCTAGCTCCCCCTCTCCAGTTTTTCTTTCTATAGCTTTTAGAATTTCCCAGGTGATTACTTTCTGACTTCTGCTGACCCTGCCCCTCTACATTACTGTTAGACTGGATTAGCCCACTGCTACAGACTCTATTTTGCTTTACAAAAACATAAGTGCCAAGTACTTGGAGAATGGGATGTCGGGAGCATATTGCAAGAACCTGCAAAGGCAGCTTCAGGGACAATCTAACTTCAAGCTCAAAACACAGGAGGCTACATGAGGGACTGGGCTGCGACAGGATCTCCAGAGTCTGATACAAATTCTCAAGGCACCCTCAGCAACAGGTTCAAGACCCCTTAAGGCCGGCTTCCAGGGTCACAAGTTCTCCTAGTGCCAAGTGTGTGATAACTGGTCTGTGGGCCTTGCTCTATCCACAAAGCAGAAGTGTTTGAGTGTTTGCCCTGCAGTCGCCTTGCTGCACTTTGTTGCCTAGTCACACACTGATTGTGTGTTTTGTGATGACTTTTCTCAAGCATAATTTATGTTACCTTGGCCATGAAAAGAAACTATAAATCAAGAGATGAAAATGATGCCTTCCAGGGTAACTCTCCCTAACCTGGCTTATTTCTTTTTTCTTTCTTTCTTTTTTCTTTCTTTCTTTTTTCTTTCTTTCTTTTTTCTTTTTCCTTTCTTTCTTTCTTTTTCTTTCTTTCTTTCTTTTTAAGTAACAAAAACACCAAAAGGACTCAGGAGTCTCTGATAATGAACATAATATATTATTGTCATAAAAAGTTCACTCTCCTTTCAATTCCAATTTACCTCACTATAAATCAGTGATCCACTTAATCAAATATTCTTCTACTTTAATTGTTTTATCTTGCTTTTATGTTAAATCTCACTGAGTTATGGCTGGCACCAGTCTTCACATTATAGAGAAAATGTCAGTGGTGGGCCCATAATTAGTCTAAAACTCAAACATTGGTTCTGAACATTAACCAGATCGGAGCAGGCCCTCAGTATCTCACTGGACCAGGGAAGCAAGGCCAGGTCAGAGAGTAAGCCAGGATTACTGCGCTGGCCAGCCATCTGTAGTCGTAATGCCGAGTGTGGGCCTCGGCTTTCAAACAAACTGGATTTTTTTTTTCTTTTTCATAAATGCCTTTCATTATTATCTTATAGGCATTAAAACTCTATTTGGTTGTCTCTTAAATTCCCCAGTCTGAAACTGTCCATTTAAGAACTACAGATGCTTGCCTGAACTAGTCCAGTGGTTCTCATGAGAAAACACCAACACAAGGCACAGGCTAAGGCTCACAGTCAAACTTTGGGAATTGGGAGAAATTGCCCTTCCTGAGCATTATAAGGGACAAGAAACCATCTCTCGTGGGTAATCCAGGTGTATACACAAGAAAGGAAGAAAAATGAAGTCTGTGTTGTTGATTGAGAAACACCTTTTGGACAAGGACTGTGGGGAGCAGTGATAGAAGCCACATAAATTCAACATTTCAGAGCTAGAGCCCAGGCCAATGCTATGTGGACACATTGTACTTAAATAGATCCATTGACCGTCAAGCAGATAACCACTGTCATTTTGAGTGGTGCTGAAGATTGGAAACAGGGCCTTGTACATACACTCAAAGCAAACACTCTACGACTGGCCTGTGTCTACAGCTCCCAGTAGCATTTTTAAAGTTAAAATTTTAAAACATTGTCTAAGTACACTGAGAGTGTAAGGGCAGATCCAAACCTAGCCTGTTTGGTTTTTTGTTTGGTTTTGGTTTTGTTTTATTTGTTTTTTTGTTTTTGTTTTTCTTTTTTTTTAATGAAGGAAGATTTTTTTTTTCCAAAGCAAACCAGTGCCTCTGGAGGTTTACAGATTTGCTTTGAATTTCACAGACAAGCAGGAAAAAGGCATCTTGGATATCCGAGGACAAATCCGTGTGCTTTTCACAAGACTTTCTTGAAAATATTTATATGGTGATATCTATTCAAACCTTTTGACCCTTTCCCAAAGCACCCATGCAATTACATGAGACAGAGAACAAAGGTATACTTCTTATTAGTGAAAAGCTAAACTATTTTCCTTAAAATCCAAAAAGTAAAAATAACTTAAATTTATTCAAGAAATGTGAACTTTATTTCATGCACAGATATAAATATTAATCAACATTAAAAGTATTGCTTAAAGTTTAAAGTTTGAAAAAGCCTGTTGTTGTGGCTGTGGGTGTAGATTAGTGGTAGACAGCCTACCTGGCATATTAAAAGTTCTGAGTTCAATCTTCTGTATTAAAGAAAAATATAAAATTTAAAAATTATATTTATTTTTAAATTATCTTCTACACCAAACTATCAGAAATATTCTGAAAAACTTAAATCGTAATAAATGTATTAACGGACCTCATCATTATACACTTGTTTGCAAAGTGTATAATGTATTGAATTGTGCTATTATAGTGATTGTTTTAATTTTTGTATTTATTACTTACATCAGACAAGTTTGTTGAAATGTGTTTTAAGACTACAGATACAAAATCACTGTAGAAGTAATCTAGAATGGAAGAGAAAAAAGACATGAAAAACATCCCATTAAAGGAAAAGCCTTTATATGAGACATTGTTCACATTTCTGCAAATGGAATTTTCTGATTAACTGCCATATATTATGTTATTTGAATAACTTTAGGAAACATTAATTCCAGAGCTCTGTCCCCAGCAATATTTTTTCCTGGCTGAAATTGGGCTTTAAAACAAAAACGTCAGCAAGCCAAACCAACCATTCAAGTTACAGGCTCCGAAACTTCGAGTGCAGGCAGTTAAAAGTGATTTAAGAAAGGCAGAGGGAGAAAAAATCATTCTTTCACAAATGCGTATGTTAAACTTGTAAATTGATATATCAAAACCACAAGCGGAATATAGTAATTTGTCTCTTTGCCTGCTGTGGCGTCTCCGCAGCTGCCTGCCAGATAATATACCGATTGTAACTTCGCTAATTTACAGAGCCTTTAAGGCTAATCTCCAGGGCCAGCCTAAAGGGCTTCTTCATCCATTGAAATGCCAAAATAATTGAAATTGTCTTCAGCAGACAGTCAGGCAATAATGAATATTTTCTCTGTTGATTGCATGCCAGGGTTACACACAGGGTTGCAAACAGACATGATTCCAGCGCTAAGCCTCCCTGGGGAGGGACAGCCGCTAACCTTTGGCACTAGTCACAATATCCAGGGCTTCCCCTGTTCCTGGAGTTCCCAAAGCCAAAGACGCCTACAAGCTTCCGTACCCCCCAAAGGCAGCACATTTGCCAAGGGAACAATGGTCCTAGTGGCTTCCCTGGGTCTCCAGAGGCAGAGCCAGGGCTGGGAAAGGTAGTGACTGTGCATTTTCCGATGGGGACAGCAGAAGAGCTGGGCAGGAGACTACCGTGGGAGTCTGAGGCAGGAGCAGATGCTCGCCTGTCAGCTGAGAGTAGCCTTTCCCATCACTTTGAATGGCCTTTGTGGATGCTGGGGTAGTTTCTTGCTTGAGAATCGGGTGCTGCTTCTCTGGAGCCTGAATGACGTGCTGAGTGAAATTAAAGCGTTAGTTGGGTAGCCCAGGCAAATCACCAACAGCTTTGAAAAGGCTAAAGACTAGTTTAACCTTCGGCTGGGGAAAGGTTAAAAGGTAAAAATGCCCAGACGGCTCAGCAGATCTTTAAAATATGCGTAGTATTGCTAGACTCCTGTTGTGCTTTTGAGAAGTAAATTTGGATACAAGAGAGAAGGGGCCTTCTAAAAGCGGTGGGATTGAAACCACACAGCGAGGGGAAAGGGATGCAGAGTTCTACTGTTTGTGTGAGACAGAAACGGTAGCAGCTGAGCTACTTACTAAGCCACGGCACCAAATGCGGGGACCCCTTACTTAGTCATCTGCCTAATCAGATGGCCCAAAGTCACCTGCTCAAAACAGCCATGATTATTATAAATGTTTATTAAGTTTCCAATAATGTCCCGAGCTGGGAATCCAGGCACAGCTGAGCTGACCTGGTCAGTTCTGGCTCCAACTCCCTCACAAAGCTGCCTCAGGCTATTGTGGATACCCGGAAGTGCAGGAACACCCACTCTCCCAGCGGCTGCCATAGCACCTGTCCTGCTGGTGAGGGTTGTGGGTTAGCAGGGCCTCTGAAGGTATAGATATCTACACAAAGAAGCTTCAAAGGTATCCATGATGCCTTTAGCCAGAGCACGCAGTCCAAGATGGAAGCCACCCAGCCATCAGTACCTCACTTGGCTGTCACACACTGACATTTCCTCTTTATCTCTTGAGTGATGAGCAGGCCCTATGTTAGGAGAGAGTTGTGGTAGGGTGTACTCAAACAATGCTCCTCTCGGGCGTGGTCTGGAGCCTCAGCACTATGTAGAATAAAGACAGGAAGTTCTCTGGGAATTACCAGGCACCAGGCTAGCCCAGGGTCTAACTGACAGACTCTGTCTTGAAAGAGTCAAGTGGAAAGTGATGGAACAGGCCATTGAACATCTTCCTCTGGCTTCCTCATATGTCCATACACCACACATACCCATCCAATACACACACACACACACACACACACACACACACACACACACACACACTAGTGCTCTGACTACTGCTAGTCTACAGCCCTTTCAAGTGGAAAAATGAAGGAAAAGTTAAAGATGAAGTTGCAAAGGATTTGGGTCTGCATTTCTAAGAAAAGACGTTGAGCTCTTTTAGAAAATCTATATTTTAGTAGTGCAGTGACAGCAGTAGTAAAATCTTCCCAGAGAGCTGTGAGACCCTGGAGGAAGGCTGTGATTAACTTTGCAAAGGATGACTGATTCCTCTCGGATATGACTAGAATAATTTTCACTCTTGTGTTTGTCTACGGGAAAATGGAAGCTCATCTCCATGTCTTGGGAAGAACGAAGAGCCAGAAGCAGATTTGAAGTGAGGAGTGTCTTGCGGTAGCCTGTGTCCTGTTCTTGGACTGTGATGTTGCTTAGGTGTCTCAGGGGTTCCCAGGTCTGGGGAAAAAAAGCATGTGATTGAAGGTCTCTGTCACTCTTTCGAGACAGTAGCCAAGGGACCATGCACTACTTTCAAAGTGCCACCCATTTGTGAATTCTTTGTCACCAAAGGGCACCGAAGAAACCCATTAACTGGGACCAAATGCTTAGAAAACTTTGTAGCAACTTGATAAAAAGATGTCTCAGGTAACCCATACTAGCCACAAACTCAAGATATACCAGAGGATAGCCTTGAACTCACGATCCTTCTGCCTCTATTTCCCAGACTACTGGGATTACAGAGACACATACAATACATATTTTCATGATGTAAAAGTAACTAAAATCTCTTTATTTAATCCTATCAATTGTTAGGTGATGAAAGAATTAAACACCAAATCAGTTCCTCATTTGTGAGTCCTACAAATACTGGCCATCAAGGCAGACTGAACTATTCAGAGATGAGCAAAGCAAATGTTAACAGAAAAACTGTCCAGAGAACTCATACTTAGAGCTTTATAACTATAGCTATTTGTTTGGATCAAAAAAATGGCAAAATTAGACCAATGGGGATGTAGCCCAGTGGTAGAGCACATGCTTTGCATGTATAAGGCCTCGGGATTCAATCTCCAGGTGGTATTACCTTTAGCTAGGCATGGTGGTGCACACCTTTAATCCTAGCACTCGGAGAGGCAGAGACAGGCAGATCTCTATAAGTTCAAGGCCAGCCTGGTCTACAAAGCAAATCCAGGACAGCCAAGGCTACACAGAGAAACTCTGTCTCAACAAAACAAAACAAAGGGGGGAAAAGGCAAAATTGGGTCTTGCCACAAGTGAACAGCAAATAGCAGGCAACTCCAGTCACCCTTAACGATTCTCTGACCTTTATTCAATTGTTCCTCTTGGGCCAACACTAGATATGGAAATAGCATCAGCTAGGCCTATCTGTGAGATGTGGAGGTATTTTCAGACCATATGTGGAACTCATCCCCACTAGCCAGTTTATACCAGAGTGGCACGTGTCTTACATGTGGCATGAAGCAAATGGTTAAAAGCCTGGCACAGTGCTTTGAGTCAGCCTTAGCTGGATTTCTATTCCAAATGCAGCATTCAGTAGCTGGGT
Organism: Acomys russatus; assembly: GCF_903995435.1. Classification (NCBI taxonomy): domain Eukaryota; kingdom Metazoa; phylum Chordata; class Mammalia; order Rodentia; family Muridae; genus Acomys; species Acomys russatus. The sequence continues at coordinate 56,966,593 of NC_067145.1, forward strand.
GCCATTCGGCCATTTCTGTGCTTTGGATTCCTCGGCTCCCACATGGAACAGAGTTTCATCACTCTACCTAGTGGGGTTGGTACATGGGTGTGGTGTACCACGTAGACCAGAGCAGATGGTCCATAACCCTTAAACCCTTGATAGCTATTCACCCCTGCCTTAGCTTCAGCCTCACGATAGCTCTCATCAGTAAAAGTTGGCTATTCCCTACCAGGGTGCTTCCACTCCATGCCAATAAGAGTACTTGGGAGCCAAGTGCTGTGGTGGTCTATGCATGCAACTCTAGCCCTTGTGAAGCTGAGGCAGGAGCACAGAGCAGGATGAGGTTCAGGCCAACCTGGGCTCAACAGTGAAACACACACACACACACACACACACACACACACACACAATCAGAAGCTGAGGGATAGTTCATTTGGTGAAATGCTTGCCTTTCCAGCTTGAGGACCTGACTTGATCCCAACAATATGCATTTTAAAAAAATCTAGCCACTTGTAATTCCAGCACTAATGGGGTGTACAGGGCAAGGACATCCCTAGGACTCATCAGCCATCCACCTTAGCCTACTCACTGAGCTCCGGACCAGCAAGAGACCCTGTCTCAGAAATTTTTAAATATATATATTAAAAATGGACAATGTGTGAGGTGAATAACAGCCAAGGTTGTCCTTTGGCTTGTACAAGCATGTACACACTCATGTGTGCTCCCTATCCATACCCACACATAAACACAGACATACATGCACACACACACAAAGAAGCAAGCAACATTTGTATTGGGGATTATTAGGAAATAGTATTGACCTAATCCCTCCTTTTACAGTATTTATAGCTGGGAGGACATAGAAATATAAAATATAGTAAAATTGATTTAGGTGAGAGAGTGAAAGAACTACTGGTACAACTAGAAAGTGAAAACAATTTTTGAAACTTATCACGAAGAGTTACAACTTCATAGAGCAGAGGGAAAACGAAGGTGAAGTAGTGTGGGGCTCCCGTCACACCATCCAGCAATCCGCTGAGCTAGAAAAGGCGTGCAGGCACTGCTCCAGTGGCATCCGTACCCCCTGCTGTCCAGCCCATTGCTATGACCTTTGAGGGCACTTTGCTGGGACAGCTTCAGAGAGGACATGGTGGTGTGGGGGTGTCAGACATTGCCTGCGCTCCTACACCGCTGCCACAATAAACTAGGTGAAAGCCGTGTAGTGCAGAGGATCCCTTAGCCAGCGAGGACAGGGCTGAGTTCATTACTGATGTAGAGTTGCTAGCAAACATGGCTCAAACACACTCAGTTCGGTAATGGGTCATCCCAATAGAGACCACAAGACAGTCGGCGGAGTCAATGGGAACTAGTCTGTGCAATGAAATCTTTCTACCTCCCTGTTGGCTGGAGTTAGCTTAGTTTTCCTGAAGTGCAGTTTGAACTCATAGAGTACTGGGGGTTGGAGATACCACTTTTTTGGGAGAGTGCGCCCTGCGCATTGGTGAAGCCTTGGACTAGAACCCCATTAAGACAGAAAACTGACTGGTAGCATTTGGGAGGTGGTAGCTGAAAGATCATGGTCTTACTCAGCCTACTAAGCAAGTCTGAGGCAACCCCAGGGCTACAGGAGACCCTGACAAAAAGAAAAACAACATACAAGAGATTAAAACTACTGGCCAATCAGATCATACTCTGCATTTTTATTTGCCATGATTTATTCTTCTTTATCTTATCATATTTTCCTTTGTTTTTATTGTTTTCAATAGGGTCTCATCCTATTGCCCAGAACTCACAATCCTTCTTATTCAATCTCCAAAGTGCACCACGACCAGACCTGGTTAAAAATTAAGTGATAGTGGAAACAAGGTTTTTATGTGTGTGCACATGTGTCAATGTGTGCACATATGAATATGCAGTGCAAGTGTGTGATGTGTGTGTGATCTATTAGAGGTCAGCATTAAGTGTCTTCCACACTTGGTCTTCACCTTATCTTTTGAAATAGGGTCTCTTCCCAAATTTAGGTTTCACTACTTTACTTAAGCTAGCTGACCAGAGAGCGTTCAGGATCCACCCACCTGTCTCCACATGCCCTGTGCTAGAGTTACAGACCTGTGCAGTCACACCTCACTTTTATGTGTGTTCAGTGAATCTGATTTCAGGTCCCGATGTTTGCAAGGCACACACCTTACCAACTGAACCATCTCCCTGGCCCCACCGTAGATAATAGCTCACTCTAGTTAACCAGGAAACCCTCCAATTCCTGCCCTCAAGCAAAGCTCCTGTCTCAGCTTCCCAAGGACCTAGGGGCTGCAGGAACGTGTGGCACACAGTGGGTATAGAGTTTCAGTTTCATAAACTAAATTACAGAGATGGACAGTGGCAATGGTTGCACATTTTGAAAACATTACTATCACTAAACATTAGATGTAGTCAAGATGGTAAATCTCATGTTAGGTGTGCTTTACTGCCACAAAATGTATAGGCAGTAAAACATCTGACATGTCAATATGGGGCAAAAGTAAAGGCATCCAATTCCTTTTTAAAAATCAAACTACTCGGGAATCATTTTTATTCACGGATGGAAATACCATCCTCGGTGCTTTCCAAACTGCCCACAGCCCTTGAGGGGTAGCTATCCATATTCTCTCAGTTAATTCTAGTTTTGGTTGTGAGCCTAGCCTTTAACAGCTGAGCCATCTCTCCAGCCCTCAGTTAATTCTAAATGGCACTATAGACCCATAATATCTCAAAACTCTGAAAAGCAAAGACCTATATGTAGTTGATGTGATGTTAGGTTAACTCAGTCTATTCTGAGCTCTTGAAGTTGCTCTCCTTCTGTCTGCTTGCCAAACTGAACCACACACACACACACACATACACACACACATTCAACCTCCTATGGACTTTCTGTTCGGCTGTAGATGTAGCTCAGTGGGTAGAGCTACCTAGCTCGCCTAGCATGAACAAGCCCCAAATTCAGTCCACAGCACCATGTAAACTGGGCTTGGTGGGGCATATCTGTAAATCCAGAACTCAAGACATGGAGGTAAGAGGATCAGAAAGTCAAGGCCATCTCTAGGCATCTACCCCAACTCCCCAAGACAAGACTGGGTGCTCCTCCTCTGTGCTCAGGGCATCCTTCAAGTACTTCTCCCTCACCCAACAAAAAAATATTGCATCTCACTTTCAACCATCTCTCAGAACCTGGGACCACAACACTTAGTCGGTACTTGGTGTTTGTTTATTTATTAAATTGGTAGATTAATGCATATACACTAACGGTAATTTAACTCTTTCCAATAACAGCTTACCATAGGCAAGTCCTAGCAAGAGAAAAGATTACAGACACCCAGTCAGATGACAATGGTAGATTACAAGTTTATAAAAGTTTTTTAAAAATTAAGAAATTAAAATTTCACTCCATTTTTAGTATAAAGGGTTCATATTAGCATATTGAAAATATTGATACTAACATTTTTTTCACTCAAGATTTGATTTGAAATTTTTTCACTTTAAATTCTACATTCCTGACAAGTAACTAAGAGCCCTCTCACAGAGCTCCTACATAGGGCAAATGAGGAGAAGCCTAAAGCCTTAGGAGGGGAGGGCCACTGCTTTGCACTCCCCTCTAATTGTTGGGTGCAGGCATCCTTAGTTAGTGTTTCCAGATTAAAAGTTAGTTTGCTTTCGACCTGCCTGATGCAGACCATGCCTCTTGCATGGGCTTTGTTGCTTATGAGGCTGCAGTGTAATCTTCTGACTCTGGCCACCCCCTTTGCCAGCAACAATAACCCACTCTGTCTCCTCTTAATTAAAGCAAATAGCCCAACTCACAATGGTTGTTTAAGAGACTTCTCATCCCCCTCCGTCCAAGGAGCTAATTGATTCCCAGATGATAATGGTGTTTACATTAGAAAGCCAAACCTCTTGTATTTAGTCCTTAGCACGTCTTAAACCTTCCAGTCTCATGAATATCAAATGGCCAAAATACCTCCGTTGTAGCTGGCGCCTCTCACCAGGTCCAAATCTCCATCCCGAAATATTTGACAAGCTCATCGGGAGATTACTGTCTTCCATGTCAGGACTTGCAGTTCCAGTTCATCCAACCAAGGAGGCGTCATTGGAATTTTCACGGAATCACCTGTGCTATTTACAGCTCTGTTATCTTATAATAAAGGCCTCCCAGGCAACTCTCGAGCCATAGGTAGATGTGGATTTTTTTTTTTTTTTTTTAAGGATAACGCCAGGTGTTTGCGATCACCTTCCCAGATGGCGCAGGCAACCATGTATACATGGCTGACTCTCCTGTCCTCACTGGAGAACTCGCGGGGGCAGAGCTTTGTAGTTTATATTCTGTATTTCCACGATGGCTAACGAGATTTCCCAGCATCTGGGGTTTTAATTAAGTCAGTAGATGTCTCGAATGTCCCTGCTTAGGAGTCCAAACAATAGCCAAAGCAAGCTGCAGCTATTGTTGGTCACTTCTCCCCGGCCTTCCCCAGAGCCATCCCCAAATATTGTAATTCACTTTTCATCACACTGAAGATGAGGCTCAGGCAGAGCTCCTTGACTCCAATGGCTGTTTGTCATGCAAGAGAGGAGCAGGAATTTCGTTTTCCTGAGACCGGGTTTTGTTTTTAGAGAAGCCGTTCTCTCTCTGTACTTGAACATACTAAATTACTAAATTGCTCCAGCAACCAAAGGAGGGGAAGGGGTCGATGCTTCAATATAATCGCTTCCTAAGTAATTAAAGCAGTAACTAATTTCTCCCATAATTAAAAAAGTTTGCTCATTGGCACACAATCCATCCTAATATCATATGTAGCAAATATTTTCACTTTCTAAAGACACCACATCCAGTACACCACACTCTCTCCTTGCAGGAAAGACACACTCGATCAAGAGTACGTCTCTCCTTTCATTCTGAGTACAATTTGCCTTTCTATTTATTTATTTACTCCTTTAAAGTGACACTGGAATTGAACCTTATGGTGCTAGCTAGGCAAGTGCTCTAACCACTGAGCGACACAACACCAAGCTCATCTCCTTCTATCTTTCAGCTCATCCTAAGGCAGACTTCCTGTCACTTATTACCCTGTGGCCAGAATATTATTGTGCTAGGACTGAAAACAGGTCACCTTGATAAACTGTAGAAACACAGATAGTAGAGACAGATAGAGTGTAGATAGACAATAAATACTCAGATATATGTGCAGATATATGGGTAGGCAGGTATGCTAGTACAATAATTAACCCTTCCAGAATACTAAAGCTCAATCAGGATGATATTTCACCGATTAGGGAGAATTAAATCTTATCAAGGTTACCTCATTTACCCAAAGTCTCCCCACTCATCCAGAGCAGAAATACTGTAATCCACACTTCCAAAATAGCATGTTTTTCTACTCCCCACCATGTGTTTTCAAAAGACTTCTATAAAGCCTGTTGTGATGGTGCACCCCTGTACTCTCAGCTCTAGAGAGGCTGAGGTAAGAGAACCACCATGACTTGGAAGCCAGCATTGGCTACATAGTATGTTTTATATATATAAATAAAATATTGTTATAAGTATATGTATAAATTTCAGTGAATGGACCACTCATTCACCCTTTAGAATCCATTTTGCATCACCATAACCCTTAATAACAAGAAAAAAAATTTAACTTCATTTTTTTTCTTTTTTCTTTCTTTTATTTGCTATTAACTACTAACTCTTCTCCTTAGGGACAAGAGTATATGCTCTGTGATTCTACACATAAAATCCAATCCATGAAAACTCCAAAGGTTTCAAATTTTCTGGATCCCAAAATTCTGCACCATCAAACATTATTTTAATAAATGACTCATCATCTGGGATGTGAGGCTTTTGTTTGTTTGTTTGTTTGTTTGTTTGTTTAATTAGACTCTTCATTTTAATTACATTCTTTAACAGGATTGCTCATGTGGGTGTTTAAATAACAGCATGCATGCATCCCACTGTGCTGAAAACTACAGGGTTGTGTCATTGCTGTCATCTCTGTGGTCACCATCATAAGGTCGCCACACCAACAAACCTCGGTGTTGTTTTTTTTTAAAGGACACGTAACATGGCTTTTATACTCTGGAGTCTACAGGAAAAAACAGAGGTGAGAGAGGCTTTGAGGAGCAACCCAAAAGATAATTGGGCCCCCTGCTCTCAGCCCTCTGGCCAGAGGGGTTGACTCTGGTTCTTAATAGTCTGGAAAGGGAACCTTGGCTTGAGCCTTGAGTGGGCAACATCCTGCATGACAGGAAGAAGGAAGGAAAGGCAAATGAAAGGCTGAACTCTACACCTGGCCACCATAGCAAGATACATTCACATGGAGTAAACATCAGTATTGATGCTTTCAGCATCCGGAAAAACTAAAAAGCAATTTTCATAAACTCTCAAATATAGCTTGAAATAACATAAAGCTTAAACTGTCTCTTACAAAAAAATACCTCTTCTGAAAGAATTCCAGAAAGCCGTGAAATGCAGCAGATAAGCCTGTGCCAAATTGTAAAGCCTACCACAATCTGCTTCGCGCCCTTCTTTCTTTCCACTGAGCTTTGCTACTCGGAAAGCTCACAACAACAACAACAACAACAACAATAACCCAAAAGTTTTGTCTAACGCTGAAAGCGCCTCTCCCCCTCAACAAGAGGGCCAGGTGGCTGCTGCATTTGATTTATTCCATGGAAATAGTGTCAAAGCAGCATTTGCACAGCTAGAGAAACAATTTTTGATGGAAAGCTTCAGTAGGGATGCGTAAGCTAATTCTAGAAGATTCTCTCGCTTATCAACCATTGTTTTGAGGATTAATTATAGGTTTGTTTGAATCTCGCACTTCACCAGAATGTTCACCCACCGAGACAAAGCAGGCCGGTTGGTTTTTTCAACTAAAGTAAACTCTCAATTTGGTGGAGTTCTTAATGTTTGGCTTGGCCCATTTGTTCTAAGTATTTTTCTTGCCCCAGTGTTGACCAATTATTTTCAATTAGACTGATAATTGCATTGTATAGTTGAAAGACCCAATTAATATCCTCAAAAGCAACATGGTTAAGTAGTATTTAGTGGAAATTTTATATTTAGCTGTCAAGAAATAATCATGGCTTACATTTTATGGAGCACCTTTTATCCCAAAGGATTCCAAAGAGTTATTATAAATGTCATCTACTCCATTACAAATTATAGGTCAGAATCTTGTCACTCCAGTGGCACGACCTCTTTGTGGAGGTGAGGAATGAGACTAACTTGGTAGCATGTTAAAAATAAATAAAGTCTCATCCGATTGGAACAGAGAGGGAAGCTGATGGAACAGAAAGCAGACGATCTAAGGATTCATGGGTTGGGGTGGTTCCTTAATGCTCTTCCATGCCAGTGTGTAGCTACCAGTCAGGGCTAGAGGCACAGAAAGCTGCACAAGGGGCTTATGGGGAAATGGTGAACCCCTTTTCAGGGATGCAGAGGAGAGACCCTATTAGACCGTAACAAGCCCGTGATTATGTGACTTCCAGTAACTCACATAGTTCATCACAGCCAGTGTGCGCCAGGCAGCCTCTGTCTGGCCATCTGTTACCTGGGGAACTTGCTGAGGGTTTTTAACTGTCTGGCTTCAGCATTTCAGGGGAAACCAACCCCACGTGCAGGGAAGACGAGAAGGGAAGAGGTTGCTGCACAGACAATTGTGAAGAATGCAAATACTGCCAGTCTCCACATGGAGACCATCGCGAGAGTAGATGAACATGTGAGAACTTAAATGCGTGGCATACTAATGTCCTTAGTGAGAACTTGAGAGAGAAGATGTGAATGGGACCTGCCCCTGGTGTCTGGTGACTCAAAACAATGTAATCACATATTTAGGCCACAGATGCTAATTGAGCGCTAATGTATGAGAGGTACGCAAACACTGTTAGCAGCAGACAGCAAAAACTGCAAGTTGAGCCATCGCTTTGAGGCAAGGCGTATTCTGGGTCAGAGAAAAAGCAGAGACCCTAAGAAGAATTTGGGAATGCATGGTGACCAGAGACTCCCCAAAGCTTCTGTTTGATTCAAACCCACTTAAAGTCAGCCCCAAGGGGCTAGGCATATAGCTCAGTGGTACATGTAGCCCAGCTACATGTAAAGGGGTTCTTGTTTTAATTACAGGAATGAAAGAAAGGGAGAAGGAGGATATTAGGGTGGGAGCAGGAATGCAGTTCAGTGGATAGACTGTTTGTCTAACATACACAAGGCCTTAGAAGCCATGCGTAGCACCTCATGTGCTGGTGGTATATGCCTGTCATCCCAGAACAAATCAGTTCCTGATACATGGAGACCCTGTCCCAGAGACAGGGAAGGGAGGGAGGGCCAGAGAGAATTCTTAAAATTGACCAAAACCAGTGAGGGAAAAAAAAAAAAAAAAACTAGGTAAGAAGAGACCATATGATTATGAAAATAAAAGATGGTCCCACTGAGATCACAGTGCTATAGAAACAGCCAAAGGAATGTGAAACCCAGAGATAGCAGCTGCCTAGAAAGGAGCAAACAGTACCTGAAGGGGAGTGGTTTCCAAGCATCAAAAAGAGTTACCTCCTAGGAAAGACTGGATAACAAGTTGGGCAAGAGCCCTAGGGACATTACAATGATTGATTTTTGGCCCAGGTGACTGTCTCTATCTTAGCCTGACAGGGAGGGTGGGGTAGAGTCTGATAAGCAAAAGATGGCCTGGAATCCCAGGAGCAGATCAGAGGAGCTATCCAAGCCAGAGATGACATGGTACCTTCCTTTACTAAACATCTGGTCCGTGCACCTAGCTGGCCTCAAACTCACAGAGATCTGCCTGCTTCTGTCTGCTGAGTCCTGGGATTACAGACAGGCACTGCCACACCTGGCTAACAGAGTTCAAGCAGGACTCTGAAGCCGAGAACAGAGTCTATCCACACATTACAGTTGGTGATAACTTTCTGTTTAACAATGTATAATAGCATTATCTGTCTCTAAATCCTTTTTCTTTCTATTCTTCACCCAAATAAACTGCTCACAGTGGTGACATTAATGAGCTGGGGGGAGGGGGCCGAGGCTCTTTCTTAACCACCCCATAATTGTGTCCCTAAATTCTCTTCCTCATAACTCACCTGAACAAGCAGGAAAATCTAAGCTTCTAGAAGCCCATCCCTGAGTTAAGCTCCACTTCCCACAATCCTTTGAGCCATATGATATCAAGGGTTACATTTTTGTCTTTTTCCAACTAAGGTGCAATATCAAGGGCATCAGAAGCCTAAATTAACTGTAGCCTTCCTTGCAAAGACGGTCAATCTAAAGAACAGAGATTCTCACTACAACCCTGCAAAATGGCAAAGAAAAGTGTAGTCTGCTTTGGAGACGGAGGGGAAAAATAGATAGGCCTAGAACTGAAACAGCTTTGCCTTACTGCTGAGACCAAGGCTCTGAAATAATCATAATATTCATAGCAATGGAAGTATCTGCTTGAGGAATTTCTCATTTAATTCTCAAAACTATTATAGGCAGGACTGGGAATGGAGGTCAGTGGTAGAGTGTTTGCCTAGTGTGCAGGAGTGCCTAGATTCAGTCTCTGGCACCATATAAACTGGAGTGATGGTGTAAATTTGTAATCCCAGAACTCTAGCCTAGAGGCCAAAGGACCAGAAGGTCAAAAGCATCTTCAGCTATGTAGAGAGTTCAGTGTTAGAGCGGGATACGTGAGGGTCGGCCTCGCCAACAGCAACAGGAACTACCATAGGTAGTAAACCGGGCTGTTAATTCACCGGAAGCAAAATGGATCAGACTGTCAAGCAGAAGAGCCAGGATCCAAACCCACACTGCTAAATTTTAGCATCTGACCTCTTTATTCACACCTCAACCAGCATTTCTGGAGGGGGAGAAAAAAAACCACACAATTACAGGAAAAAGAATGCACTGACACAGTTAGAGTGGTGAGTTTTGGGGTGGAAATTGCTCATATTTGTCTTCTATGGGGGAAAAGTACCCCCAGGAAATACACGGTGACTCTTGCAGACTGATAGGCCAGAAACTCGGGAGTGGAGAATGGGCAGCTCTGAATCCCAGAAAAGAACATGAAATAAATTAAAAGCAGAAGGCAGAGGCCCGAGTTCTGAGGTGAGATGCAAAGCAGAGAGCTATAGGCTGACATGGCAACAGGGGTGAGGGTGGGCACATGAGGTGCCACACCGACCTCAAGGACAACAGCATGCTGCTTTGGCTGGAGGCTGCCCAAGACAGCCTGCTCTGAGCTCAGTGCCTCTACCTCCTGCATCCTGCACCAGGACCAACTGACCCTCATTCCTCATCCCCCCAGGGCCAGATGATACCAGTCCTGATAAAAATGGCCCATGCTACTCCCTGGGCTCACGCTTGGTTTATTATGAGTCTAAATCTACCTACCCTTTATTCTGAATTCTAAATGTTCTTATCTTTAGACACTTATCCCCAGCCATTTTTTAGTCGCTCCCTTGACCATTTTTAGCCGCCCTTCCTAGTATTTTATTCTTTCTTTTTTAACTCCTTGAAACTTCGATTTTCATCTCCAAATTCACGTTTCCTTGGTAAGCCAAACGTGAGGTTGTCATATCATTCCAGTTTCTAAACAGATCAGTCGCCCAATGGCACTCATTGTGTAACCCCAAGGGTTGTGCTAAAGAGAATAAAGAAAAGCCTTGGGCCCTCGAGGAATTTAGTAGCAGAAATAAAACACTAAAGCAACTAGAGAATTTTAGAAGAATGCATATCTGACTTTCCTGGCCTGTAGATAGCCCCAACTCAAGTTCTGATTGCCTCTGTTTAGTCTTTCTAATTTAATCTTACCAACAAATTCAACATCCAAAGGTACCACATAAACTACCATCCATCCCTAACCTCAAGCCCACAAGCCCTATGCACACCTACCAAGTCAATCACGGAAGAGTCCAACTCCCCCTGACTCCTCTCCTGCTGCTGAGTCTGAAATCTCAAATAATCCGAATTTTATCACACAACTGGGTTGGAAACCTTCTTACAGAGAAATTTGCAGACTAATTAGGGAATGTTGTTAAAGCAGTTTAAAATCCTTAAATTGTGTAATCCCTGTTTTCTTTTTTTTAATCTCCTTAAATTGCTCTAATTTTACGTTTATCCTAGTGCATTCTATTTCCCAGAATCTGTCAAGGTAAGTCTTCCACCTCCACTCAACAGCAATGCTCATTTTCCTGGGAAATATTGCAATTGGCTTCTATTTAAGTCAACACTGGAGGATTGGTTTTTCTGTTTTGTTTTGTTTTGTTTCTCCTAAAAACAGTTTACTCCCGCCCTTTGGGAGTCTAAGAGACAGGGCTAATACCAGGTGCCACATCAGCTCCCTGCAAAGTTTGTTTGTGTTGTTTCTCAGGACTGAATTGAAGACTACAAAGAGCTATTGCCAAATCTCTGTGCAATGATTTGAGAAAAAGATTATTCAACCCTATCAAGAAATCTCCACTCTCCTTTCTGGCCCTGGGCTTATCAGAATTCAGGAAAGCCAGAAAGGACAGGACAGAGGGACAAGAAAGGCAGCTATGTGGGATTGACCAGAACTGATCAGAAGATTTCTAGGGAGGCTCTACAGGGTAATTATTATGAAACCCTCAGTGTGGGCCAGCAAAACCAGAATTCAAAGATTCTCCAAAGAAGCTGGGCAAAGGCTAGCTGAGGGGGGAGTGGAGGGGCAGTGTCTGGCGCCACCATCAAAGAACAGGGCCACCTGAGGCAGGTCACTTGATCTCTCTGGCTTTCTCCTTCCTTGCAGACAAAAGCATTAAAGAGGGTGAGCAGTGATATTTTTTCCAGCCAGTCCAAACTACAAACCAAGTTTATATAGAATGAGAGTCCTGACTAAGTCACATGTCATGCATCTCCGATCAACTTAAGCTCTCAATAGGCTGTGCTGCTGCAGTATCAAACAGTTTAAAATTGAATTCTCTCCTTTCTTTCCTTCTCCCTTCCCTCCCTCCTTCCTTCCTTTTTTTCTCTTTTTCTGTTTGAGGGACAGAGTCTCATTAAAGCGCTTGCTGTGTAGATCAGAATGGTGCTGAACCCTCCATGAACCTCCTGTCTCTGCCTCCTGAAAACCAGAATTTTAGGCATGTTTTACCATACTTGATCTTAATTTTTTCTTTCTTTCTCTTTCCTTTTTTAAAATCAAAATCTTCAAACACTTGGGTTTGGGTTTGCTTTAATTACCTAGTTTGGGGAAGTTTTTTGGTTTTGGTCTTGTTATTTGAGACGGGATCCCACACAACAGGCCAGACTAGCCTGAGACACACTTCTATGGCTCAGGCAGTCTTCTGCCTCTGCCTCCTGAGTGTTGACATTAGAGGTCTGAGCTACCTAACACCATAGACCCAATGTTCTGGATATATTCAAACCAGGCCGGGCTTGCTTGAATTTTAAGTGAATCAAAATGTTTATAAATAGTATCAATCGCCGGGCACTTGAGAGGCAGAGGCAGGCGGATAACGATGAATTCAAGGCCAGCCTGGTCTACAAAGTGAGTCCAGGACAGCCAAGGCTACACAGAGAAACCCTGTCTCGAAAAATAAATAAATAGTATCAATCAATAAAACTATACAGTGAAATTCTGAGCCAGTCCAAACTCAAAACACAGTCAGAACATCAGGGCTAGGAACCGTGGTCTTGAAGGGGTCTTAAAGATTCTCCAAGATCTCTTCAGTGGAACTGAAGACTTCCCTCCTTTCTATCTGCTCAGCTCCACTTCTTCTCCCTTTCATGCCCCCTTCTTCTGTGTCTTTTTCTTTTCTTCTCTTTTGAGTATTTTTTCCCTCCACTCATTTCAGAGTCTTTGAACGCAGTGGCTCATGAAGTCGATCGAAAATGTAAATCACCCACCACCAGCATGAGTTTACCCTACCCACAGAACTGTCTAAATACAAAATTATGGAACTAGTGGACACATGTGGGGGGGTCTTGATATTTAGTTTTAAATGAACTAAAATTTAAAAACATTTAAGGAAGTCTCTGCCTTCAAGTCAGGCGTGGTGACACATGCCTGGTATCCTAGCACTGAGAAGGTAGGGGCAAGAAGATCAGGAGTTCAAGGCCGTTCTTCCCCACTGCCCGAGTACAAGAGGCTGTCTTAACAAAACAAAGCCATCCATTCTTCATCTGCACCAAGCATACCCCAAGTGCTTGTCTTAAACAGCCGCAAGTGCTCCTAGCAGACAGAGAGATGGACCATCGTCATTATCTTCTTATTTTTTAAATGATGGAGTTGAAGCATATGAGCTCTCAAGCCCCTTTGAGAATCTATCGTGTCCATGGGAAGGGTTGGTTTGGGTAGAATTCCTAATTGGTGCCCCACTGCCCCCATCCCCACCCTCTTGGTAGATAACTTTTGGTAAATAGAAGCACTGAAAAAATAAAGCACAGCACCCAAACATTAAACAGCACTAGGGAATATGGGAAAGGTACTAGATCCCTTCTGTAGGGTTCTATGGTTGCCCACGGTGGACATTCCTCCCTCGATAACCCCCGTGTTCACATATTAGAATCCCAATTTTACTTTTTTTCTTATGCATCAAATAGCAAAATATTAAGAAGTAAAGTTTGCTGCTATTTTCAAATGGCTTATTTAGTTACTTAGTTTTTAAAATAAGAAACAAGCCAAATATTGGAGTTGTAAGGAACCTGAATGCCATCCTAAATAGGAAAGAAGGTTCTGGAAGAAAGTGTCTTTCCTCCAAATCTTCCCTGTTCGTTAGGCATTCTACTCTACTCTATACGCTGTTTTTTCATTTTAACCTTCAGACACTGCAAGCCTAAGATTCCTTTTTTCATTTCAACGCTTCCTTTTTTAATAAAAATATTCCTTTTTATCGTTCTAGACTTTAAGAATCAACTTCTTCAATGCTCTTTTAATTCAAAGTCTATGACAAAATAAGATTTCTTCTGAGAAGCCATACCTGGGCATAGGAGAGAAGAGATGGTTGGGTTCCAGGACTAATTGACACCTATGACAATGTAAATGATGACTTTGATGACAGTCATAATTTTCAGGTTCCTTTACCATCCACCTACTTAACAGCATAAAAACAAGAGAAGCAGGGACTAAAAGAAACTTCTTAGAATCTGGAAAAAATGGGAAAATGGTAAGCTGTAACATGGGAGAGCAAGTTGTCATCCCCGCTTGTCATCTGCCAGAAGCTAAAGGACTTCTCTTACGAAAGACAGGGAAACAACAGGCAGAAACTACAAGTCCCAGCATGCATTAGTCCACAAAGATCAAAGAGGCATAATTGAAGATGATATTATCTTCATTTTAATTAAAGGAATTTTCTTATCTTCAAAGAACTTTTCAAATACAGTACCTCATGAGTCCCGGGTCATTATAACTCCAATCTAAAGATGGATAAGAAGGGGTCAATTTGATTGTACTTGACCATGGAAATTGTTCATTATGGGAAACTCTGCATCTCACAGTATTCTATTGGATTGGTATTGTCTTGAGATTTTAGTTGTAACACATAAAACCGAAGAGCATTTTCAAATGGCTAAGTCGTTGCTTTCTGAGATAAGCAGTCTAGCTGGAAACTCTGATCTTCAAATTTGATGTACCAAAGTGAAGTGTTTTCTTTTAGAATGATACCTCTGCTGCTATAAATAAGCATGGCATGTTTTTCCATGAAAGCATGGTGAAGGAAGCCTATGGCCATGCTATGGTTCTGATGTGAAATGTCCCTTCAGACTTACAAGGTTGAACACTTAGTTTCCCAGGCATTGATGCCATCTGGGAAGGTTGTGAAACATCTGAAAGTGGAGGCATCCTTTAGGAGGAAGTGATCCAGAGGTGACAGAGGCCTCTGAAGGGTTAGCTGACTGCTGGTCCTTGTATCTGTGCTTCCTAGAAAGTGAGGTATTAACAATCTTTTTGCTAATTCATGTGCCCCCTATAAAATACTCCACAAGGTACCAAGAGACAATGGGCCACACCCCCTGAAACTGTGAGCCAGTGAATCCTCCTTACATTAAGCTCTCCTTGGAACTGCTACTCGCCAGAAATAGATTTTGGGGGGTAGTTGGCGTCACCATGAGAATAAAAGCCTCCATGACAGAAACTGCTTCCTCAGACTGTGAGGAGAGCATGTCAGGATCGAGCTTCCCGTAGAGAAAACGTCCTTCATCACAGTGCAAGGCTCATGACTAATGCCAACCCAGGAGAGGCTCTCAGAAACAAAGTGTCTAATCAACACCAGAGGCAGGAGAGAGAGAGAGAGAGAGAGAGAGAGAGAGAGAGAGAGAGAGAGAGAGAGAGAGAGAGAGAGAGAGAGAGAAGAGAAGCGCCATAGGTAAATGTCAATTCCTCATTGCTTTCCACCACATTATTCTTTCAGCTCGTCTAGTCTGGCTGGTCAATGAGTTCCAGAGACCTACCTGTATCTTTGCAGACCCCCACCTCAACACTAGGATTATAGACAAACACTGGTGCACATGGATTTTTTATTTCATTCTGAGGATTTGAACTCGGGTTCTTGTGATTGTGTAGCAGATACTATTGCTGACATCTCCCTAGCTCCCGTACTAGTTTTTAACCAATAAATCTAACCACATTAGGCATATATAGTCCTTATGTTCCGACATCCTTTCTTGTGCTTTCTTTGAATTCCTTTCTGATTCAGTTATCACTAAAATACACATTTTAATTGAATTATCCAAGATTCAAACTTCTGCTGCCTTGAACTTTTCAGTAAACATTTCAGTAAACACACTTACCTACAGCAATTCAGCAAACAGTTGGAGGAAACTAAGGGCAGTTCTGACAGTTTCTCAATAAGGAGAATTTTCTAAAGCCCACGAGAAAAATTTTGCTGCAAGCCATTTAGCAGAAGTTCAATATTTATCTTGTTTTCCCTTTTCTTTCTTTCTTTCTTTCGTTCTTTTGTTGTTGTTGTTCATTTGTGTGTTTTTCTAAGTCCTGAAGTGTGCTCTTCCCTTCTGTGTGCATCTAGAGTTGTTTTTGGTACACAGTTCAGGAACAAGCCATATATTGTTTATCTACCTGGTAGATCATCTCCTTCAGAAAGAGGAGCATCCAAACGAGTCCTGGCTATTCCCTCCTTCCCGCACACACAGCGCCAGCTTGCCCACTTAGGCTTCCTCTCTAGTTCCCTGTAGGTGTCTCGCATGTCGGTGCTGAACCGCAAGTCCTTGGCTTCTCTCGCAATTCCAATCTATCCCTCGGTCTTAAGAGCTGTTATCTTCTCTTTGCTACGATGCTTTTAATTGCTTCCTTGATGACAAGCTCACCCGTGAATCATCGATTCATATGCACCATCATCAGGACATCGACATTTACTCATGGGTCCCTATAAACCACCAGCCCATGCCTGTAACCACGGAGCTGGGGAAACTGAGGCAAGAGCACTACACACCCATAACCCTACAATAAAAGCATGACAACGAGCAGGTGAGGGCTGAAGAGACAACTCAGTCAGGTAAAGTGTTTACTAGACAAGCATGAAGATCTCAATCTGACCACAGAACTCACATTTTTAAAATCCAGGCTTAGTGGCTCATGCCTGTCATCCATGCACTAAAGAGATAGACACCAATGGCTCCCTGAGGAGCTAAGGTTTTAGAAAACTGTCTAAGGTTTTCTTTTATCTATTATAACAATATGTAATGTTTTTAAATTGAATGTATTATTATAGTATCAAAGTTAATCTGTGTCCAAAAAAGGTTTAGGCTGATCCAGGCGGCTCTACTGTGACAGAACAGAGCCAAGCGGTGGCTTTTCCTGTAGAAATGTTCTGTTCTGCACCCACAGACAGTTTATAATTCTGTCTAGCATCACGAAGTCACATGTTGTTGGGTTCAGGAAGAGGATGGATCTATTGCAATCACCACTTCTGTAGGAGGGAAAGGTCATCTGAGGACCTTGAGGACCTCGTGCTCCCATGTCTTCCATTGAAAGGCCCCTTCATAAATGAAAGCTCACCTGTGAAGCAGCTCACCAGCGTGCATAGTAGCTCTAATTTCCAAGGGTCCTCTAAAGCTCCATGACTCCAACACTGAACAGGCACTGAGTAAGATTACTTCACAGCTACTCATGACCTGAGAGTTGATGTCTGCTGTCATCTCGAATGATAAGACACGGACCAAGGAGAAGAGGAACTAGGATGTAACTGTGATCACACTATGGACCACTGTCTTTGCGCTGGGCATATAGGAATCATTTAACACCCACCCCACCCTATACACACATGCAGTAACACCAGTATCTCAGAAGGATGATGAGCTAATAGGATGCAAGTAACTCATTGTCATCCAACAATACAGCAAAGGTTCTTCAGTCCGAATCCTAAAAGCCCTTGGACCATTCATTCACTTGCTTAGAGAGGTAAAAAGACTTTAAGCCTTCACCTAGTATAGCAAAGGGATGTGAGGGTGCCTGGCCTGGCTCCTGAGAGTTCCGACTATGCTTTAAAATGTCTTTCCAACAATTCTCCAGAGAAAGGACCATATTTGGTTTTGTATGGTCCAAAGTGGAAAGGGACATTTTAGGCCAGCATGTGGATAGATTTTATGGCTTAGAGGAGCCTCAGCTTCCTCACAAAGAAAAGAGAGTTTGTCATTGAAGGACTGAATGTTGGGCTGTATTAAATACCCAGTGTTTAGCTGTGACAAATTACATGCTGAATCTTTCGCCGAGCACTAGTAATAAACTAGATGTACGCGCGCATGCAATAAAGAACCGGATGTGCACCAGATGAAGGGGATCATGTCTACAATCCCAGTACAGGGAACTGAGGCACAAGGGTTGCCATAAGTTCAAGGCCAGCCTACACTATAGAGGGAAATCTTATCTCACAACAAAATAAAGCCACTAAACCAAAGAGAGCAGTGGGTTGCCTTGAGATCTTAAGAGCATAGAGAAAGCATTAAGAGAACAAAAAAGGCAGCCACTGACTTTCACACATCACCATTTCCAGTTTGAAGGGTAGGGCAGAGGTGGGAGGGAGCTTCCGAATGGGTTAGATAAAGAAAAAGCCAGGGTGTTCTGGACACTGCAGGGTGCAAGCTAGGATACTCAAGCCTGGTGGGATGGATGTTTCTCAGAGCCCATACAAAAGCAAATGAGTGGTTAAACACCCTCACCCGCCCCCAACCC
Source organism: Acomys russatus (assembly GCF_903995435.1). NCBI lineage: Eukaryota > Metazoa > Chordata > Mammalia > Rodentia > Muridae > Acomys > Acomys russatus. Next base: position 56,984,730 of record NC_067145.1, read on the forward strand.
CAGTACTTAGCAACCCATTGTGGAATTGATTAAGAAGATGTTGCTCTTGATGGAAGAATTGACTCACAAAGAAGCCATTCTCCTTTACTCTTGACAAAGTAGGGAACAGTTTAAGGAAGCTGGGAGATTACCCAAAACTAACATCAAATTCCCTCTTTCCAGGAAGGAGAACAGAAGACTAGGATATGAGGCATGCTGAGGAAAAGGGGTGTGGATCTGGTACTGTCCCTAGAAGCCTGCACTCCAGACAGGCAGAGGGACTGAGAGTAGTCTCTGTACCATACAAGAGACTTGTCACTTGAGAGTCAAGTACAAAACTTACATAAACTTTAAAATTAATGTCATGTTAATTAATGGGGTAGGGGGTGGAGGGGTGGACTGTTGAGATGGCTCTGTGAACCAGGTGCTTAGCCCGCAAGAATGAGGACTTGGGTTCAGTCCTCAGCACACACACAAATTCAGTTTTGGTGGAGTTTCACTCTAACCCTGGGCATGTAGAGTCACATGGGTCCCAAGGTCTCACTGTCCACCCAAGTTACAGATTTAGTATTAAAAAAATAAATAAATAAGGTTGAGAGCAATTGAGGAAGACACAGGGCATCCACCTCTGGCCTCTATATGCACACACTGGAACACATTTGCTACCTGCATGTGCACAAAGGAATGTGGGTGCACACACTCACACACACACACACACACACACACACACACACACACACACACACACACACACACACACACACACACAAAGGGAAGCCCAGGCAGGGTAGCCACTCGTCTTGGAGGGCTCTCATGGTCACTTGGAGGGGAGGTGTGTAGTTGTACACGCAGGGCTTTCTCACTGTCTTTGGCTTACTCTGTGGCATTTGCTCTGCTCTAACAATTGCTACTTGTGCTTCCTTGGACCTCCTTCCCTGGAGACCAGGATGATAATTATTTGTTTGGAGTTACAGCTTCTTTCCTTTCTCAGTTCCTGCTGACCTTGGACGCTTCACACAGGGAAGAAGTCAAAGGAGACTGTGGGAAGTGGTTCACAGCAGGAGATAACATCAACAGGACTTTCAAAATAGGTTTGCACATGGCGGATCTGTGCTGAGAATAACCTGGATTTGACCAGGCTAACACAGGTATTGGAACCTAAACTGAGTAGTGACAGAAGGCACAGAACAAGCAAGCCTTGTGGCTTTCTAAAATTTAAATTTTGAGGACTAATAAAGATTTTTCATTTTTTTAAAGCAAAAAGTTGAGTATCAACAATTACTATTTTTTCTTATTATTCTCTATTCCGGATGCCTCAAACAAATAAATATCTTTGTTTACTTTGCATGAGTTTACCCTTATGTAGAAAGTTATACACAACTTTGAAGGGCACAGTACAAGTTACACAGGTGTAAAAACTAATAGGTATGTCTGAATAAATAAAGAAGCCAATGGGCTTCTCACAAAACCTCCTTGAACAATTGAACAGGAAAGAAAGACTGTGTGATATATAGACAGAATAGCATGATTTAAGCTTCCAAATCTATCCCAGGAGGGGACGACAGTAAAGAACCCAATGAAGCACATTTGAGCACTGTTGTGTGTGGGGAGAGGGTGCTTACACCCATGCTTGAGTGCATGTGTGTGTTCCTGTGTGTATGCTCCTGTGTGAGCACCCTTATTCTTGAAGAGCCAGATGTCAACTGACTTTCTCCATCACTCTCCACCTTGTGTTTTGAGACGGGACCTCTCACTGAAACTGCAGCTCAAGGATTTGGCCAAGCTGACTAGGCAGTTAGTGAGCTCCAGGAATCTATCTGTCTCTGTCTTCCAAACACAATATACCTCACCCAGATGTTCACACGAATGCTGAGGATTCAGACTCAGGTCGTGATGCTTGTTCAGAAAGCACTGCACCAGTTGAGCCATCTCCCCAGCCCCCATTTGACATCTTAAGTCACAACAGAGGCTACCATATAAACTCACTACACTCTGTGACAATACATACTATGAACTAAGGTGCCCTAAAGCAAATGATTCAATAATGGTAAACATGTCATGATAGACACACGTGTATAATAAAGTATATATGTAATAATCATAACAAATTGATAAATGTATCAAATTACACTATCACAACAACCTTTAACCAGATTGTACTTGATGTTAATATTAAAATTCACTATTATGTGAATGTTGAGTGAATTGATATTTGGCAAATCCACATCATATTCTTTTTTTTTTTTTTAAGGAAGAATTTTCAAATTCTCTGCATCCTCCAAGGAGCAACTTCACTTAAAGCTACTGACTACGTGGAGCAGGTCAGTGCTCGTTTGTAACCTCAGCACCCGGGAGGCTGATGCAGGAGGATCCTGAGTTTGAGACAAGTCTAAATTGTATAATTATGTATTTATAGCAAGACATTGTATCAAAAAAAAAATTCCTAGTAAAGGCTGATTATTTCTCTCCAAACACTGAAAACTAAAACTTGGGTTCTCATACTCCTTGAATACAAGATTTCTAAAAAATTGAAAGCAAAAAGTCAAAGAAGTGGTGGGAGCCTGGTGGAAGCAGAGAGAGAGGAGATGGTGTTTAGCTGTTTTTTTTGTTTTTTTTGTTTTTTTTTTTCCTTCCTTTCCCCTTTTTATTCTTGTGCTCCAGTCTTGGGATGATGCCACCCATGTTCAGGGTGGGTCTTCCCTTCTCAGTGTAATGACCTTGGGTACACCCTCACAGACATACATAGAGTTGTGTCTCCTAGGTGATCCTAAACCTGGTTGCATATTTACCAACACAATTATGAAGCAAATCATAAGATTATAGCATCAGCTCATTTATACACCAAGGATGAGTGAAATGTCCATCATCCACCAAGGATGGTGCTGGACTCTGGGAACATAAGAAGAAATGAACCAATGCTTTGCTCACTTGAGATAGTTAGCATTCAGACGTATGTTCTAAGGACTTAGTGGCCAAGTTTCTCCAATATATACAGGACTCAGGAAGGGCCAGGCAGTGATCACCGGCCGAGTTCCTGCCCCACAGCTTCAGAGCTGAGGTAATAGCATTTGCAGTTCACTAAATAACTATGGGGACTCAAGAAGCCAAGGGAGCCACACACATCACAGTAGTTTCGAGGAAGGCTGTTCCAGGTGCTATTACTGAAATTCAGGCAAGTACAAAATCTTAGGTCTTTATAAAGTAAAAATAAAATAAAATAAAATTTTAAATGGCTATTGATTTAAACTGAAAAAATAAAGAAGCCAATGGACTTCTCATAAAAACCTTCTGGGACAATTCAACAGGAAAGAAAGACTGCCTGGTTGACCGAGTAGCACTATTTAAGCTTCCAAATCTATCCCAGGAAGAGACAACAGTAAAAAATCCCAATGAAGTACATGTGAGTGGGGGGGCGGGGCTGGGGGAAAGAGGGGGGCACAACGGGTGTTCAGAGCCAAGTCCTCTTCATGTTGTTGAGAAAAGATCATTTTGTCCAAATCATGGATAGTTGATTAGTTGAATTTTCATTTAGATTTCGTTTTATTTTTAGTTCAGTTTAGCTTTTCAGTCATTAAGCTTAATGCTTTGACATAGCATGAAAAGCTTTTCCTAATTTATCAAAGCCTTCCAAGTACATTGTTGAATGCAAATTTCCATCACTTTTTGTCTTTAAAATCTCTCTGCTTCAATATAGAATAGGGTCTTGTCTATGTGTATTTACACCTAAATATGTCAGGGACTTGGAAGGGATTTCGGTCATTTCAGGGGACTCTTCTTCTTTTCCCCTGACAAATAGAAAAGGTATCCCTAAGGGGCAGCTTCTGCAGCTGAGGCCACTGGAGGAGGGACAGCCACTTTTTGCGGTTGTGGCCACTCCTGGGTTTCTCATGCTCCAGGGGATGGTCTCATACCTATGTGCTGTACACAGCACTAATTGGACACAGTGAGATATTAAAAAAAAAAAAAGCTCATGAAGTTGGCAGAAAGATGTAAAGTTGTATTAAGATGGCGGTTCTTACAGGACCCATATCAGATATCCTGTATATCAGATATTTTCAATTCATAACAGTAGCAAAATTACAATTATGAAATGGCAATGAAATAATTTTGTGGTTGGGGTCACCCCAACATGAGGAATTATATTAAAAGGTCACAGCACTTGGAAGGTGAGACCACTGCATTAGGAGGATGGAGAGGCAGTGAGGAGTGGGATTAGCAGGGAAGTGGGGTAGATAAGAACAAAATGTATCTTACACATGTATGAAATTCACAAAGAAGTCATAAAAATATTTTACGAATAAAAAGGTAAATACAAGAAAAATGAGCTTTACTCTGAAGATGAGAGATATTTGTTTCTTTCATAAATTATGAACCAGTATCTCAGATCCCAGAGTAAAAACAGGATGGCAAAAATAGGTCCAATTTTTATAGTTCCTGATGGCCCCCAAGGTAGACTCTTAAAGAGAAGACAGAAAAATTAGGACCTAATAATTGAAAGAAAATTTTTATTTTAATTAATTTGTTATAAAAGTCTTTATTTGGTGTGATTTGAGGTGGGTTTTACAATCAATTACACTGAGTGAGACATTTAATAAGCACGCTGAACCCTGAAACACAACACCCAACTTCACACACTCTCTTTAATACCTGGTTGGTAAACCTAAACAAATAGATTTATAATGACTTGTCGACAATTCCCATGCAATAGCCATATTATTAAATCTAAAGCATCATTAAAGGTTAATTATATTTAAAATTATTGAGATTTAACAATGATGTAATATGCAGAGAAGATATTTATCTTCTCCCGTGTGTGCTATAATTACTAAACCTCAGTGGATTTCTCTCTTTAATACCACCATTCTCCTGGCTAAATAGCCTGTCTGGCTGAACCCTACGCCCACAACCCAGCGTGACGCTCCCTACTTCAGACCTTTAACATCTTCCTTATCCACCTTGCTTCTTCTCCATCTCTACCCGAGATCTTGTCAATATCTTCAGAGAGAAAATTGCTGCTGTGGAGGAAGAATTCCCACCCTTCCCTTGCTTCTTTCCCTAGACACAGCCTTCTCTTCGTGGCCCCACATTCTCCTCAGAATAGAAGCATTTAAGGCATTAAATATAATTTTATCATATCAAGTCCATTTGGCCAGTAATGACCTCTGTGATGGGTCCTTTCCTGGTCTGTAGTATGATGTGTCTGTTCATAGCTTTCAGAAGTGTGGTTTTCGTTTTCATCCAATTCTATCCTAGATTAAAACTTGTCAAGTTCAAAACCAGTGTTCTCTCTCTCTCTCTCTCTCTCTCTCTCTCTCTCTCTCTCTCTCTCTCTCTCTCTCTCTCTGTGTGTGTGTGTGTGTGTGTGTGTGTGTGTGTGTTGTGTTAAAGTTGACTATTACTGAATTGAACTTTAATAAACCCATCCAGGTTTACTCTATTCCAGAAACTAAATAACAGTAGTTATAGTGGTATAGTGGACATCAGTCCACCATCATAGCAACGGGGGGGGGGGGGGGGAGAGAGAGAGAGAGAGAGAACACTGGAGACATGGTTTGGAACTTGACAAGTTTTAATTTGTCATTCTGCTTTACTGTCACAGATGAAAGACACGTCACTGAGAATCTAGGTGTCTATCATGTCAGCCTCTTGTGGTTTCAACCTTCTCATGCCAAGAGCCCAAGCATGTTGTCACAGCTCGGATATTTATCATGTGAACCCCAACTTTTAAGAGATTACTCTCAGAGCATCCCGTTGGGAATGAAAATCTCTTCCTCCCCTGCTCCTAGTTTCTGGCCATTTTTTTTTTTTTTTCATCATGTTTGTACTCTATTCGCCTGAACTGGCACTTACTCTGTTTTCTTCCTAGTCTATCAGCCAACTATAGCCTACTGGCTGCACTTGTCACCTGCTCAGCCAGATCCTGCCTGCCAACTATTTCAGAACTATTGGTAGTGGTTCCTAATGCTCCTTGCTCCCTTGACTCAACCAAGGCTTCTAAGCCAGTCCCCAGGCTCAGCTGCTCCCCTACTCTCTGACTCCTCAGTGCTCAAGATCTGTTGACAAAAATCACAAGATAAAACGTATCGAATGTTATGTTAATGAGACTTTCTTTCTATATCTGTGAAAAATATCCAAGAAAAATAACTTCATGGAAGAAAAATGTGTTGTGCCTCATAGTTTGAGAGGTTTCAGTCTGTCAGGGCAGAACCTGTGCTGCAGCAAAGCAGTTCACTTTATGGCAGCCAGGAAGCGAGGGGAGGGGAGGGTGTCTATGCTACAAGACTTTCTCTTTTTTCTTTTTTACATACTATCCAGGTACCTATGGGATGAGGCTTCCCATGGCCGTCATGAGTCTTTCTCTCTTAATCTTCTCTGGAAATTCTGAGGCAGGAGACTAAGGACAGTCTCTTTAAGCCTGAGATATATGCACACTTTCTCACTTCCATTGGAGGTTGACTGTGCCAATGAGTCAACCTTGGCTTCTCACCTCCAAATATTTCAGATTGACCCATCTCTTCTCCTTTAGTCCAATTTCATAAGATTTGATGTTTTCCAAAGACAGTTCAGGCTTGCTGAAGGGCTATGTCATCTTGAACCTGCACCTTCCCATGCTTTTCCAAACACACACACACACACACACACATACACACCTTAATCCTCTTACTCAATTTCTCCTTCTTTCTTTTTAAAATTTTTTTCAAGTTTTTAAATATATAATTTATTTTTATTTTATGTATATTGGTGTTTTGACTGCATGTATGCCTGTGTAAGAATGTCAGATCCCCTGGAACAGGAGTTACAACAGAGAGTTGTGACTGCCATGCGGGTGCCGGGAATTGGACCCAGGTCCTCTGGAAGAGCAGCCAGTGCTCTTACCTTCTGAGCTATCTCTCCAGCCCCTCTCCTTTCTTTGTAATCTACAAAACTGGCAAGCTTGTTAATAGACACATGTCTTTCTATCCCCCAAGACAACCTTTTACTCTGACAGCTCTTAAGTGCGTTGACATCCGACTTCTTGGAATATTATGCATTTTCTACCACTGTTTTTTTTTTTTTTTTTTTTTTTTTTTTTTTTTTTTTTTTTTTCCAGTAATGGGATTTGTGTGCGCTAGACCAGTCCTCTACCACTTTGCCAAATTCCGGGTCCTCTTTGATGTCTTCTCTAACCACTCCCTATGGCTTCTGTCTATCAGACTGGATTCCCCACTTGTGATCATCCAAATTATTTAGTCTCACAGCTTTCCTTGTGCCACATCCTTCAAATGTATTCATCCTCCTGGGAAGTACTGGGTGGCTTTGTGGAATTTTAAGGAAGCAGAAATGTCACATGGGCTTTGTAGTCAAAGCCAGGCTGAGTTTGAATTCCAGTTCTGCAGTTTAACAGATATATGTGATCACAGAGATGCCACTTCATGTCTCTGAAGTTTGACTCTTATCATTCAGCTGGGATGAGTCATAACAGTGGCTTGGCAAAACTGACATAAGAATTAATAGTGACACAGGCCGGTGTGATGGCTCAGAGAATAAAGGCACTTGCCACCAAGTCTGATGACTAGAAGTCCCGCATCTGTCATCTATACACCATCACCCACAGGCACGGTATGGAAGGTGCACACACCCTAAATAAATTCTAAAGCAAAAATTAATAATAAGACATAGTATATTCCAAATATGGTGATACATTGCCTATAATGTCAATACTCAGGAGGCTGAGGCAGAAGGATTGACGATCTCAAACAGACAGGGCTACATGGTAAAGTCCTGTCTCAGCAAACAACAAAAGAGGAAAAGGGTCCTCCCATGAATTCATGAGAGCAATTATTGTGTGCAAAGAAGTCTTTTTTTTTCCATATTCACTGGTTGTTTGGCTTCTTTCATTATTTCCTAAGCAAATAGTTCTAGGTCATCTCCTGGCTACCAGGTGCCACACTGGGCCCCTCACCCTCTTGACCCTGTGCTTTCTCACAACACAGGTTCTGCATGACCAGATTGATTCCTTCTTTGTATTTTTCACAGTCTTCCTTGATAATCTCACTTCCAAATGTGTTCATGTGCCCCCTCACCTATTAACAAAGAATAGGAGTTCATATAGAGACCAATTTTATAACATAAAATTGAACATCAGCATCTAAAGTACCAAGTTAACGTATTCCAAAGTGCCAACTCTTAGTACCTTGCTTTAGACCAAGAACATGGGATAAAATGATGCATGCTTTAAAAGTGTCTGAGACATATAAGGCATGGCAATTGTCTCACTGGGCATTGTGAACAATTGTGACCAGATCTATTCATTTCTCCTGGTAAATGCTCTAGTCAGTTCCCCCTTTTCCCTGAAGTCCCCTGCTTAATTTGTGATTATTCTGGAACTCTAAGGTGACCTGTTTTCCCAAGAAGAGGGCACCCAGGCATTGGCCCAGGTACAGAGCTAGGCTTGCACCAATGACACAGGAGCATTTCGAAGGCTTGTAGCCACATGTAGAGGATGCTACTGATGGCAGACACGGCCCTAATTTAAATGGTATCAGAGTAAACAGGATGTTACTTGTAGAATGAAACTTGTCAAGCCCTTACCTGAAGAGATAAGGTTGAAACTATGAACATAATGCATTGCTTCAAAATGGGAGCTGCAAACATTTTCAGGAATCTGCTCTGTTTCCACTGCAGCCATGCAACTTTTTAATAGGTAATGGCAAAGTAAAATGGACCAGCCCACACTGAACATCATTCCCCACCCACTCCTTGCAGAGACCCTGTACATTCAAAAATATTCATAGTCATTCAGAAATCCAAGGAAAAGGGATGAAGATGTGAACGCATGCCAAAAATATAGGGTCTCTTTAAAAAAAAAAAAAAAAAAGAGAATTCCCCACAGTATGCCAGTTTAGCCACAGCTCATCTGGGAATTGTTTAAGAAATAATGACAGTAATAATTATGATTACTTATACTTAATTCTCCCTCGTAGGGGCGTTGTGAAGATTAATGAGTTAATACTCATAATGTGTTTTTGGTTCCTCGATGAAAGCTGCTATGAAAGCCAGATTATTATTATGATTATTATTGTTTATGTTAGACCATTCTTGTGGTGGACTCCTTTCACTGCCTGCCCCCACATTCTCATCAAGAATACAGCCACTTTGCAAAGAGCTAGACCACTGGTCTCAGAAGTAAGCTAATCAGCCAGCAGTGTTGAACAGAGTAGGTGGGGAGAGACAGAGTGAGAGAGAGACAGAGAGAAAGAGAGATACACAGAAAGAGACAACACAGAGAACCAGGGTTTTTATACCCATGATGCTTTGCTCCATATTCCCAGATAGACAGAAAGGGCTGGAAGAGGTAGCTACAAGGTGTCTAATGAGAACTGAATTGGCAATGTACACATTTTCCCAGAGAGACTGCTGGCAAAGCAAAGCTAGGTTATGTAGAGACAGTATTGAGGTAATTTTTAAAGCAAATATTAGAGATTAGCTTTTAATCATTTAAAAGCAAAGACCCAAAAAAGTCATAAAGTCATATATTGATGAATTCCTATGTTCTCTCTCTCTCTCTCTCTCTCTCTCTCTCTCTCTCTCTCTCTCTCTCTCTCTCTCTCTGCCTCTCCCCTCTTGGGCCTAAACCAAATAATGTTTTCTTAACAAGACAAGAACACAGAATCCCTTGAAGTGGACTTTTTTTCCCCCTTCCCTTCTTCCTTTGACCTGGGAGCTGGGGTAGTTTCACCGTGCTGTCCTGGTTAGTCTTGAACTTATAGACTCAAGCAAATTTCTTGCCTCAACTTTCCAAGTAGCTAGGACTACAGGTCACTACAATTTTCCCCAGCTTTCAAAGTTAGTGTTTAAAGACTTATTTGTGAATCATAATGTTGTTATTTTGGTTGGTTGGTTGTTGGTTTTTGTTTTGTTTTGAACTAGAAAAGTAGTAAGCCACTCAAAAGGCCACTTTCACATGATCCATATGTGATGATGAATGCATGTAACATAGGTCTGGCTCCTTCAGACATTCAGTAATACAAATGTCCCCAAAGAAAACAGGCAGCAAAGGCACCCTTCCTCTGTACAAACATTTAACTTCTCATTTGAAATTTGCCATACAGTTCTTTACCTCAACTCCAGAAAGTCATAAAACTGCAAAGACCTCTTCTTATCCTACACAGCAGAGACTGATGACAATACAGTGTTCACTCTACTGTCTTCTATAGGAATGGAACCTTAACTTGAGCCACTCACTTTACCACTTTACCAAGAAAAGGCCACACTTCCCAAGCTCCCCTGCAGTTAGGTGTGCCCAGGTGACTCAGTCCTGGCCAAAGAGGGTTTGGCAAAAATGTGTTGGCCTTAACTTAGCTGGCAAGCATTACTCTCATTCTTCCTCTTTCCTGTTGCTTCGCAATCTGGCACAAAAGCCGAGATTGTAGTAACTATTACAATCATTCAGGACCATGAGTCACCCCTGAAGAATAGAAGACAGAATAACGCCCCCTACAACCTCCACAAAGTTGTCCACATCCAAGTCTCTGTAAATAACTTAGAGGATGTAGCAAAGGGATATTGAGGCCACCAATGGAGCAAACCACAAAATGGGGGTGTTCCCACAGATTGTCTGAATGGTTCTCCATAGTTATAAGTCCATAAAAATGAGAGCGGGAGATAAAGAGAATCCCAGAATGAGAGGTGAGCCAACACTGATCAACATGAAGATGGAGCAAGGGCCCAAAAGCCAAGCAACATTTAGAAGCTTCTAGAAGGGACAAGGCTTCCTGCAGAAGAAGGTGGGTACAGTGACCCCTTCACTGTAGCTCAGTGAAGTCCATGACAGAAACATCTTATGGGATGAAAGATAGATCTTGGTTCACAGTTTCAGGATCTCAATCTATCATGGCACTGAAGAAATAGAATGCTAAGAGCTTGAGGTCAGGGTTCCATAGGCAGGAAATGGAAGAAGCCACAGTGGAGTCAGAAGTTGTTGTACCTTCCAAGGCCTCCCCCGCCTCCCCATAACCTAATCTGCACCACTGCCCGGTAACAACTGCATGTTGTTTTTCAGCCCCTGATTTAGTGGCGGTTTGTTCTAGCAGCAAGAGGAGGTCCATCAGAGCACTGGAGGGCGGGCAGGAGGGGGGTGGCAGAGAAAAGTGCTGGAAGGAGGCTGGCTCCTTACAACGCTGAGGAACTCCACACTAGCCCGAGTGGCCTCATTCCAAGGATATACTCCAAGAAAGAATGAATACAATGAATTTTGCTGCTACCATATCACATGTTTACCTTAAAACAATGTTTCTCCCATTACTCATTAAATCTACTTCCCTCTACAGATCTCCAGGTTGTCCAAATCTGCCTTCCACAGCCACCCTGTGGTGCCATTGTCCCCTAGCTAGCCCTTTCTAGATGTACTAAGAAATCAAATGTTTTCCCATAACCTAAAAGACTGAGTGCACCTAGGTTGAGTGGTCCAGCTAAAAGCCTTTGACAAGTTTAAACTAAAAATAAAGGACCATTCCAGTTTACCATGCCCCTCCATCTCCCCAAGGCAGCCAGACACCTTCTCTCAGGGAATAAGAAACCAGGTCCCTGGTGAGCAGCCCTACAACAGGCTGGGTTGAAGCAGGCAGAAGTTACTCCATGGAAAAATAGGATGAGGTAAGAATAAAATGTTCATTTCAACTATTTACCCCAGAAAGGGATGGCTGCCAGGAGAGCCTGCGATTGCTTGTGGATTCTGAGTTTTGGATGAGTTAGTAAACATAGAGGAAACAGGTAGTCACTTCATCCAGCTCCAGCCAAAATGGCATTGTATTCTTCCATGAAGCAGCCTTGTGGGGTTGTGTGGCTGGCAGCCATGGGCAAGCACTTTCTTCTACAAAGGAAGACTAGAGGGGTGAGGGCAGGAGAGGCTGCAAGAGGGAGCTCTCAACAGCCAGGTGGAGGTGTCATTCAGTTCAGAGCCATTGAGAGCCAGGTGACCCGCCATGGCAGGCCAGGCAGGGTTTGGGGCTTTTGTTGGTTCTCATCAATATCAGCCTATAAATAAAAAGACTATTAGTTGGGTCCTTGCTAGGGACTTTAGTACCTGCACATTGGGGGTTGTTCTCAAGAAGAAAAACGTTTCCTGGAATTATGGTACATTTCCATTCAAACAAACAAAGTATGAGCGCTTGCCTGCACATATGTGTGTGCATCATGTGCATACCTGTTGCCCATGGGAGCAAGTAAGGATGTCAGGATGCCTAGAACTGGGGTGTCATATGGTTGGAAGCCACCATGTGAATGCTGGCAACCAAACTCAGGTCTTCTGCAAAAGCATCAAGTGCTCTTAACCACTGAGCCACCTCTCTAGCCCCAAACAGAGTTTTTAAAGCAGTCATAAAAAATAATGAATTTTTTTTAAAAAAGAATGAATTTGTTTGTTTGTTTGTTTTGGTTTTTCAAGACAAGGTTTCTCTGTGTAGCCTTACTGTCCTGGACTCGTTTATAGACCAGGCTGGCCTCAAACTCACAGGGAAGAATAAATTTATGCCATCCCTCCCCCAAAAAAAGGATAAAACCAGATATTGTGCTAAGTGAAACAAGCCAGATTCAGGCAAATGTCAACTAATTTCTCTCATATATTATATATATATGTATATATATACATATACACACATAAATACACACATATAAATAAAAATGAATATGTGTAGGTATGTGTGTGTGTGTGTGTGTGTGTGTGTGTATGTGTGTGTGTTGGCAAAACAACCATACATGTAAAATGAAGATAAATAAGCCAAAAAATATTTAAGATTTTTTTGAAGATGAAGCTAAAGGAGGAGGAGAAATAGTAATCAGTGCTCATGTCTTCTCACAGAGACCCACAAGAAACTCTTTAAAGCTCTGGTTACAGGTTTGGAAAACATGGCTCCCTCCCAAACAGCAGCAAATGATCTAACTCCACTTCATTTACCGGCTAAGAACCCCAAATCCTTTACAGAGCTCACAGGCACTCCACATTCCCTTCTCCCCACCCATGGAAAGCTACCATGCCCCCTGGCTTGGAAGGGGGTACAGACAGAAACTGACAGTTTCTGATCCAGATGAACTTCTTGCCAAGTCTTTACTGGCCTCATTGGAACACCTGGAGAAAGACGTGTGACTGAGAAGCTCCTTCTGGAAGGAAAAACCAGCAAGATGCTGGCTTGCCTGAGCTGATCTTCCCCCCAAACCTTTTCTCTCTTCCTTTCACATCCAGACACCTACTCACTTTTGTCTTGTCAGAATCAGAGTGACTGATTAATCTATGCCTGATTTCAGTGGGAGGAAGGAGCAACCCTTGCCTCGAGTACTTTTTACTAAGATTTTTACCTAACTAAGTCTTACCGGGATTTAACTGTGGGAAGATAACTGAAAAATCTAAGTTCAATGTGTGTGTGTGTGTGTGTGTGTGTGTTATCATATATACACATGTTATGTCTGTGTTTCAGTGTATACACATATATACACACACACACAGAGGGGAAGAGAGGTGGGGGGAGGAATGGAAAGCAGTCCCCATAGAGAACTGGCAGGTGTACTTCTGAGTGCCTGATATTCCCAGAGAAGCTACAGTTATGTAGGCTGCAGGGCAACACACCCTGAGAGTGGCAGTAATTACCTCACCGTTGTTGAGGTTTTCTTTGTGTAGGGTGAAAGAGGGGAGAGGGGGGATCACTTGTGAAGGCAATGGGGGATGGGAATTGCAGGTGAGTTTAAAGCGCCTGGCACACATGGGGCTCTTCTCAGACTTTCCTGCTTGGGCCCCAGACTGGGAAGTCATCCCTCCCCTGGCTCTCGTATGGAATATCTGTGTGGTCCTGGATTGACTCAATTAGCCTCTCCCCTCCTGAATTTCACCATGTGTACATGGGGATAGGACCAACTTCAAAGAAGTCGGGGGCCTAATTAATGTTTTTAAGGTGCCTTGAAATTCTTGGATGGAAAAAAGATGAAACCACCACCTCTATGCATAAAGCCAGACCACGTGATAGCAGGTGGAAAGTTTTACTAGCAGATGGGTCTCCATCTCTGAGTGCTTAGTAAAAACCTCCTCTGAAGAAAATAAAAAAAATCAAGTTGGTGAGAGCAAACACACACACACACACACACACACACACACACACACACACACACACACACGAATGCACACATGCACACGCCATGAAGAAAGTAATAAAGCCAGCAATCAAAATTGATAATAAAAAATGTAATGTGCTTAAAGGTCCTCTATGAAAACATGCAGCTGTTTGCTCAGCCCTGCTCTTCAGGAGAGGTACAGCTTCACAGCTTTCCTTGTCCCTCTCCCACCAACCTCTCTTAGCCTGCTATCTTTCCAAGGCCAAAGTGTCCTGGAGCTCTGAGGGAACATAGATGCAGCAAAGCTTCTGAGGTGGGAAGGTAACTCTCTTTAGGGGATTCATCAAGTAACCAATAAAAACTCACACTTCCACTTTTGCACCATCTTTTCCACAGCTGGTCTATAAGGAGTCAGTTGATTATCAGCAGCAATTTACTCTCACCTCTCTAAATGCTTGCCTAACACATCTGAAGCTCTGAGTTAGATCCCCAGCATGGCATAAACCAGACATGGTAATGCATGTCTGTAATCCCCACACTTGGGAGGTAGACTTACAAAGGCCTTTTGGTATGATCATAAGGAGTATATCGCATGATATTCTATTTAATGTCCTCAAGTTGAATGATGGTTTGGTATGGCCAAAGTCTATAGCCATTTAGTCATTTGTTTAACCCATTTACAGTTCCTACAAAAGAAGCAGACACTGCTCTTGTCCACAGCCGCAAGGCATATAGCAAACAAAACATAGTCATCACATTGTGGGCACTGAGGATCTGTACTTAGCTTTTCACATAGAAAGAGAGATGGCAAGGTGTACAAGGGAGAGAAGGGCGATGGGAGATGATGGGAGGTGGGAGACGGAGAGATAGGGAGATCGGGAGACAAGGAGATGGCTCAGTTAGAAGTGTGCTTGCTCATGCAAGTATGAGGGCCTGAGTTCGAGTCCCCAAGACTGACATTTAAAATATAAATAAATAAAAGCCATGTGTGGCAGTGTTACTTAAAATCCCTGCTTATAATCACCACCGGGAGGTGAAGACCGGAAGGTCCCCACTGGCTGGACAGCTTAGCAAATGCAGCAAGTTCCAGGTAACAATGAAAGACTAAGTCTCAGAAAACCAACTTGGATGGCATCCTGAGGAATGGCACCTGAGACAGATCTCTAATCTACACACAAGTTCACACACACACAGACACACACACACACACAGACACACACACACACACACACACACAGAGTCCCTTTCCATGGAGCAAAGGGACCGGGGTGGGGGGACGGGGGTGGGGGGCAGGGGGGGGGGACAGGGGGGGGCAGGGGAAGAATACTTCCTGTGGAGCTTTTCCATTCTGGAGATATTTTTCCATCAAAGGTGGCTTAATGATGGAGCTGGGCTTTCCTGATGCTATCCAACCTTGGCTTGATGTCTCTACTCTACTACCCCACCCCTACCCTCCAACCCACTTACAAGCAGACAGCTTTCACCTCTCTGCTCTGTCTAATGAGCCTGTTGCCTTCCTCTTTGCCACGAGAGGGATATTGGAATTCATGGCAACAACTCCTTGAGTATTGAAGACAGACAAGATTAGGCAACGTATTAGTCACAATTCTCCAGAAAATAAGAACCAATAGGCCCTGTAGGGGAAAAGCTATGATTTATGCAAATACATTAAAGAGTCGTTAAAAGGAACTGACTCACCCACTCATGGAAGCTCTCAAGTCTGAAATGTGTGTGTTGCGGGGGGTGGAGGGGGGATCTGGAAAGCCAAAGCTTAAGTCCAGAAGCCACCTGCTCTAGATCCACCTGTGGCCCCTCACCTATCCCTCACCTGTGGCCCAGACACACTGACTCATGAAACCAACCACGAGAGATTAAAAGGCCCTCTACTGAAACAGTTTTTCATTCCTTGTAGCATTTCTCCACAGGAATGCACATGCCACTGTCCTTTTCTATTTCATTTTTTTCTTGCAGAGAACTATGGAGAAAATAATGGACATATGACTAGTGTTTCCTTTTAATTGTCTAGTAGCATACTGTTGTCATATTGTTTGTATGTATATATGTATGTGTTTATGCATGTATGTATTTAAGATAGGGTTTCATGTAGTCCAAGCTGGCCTGGAACTTTCTATATAGTAGCGAATAACCTTAAACTTCTGATCCTCCTGCCGCTACCTCCCAAGTGTGGGGATTACAGACATGCATTACCATGTCTGGTTTATGTCGTGCTGGAGATCTAACTCAGAGCTTCAGATGTGTTAAGCAAGCATCCTGCCAATTGAGTGCATTGCCATCCTATATGTATTTTTTTAATGTCAAAGATATTAGTTCTAATATTAGTTCTATTCCTAAATCTATAACACTACTTTAGTGTCATAGTGTGTGTGTATGTGTGTGTGTGTGTGTGTGTGTGTGTGTGTGTGTGTGTATGTGTGTTTGGTGAGGGGCTTCTGAAAAGCTATAGATTCCCTTAAGTCCCACCTAATTTCCTTGGTTGAACTCAAGCATATGCCCCAAATGAAAAGTCTAAAGGCTCTCTTCTTCACCTGATGCTCCGTGTAGGCTAGTGAAGGAAGAAAAATGTAAGCCATGGACATTTTCCGCTCTTAGAAGCTAAGCCAGTTTTATAATAAAACAACACACCAGGAGAAAGTTATACAGCCCCTGCTTAATTCACAAGTGCTTTGGCCCTATCCCATAATATGAGGGAGTGAGTCAGTGGTTCTCAACCTGTGGGTTGTGTAGCCATTCAGGTGGAGTGATTCTTTCACACGGGTTGCCCAAGACCATTGGAAAACAGAGGTGTTTACATCACAACCCATTACATCAGCAGAACTACACTTACGAAGTAGCAACAAAAATATTTTTTTTTTGGTTGGGGGCCACCAGAATATGAGGACCACAGCATTAGGAAAGGTTGAGAATCAATGGAGCAAGTGATAATGCCGGTTCACTTACTTTCTATCTGTGTCATTGACTTCAGATGGCATTATATACTGAGATACTTAGCAAAGATTACAGACTCTTCCCATTGTCAGTACAGCAGGTATCCAAAGCATATTTAGTAAATAAGTCACACATCATTACAACAGGCAGGTATCAAATGAACAGTTATAATAGGATTGCTTATTGCTTCATTTACCGTCTATGTTTGTGCATTTATACATGACTATTCATTGCATAGCAAATACCATAGAAAACACAAATATAGTTATGAAATCATTCTAAACAAAAAAGCATCGTCCAGAACATGATAGAGCCAAACTAATACCATACTGGAAAAAGCGACAGATGAATGCTAGAGTGGACTCAAATAGCAGACCAGGAGTGATGGGCGGGGTGCCTTTCTCCAACTGGCCATGTGTTCACCACTATCCCACCCATCAAATATAAAATATTGCCACAGAGAATATCCAGAGGAGGTATTCTAAAGCCATTACCGAGCCAGATGTGGTATGCTCAGGAGGCAAAGGCTGACAAAGCTCAGTGAGTTTGAGACCAGCCTGGTCTACAAGGTGATTTCCATGCCATTCACAACTACACAGTGAGGCCTTGTCTCAAACACACACAGCAAACAAGCAAAACCGTCAGCGACCTGGAAAAGATATGGAGGAAAGTACTGATAAAGGAGTTTCGCCGCTGCTTGCCATGCACTCAGGTTGAATATTAATAAATTGTGTTTTCAATGATTTCAAATCAGAGTTGGCGATCACTCACTCCTGCGCCAGCACACTGCAGCATACTGAAGAGCCACACACCGTCCCTCCCCAATTCATAACTTCACCCTCGGTATCCATAAGAAACCTCTCCTGAGCCTCACGGGATGCCGACTTTCATGTGACTCAGAACTGCATAGTTAAATGTGAACTAAGGCCCCACAGAAAACGACTCTCATGTGGAACAAAAAGTAACATGCATATGAGCAGAGACCATTTGAGTAGCAAGTTGACCTGCATCGTGAATGACCACACACACACACACACACACACACACACACACACACACACACATACACACACACACATACCTATTCAGGTGTGAGATTTAGATCTGTGGAGTTTTGATTTAGAAATGTTCTTTAAAACAGGCTAATTATAGAGATGAGAAATCCACGGCCAAGGTGACACAGTAAGAAAGCAAAGAGGCAGGGACTATTCTAGATCCCTTCTTTTGAATCTCTCATACCGTCCTTCACCCACATACTTATGCACACACATCTGGGAGCCAGAGACCAACACTGTGTGTTTTCTTCTTTCTTTCTAGCTCATTTCTTTGAGACTAGCTCTCTACCCAAACCAGCACAGCCAGCCTGGCTGGCCACCAAGTTTGAGGGACACTCCTACCTCCACCTCCTCAGTTCAGAGACTTCAAGAGTTTGCCACTGTATCCAGCATTTTACAGGGTTCTGGGACTACACACACACACACACACACACACACACACACACACACACACACAGGTCTTCACAATTGGATGGCAAACACCTTGCCAAAGGAGTCATCACCCCAGAGCCCCCAAGTCTGTCATACCCTTTAGTGAATCTTCAACGATGGGCGCAAAGCTCCTGAAGGCAACCATTCGTGAGTGCTGAGTGAATTATCTAAGACTCTACTGATTTACAGACAAATGGAGCTTATATCAGCAGATACACCACACGTGAAAACCGTCATCCCCAAGGAGTCAGGTCTGCTAACTTTGGGCAGTGGCTCAAAAATTGGAAGTAGGAAAGAACCCTAAAAGGAACCTAATCCCCTACAAAGATCCACCTCCTTGAAGACAGGACTTAGGTGTGATTAATTTTTATCCGAGGTGCTTAGCAATTCCTGACAGCAGACACTCCGTGAAGCTTTGTGTGTGGAGTGCACAGCTCTATAGAGACCTGACTAAGAGTAACAGTCATAGGGATGTGTCACAGATGCTCAGTGAGGCACCTCCCTGCAGGTTTCAGTGTTTACCCAAAAAAAAAAAAAAAAAAAAAAAAGACTCGCTGGCCCCTATTCATTGAATAACACTTAACCACACCCCACTGATTTGAAAGTCAGTGGCCTTATTAACGAAGAGACACAGTGTTTCCGAACCAAGCTAAGTGATTTCTCTCTTTCTTTTGGATCTGCTTTTAAATCCACACTTGCCTGCTGACCGCACAGCCGTTTCCACTTGTTGAGTCATGGATTTCGTGAGCGGATACCACCTGCTTGCTCAAAACCCTTCTGTGAGAGGGACACAGAGAGCTTGGGGGAGGGGTAGCAAAGAGTCAAATTAGGCAACTTTATGTTTAAAAAGAAAATCATCTCTAGTAAACAGGCACTAGTGCTTAGAGAACTTCGGGTCAGCTACCTCATGGAGCGGGGCTCCTCAATTCAACACACACACACACACACACACACACACACACACACACACCTGCAGCACAGTCCTAGGTGCAAACTGGGACAAAACCATGTTGCTGTTACCAATTTCATTACCACTCTGGGTGGTCCCTGATTGCCTCATAAGCACCTTGGCGATAGGGACACATGGAAGTGGGGGCTGGGGGGAAACGACATTATGTTTTAAAAGTATAAATTTAAATAAAATATTTAATTGGCCCCTGTATTAGTTATTCTCTCATCACCATGATAAAACACATGACAAATGTCTCATGGGAGAAAAGGTTGGGGATTATTATGGACCCAGGACCATGGTGTAGTAGCATGGCCGGAGCTGAGGGCAGGCCTACCCATCCACAGCAGACACTTCCCACTCTCTGGCTCATGTCTGCTTCCTGTTCTGGCCTCCAAGCCTGCTGTTGGCTGCAATGCCTCCTCTCTGCCACGCGGGACTCTCATCCCTCTGGGACCAAAAGCAAAAATATATGCTTTCTTCTCTAAGTCGCTTTTGGTCACGGTGTTTTATCATAGCATCAGAAAAGTAGCTAATACACACATAAGTAAAACGAAAGAGGCCAACGTGTTTGGGGAGTCAGTTCTGGTTGTCTACCACCTGTAGCAAACTTCTCCAAAACTTAGTGGCTCTACACAATGCCAGGTTTATTTTGCTTATAGTCCATCACTTGGACAAGGCTCAGTGGGCCTGGTTCCTCTCTACCCAGTGTCCACTTGGACAGCTCAAGGGCTCGGGCTGATTCTGTCTAAGGTTCTGCTCATCTGGCTATTGATACAGGCTTTAGACTAGGAATGTCAGTTCCTCTCTATGGGAATCACTCCATGCATCCTTTAAAAAAAAAAACAAACGTGTGTGTGTATGTGTGGGGGGTGTGTGCAGGGTGTGTGTGTGTGTGTGTGTGTGTGTGTGTGAAAGCGTAACAGCACACATATGAAGTCAGAGGACAACTTTAGGAGCCAGTTATCTCCTTTTACCTTTATGTCGGGTTTTTGGGGATCAAACTCAGAACCACTAACTGCTCTTCACATCAATAGAACACAGACTAAGACAGGAATGAACGCTGGCATGGCCACCTTTAGAATGCACTCTCACATACCTTCCTCATATTTATACTCAGATTGGGAAATGCCATTGCATCGTAACTGACAAGTCTTCAAACCTACCAAATAGGATTCATGAGATGGATAAGCCGGTGAAGGCACTGTTGTCAATCCTGACAAACTTAGTTCCATCCCCAAGACCCACATGGTAGAGACAAGAACTCCTACAGATCATCCTCTGACCTCCACAAGAGCACAGTGGAGGTGAGAGCAACCAGTCAGTGTAATTCCATTTTTAACATTTTTTAAAAAGAATAAAAGCCACTACCAGATATAATCCCTATGTTTCACAAACTCATGAAATACAATGTACTGTGCAGACAATTAACAGAAGTACATTGTTGTTTGTTTGTTTGTTTGTTTGTTTGTTTGTTTTGAGGCAGGATCATGCCAAGCATCTCTGGATGACCTAGCACTTATATACAGCCCAGGCTGTCCTCTAATTTGAGGTGATGCACTTGGGAGGCAGAGGCAGAAGCGTTGCAAGCTGAAGGCCCACGTGGCTTCCTCGGCCAGGTTCAAGCCAGCCTTGGATACATAACAAGACCTTGTTGCAAACAAAGAAAAGGAAGAGGAAAAAGAAGAGAAAGATGCAAACATACAAGGGGACAATCATTGAAGACACACTATGAAGACAACTGTCATGGACTGAAGAGATGGCTCAGTGGTTAAGAGCACTGGCTGCTCTTGCAGAGGACCTGGGTTTAGGTACCAGGACCCACATGGTGACTCAACTTCCCATAACTCCAGTTCCAGGCATTGCAATGGCCTCTTCTGGCTTCCCAGACATCAAACATAAAAGTGGTACACAGAAATACATGCGGTCAAAACAGTTATACACATAAAATAAGTTAGATTATATATAACAGATTTTATGATATATAGTTAAAGAAGACAGTGTCTGTGAACTAAAGTCAGAAGTTTCTAGAAAGTCAACCTACTGGTACCTTGAGCTAAAACTTCCAGCCTTCAAAGCTGAGAGAAAAGGCATTGATACTGTTAAGGGCACCCAGACATAGAATTCTCTTTTAGTAGCCTTAGGAAACTAATTCTGATAACAAACATACCATCTTATGTTATACATGGGTTGGTCAAGCCTTCCTGAGTGGTAGTGAAGGTAAACCTTTAAAGATCTATGTGACTGTCAACTAACATTTTTGCCAGGCAGTCTCCTCATCTGTACAAAAGAGTTTAGGCTAGCAAATATATGGACCAAGTCTGTTTAGCTGTCCATTTATACAAATAAAGTTTTATTAAAACACTATACTGTTCATTTGTTTTCAAATGTGTCTAACATGCTCTTGAACTACAATACTGAAATTAGAGTTGCATAATTGCAACGGAAACCATGTGAGCAGCACAGCTTAAAATATGTACTATCTAGATATGTATATGTTTGCCTACTAACCTCTGACTCCATATTTTAAAAATTAATTAAGCATTCAATTTGCATTGGCCTTGGGGTTTTGAACCTAGGACCACTGACACCCATGTCTTTACATTAGATGAGTGCTTCTCCAAGGCTGGTCTTTGAAGCAGCAGCATCCACATTGCTGGGAGACGGGTTAGAAATGCCATCAGATCCTATTGCAGATCTGCTGACTCAGAAATCACTAAGGGGAGGCTCAGAAATCTGAGGCAGGGGGGTTTGTCTGTTTGCTTGCGGGGTTTTGGCTGGCTGGTTTTGCTTGGTTTGTTTGTGATACGAGAGCTAGAACTCGAGACCTCATGGATGGTAGACAAGTCAAGTGTTCTCCCGTTGAGCTGCAGCTGATAGAAATCCAATTACACTATTCTCCAAACTCGCAACAGCTACAATCAAAATTCAATAAGATCCTAGATGTGGAGACGCCTGCCTGTGGTCCAGGCACCTGGCCTTGGTCACTCTCAGTCTCACAGTGAGCTCAGAGCAACACCAGGCAGTGTAATAGTCTGTTTCAAAAAAGTAACAGCAGTACTGGGGAGATTGCTCCATAGGTAAGGTGCTTGCTTTGCAAACGAGAAGATGTGAATTCGTATCTCCTGAACCCATAGAACAAGCTGGGTGTCGTAGTGTGCACCCGCAATTCCAGAAATGGTGAGATGGGCGGCAGAGACAAGCGGATCTCTAGGAGCTTGCCGGCGAGCTAGTCTAGTCTGCGTGGTGACGTTCTATGCCAATGAAAAGCCCTGCCCACACAAAGATTAGGAGAATCCTGTGCACCCACACTCAAGGCTGTCCTCTGATGGCCAGTCATTCTGTGCATATGCACACACTACACTGTACGCATGCACAGACAACAAAATAAAATAGCAATGATAATAATCAGGTAGAGTTATTTTGTCCTTTACAAAACAGAGAAATCAAAGCCATGCTCCCCACCCCCCAAAATAACCCGGTGTTTCTTATACAATTAAAAACAGAAACATTGCATACAATACTACTGACCAGGTGTGGTGGTTTGATCTCGGTCACTTTTCTTTCTTTATGGAAACAGTGTTTAAAAAAGAAAGAGCTTTCGAACAATATGTTTACTTTAGCAGCCAGTGAGAAGCAACCTCTGAATTGGGCAGCCTGACAGTGTTATTCTCCTCCTGGGGGAATGTATTCTGCATTGTGTAAACAGGAAAAAAAAAAAGTGCAGTCAATGCTGCGCTCCCCCAAGACCCCACAAAGCAAGTCTAATTTTGATTTCTATATGGGAATTTAGCCAAAACAAATGATTTCGCAGCCATTAAATCTGTTTTCTAAATGTGTGTGTATGGGAGAGAGAGAGAGAGAGAGAGAGAGAGAGAGAGAGAGAGAGATGAGGAGAGAAGATAGGAGAGAGGAGGAGGAGAGAGAGAGAGAGAGAGAGAGAGAGAGAGAGAGAGAGAGAGAGAGAGAGAGAGAGGAAGTCATGACGCCCACATGCTCAAAAGAGGAATCCCAAGACCCAAACCCCATTTCCTGCCTGCAAGGTAGGAGAAACGTTTCTTCTTTATCTAAAATCCGCTTCCTGTGCCCCTCAGAATCAAGAGCTCAGCCAAAATGCTGCTTCCGGGTTGTCAGAAGAATTCATCTCCTCTCTTCCTTTCCTTGAAAAGCGCAGGGCATCTGCTGACTTCCGCTTCTGCACTCTGCTTACTCTCAGGAGGAGAGGTGATCTCATGTGACCTCCTGCAGAGCCTTCACAGAGTCCAAGCTGGGCTCCCAAGATGAGCCGGTGTGTCTGCAGCAACGTCCACCACAAATAAAGAAGGTGAGGGGAGAGTTCCTGTAGGGCATTCGGAGGTGGTCCTGCTGCCATGCCTCAGCAGGGGTACTCAAGCTAGCCAAGCTCAGAGAGACATAAGGAATGGCAAGGGTATCCTTTCTTCCTGGACTCTGATTTAAACTACATGGAGGCAAAACAAAGCAAAGGCTTACCACCATCCACTCACTGGAGAATAAGAACAACATACTATGTCACCCAGGGAAAAGATATTTTTATTTGAATCACGACCCGCCTTTGCTGCTTTTTTCTGCTGTCAAAATTCTACTGTTCTTTGTGGAACTGGGTAGGGGTGGGGTGGGGGTGTTATCCAATTGGTCTGGCCCTGCATAATCCAATGACATCAAATTCCAGGTCCTAGATGAGGCAGCAGTTGTCTCCCTCGCCACTAAAATTGCCTCCCTGGGAGTGATGGTTTACTCCAGAGAAGTTCTGGACATTCGCTGAGTACCGTGACTATTCCTTCTGGCAGGGATATCTACCCTAAATACCTCCTAAGTGAAAAGCCAATAGGAAGCCTGAGAAGTGACCAAGTTGCTAGAAATAGATATCACAGATCCTGAAAGTGGGTTTGCATTCCATCCAACCCATAATGTGATGGAGCATTACTCAACGGTAAAGATTTGGAATTAGAATTGAGTGAGTGACACTGAGTGAATGGTTTACACACATGCCAGATACTATGGGAAGTCAGGTTTGATCTCATCCCTAGTGTTCTGAATTGCTTCCTGCTGAGAAATTTTCTCTCCTGAACTCATTGTCCCTCCTCCCATCTGAGGCAAAGAACACACACCCAAGACACTTGTTTCTGAAGCCCGGAATCCTGTGATACCTTTTTTCCCAAGGAAGACAAGCACTTACAAGGTAAGCTGTCCTTGACCAAATGGCACACAACTCTCATGTTGTAGGCATGAGAAACCAAGGCAGAAAACACCAGATGAATGTCATCTGAATATTGTAAGGATCTCAGCTTACAGAAACTGAAAACATGTGATTTTTTTTTTCTGGGACGAAATAAAGAATACAGAACAAGAGACACTAGATCACTCAGGATGGAGCAATTCAGAATACTTGAAGTTGTATCTAACCCTACTCCCCAAAGATCAAGCTGCAGAAATGCCTGTGCCCCCACCTCCCCTCCACCCCCACCCCCGCCATGTATACCACAGAAACCAGCCTTGGGCAGGAATTTACCTTCAACTGAGCAATATAGCCCTCTGAGTGGGCTGAGTCTAGACTGTGGATTTGCTGGAG
Source organism: Acomys russatus (assembly GCF_903995435.1). Lineage (NCBI taxonomy): Eukaryota > Metazoa > Chordata > Mammalia > Rodentia > Muridae > Acomys > Acomys russatus. The sequence continues at coordinate 57,009,760 of NC_067145.1, forward strand.
GAAACAGTGGAGTAATAGAAGGGAGAGACACCACAGGGAGATGTGCTCTTTGGGGCTCACCCTAGGGACACTCTTGTCTTTCTGACCTCATAGGAAAGCCCCCTGCTTTACCAACCTGTATCTGGCCCACTGAGGATCTCCCTAGTCTAAAGCTAGAGCGACAGCCCAGTTATCGGTCCTGCATTCAACTCACATTAAAAAATAATCATAGTGCTAATAAGAGCCTGATGTAGTGACACATGTGTAGTCCCAGCTCTTCAGAGGCAGGCTGATTCCCTGTAGTTTGCTTGGCAACTTCCAAGCCAGCCAGAGACAATATTGCAAAGAGAAGGTGAATGGTGCCTATGACATAGTACCAAAGGAACACACACACACACACACACACACACACACACACACACACACACACATGGAGAGAGAGATGGGAGGGAGAGAGAGAGAGAGAGTACCACTTGGTTTGGAGCAGCAATCACTGAGTTCTTTGACTTGCACCTAACATCAGGGCTTGCCAGTGTCAACATGCCCCACATATTTTCACCTGTGTCTGCCTTAACTCTCCTATCTGAAAACCAAATAGTCCTCCCCACCTACTGTGGTTTCAGTGATAACCTCTTTCACCTCATGATGGCCTATGGCTTCCACCCCAGGCCAGCCCCAGATAGGCCTATGTTAGTTCTGTCTGAATCTCAGCTATCACAAGTGATGAGATTTTTTTTTTTTTTAATATAGGTCTTAATCATCTAGAAAGTTCAGCCTCCCAGGGTTATGAGGTTCCAAAACAAACCTACATGTGTGTGCAATGTATCTGTGCCCAAAGGACAAAGAGTCACAACATCTCTCACAGGTGTTAAACCCTTTGGACCTATAGACCTGTCTTCCTGTGGAGAGGCAGGTAGTACACAGCCCCAAATGTAAAGCTAGCCATCAGAGGCTCTAAAAGACTTTCCTGTTTGACACTTTTCCCTATTCCTAATGCATGTACTTGAGCATGTCAGTGCAGAAGTCAGATCCCCCCTACCCCACCCCCACCAACTGATATTCTTATTTGCTTAGGAAATGCCCCTACTCAGGAAACTATAGGAGCCATATGCAAGTTGCCATAAAGAGTATTAAGAACACACATTTGGTATAAAAAAATAATTCAAAGCTTAAGCATTGTATGTTCCTCCCCGGAAAAATACGTGATAATTTCTGAGGATATTTCTCCAAGCCACAGCTGGGTTTAGAGTGTTCCTCGAGTCTAATGGGCCGAGATGGCTGAACATCCTACAGAACACACACAAACATCTCGGAATTTTCTGACCCCATGTGTAATTCTCAAGACCAGAGAATAGCTAGCTCTGTTGGTAACGTGCTTGCCGTGCAAGCATGAGGACCTGCATCCGAATCCTCAGCATCCACATGGAAAGCCAGGCAGGGTATCACACACCTGTGACTCCCACACTGGACAGGCAGAAACAGAGCATCCTTGGAGCTCACAAGCCAGGCAGCCCAGCCAATCGCTGAGTGTATGCTGAGACCCCATCTCAAACCATACGATGAAGAGGAGAAATATGATCGATGTGATATAAATACATGTGAACTTGTGAAAGAATCATTTCAAATGGTTTAAAAACATAAAGGAGAGAGATACAAAAGACTACACCTGACTCCTGCTCCCCATTCTCACAGGTGCATATGCACACACAACACACGCAAGCACTAGCTTTTCTTAAAGTGTGGATTTAGGCAAGATGCCATTGTTTGTGCCTTGATAGTCAGTGTCTGCAAAATGGGGGTGACTGTGTGTTATTTGTTTTCCCTTTCTCTCCTCTCCTTCCTAGGAGCGTCTAATGAATGTTTGCCAAGTACTTTGAAGATCCTAATTACTGTTATCCCTGGATATCAGTTCGAGATTGTTTGGCACCAGAGAATCCTGCAGACAGTGAGATAGGGGGCAACAGGAGCCAGCCCTGTCACTGTGCCTGCTAGTTACCCTTCTCAAAGGGCAGTATCAAGCCCCTGGGCATCAATTACTCCAAGTCAAATTACTCAAATCAACTCTAGAATCTGCTGAAGAAAACTAGGGGTTCTCACAATTAAATCATAAGCCTTTCCCAAAGTCAAGGATGCAGGACTTCGGCAGAGGGCTTACAGCAGCCAGAGATGAAGATTCAGGGAAAAAAAAAATGTTAATGTAGAGAGAACGTTCAATGATTCTCTGCTGGTGGATGGCTTGATAATTCAGGTAGTGTATCTAACAAACCAGGAATAGCTCAATTGCAGAGTTGCCAAGAAGACTCAGCACATGACGACATCCTGTAAGTCATCGCCTCTGTAATGTGGGGAGACCGTTCACCTGGTACATCTGGAGATGAGCGGGAGCCGTCTCATGTTGTTCTGCAGGAGCCATGCAACATGGTGGGTTTTGTTTGGTTTTGTTTTTGGTTTTGTTTGTTGCAGTATGGTTTGGTTTTGTTTTTGTTTGTTGTGGTATAGTTTTGATTTTTGAGACAGGGAACTCACCAATGCAGCTGGCTGCACTCGTGAGTGAGCCCCAGGGATCCTCCTGACTCTGTTTCCCCAGCACTTGCATTACAAGGGATCACCAACATGCCCAGATTTTTATGTGGGTGCTGCTGACCAAACTAGGATTCTCATACTTGCCTGGTGAACACCTTACCAACTGGCCTGTCTCCTCAACCCCAAGCATTGCTCTTCTCAAAGATAATGTCTATAGGACTAGAGCTATGGCTCCTCAATTAAGAGTCTGGACTCTTTTGTTCAGGATCCGAGTTCAGTTCCCAGCACCAATATTGAGTGGCTAACAACTTCCCGTAACTCCAGCTTCCCGTGGCCTGAATCCTTCTTCTGACCTCTGGGAGCACATACAGTCACATGTCCATATACCAACACACAGACACACATGTATACACCTAATTAAAAATAAAATAAGTCTCAATTAAAGAAGTGGATCTTCTGGATGTGTTGTATTCTCACAAAGTTCTTGCCAAGCAGGCAACAACTTACTGTGTACTGCTCCTGAATCACACATGGCCTAGGCACTGTGCTGATCCACCTGTGAGAGCTCCCTGTGTGCCCGATACCATGAGAGCCTTGGTAAACAGGCAGAAACACAACAGAGCTTCTGTCTGGCTTGAGAAGTCAGGCCAGGGTGGGTTGACAGCAGCTTCACCATGCTGTGTGTCATTGTCCCTCTCAGATGATAAGAGAAAATTAAAAGGAGAGGCATAGGAAGGGTGGGCCAGGTGCCCTGTGATCAGGAAACAGAAATGATTTCTAGGTAAAGAATGCAAAAGAAACAATCTACTCCTCCATCTCAGGCCTTACCCAATTGCAGACTTCCCAGGCTAAGCCCCTGGGTTTTGTTGTTTGACTGCCCAACTGCATAGGTACAGACTACGAGACAGCTCACTGAGCAAGAGGGAACAGAACTTGGTCTTACGCTTCTCAAACCCGAGGCCGGAGATACTGTAGGTCTAACCATAATGGAACAGGGCTCAGGGCTTCACCGACAGCCACTGAATGGGTGTTCAATTAGATAATAGTAATAGCATAGCCTCCCTCGTGGGAAAATCATTCCACTGTGTTAGACATGCTTTAGCTATGTCACTCAACAGCTTGACCTTTAAGAGCAGGGTCCTAGCAGGAAGGCATTGGCTCTCTGAAGACAGTGCCCTAAGAAGGCATTAATGGAGTTCTCATGGGATCCTGATTTAGTTCTAGCAAGAGACTTGTTTATAAAAGAACCTTGGCCCTCTGCTCACTCTTATCTCTTCTACAGTATCTCCTTCATGGTGAAACCTTTCCCAGAGCTGGTTGGATGCTGTACCACACCCTTGAACACACAGAACTCTCAAATAAATAAACCTTTTTTGTTTCTTTAGAAACTACCAAGCCTCCAGCATCTTGATATAATAACAGAAAAGGAACTGATATAATTACTTAGCATTCATACTCAACCGAAGGCTCGTCGGAAACCTGGGTTTTGGAAGCGAACGTGTGGGTCAGCATCCTGTGCAGTTGTCGCACAGAACCGTCTTTCTAGGTTCTCAACATCAGCCCCCTCAGGAAGTCTCTAGGATCCAGCTCAAACTAGGTACATACATTTTGAATTTCCACTAGGTACCAGGACTCTGCCCTGCTTCCCACACGCTGTAGTATCCACATCATGGGGATGGGTCAGAGGTCAGTGGACAAAATGGAAAGGGTTTTCTGACACGACTTAAAGAGAAGGAGGTAAACATGGATCTCACAGGAGACTAAAACTCACACAGAGCACTCAGCCCAAAGTGACCTAGCACAGGAAGGGGTGGAGGCCGGAAAAAGGGACCTGAGAGTGAAAAACAACCCAAGGCAGAGGACAGATAAAACATTCGGCGGTTAAGTCCAGACCATAGGAATTGAATCAATTCTGGAAAGTGGTTTCCTCCCAGATGCGTGAGTTTCTGTCTTGTGTGTGTTTGAGCAGCATTTTCTTCATGACTGAGCTGCTAAGGAGTCACACCGTGCCTCCCATTCCATTGTGACATTTGACATTCCCACTGAATGCCCCCCTGGAAAAGATATCCTTTTTACTAGGTGCAGAAATGAGTTCGTCTTTGCACTGAAGACCAGAGCTACTTGTCTGCTAGCAACACTCCGTTTTATTTAATTTTAATGAGCAAAGCTGAAAAGTAAGTCCCCAGATGAAACTGCCAGGGAAATTCAAGATAGGCGATGCAAGTATTAACTCAGTCGAAATGTATTATTAACACTAATGCCTAGATGTGCTGTAGCATTTTCTGGCTTCAAAGCCACTTACAAACATCAACTAATTAATCCTTACCTCAGCATGGTGAAGTCATTAAGTATCATTATCCCTATTTTGCAGAGCGGGAAACTGAGGCAGCCAGAGGTTAAGCACCTTGCCCAAGGCCACAGAAAGGATGTGCATTCCATACCCCATACATTTCCTAATGTATATGCTCAAGAGCTCTCAAAGGTTGGGACGACTCCGACTTTTTAGGTAGTAAGAATCATTTCTCCAAACCATTTCTAGGATCCACAGAGTAAGCCCCTGGCTCCTGCGTTTTATAGCACCATGCTACACATAATTAGATTTTTTTTTTTTTTTTTTTTTTTTTTTTAGTGTTTTTCCTTCCTCATTATTTTTATAAGTGCGCTGACTTAGGGGAAGGGCCAAAGGATTTTAATGATGTATGAAATAAAAATAAAAAATAATGGTAATAAAACTTTCTGCCCACACAGAGAGAATACAAGTCTGGTGTTTGGAGTACAGTTTCCTTTACCCCTCTCACTCTGTGCCATGTGGCTCTGCTACAGCCAGGAAAAAAAAAAAATTCTTGTGCCCTTTCACAAATTCTGATCTCCTTTCCAATCCTCTGAACTTTTCTCAGGAGTGCCAGTGCCACTAGAAAGCATCCTTTGCTGCCTTATTTGCTTGGTTTCCCCCACAGTTGACTGAGCCGTCTCTTGCTCTTTTGTATTTTCAACCCTTTTCTTCTTGATGCTTCTCTTCAACAGGAAAGGTGAGGGCTGGTGTTTTCTGGGTGTCCCCACCCTCAGCCTAAAGGTCCTGCGGTTTGTAGTTCCAGGGTTGAGGCAGACTGAAAACCCCAAAGTGTCACGTCACCTTGTCAGAAAGATCGGCAGGTAGTTTTTGAGATGGCAAAGGTCTTCTTGGCCTTCGTGGGGCTCCTTCTCACACCTGTCTTTGCACAGACGTTTGCCCAAGTCTCTCCTCGTCTTTCAGTTGCTCACTGATGGCAGATGGACAAAAATGGATAAAGACCCAGGCCATGGAACAGCTGCCCACACCTACTCCTGCCTAGTGGGAGGTCCAAAATCCCCTCTCCATCCTATACCTTCAGCCCAATGCAGTCTCCCCTCAGAAACACATCAGCACTGTGCCAGGGCTCTTTCCTTGGGGCTGCTCTGTCCCCAGGAGTGCTGTGGAAGTTCTCTCAGTGAGCTTGTAAACTCCTCACACTTTAAAAGACTACATAATTTTTGTTTAAAAAAAAAAAAAACAGACAAAGCAAAACTTCAACTTGGGCAATTAGGGATGCACATTTTGGTAATAAAACAATACAGAAAATAAAAGCACAGAAAAAAATTGCCATACAAGATGGAAGGAGAGTTATGCTGTGGGGTACAGGAAGCTCCTGGAATGACTGACAATGTTCTCCCCGGGCCTGGTGTTCACCTGTAGTTCATTTATCACTAGGTTATACATGTTATGTGAGTTTCATATCTTTTATATTTTCAATTTTCAATTTTTTATATTAGTGTGAGGAGCATGTACACACCAATGGCAGAGGTCAAAGGACAACTTGATGAAGTCCGTTCTCTTCTTCCATCTTCACCAGGAGTTCCGAAAATCAAACCCATGCCGAGAATCGAACCCATGCCTCCAGGCTTGTCTGCCAAATGCCTGTCACTCTCTGAGCCATCTCTTTGGCCAATGCTTTAGAGTTTGTTTTTTAAAACTTAAAAATGTATATGAGCACATGAACCTCATTAATTATATATGGAATTATTTATGCTAATGTCTTATGAAAGTTAGTGTTTTTTATTAATTTATTCATATTACATCTCAATTGTTAGCCCATCCCTTGTATCCTCCCATTCCTCCCTCCCTCCCGCTTTCCCCTTACTCCCTTCCCCTACGTCTGTGACTGAGGGGGACCTCCTCCCCCTGTGTATGCTCATAAAAGTTAGTGTTTTTATTTTGCTTTGCTTTTAGTAAACTCTCTCCCGTTACCCATCATGCCGTCCATTCCAGAACCTGTTAGGTTCTCAAAGGGAGGGCAATGAGTATTGAGAGAAATGAGCACTGCTGGGCAAGCTCATGTGACGACAGTGAGGTACGTTATCACCCTTGCTGTTGCTTCCCATCCTGACATCCCATGAGTTATGAAAAACCATCTCCATGTGGATGGAGATTCTCCCCTCCGCCCCCCCCCCCCTGCATCCCCACCTCCTTCTCATCCTTCACATTGCCCCTGGCCCTGGAGCCTCTTCCCTGCCCATACTGATGCTCCTTCTCCTTCCTGAACACTTCCTAACGATGTTATTCATACCCATCACCATAGCAACCACGTGGTGACTGCCTACTCTACACCAAGTGCTCTTTATCAGCTGTGTTGCTTCACCACACAGTATTTGGTGTGCCCCTTACCCAGATGGCTGAACTGAGGCACAGAATGCTGGAACAACTTAAGGAAGGGCACACTGCCAAACTCTGCACCAAATTCCTTTGCACTTATCTGAGATAGGGTGTCTTGTAGCCCAGATTGGCTATGAATTGGCTGAGACTGAGGATAGCTTTGAACTCCAGATCCATCTACTTCTGGGGTGCTGTGATTTCAAAGTGGTATGTGCCATCGCCCTGATTTATATGGTATTAGGGGTTGGATTCGGGGCCCTGTGTATGCTAGGACAGCCCTCTCTGAGCTGAGCTTTTTCTCCATTCTAGACCTTTTCTGCTCAATACAACCCACTTGTGCTGTTTGCTGAATTAAATCCTGGTTGGTTTAACTATCTACAAAGGACCCTCCTATGGGTTACCTTATCAGATATTTAACAGCCATGGACAATTTACCGTGTACTCATCACTCTAGACTAGAGGAAAACACCACAGGCTGAGAGCTTCAAGACTGGAACTGAGCATCTCATGCTTTGTAGGTCTTTACAGAAGCTGAGCCACACCCAGGAAACAATAGCAGCCTCTGTTTTGTGTGTAGGGAGAAGAAGACAGTTCAGCACAAAGCAAATGCTGCCTTGTCTGCTCTGACCAGAGCTAACACTTTAACTTCTTCTCATGTATGATAAGCCTCCAGGAAAATGAAGGATTAAGGAGACCATTATCCAAAGTGTTGCACCAAGTCATCCATGACTGAGCATTCATGCTCTCTTGTGACTGTCTCCACTGTCCTCACACCTTTCTCACATGCTCCTCAGACGTGATTTTTTTTCTACGTAGGGGTCCCCAAGTGTCTCTTAGGCCCACAGAAAGTCAGTCTTCAGGAAACCTTCTCCAAACCCCTGAGCTTGGCTCAGTCTCTCCTCAGCATAGATGTACGTAACTGTCTCAGAGCAACCACATGAAATGGAAAGTGTCTGTTTACACATCTTCCCGTCTCACAGGGCAGAGATGGATCTTATTCATTTCACCATCTGACTGCTTGGCCTCATGCCAGCACATAGTGGGGACTCAGGAAATGTCTGTCTAATCTACAAGTAAGTGAGCCTGCCTTCTACTAGGAAAAGCATACCAACATCCTTTCCCGCCCCTTCCTTCTTCCATGCCTACTGCGTATCAGGTTCTCAGCCTCGCTTTGCAGGAGGATTATCATGAAAGTGTACATCCTTAGGCCCCTGCCTAGAGCTCAGAACCTGCACCATCTCCATCATGGAGATAAGTGAACAGGTTTTGGAATCATTGCTTACATATGGCCAGAGACGTCTGAACTACGCAGAAGGGATGCTTTGAGAGAAATGGAAAAGAAGGAATAATAGTCATTTTAAGGTCTAGATGTGCTATAGCCAGAGGGGTTGGGGAGGAAAAGGAAGAAATGTTTTGTTGCTGTGCTAGAATTTTTAGCTTTTTAGTGCAAACAGCCTCAAGCAAAATAAATGTAGTCAAAGACTTCAGTGCAACTAACTCATTCCATCTCTTTCAAAAAAAAAAAAAGATTTGGTGTGGGGCAGTGGGGGGAGGGGGGGTAGGCAAGGAAAAGAAGCATAGCTCCTTAACTAAAGCCTACAAACTTGACTCGTTGGTAGATGCCAAAATATCTTCGATAACACATTTACACACCTATAAAAACAAAATTCAGTGAGAAATGCCAATGAATGATTCCAAGCCTGTCTTAAAAAACCATACAGCTGAGAAAACACAAAGCATAGAAATTCACTCCCAACATGAAAGGCTGACAGACAGTAGAAAATATATCATTTAGAACATTAACAGGAAAAATAAAATTGCCATCAGCATTTTAGTTGATTTCTTTTACTTCCTCTTTATAAAACTGACAAGAAGAAGACATGAGAATACTCTACATTTCTCTTAAGTCAGGGACAAGGACAAGTTGGTGGTGAGGGACATGGAAATGAAGAAGGGTCCAAGCTTCTTATGACGCAGCATCCAGCGTGTCTCTGTGAAGAACTTTTACCATTCACACTGATGCAAACCAGAGAGAGAGAGAGAGAGAGAGAGAGAGAGAGAGAGAGAGAGAGAGTTAAAGGGAACTGTAGCTGGGCTCCTGAGAAGCCAGGCATAAGGAGACTGCCTTGCGCTCCTGAACCAAGCCAGTGGGGGGGAAAGAGGGAAATGTGTGAGGCCTTTAAGAAAATACCCCACTTGCCATGGGATCCCTAGGCACCTTTAGTACAGGTTTCTGTCCAGACTTTCTACTGTCTCGGGTCCCATCCCTGCCCATCCCTGATCTCGTTGGATGCACTTGTTTGCTCAGCTTTTCCCCCTGGGCACAGCGAGCAGTTGCTCTGTTGTAATTCCAGTTCTAGTGAGCTTGGTACGTCTTTAACAGTTCTTGTGTTGTTATTAACTTGGTGACTAAGTGAGAGGTGTTTGGCTTTTGAAACGGTGCCACAAAATTTTCTCTCTCATCTCTGATGATGTCAGCCCCATAAATGGGTGAGTTGGAAGAAACAATAGAGATTTTTAGTGGTAACCCTTCATGAGACGGACCCTTCCTACCAGTGCCCAAATCTAAAGTAACTTCCATTTTCTACCTCAGTGAAAAGATCTCTGAGGAAACTTAGGATAAATTCAGACTTAAGTGAATTTGGGTGCATTGATGTTTGAACTCCCTAATGTGGATTTTTAAAAAGGTAGGGGAGGGCATGAAATTGTTTTACAATCTACACTACTGTGTGATTGGAAGCAATTCATATGGACTTTCACCAAAGAAACTTGACATTTCCTGAGTCTCCGAACCAGAATGCATAAACGGGCCTTATAGCAAAGTCAACGGTAGGTTTAATCCTAAAAACCAAAGAACTTAAGCCTTGAGGACCCTGGTAAAATGACCAGCACATTAACAGTTTAAGAGAAGAAGAAACCTGAAGATTCTTCCTGCTCAAGTCTGGAATTGGTGCAAAGGAAAAGACATTCAGTCACCAGTTTCATTAGGAGCATGACTTCAAATCCACACTTGAACTTGACAGAGAAATGATGAAACTTAGCACCCCTGTTTACCTGCTGACAGCCAAGCCATGATATTAATTAATGGTTCACAGGACCCTGGCCAAGACCTGCATTAGAACAGACAATACTGAGCTTACACAGCACAATCTTTGCAATGAGCACAATTAAGTTTGCACTTCTTTTATGGTCTCCACCAACCAGTGTGGTAGAGAGGCGTTTCCATGCGCAATCTTCAACGGCCTCCCTGGTAGCTCTCGGGCCATTCTCCATAGCAGTAAAACAAGAAGCCTGGTGTTAGGTGTTGCAATGTTTGGCTCAAAATAGAAAATCCACATGCTCAGCCAAAAACATGGGCCTGTATTTCTAAATCCATAGTTTGTGTTGGGCTGTAGTTACTTTCTCCCAGTGGTTATTAAGCTCTTAAGGGTTTGAGGTGAAGACCAAGCCACACACTCAGACATCAATGATGAGTATCTGAAGCAAGATTCCTTTGCAATACCTTTGTATCTTCAGGTCACGTGTGCGCACGACAGACTGGAGCGCCATCTAAGATAAACTGTTGCCCAAAGAACACGTGACTTATTTGCTCAAAACCCTATAGCAAAAGGCTATAGAGGTGATTTAGTTGGTTTGCCTAAGGCATATGTAAAAAAAAAAAAAAAAAACAGGCATGGTAGGAGAAGCTTGTAATCTCAAAACTGGAACAGTGGAGACGGAAGGCTCCCTAGAGCTCAGTGATCAGTTATGAGTACCTAGCAGGTGAGCTCCAGGGCCTAATGAGAGACCCTATCTCAAAACCTTACATGAGGAATCATTGAGGAAGACACTCAACGTTGTCCTCTGGCTTATACTCTGTAGATACTAACAATACATGTGTGTGCACATGCATGCGTGTGCACACACACACACACACACACACACACACACACACACACGCACACACACACACACACACAGAGTTTTAAAAAATAACCTAGCACAAATTGAGTCCACCTAGCAGGAAGAGCAGCAGGCCTCTGCCATACTTGAGAAAGCATGCCACTCATTTCTATTGTTGTTGTTGTTGCTCAGCATTTTTATTTTCTTTTGTTTTCCTCTTCTCACTTTGTATGATCAGAGCTAGGACTCCATGAAGCAGTTGGTTAGCTCCCAAATAACAGTTTGGGACTTGGGTTTTGGAAGTATGGAAAGGGTTTTAAGCTCCCATCAGTATATATCAGCACACCAAAAACAGTTACCTGCAGGACACAGTGAGTATAGCTTAGCACATAGAAAACCCTTGCTTAAATAAATGCATGCCTAGTGATAAAAGGTGGTCTCACACACACCACCAAGATATGCCCCCCCCCATACAAGCAGAGAGATCAGCACCCCGGAAGCCCCTCAGTTTTGAGAAATCACAGTCAGGTCTGTAATGCACTTCCCTAGATAAGTCATAGCGGTACAGAAACTGTTTCCTGATTGGTGCACGTGAGCTGGGCCAAATATCGGGGCGTGTCTTTTTTGTTTGTTTGTATGAGAAAAAGAGAGAGAAGGAAAAAAGAAGGGGGGAATGAAGGGAGGGAGGGTGGGACGGAAAGGAGGGACAAAGGAGTCAGAGACAGACACAAACAGATGGGCAGAGACAGAGAGGAACAGAAAGAGAAAGGTTCTTGTATAGCCCAGGCTAGCGCAGAACTGGCTCTGTAGGCGAGGATGACCCTGAACTCCTGTTTCTATCTCCTAAGTATTGGGATTACAGGTAGATACAGGCGCGCTCAGGTAATAGTCGCTGCTGGAGATGGGGCTGATGGCTTGCTGCGTGTTACTCCAGCACGCTATCACCTGAGCTGCATCTTCTGGAAAAACAGAAGTTAGAATAAGTGAGCACCATTCTGTTACTCTTTCTTTCCTACCCTGCTTTCTTTCATGTGACTTTCGGCAAGGAACAATAAACTATGGCAGAACAAGACATGTCACTCCATGCACAGGTCCATTCCTACTCCTGAACTATCCTGACAACTGGCTCATGAAAAATTTGAAGAAGTCAGGGGCAGAGCCCGCCTTCCTGTTGACTGAGAACCACAGGCAAGACAGTGCAGAGGTTTGACAGTACCCGGCACACTCATGGCAAAGCCAGTGTTTCCTTTATCTTCCTTCCTCATAACCTGGAAAGTGCTAGCAAGCAAGTCTGAATTATATCCTAAGGCAGGCTTGCTTTCCAGATAGGAAGAAATAGGCAGAAAGATATGAGATGATTTCACTCAGCGGAGGCATCCGCTCCATCTTTCCTTACCCACTGCTAAATAAGTCCCACTAATTTTCTCAATCTGATAAATTGCTGATAAAAATCAAAGGAACATGAAGTTCAATGTTCTTGTCTCCCAAATGAGGCCTAAAATCTGTGTTTGTTTGCATATGCATTTCCAAAATGAGTAATTTAAGATTACACTGTTTATATCGCTTGTTGCAGTCTGCCTTTGGGCATGAGGAACAGAAACCTCCTAGAGAGAGTCTTACGTTGTCACCTTCACCCACTGAGCCACTCAAAGGAAGGTAGCTGAAAGCTAGTGGTGACATGGGAAATGCCAGCGGGGACAGGATGGGCTACCTCCTTCCAACGATGCTCATCCTGGGCATGTGGAAGCCGTAAAAGGTGGGCAGTGGAAATCACAGCCTCCATTCAGGAATTGGAGCAAAGAGGTCCTTGAGTTCAATCAAGATCAGTCATGATGCTCCTGAACTACATGAAACTCCATTTCAAAGCAGAACAAGGAGAGTCAGAGAAGGGTAAATTAGCATAGCAATGTCAGAAAAATGCCGAGCATGGTGGCGCACATCTGTGATGTAAACCCTCTGGAGGTAGCGGCAGAAAAAAAATAATAACTTGCTGTTTGGGGACTGCCTGGTCTACATAGAAAGTTGCAGCCCACCAGGCTACATAGTGAGGCCTTATCTCAAAAAAATAAGAAAAAAGAAAGGAAGGAAAAGAAAGGGGAAATGGAAGGACAGGGGAGGGGGGGGGAGGGGTGGCTGATACCACAAGCTCAACAGAAACCAGCCATTAGAGATTAGCAGTTGAGTTGCTATGAATGAAGACTAAGAGTGGCTAAGGGAGGATCTATGTAGAAGACAGCATGGTGTTTGCTCCGGCTTGCCAGGCATTCCATCCCTCTGCTCAGTGTTGCACGCGAAGCAATATGAGGAACAGAACAGAAAGCTTGAGAGTCCAGCTAACGCTCCACCCCGTGGCCTGTGACCCCTGTTGGGCTGACCTCTCTAACCCTCAGCTCCACTGTCTGAGAATGAGACAATATTGGTGCATCTCCCCGAGAGTTCCCGTGAGGATGCAGTCAATGTACACGGGGCATTAGGTGTACATTATGTGCCATGCGCCCTCAGCCTTATGAAATGTCTGCTCTGCACTTAGTTCTTCTTGATTTGTGCTTAAAAGGCAAATTAATTCTGATGGTTATATAACTTTCAAAACATCGAATGTGATATTTCTACATGGAAATGTAAACGTGCATGCAGTATGTCACTAACTGTGAGAGAGAGTTCCACTTCTCTGCCCAGTGCAGTACAGCTACCCACTTTGCAACTGCTGGTTCCATTCTCTGAGGTCATTGCAGACCTTAGTTCAACTGTCCCTAACTCAGCTAGCACATGGTTTTATTCCTCTGGCCTATGCCAGAAAGAAAATGGGCAAAGAGTCTTCTTCCTGTCCTTATAATTACAGTATTTGTGCCTCTATCTTAAGGCTTTCTAGAACATTCTTCCAGGTGTTCAACCCCTGAAGAGCTTTGTTCTACTTCCATTCCCATTTCTACCTTACTTTAATGTCACCATGTTCTTGCTGAGCTTAGTAAGCAAGCCCAGAATTGTGAATTTGAGACCAGCCTGAGCCATGTAGCAAGATCATCTCTAAAAAAAAAAAAGTCCAAAACAAAAGAAGAAATTCCAAGTTCTTGACATTCAACAAAAGACTGCACCAACAAGTGAGGGTGCATGGAAAAGGTTCCTCTGATGGGGTGGGGGTGGGGAGCTAGATTGATTAAATTACTTAGCACACAATCCTGAGACCCTGAGTTCAGACCCCCAGCACCCACATAAAAAGCTGGCTGCAACAGTACACACCTGCAATTCTAGTCCTGGGATGGTAGAGACCAGAGGATCTGTAGGGCATGATGGGCAGCCAGCCTAGCTGTGTCAGTGAGCTCCAGGGTGAGTGAAAGACCCTGCCTCAAAAAATAAGGGGGAGCCAGGCAGTGGTGGCACACGCCTTTAATCCCAGCACTCAGAAGGCAGAGAAGGGTGGATCCCTGTGAGTTCGAGGCCAAGCTGGTCTACCAAGGGAGTCCAGGACAGCCAAGGCTACAGGGAGAAATTCTGTCTCAATAAAAGGGGGGGATAGTGGGGAGAGAGAGAAGGGAGCTACCTGGCATCAACTCTGGCCTCCACACAAGTGCACACACACACACATAAGTGTACACACACACACACACATGCACACACAGAAAATAAAAAATGGAAAGGAGCGTTCAGCTTTCTGTCAATGCAGAAATACTTGGGGCAAGGTTCCCTGATTTCCTGTAGGATTTGGTGGAGGGTCTTCCACAGAACAGGGAAAAATTACCACAACAAACTAGATTGTATCTCCATAGTAGAGACGTGGCTCACTCTAGAATTTGGCCTCCATCTTCACCCCTGCTCCAGTAACAAGGAAGTTGGTGCTATTGACTTGGGGAATTGTCGGCTGTTTGTCAGTTAGTGGCTCTGATTGGTAACCATACCTAGAGGAAAAAAGATAAGAAGGGGTGGGGGGCAACTGCAAGTCAATTCCTGATCTTCGTGAGTACTTCACACAAAGGACAGGATTAAGCATTCCCTGTGCACATTATGTCTAAAAAGAGAGTAATCCTAGCCCACTGCCACACACATGTAATCCCAACACTTGGGTGGCAGAGGTGGGAAAACCGCGAGTTCGAGGCCAGCCTCGGATTCATAACAAACTCCAGATTAGCCTGAGCTACATATTGAGCCTATCTCAAAAGTAAGCAAGCACACAAACAAACAAAATGTTAAGTAAATAAAAAGGAAGTCGTAGAGCAAGTACATTCTGAGGCTTTTATATTCTAGGGTGAGCTAAGAGGGAGTGAGTAAAATTTTTTTCATCCAAAGAAAGCATTGTTTTTTGTTTTCCTTGGCAAAGGAGCTGCCAGTCCAATTGGCATTTGGCTTGGTATTTCTGGAGGGTTTTATTTCATGGCGATGACTGGCAGGGTGTGGAAACACACACGCATGTGCTCTATGAAAGGGCAGGAGGTAAGTCCTGGTTAGGTGCTTCTGCTTCGTTGTGGGACAGTTATCACAGCTCCAGTGACCCACGGAGACCTACTCAGGGTACCACGTGTGTCCTCTGCTACCCCTGTAGTTGGGCTCTGCCATGCACCCCTGGTGTTGTGGGCTGCTGTTCAGTGGTTTCTATTTGCCTACCTATAAAGGAAAGAGCGTCATACACACCTCCTCCAAGGGACACAGCTAGTCAGCAGAATTGAGAAAATTGAAGGCCCTTGTATTAAAGCAAAGTATTAATTAAAATCATCCCCCAATGGAAAACAAGATATATATGCTCACAACAGCATCTGTCTACTAGCACCACATAAAGGTGCAACCCACAACTATTAGTGGCTGAGGGAGAGAAGAAGGCAGAGAGGGCATCACAGGCTCTTCACTTCAGCCTCCTTGCTGGGAGCCCTGAGGCAGTTTGTTTAAGTACTCCATGGTTCAGCTTGCTCACCTGTAAAATGGGCATAATCACACTCACTACCTCACCCCTAGTTAATTAACAATGTATAAAGCTTTTGAAAATATATAGTGCACTGTATGTGCTAATTATTATAAATCCCCAAAAGCACCCCAGTTCAATTTTTAATTACCTATATATTTTATTGAAAATATATAAAACACTTCATAAAATTAACCTGTGTGTCAAAAATTACTGCTTGCCTGTGCTGTCTTGTTCATTCTTCTGCCAGCACATAGCAGTAATTTCCTGAACTAAAGCAATAATTTCATTTCAATGGTAGAAGTTTAACCCTTCTGACTAGGTTCAACCCTGTGATTTACTGTATTATAAAATAGCATCTCTCATTCTTGCCTCAATTTCCCTTAGTTATTATGACTCAAAGAATATAATAGCAGAACCTACTTTCAAAATGTTATAAAAGGATAAAATGTGGGGCCCATGAGACCACTCAGCAGGTAAAGGCACCTGCTGCCAAGCCTGGTGACCTAGGTTCGATCTCCAGCAGCCGTATGCTGGCAGGAGTGAACCAAGTCCCACAGGCTATCCTCT
Organism: Acomys russatus; assembly: GCF_903995435.1. Taxonomy (NCBI): domain Eukaryota; kingdom Metazoa; phylum Chordata; class Mammalia; order Rodentia; family Muridae; genus Acomys; species Acomys russatus. Next base: position 57,026,271 of record NC_067145.1, read on the forward strand.
GACCTCCACATACATGCATGACTCCACAAATATGTGCCATAAATGAATAAGTAAGTAAAAAAAATTAAAAAGGGTTGAATTGTCATGAATATCAACTGCATGCCAAAAGGCTTAAGCACAAAAATGGGGCCACTCTTTTTATTAAGGTCTTTGAAGAGTAACCTCAAATACTTTTCTAAAAGGTGAGATATTGTGTTAGGGATGGACTCGGCTGGCAGAGTACTTGCCTATCATGCACAGAGGCCCAGGTTTGATCCCCAACACTATACAAACTGAGCACTGTGGCTCATACAATTTGTAATCCCGGTACCCTGAAGACACTGGAGGTGGGAGGAGTCTCTGCTTTCAGAGTGAGTGAGAGGCTGGCCTCAAAGAAAGGGGAAGGAAGCAGATAAGATGATGAAAATGCTTTCACAATCTGACATAGTAATGGGAAAATACTTTTTTAAAGTGGAAGGAAGAAAGAGTCTCCAGGAACCCACCTACTGTCTCATTTCAGATGACTAAACAAAGCAAGACATGAAAATGCTGACTGGACATGGAGCTCAGTTGGAGAGTGCCCGGCTGGCATGTGTGAGACCCTGGGTTTTATCGCAGCACTGAGAGAGAGGAGAGAGAGAGAGAGAGAGAGAGAGAGAGAGATGGAAAAATAATATTTTTAAATAGAATGAAAATACCATTTTCTTTCTTTCTTTCCTTCCTTCCTTCTTTTTTTCTTTTGAGACATATTTTTCTTTCTCTCCATAGCTTGGCTGTCCTCGACTCACTTTGTAGACCAGGCTGCCCTCAAGCTCATAGAGATCTGCCTGCCTCTGCCTCCCAGGTTGCTGGGATTACAAGCTTGCGCCACTGTGCCCAGCTGGAAATACCATTTTCTATATTCCCCATTTTCTGAAAGCAGGACAGATTCTTGTACCAACACAGTGAGCACTTCCTCACCCGTGACAAGCCCAGAGCTCACCCTTTCTCAGTAACCAACGGCCCATGGATTTTCAGGATCTTAAGCCCAAGAGGCAGGGGAGTGACACAAAATGAATTGTGGAAGTCACTAGTTTTTATGAAATGACAGTAGTATTAAAATTCCCAGAGTAAAATATATGTTTGCAACAAAGTATTAGAGGCTATGCATCCTTCTTGGGACCATTAAGAAGAAGCGAGAATGAAATGAAAAAATAGTTAGGGGGCACAGAAAAGCCTGGCTCATGGTTTGGATCTTGAGAGTTCTTTAAGGCCCTTGTGTTAAAAGATGGGCTCTTGTGGTTGAAGCTATAAGAGATGGGACTTCTTAAGAGGTCTTTAGGGCATTGGGTCATGTTCTTGAAGAGGATTCTGGAAACTTTCCCTTCCACTTTGCTTTTCACACCCTGGCCATGGGTTGATCAGTTTTTGCAACCATGTTCCCCATGATTTCCATCTGTTATACCCATCACACACACACACACACACACACACACACACACACACACACACACACCACCATCATCACCACATCACTACCACACCACCGCCATTACCACCATCATCACCACCATCACCACATCACCATTACCACCATCACCAAAACCACCATCACCAATGCCACCATCACCAATGCCTCCATCACCAATGCCTCCATCACCACCAGCAGCAGCACCACCCCATCACCACCACCATCACCACATCACCACCACCACCACTCCACCACCATCACCAACACTGCCAGAGACCTAAAAGTAGTCCTGGTTGTACACGCAAGCCATTGAAGACATAAGACAAATAAATCTTTTCTTCTCATTGGTTGATTATTTCAGGCATTTGTTTCTGTGACAAATTCAAAGCACATTTCATGAACTTCAGGTCAGGGTGTCTAGCCTTTTGACATTGCAAGACAATGCTACCATCTACGGAGATGTCAGACCAAATTTACAGCTATCCTGAGATACATACAGTCCGTGGGCCTCAGCTAAGACACACTTTAGGGGGAAGGCTCAGGGTTTCAGAGTAGAGGAAGATATATATAAGTAGTATTGCTGTGCAGCCTGACTGTTGAGCTGTAGACACAACTCCAGACACGATGGAGCCATTTCTCCTGAGGGCAACGTGGAACTGGCCGTTCTTAACAGCATTGCCTTAGCCAGTGATGCGTATTTTTCTCACAAGACTTGCTACGGGTAACAATGAGTGGGATTAATTTCTGTGCTTTCAACAACCAGCATACCCTGCACTATTTGGAAGGTGGTCCCTCCCTTTACTCTGTGTCCTGGTCCAGACATAAAAAGCACGATGTGTGGAACCCTGGGAACATGCCTTCTGCAAATGTATTGATGCTGTGGTCTGCTTGGCACCTCCTCAAGGTTTTCAGAGAAAAAAGGATGGGTGGTATGGCACATATACCGTTAGACGAGGGGTTTTATGTTCCCAGAGAAAGTGTCTCCTGAACTTCAAACATGGGCAGGCTGAGAAGAGAGAGAAGAAAAGATTTTAATCAGCTTCCCCCAGAGTTGTTTTTTAAGAGCTTGATTACGATGCATATGAAACATTTTAAAGTTTGAGTGCTGCCTATAAACCTGTTCCCTTTATGCTAATTGCTCTCTATAAAACTAGATCAAGAACTGGGTCTCGTAGCCCTGTGCAAGCCCCAGCATGCCTGCTGGGCACAAGTTCAGAGTACTCAGGGACTATCTGATGGGCCTTTTGGAAACAGTCTGATAGCCTGATGGATAGGCGATAAATAGACAGATACACCATATTAATAGCTGAATGATCTCTCAGGAACTCAAGGTGATGGAAAATAGGATACAGTAAACAGTTCGTCATCCTGGGTATTTCATAAGAGAAAGCCCTGACAAGGGAGTCGACGCTGCATTGCAGTGTATCTGATTCATCAGCTGCAGGCCACTCCAACAGGGACCCGTACAAACCTTCAGATACCTTTGGGTTGGAGCCAGAACCAGCATGTCGACAGCTGACACAGAAAATCATGGACTCAAGTGAACCAGTTTGCAGTGACTTCTGAGAGGGAAAGTCTACTGCAAGGACCAGGCAAGGGGGATCTCCAGCCAGACTCCTCTCAGTCTTCCCCAAAGGAATGTCCTCCCTCTACCCACCTGTTTTCTATTCTACCCCAGGTCACCTGACCTTCTATCACCATAGTTGAGAACAAAACCCACCAAATTCAAGGTGTGGGAAGGCCTAAGCAGGACTCTGATCCTGCATTTGACAATGCCAAAGATTTGGTGCTAAGCGATGTAGGTTTCATGGGGGGGAGGTCCCAGCCTCACATCTCCATACAGCTTTGTTAAACAAATAACTGGATTTTTTCCAATAGTTGCATGATCCCTCTCAAACTTCCTCCATCTTTTCTTCTAGCCTATCTCCCGCTCATGAGGAAGTCCCCTTGCGCTGGTTCTCAACCTGCAGGTAGCAACCCCTTTGCGGATGGAACAACCCATTCACAGGGGTCACCTAAGACCATCAGAAAACACAGGTGTTTATATTGTGATTAATAACAGTAGCAAAATTACAGTTATGAAGTAGCAATAAAAATAATTTTATAGTTTGGGGTCACTACAACATGAGGAACTAAATTAAGGGGTTGTCGCATTAGGAAGGTCAAAAGCTACTGCCGTGGGGGATTTGTAGGATGTCGTGCAGTTGGTAGAGTATTTGCCTAGTACCTGAAGCCCTGGGTTCTAGCCCTGAGAGTCCATAATCCCAGACATGATGGGTCACAACTGTGGCCCCAGCACAGGAATTGGAAGCAAAAACTAGAAGTTCAAGGTTGGCTATAGAATATCATCTATTTTACCATCTTTCCATGAAAGTAGTCTTTTTCAGATGGCTTAAAATATTTCTTTGTCTTATACCACCAAACCTTTGTGGAAGGCATGGCTCATAGATATTTAGCATTGATTCTTTGCCACACATCATTATGACAAACAAATCCAAAGCTCTTAGGAAGATTTTTCACAACTTTGGCCCTAAATCGTTGATTTAGGCTTGAGGATGTACCTTAGTGGGCCCTGAGTTCCATCACCAATGACAGAGAGAGAGAGAGAAATTAAATTTTCTTTCTGTGCATTGTTTAGAAGGCAAGGGATAGGTGTGTGGAAGGGGATATGGTGTGTGTGTGTGTGTGTGTATGTGTGTGTGTGTGTAGCTTTAGTTGAGTGTGTGTGTGTGTGTGTGTGTGTAGCTTTAGTTGAATTGTTAGCCTACTAACACTTTCCTGCAGGTAGTCAACACTAATATATTTGAAATATTTATTAATATCCTAATGGTTCTTGTGCCAGAATTCCATGGTTTCACACACAAAACAAATCAGCAAAGGACCCATAAAGTGAGAGTAACCAGTTGCATGAACTACAGGATGCATAGCACCTTCTGGCACTATGAACAGCAGCCATCAGGGAGAAAACTTTCTGGTCAGTCCCAAATAGCTATTTCTATGTCCCACACCTAAAGTAAGTGATGTCTTCAGCAGTGGGGTCTTGCTGTCTCACTGTGGTGGGCAATCAAGAGTAGCCACAGCCTCCATGCAGTCTTTTTATTGTTGCTCCATACTCCAAACTCAATAAGTGCTGTACAGGAACAGGAGTGTTTTCAGGGTAAAAATGGACACCAATGGACCCTAGATGAACAGAGCCAGTAATAAGATTTGTCATTGCTACCCAAATGGGTTCTAAGTCCATCATATACTACCCAATCTCAGCTTTAAGTGATAGGCGAGATGTCAACCTATATCCAGAATCTTCTATATGCTACACTCCACTCTGTGGATTTCTACATATAGCTAGTCCTCTCAGTAGAGGCTGGTATCCTGCAGAACTGGCCAGGCATCTACTCTGATTGAGTTGTGACTTGGATGACCCATAAAAAATCCTGTTATTATTATTTCACTATTTATGAATGAAGAAGCTGGAGCTTGTATGAATAAATAACTCCCTGAGAGTCACATGGATGTGAAATTTTTGTTACATTTATCAGTTGTATATTTATGAGTGAGTATCCACTTGTCCTCTTCCTCTCCCTGCCTTCCCCTTCCTTCCTAACTGCAGATACTGCCTACTGTCATGCCTTCTACATCATGATGGACTTTGTCCTCAAACTGTGAGCCCAAATAAGCTGGTTTTCTTTTTTAACCCCTCAAGTTGTTTTTGTCAGGTATTTTATCACCACATCAAGAAAAATAACTAATACACTCTATTTACAAGGCAATTTATCATACATTTTACATACTTGTGAGAGGAGTTGTTTCATTATTTTCCAAATGTGTTTAACATCCTTGAGGGCTTGCTGACTGAAAGCTTCTAGAAACACTGGTTGGATAGCACTTGCTGAATGTTTGTTGTGTGAGGGCATTCATCTATCCATCAACAAATGAAATAATTTGGAAGCACTTGTCTGGATGAAGCACAGAATCAGCTTTAGGAGGCATCCCAGCATCTCTCTGACCCCATTGCCTCTCTGATCCCCCAATGTTTGAGACCGTACCCCCAAACAAATCACTTCTCAGCCTGTGGCTACATGGCTGCAAAGCCAGAGAACTCATCTTTGGAGCACACTCTGGTATAAAGTTCTTTCTACAGTTTCAATTTGTTGGCCTTGAGTTGGAAATGTTTCCAGTAGCTTTTCCACATGAAGGGTCTTCAACTGTTCATAGGAAAGCTTTCTTCTTCTTTCAGGCAAGGTCTCAGGGTCTTCAGCTCTCCTTACATGGCAATCATTTCCAAGTCCCTCTATGAGCTTCTAACTCATTCTATGGTGTGTAGTCCTCTTGGCCCAAATGCCCTGAGGAAACTCAGCATTCTCCATACTGCCATAGTGATGCATGTTGGTCATTCCAGTCCTCAGAAGACAGAGACGAGGTGGATCCCTGGGGCTCACTGGTCACTTAGCCTAGCCTACTTGGTGAGTTCTAGGCCACTGACCAACTTTGTCTCAGACAAAAAGGAGATGGCGGCCAACAAAGCAGCTCAGGAGATTAAAGGCACTTGCCACCCAGCCTGATGACCACAGTTCCTTCCCCAGAACCAACATGGCAAAAAGAGAGAAAGAATTCCTATGATCATCACAGAAGGAATAGGATGTAAGTGTGCACCCACATACATGCATTAAATTAGATTTAATTTTCAATTAAAATAAAAATTTAAAGGTTAGCAGCCCAAGGTGGTCCTCTAGCCTCTTCATATGCACACACTCACATGTGCATATGCATTGGCACACATATGTATACACACATATATGAATAGAGGGACAAGAAGAATCTTCCTAGAAGATTTTTGACCAAATGCATCTCTTGAGAGTCATAGAGAGAAACATGGAAAGATTTAGAGAAAGGGTGAGTACACATCTTGTGATATCCAGCAATCATGCACCAAAAATTGCTGAAGCTCAAAGGAGAATCTGGACTGGGAATCCAAGAAAACCAGGAGTTCTTGGGAAGGGGATGAGGATGACAACATAAAGACACCTGCCCATCTTCCATGTGCCTGGTGCTTTCAGATACTGTTTCATTCCATCCTTATAACTACCTCCTTAGGACTGAGTCAGTGATAGATGGGGTCAGAAGTCAAGCATGAGTCTCGTTCTGGCTATGAAGCCTGGATCTGGCCTCTATATGTCATAGAAAAAGAAGGCCAGCTACAGAGGAGCTTCAAAATGACCACAGGGAAATACGTGTTTCGTTGCCACCAAATGTGTTATTACTGGCAGCGATGGTGTGAAGATAAGGATATTTTAATCTTATTACATTCATACCTGCATAATGTTTCTTGAGTTGAAGTCCTAATCATTAAGAACTCTGGGTGAAAACAAGTAGCATCTATGTCCTTCAGTCAGCCAGTAGTCCTTTGCAGGTCACACTCCTACAAGCAAAAATATGCACCAGGTGAGCCTCAAGGACTGAACTCAAGCCACCAGACTTGAGTCAAGCTCTTCTAGCTGCTCGGCTCTCTTGGCTTTTCACTGGTACCTCACCTCATCACACGAGCCACTGCATATCTTATCAGGCTTTCCAACTGTACCATGGGATGTATGTCAGCCACTTGGGACCATCAAATGTTAGAAGTGGGAAATGACGCTGAGGTTCAACCAGGTCCCAGATGTTCTGTAACTGACACAGGGATGAGAAAGGCCCCCTCACCCATCACCACACAGCCAGGAAGTAAAGTACAAAGCAGAATCTCAAAATTATGAGCTTTATGATCATAATTAGTCTCAGAACAAAGATCTGCTACACCAAACCCCAAGCTGTATCTTACAAAATGCCAGCACACCCTACTGAAGTATAGGAAGTCAGTCCTGTTTGGTTGCTCCATCTTCCTTGCTTGAGCTGGTACTTGACTAAATTAACCAAATCAGCACCTTCTGAATATTCATACAAGGCCTACGTCTGGCATTCCTATCCCAAATAAATCCCTAGTGTGTTTTGACTTGAACAGAACAAAAATGAAAAAGATGGGGGTGTTGACACATATGTTGTCCAGAAAGCCAAACTTCTTTCTCTTTCTTCTCTTCCTTCCTTCTAGACAGGTCTCATGTTTCCCAGAATGCCCTGAGAGTCATTACCTAAGAGATGACCTCAAAATTCTGATCCTCTTCTCTCCACCTCCCAAGGCATAGGGTTCCCGGAATATCCCACCATACCTAGTGCTGGGACTCCAAGCCAAGGGCCTCCTCCATGCTATGTAACTTAAGACAGGGTCTCTCTAGTCCAAGATGGCTTCAGACCTAATACCATTCTTCAACCTACCTGATGCTCAGCTACCAGTATAGTCCATCAGCTCCACCTATAAAGCCATCACTATTAGGTTGCCAGTTCAAACTAGGGGCATCTAAAACCTCTTCCTCAGAGGAATGACTCTGGAGTAAAAAAACAGGAGCATCTGGCTGAAGTTAGAACTGTTGGCCCTCCCTTTGTTAAGAAGACTTCTCCAGCCCACTCCACCCTCTGCCCACCAGCAAAAAAAAAAAAAAAAAAAAAAAAAAAGAAAAGCAAGCCAGGTCAAATTGGGATCATGCTAGAGTACTGCCCTTGGAAATCTTCCCTTTATTTTTAATTCCACAGGGTGGAAATCAGCCCCAAGAAAGTGTTATTGTCGCCATTATGTTGAAACAAGATTTTGCTATGTAGCCCAGACTGGCCTGGAACTTGTGATCCTCCTGCCTCTGCCTCCTTAGTACTTTCAAATATGTGTCACCATATTCAGCCCTTAAAATTTGTATCCGTATTCATGTGTGGGTGTGCATTAATGTGTGTCCCATGGATGCACCTGTGCGCAGAAGACAGAAGTTGACACCAGGTGTCTTACTCTGTCACCCTCCATCTTACCATTTGAGACAGTGTCAATCTCTCTGAAACTGAACCCCACAGCCTCAGCTAGACCAACTGGCCAGAACGCCTCAGGGATCTTCGGTGCTCGCATCCCTGGAACTAGGATTACAGGTGCTTGTAACTGCACCTAATTTTGTTTTGTGCTGTGTTGTTTTTAAATATGGGTTCTGCGGGATCAAACTCATGTCCTCTTGCTTGCTTGGCAAGCACTTTACTGGCTGAGGCATCTCTCCAGCCCCTAAAAATTTTAATAGACCCCTCAACTCTAAGCTAATTCTGAATTCTCAGGTTATTCATGTCCACATAACATGAAGTAAAGGCTCTCACTAGGTTTCACCTCTTCCCTTTTTTTCCTTTTTCTTTCTTCTTCTTTTTTTTTTTTTTTTTAATGCTTTGCGTCTAAAGTAATTTTTTTTCCTCCCAACGGCACTTAATAGGTTTTAATTTTATAAAACATTATGCAACCAGATACCTTAGGGAACAGTAATTAACTTGGATTATGTTTTCATTTCAGTGAATTTCAAATGAGAAGCCTAAATACTGAGATTTTTGTCTATTGCGGAATGGGAAATAGCATGGCTATGCTTGTTTCTTACTTGCTATGAACACTTCCTTACTGATATTTGCAAATTGCCACCTTGTAAAGCAGACCTTCCTCGGGAAGTGCTATGGGTTATTTAAAATAAAAGGAAATTTGCTTTTAATTTTGACACAGGCTTCCAGCAGCCAACGATCTTCCCAGAATGCTCTGCCTACCATCTCAGAAGAAAGAGAAAGCTAAGGCCAGGGTAGTGTGTGTGTGTGTGTGTGTGTGTGTGTGTGTGTGTGTGTGTGTGTATGTGTGTGTTTCTGTATGTATATGTATGTGTTTGTGTGAATTTGTGTGTTTGTGTGTATGCATGTGTCTGTGTGTGGATGTGTGCAACATGCACAGTTTCTGGACCTGATTATTTCAGTAAGCGTAGAGTCCACTTCAAGTTAAACTTAAGGTCATCTCAAAATGAGGATGAGAGGCGAAGAACTGTGCTGTCATCTGAACTACAGCTTATTTGTGGAAGGAGGAAGCTTATTTGTGTGACACCTCTGTCGATGTACAGCAAGTAGAATTCACCTGGAGCCATATGCAGCCCTCACTTTTACTCAGTGTCGATCCTGGACATTGAATGAATGGTCCTCCAAGCCCCTCCTCGTCGTAAAACAGTAGTCACTGCCATAAACGCCAATTGCAGTATTTAGCGAGATAGCTACTCAACATGCAGCGACCATATTTTGGTTAGAAAAATGTCCAACCAGCGGTAACCAGCCACTAATCCTGCTACTCTACCTCACAATGAGAATCCAAAATGGGAAGCCTTTGTAGAGTCGAACTATATGCAGAGTTACACTAAGATAGTTCTTTGGCCAGCCAGAGTGGCACACTTCTGCAGTCCTAGCCATTCAGAAAGCTGGAATAACACACGCCTTTAATCCCAGCACTTGGGAGGCAGAGGCAGGTGGATCCCTGTGAGTTTGAGGCCAGCCTGGTCTACAAAGTGAGTCCGGGACAGCCAAGGCTACACAGAGAAACCCTGTCTCGGGGGGAAAAAAAAAAAAGAGGGTCAGTTGAGCCCAGGAGTCCAAAGCCAACCTGAACCTGAACATACTGAGAACCTAACTCTAGAAAAAAAATAAATTTTAAGGTTTTGTCATGTTTATTTATTTATATGTGTGTATATGCATGTGTGTGAGGGCACGTGTACCACAGCATGCCTGTAAAAGTCAGAGGACAATTTGCAAGATTTTATTCTCTTTTTTCACTACATGGATTCCAGGGATTGAACTCAAATCATCAGGCTTGATGGCAAGGACATTTACCTAATGAACTATCTTCACAGCCCCTAAAATTAAATTTTTAAATTGTTTTTATATCTGCCCTATACCTCTGGCATCTTGCAAGTAAAACATTGCAGTAAAGCCTTAATCTGGATCGATTTTATAATAAATGTCTCTTACGAAGTACATCTATTCATTTTGAGTTCACGAGACAATCAGACTAAGCTGGAATGATTTCCCTTCTAAGTCCTTAAGGAGGCTGTCTTAACCAATAGATGGATGAGATTTGCAGTTAGACTCCCAGTGCCTCTATCTGTAAGGGCGCACTTACTATTGTTTTTGATACTCTGCCTACCTGCATGCTAGATATGAAATTTGCTACACAAAAAGCCTAGTTGATACAGATCTCTATTTGAATTTTAACATGGGTTTCCCTTAATTTGTACTACTTTTTAAACTTTTTCCAGATTTATCAAGTTTTGATAAATACATGAAAATTATATTTATACACATACAAGGTACATATTGATGCTTTGATATACATTGACAGTTTGACATATGTTCGCCACAAAGAAGCTAACTAGCATAGCCATCTCTTCCCTTTAGTGTTGTTGTTGTTGTTGTTGTTGTTGTTGTTGTTGTTGTTATTGTGTAATGGTGGTGGTGGAGGTGGTGGTGGTGGTGTGAGACAGGGTCAGGCCCAGGCTGACCTCAAACTCCTGAGGATGAATCCTAGGATAACCCTGAACTCCTAATCATTCTGCCTCCATCTCCCAAGAACCGTGATTACACCCAACCCCCCACTTCACCTTAAACATAATTTTCTTAATGAAATTCTATTCTGGCCAGGTGTGGTAGCTCACGCCTTTAATCTCAGCACTTAGAGAGCAAAGGCAGGTGCATCTCTATGAGTTCAAGGTCAGCCTAATCTACAAGTCACATTGCAGGACTGCCATGGCTACATATTTGAGACCCTGTCTCTGATAAACAAACAAACAAACTCTACTCTGGTCTCTGAACAATAAGAAGACGGGGAAATTCCAAGGTGATGTGGACCAATCATGATACCTGGTTGGTACAAAACTTTCTTGTTTAGGAAGGAAACAAGAGGAAATACTCCCAGAAGCTGCATTAAGAGTTGGGAGGGTCTTGAACTGAGGAAGGAAATAAAATGAATGCCCTTGAGCCAGGCAGCCATTGGAACTCAATGCAGATTGCTGGCTAGACTTTTAGGAAGTTCATGGGTTCTGACAATTCAAGTAGGTCCTGGAGAAATGGGCCAAATGACTGTTGTCCATCATAGGATAGACACAATGAGCAAGCTAACAGCAAATCATCCTTATCTGTTCTCTGCTCATTAACGCAGGGCCCCTGGGGACATCTAAGCTTGAGTACCAATCCAATGTTAGACAAATGTAATAAAAAGTTATTTCTTCCCGTGAGTCTCTTTTTCAAGTAGTTTTTATGAGAGCTCACAGACAGGAAAAAGGGAGCCCCTTCCTATGGAAGAAGGCACAAACAATATTCTCCATGCCAGATGGCTGCCATTGTCATTATCAGGCATTTCAGTGGTAGAAGAACTCCAAGTTCAAAACCATTTTACTTTTGCCCATATTTCTTCTGGAAATCTGTCCTTCTGAACAAAGGGCAGATTTACATTCCACTCTCTGGGGAAATACAAACTTGCCACATACGATAACCTTGGTGAGATGTAAAATTTTTTAAAAAAGATTTTATGCTAATATAACATTCTGAATTTTATCAATAATTTCACACAAACAACCTTACCTCTCACCTCTTAGATTTATGTGACTGGCTCTCACAATGGAGCCCAGCTGGCCTGAGTCAGTGGTGTGGTCTTCCTCACTCAGCCACTTGCACACCACACAGTCATTCTGCATGATGCATTCCTTCAGTAGAACCTAACCAGTCACTGTAAGGGCACTTGTACAGGGTCATGAGAAATGAGAAGAAAATCTCTGTCTCTTAACAGGGGCAGATAGGATGCTATTTTTCTCTTCACTTCACGGATAAGAGGGTAAGCAAACGTCCTCAAGTCATATGGCCAGAAGCATCTAGAACTTGATTTGAAGGTGAAGCCAAGTACAAATGTTGTGTGTGGTCAAAAGCATTCCTTGCCCATGGTGAGAACCTGACTTAGAATCCGGAACCCACTTAAAACCTGGACAGGGGGCTCAAGCATCTCTAATACAGGAAAGACAGAAACAAAAGACCCCAAAAGGCACAGGCCTAAAAATAGTGAAGGAAAAGAGACAGCGATACAGAAACAGAAAAGAAGGTTGGCAATTCTATACGCCAGTCTGACTCAGCAGCCCCTAAGCAAGGGGAACTTTAAGACACAATGACCTTCTTCATGTGTCAAGTACTCTATGCTCAACTGTGCCATCACTTTAATTGGAACTCTGATGGAGAATCCTGTGTTCTTCAATGGACTGGTTGCCCCTTGAAAGGCATCTTGACTATTTCCACATGCATGTGTGGATTGGCTCTCTCTGTCTCTCTGTCTCTGTCTCTCTCTGTCTCTCTGTCTCTGTCTCTGTCTGTCTCTGTCTCTCTCCCTCTCTCCCTCCCTCCCTCCCTCTCCCTCCCTCTCTCCTTTCCTCTCCCCTCCCTCTCCTCTCTTCCTCTGAGCTTTCTCCCTATCAGAACCCATTGTGTATGTACTCCTTAACTTAGCTCATCTTTAACCATAAAAATCAAGAGTCTGACACCGTCCTAAGGGACCATAAGCACAGATGGCATTAGTACCCTTGCTGAGCTTTGACTAAGAGCCTTAACAGTTCCAATCACTGAGTCTGTTTCTTCCTCCTGAATGAAAACAGTCTCTTAACTACTCTGGGAAAATCTGGTTTCCCTTATCCTAAAGAAAATCAAGATTAACCTCCAAATGAAGACAAATTCAGCCTTAGGATTCGCAGCTCGAGGACATTCCAACAACAGGAAAAACTTGAAGGTGAAGAGATAACTTATAAGAATCACAGAAGACTAGCAGTATCCAGGGAGGGGTGATGGCTCAGTGAGTAAACAACTTGCTACACAAGCAAGAGGACCCAGGTTTGATCCACAGACGCCATTAGGAAAGGCAGACATGGTGGCCTCCACTTGCAGCCCCAGAGCTGGCAGAGGCAGAGATGGGCAGATCCCTGGGGCTTACTACCCTGGCATCTAAGCTACCTCAACAAGTCCCAGGCCAGTTAGGGACCCTGTTTCAAAAAACAAGGTGGATAATGTCCTGAAGAAGAACATTTGAGGCTGGTCAGAGGCTCACAGGCAAATACACAAACACCACACTTACACAGGTGCACACATATATAAATAATACCGTTCCTAGAACAAAAAAAAAAAAGACTTGGCTTTGCCCCAGTTCTCCGCAAGCCAGGGTTATTTAGTCTTTGGATCCTGTGGAAAATAATGACAGAATGGTAATTCTCAAGACATTTGAACACTGTTGGGATGTGGTGGAAAAGGAGCTTCTCACACTAGGAGGCCGCATGGAGCAACATCAGAGCGCATTCGTTAGTAATTACCCTACAGGAGCTTTGTCTCTAATTAGTGACACTTGGAGTGATCATCATAGTAATTTGTACTTATCAAAGTTTCATCAAAGAAAAAGGCAGATATAGACATTCAAAATGGAAGGAGACTCAATGGTGTATTTGATTATAGACCAAGAAAAACTGTGGTATGAAAAGTTAAGATGTCGCTAGATACTTTTTTAAATTGCGTGACCAAATACCTGAAAAGAAACCAATGAAAGATTTAGGGTTTCTTTTGGATGATGGTTCTAGAAAATAGAGTCCACCATGGTGGGAAGGCATGAACTGGGATTCAGGCAGCTGGGCCCATGGCATGCATAGACAGGTAGCAAAAATCCGTTCATACTGGTGCTGAACCCACTTTCAACAGGGCTCCTAGAAAAGTGATGCTCACATTTAGGGTGCGTCCCCTCACATGTAGTTCAAGTTCAAGCATGCCCAGAATTTGTCTCTCAGGTTTCACATATATCCTGTCAAGGGGAGAATCAATATTCACCATCACATTTTTCTCACATGACTAGAAGTTTCTGGAGAGCCATCCATGGCTAGTTCCGGCTCTCTGCTGCCAAGAGAGATCTAGGCTCTTTCCACAGAACTAACTGTGCAATGACTTTTTTCTGGAAGGTATTCCTCAACACGTCTGTGGTCTTGTGGCTACAAAACGGCTGCCAAAAGGCCAGGTTCATACATCAGAAAAGGAAAATTCTTACCAGAAACCCTCTTCCCATTTTTTTATTGGCCAGAACTCTGTCCAGTGACCAACTCTGCGGTACAGGAGGCCAAATTAGCAAATGGTTTGAGTTCAGCTCCTTGCTCCCACTAAGTCAAAAGAGATGCACACTGGAAGTGTGTTAGCACTTCTGGTCATGGAAAGATCTGGAAAGTTTTGCTAATCACCTTGGATCCTAGGAAGTTCAGGCAACTGATAGTACTGACTTTTAGAGATTTGAAAAACCTGGAGAAAGAAAGACCCAAACTTCTAGGACCTTAGCAGGGAATCCAACCAGGCAGAGGCAGAGGACTGAGAGTCAGTTACTGACTAAGCACTTGACATGGGTGGGGAGGGGGGGCATTGTTCATTGTAATGATGGTTTTGTAAACAATTGTTACAGCTTAATTTCAATAACAATGAGATTATTCTACCAGTTATTACAACATATTGAACAAATAGTACTTGACTATAAAGGGTACCTAGTAGCCAGGAAAGCCATTTGTTTTGGTAGTTATTGTTGTTGTTGTTGTTATTGTTATTGTGGTAGTGGTTTGGGTTTTTTGTTTGTTTGCTTGCTTGCTTACTTGCTTTGCTTGTTTGTTTTTGAAACAGTGTGTCACTGTGTGGCCCAGGCCGGCCTGGAACATAAAAGAACTTCCTGTCTCTGCCTCCAAAGTGCTGAGACCAAAGGTGTAGGCTACCACACCCAGCCAAGAAAGCCATTTGTAAAGAAGTGGCTGGCCTAATCCAGATTTTCTGTAGCTAATGTTTTCTAAATGGCATCTCTGAAGGAACACGCAAATAGTTTCCTCCACTCTGGTTGATTAGAAATAAATCAGTTGAGTCACAGAGATACCACTGATACTGTGAACCTACCAGGAGGCTATGACATCACTTAGCCAGAGGGTGAGGAATGGGACTAGAGTTTGGCCTACCCTTTGAGAATGGAATAAGGGCATCAACCAGAGAGAAGCCTTTTGCAGTCTGTGGCACTTGACTCAGTAGTAACTGAGCACTAATGTCTTTTTTCTTTCTCATTAATTTATTTATTCGCTTTACATCCCCACTGCAGCCCCTTCCCTCCTCTCCTCCCAGTCCCAACCTCCTACCCTCTTCCCTCATCCTCCCTCCTACTTCTCAGAAAAGGGTAGTTTCCTCCCCAACCCACACCAACACATCAAGTCGCATCAGGAGTAAGTGTATCCTCTTCCCCTGAGACCAGACAAGGCAGCCCAGCTAAAGGAAAGTGAACCAAAAGCAGGCAACTGCATCCATATCAAGAGATAGCCCATGTGCTGGGCATAGTAGCGCACGCCTTTAATCCCAGCACTTGGGAGGCAGAGGCAGGCTGATCCCTGTAAGTTCGAGGCCAGCCTGGTCTACAAAGTGAGTCCAGGACAGCCAAGGCTACACAGAGAAACCCTGTCTTGAAAAAAAAAAACAAAAACAAAAACAAAAAGAGACAGCCCATGCTCCAATTGTTAGGGGAGCCACATGAAGGCCAAGCTGCCCATCGGCTACATATGTGTAGGGGGCCTAGTCTATGCATGCTCTTTCATTGATGGTTCAGTCTCTGTGAGTCTCATGGGCCTAGGTTAGTGAGACATGAAGGGGAAGAGGGAAGGAAGAGAGCAAAGAGAAAAGACTATAGGCTAGGGTACATTTTATGCAGTAATGGTTTAATTGTTCCAAGAAACTTTCGTTTCCAGTGTGTGTGTGTGTGTGTGTGTGTGTGTGTGTGCGCGCGCGCGCGCGCATGACTGCACTGGTACGAACTCAAGTTTTTGTTGGTTTGTATGGTTTCTTAAGTTATTTATGTTTATATTTACATATTCAGTGGTGTCTCATTTTTTTCTTTATTCAAACAAAATTTCCTATCACCCCATGGACAGTCTATAGAAATAATGATCACACACACACACACACACACACACACACATACACACACACACACACACACACACACACACACACCCTGGACACGATGGAAACAAATTGCTTTCTGTGAGTGGAGTTGTGGTCAAGAAAGCCAGACAAGCCACAGCCCAAGAATTTCAGAGAACCTAAGAGTAGCCATTAATACTTGTTGCCAATAAAGAAGATAGAGCCTTCAAAAAGACCCAGCAGCTCAAAACAAGAAATGAGCCAATGAGGGTGAAGTCAAAGGCAGTGGCAGCTAATACCCCCTTCACGTGGAGAGCAGGGTAAGCAACTCCAGTAGCAAGAATGCTTGAATCCTTTCGGGGAAAGAGAGTAAATCTTTACGCCATCATGACAGACCTCAACTCATGGTGAACAGGCCAAGACGAGGCTCTTGAGAACCAGGATGACGGACCACGTGACACCAGCAAGAACTCCACAGAGCAGCAAGACTGCATTCTGACCAGCCACCTCTCCACCTGGAGAGAAAGGATCAGCAGTTAAACAAGACTGTGCTTGCAAAAGTCACATGTAATTAGCTGTGTTTATATGCCTAAATTGACAGTTACTGCCTGGTGTTGTTTTTATTCTTTGCAGGCAATTACTTCTGTTGTTTTCGAAAGTTACCAGTTAAAGAACACTGTCAGTAATTTTTAATAGAAGTACCTCATAGGGAGGGCCTGATTTGTTTCCCACAATTTACCAAAGGAATGGATGCCCAGAGCATTAGGACTCTGGAACGGTGGCCTTCATTCTGACCATTGTACAAGTCCCGGAAAAGAACTGTGCTTGTTCACATGAGCCATTCAAGTGCTCCAGAACAGGGAGCGATCTGGTGTCCTGCACTGCGTTCTGTGAGCACTGGCTTTGAAGTCATGGAGGGGAGAAGCTGAGCATGCACAGTCTCCTACCTCCAGCAATGCCACAGCCTGGATTTAGCTGGACCAACCCCTTTGAAAACAATTGCCTCTCTTCCTTTCTATCTCTTTCCCTCGCTCCATCCCCACCTCTTTGGTAATGGCCAATGTTTTGGTCTTTGTGTGAAACAAGAAAGTCACCAATCATCAAAGATCCACAGTCACTCTCCTGTTGTCACCACGAAGGAACTGAGACAGTGGCTCTGACCTTCTGGTTACATATTCTGTCCTTCTGTTCTTCTTTTCCACTTGATATTTGCTTAACCAGATTTCAGCTGCATAAAAGTGTTCACAATCTAAAACATGTTTGACCAAGTATTGCCTTGTGCACCTATAGTCCAACATTCCTCATAAGCTGAGACAGGAGGATTGGAAACTTGAGGTCAGCCTAGTTGACAAAGAAAGGTCCTGTCACCAAAAATATAGCAGGAGTTAAATCATGATTTGTGTATGTTCTAAAAAAAAAAAAAAAGGCCTTTAACTAAGTTGCATTTCCTGTGGGAGTGGGGGGTTGGGGCAAGGAATCCTTCTTAAAAAGCCAGGATAGTACAAACTTGGTTAGGTTAACTTCTAAACAAATTGGGGGGGGGGGGGGGGCAGGGGATCTGTCTTAGTACTAAGAAAAAAATCCTTGCTCAAATAAAATGAAATGTATGAATAAAGATACCACAATGAAACCCATAATTTTGTATGCTGACTTAAAAAATAAATATATAAAGACAGAGAAAGATCTTTGTCAAATTCGGGGCAATTAAAGTCTAACTTGGCTTCTCTTGTGCTCTCTCTCACTCTCCCTCCTTCTTTCCCTCCCTCCCTCCCTCTCTCTCTCTCTCTCTCTTGTGTGTATGTGTGTGTGTGTGTGTGTGTGTGTACTTGTGCGTTAGTGAACCACATTCCCAGACCATCAAGGTTACTCACAAGGTAGTATAAACCCCACTACAGAAACAGACACGTGATGGAAGGCATCTTCGGAAGATTGTTTAGATTAAGGTCCCTGTGGTCAAGGCTGAACTAGAAAGTGAAGGAAGCAGCCAACACCCCTGCTACGAGTTGATAATAAGGGTAACTGTGAGGTATAAGCAGAGGCAAAAAGAAATAAGAAAAGAAGAAAGGAAAAGAAGGAAGAGGACAGGAAAGAAAGGAAAAGAAAGGGGAGGGGAGGGAAGAGAAAGGGGAGGGGAGGGAAGGGAAGGGAAGGGAAGGGAAGGGAAGGGAAGGGAAGAGGAATAGGGGAAGAAGAGGGAGGGGATGGGAAGGGAGGGGATGGCCATAAATAAGACTATGTGGATAAAAGATTTTATGAAACCAGCCTGCACAGTATATTAGCCAGTACATTGCCATAGGCAGTCCTGGGTATCCTTGGCTAATAGGTTGTGAGTTCACAAGAGGCATCCATGTACTCTCACACTCCTGCACTCCTGCAGGAAGCCTATGGTTTACTGTGATTGATCAGTCTGTCCATTTGCCAAAATCTCTCTCCCCCAGGATTCAGTGTTTCAGTAGACAGCGGTCTCTGACTCCCTCGGGAAAGGCAAGTACTATCTTATTTTCCCACAATGCCTTCTCTACATTTAGACCCAGAGCACCTTGAGGAACTTCACCCTGCCCCCTCTTAAATTAAATTGCCAGCTCTAAAGCACAAGCTGACACCTCACCATCAGGAGAATCTGCTGCATAATGCTTGTCAAATGTAAGAAGAAAAAAATCATCGCTATGAAGTATTCAGAAAGGAACCGCAGTTGGACAACCAGTTAGCAGAAAGTCCTTTCATGAAGTGTTGGGAAAAAGAAAATGACTGTCTGTAGCATAACCAGAAGGCAGTGCTTCTGGTGTAAATTGTGAGTTGTGTACAAACCCCTTCCTGCTGTGGGCTCTCTAGAATAAGAAAGCCTTGCTCTAGAGCTGGTTGGTTGGTTGAGGTAGATCCATTTCCTTAACAAACATACTTGACTACCTAGGACTAGGGACTAAAACCAGAAACAGGATCATTATTATTCATGACAGTGATTCAAAACTGGAGATGGATCATAATGCCAGAAGATAAAGGGAATTGGATCAGGAGGCATGATGCGTACAGACCAGTGCTTCCCTTCTACTGTTTCCAATGTTCACCAGCATTTCCAACACTGGGCAAAGCGTGCACGCTACGGATGTGACCGGATGCAAAATCACCACTTAAAAAAGAACACTATGATGGGCAGATCTGGGCCCAGGGGTTCTGCTCGATCTAAGGCACCAACCAAGGACAATATGTGCAGTCATCATCAAACCCCTACCCAGACCTAACCAAGGGACAGAATATTCTCCACAGTTAAGTGGAGACTGGGGACTGACTTTCACATGGCCCTTATTTGGCCATGTCCCCTTGATGGGAAGGCCCAATGGCACTTGGAGAAAGGATAGCAGACTACCAAGAAGAAGCTTGATAACCTAGCATCACATTCAAGAGGAGGAGGTCCCCCTCAGCCACAGTCATAGGGAAGGGGAATGGAGTAAAAGCGGGAGGGAAGGAGGAATGGGGGGATGCAAGGGATGGGATAGCAATTGAGATGTAATATGAATGATTTTATTTTTCAATAAAAAATTTTAAAAAACATAATGTGTTTTGTTTTGCTTTGTTTTTACATTTTTTCTTTACAGTTGATTTCCTGATTCTCTGGTGTGAAGTTCATAAGCACTGTGTCAAATGTCAGAAGCTTCGACACCCTTCCTCTGGTTGCTGGCATAATCAGAGGCCCAAAAGCCACAAGGTTAAGGGAGATAGTGGGCAGCAGGAAGTATTGACAAGTACTGCTAAGAGTTTTCCAACAGATGAAGCCCACGACTTTTCATTTGTTTATTTACTGGTTTTTGTTGGTTTGATTGCTTTGGTTTTGTTTTGAGACAGAATCCCACTGTGGAGCTCTGGCTGGCCTGCAACTTGCTATGTAGGCCAGATTGGCCTCAGACTCACAGAGATCTACCTGCCATTGCCTCACAAGTGCGAGTGCCACCACACCCCTGGAAAAAAGTTTTAATATAATAACCCTGCTAGTATTTTTCAATGCTGTCATTTTGTTGTGGTGACAGAGGTTCAAAATTATCTTCATAAAACTCTGTTTTACCAGAAAGCTATCTCCCAGTGTTCTCTCTGTCGATGGCGTAATCAGATTAACCTCCCTGTCATCGTCACCTCCCTGTCATCCTCGTCCAGCATCTTTTCTAGGTCAGTGGTTCTCAAGCTGTGGGTCATGGCCCTTTCCAGGGGTCATGTATCAGATCTCCTACAGATCAGACATTTACATTAAATTCATAACAGTAGAAAATTAAAGTTATGAAGTAGCAAGGAAATAATTTTATGGTGGGGGGTGTTACCACAACATGAGGAACTGTGTTCAAGGGTCCTCAGCGTTAGGAAGGTTGGGAACCAGGGAGCTAAATGAACAGTTGGGCAGACCTGGACAATTTCGTCAGGATACAGGTGTCAGTGTTACTGATGAGAAAAACCTTAGGCATCCAACCTGTTCTTATCACGTCCTTAAAGGTCGACTAACAAGGCCTTCTGAGGATTGCAGAGCCGGCATAGATACAATGACAAGGAGATATAATGTCATCTCCAGAGGACCACGTTCTTCCTTAAGCTGGAGAACAGGTAGTTAGCAAAGTGAATACAATAAGTCAAATGGCCTTCCCAGAGCTGGTCTGGAGAGATGGCTTAACTGGTAAAAACATTGGCCACAGAAACATGAGCACCTGAATTTGAAGCATAAAACTTACATAAAGTCTGGTGCATACATATGTACTTAGAATTCCAGTGATGGCAAGATGGAAGTCAGAGACAGGCAGGTGGATCCCTGGAAGCTCATGGGCCAGGCAGCCACATAGTGACATTCCAGGCCAGTGAGAGCCCACATCTCAAACTACAGGTAAAAGGGAGCTAAGGAGTCATAGCCAGAGTTTCCCTCTGACCTCCATACATGCGTGTGTGCGTACACACATGCTTCTGCACACATCCACAGTCATGTGGTTTAAACGTCACATTGCTGTGCAAAATTCTATTTTATTTTAATGATCACACAGCACTGTGGACCAGTAGGCCAACTTCTCTCAGTGGAGAGTTCATCTGTTGATCAGTAGGCCAGCAGTTCTCAAAGTGTGTTTTGACAAGCCCTGGGAACTCTTGAAATCTTTTCATGGGTATCAGACACCTCTTTTCCAACTACTAAAACCCACAAAGGACAAAGTAAGGGTGACATCAAAACACTGGGAGTTAGGCCAGAAGGATGGGTCAATGGTTAAGAGCACTGGCTGCTTTTACAGAGGACTCGGGTTCAATTCCTAGCACCCATAAGGCATCTGATGACCATCTGTAGCTCCAGTTCCAGGAAAATCTGGAACTTACCCTATTCTGATCCCTTCAAGTTCCTTTCCATATGAGGTGCCTATAAACTCATATTGGCACATATGCATAAATAATATACCATCTTTTAAACTTTGAGAAGCATTTATACATACGTCCTAGTTACTTTTTTTTTTCAATATTGTTCCAGATAGGCTTGTGTTTCTTAAAACATGTTTACTTCCTTTACATTTTTTACTTCATAAGCTGCTTTAAGAATCTTACCAGGCCGAGAGTGATGGCGCAAGCCTTTAATCCCAGCACTCGGGAGACAGAGGCAGGCGGATCGCTGTGAGGTCAAGGCCAGCCTGGTTTACAAAGCGAGTTCAGGACAGCCAAGGCTACACAGAGTAACCCTGTCTTGAAAAAAACAAAACAAAACAAAAAAACAAACAAACAAAATAAATCTTACCAATCCCACAGATTGTCATAGTAAATAAACAAGTGGCTGAGAACTTACTAAGTACAGACTGTTATGTGACTTCACTAGAATCCAGACAATGCCCCTCCCTCCCGCCAATTCTTTTCCTAGAGATACTGAGGCTGTGCTAGGCGGAGAGTGTGATCTGTACATAATATCCTCATGGATTTAGATTATGAAGGTGGGTTTGCCTGTCTCTGAGAGCATCCAAGAAACATGCCAAGCATTCCTAGGACAATTGATCCATTTAAAATAGGACTGTGAGCGCTCAGTGAACAAAGGCATGTGCTGCCAAGCCTGATGACTTGAGTTGGAGCCCCAGAACCAACACAAAGTTGGAAGGAGAGAACTGACTTCACAAAGTTGTCCTTTGACCTCCATACACGTTAACCATGGACATCCCACTTACACACACATCATACACACAGTAATAATAAATAAATCCCATCACCGAGTCTTTCAACAGTGTTGTCAAATGTCCAAGGAATATGTCCCACTAAGGCCAAGTTAGAGTGATTTCACAAGATCTGAGCACATGATACTATGCAGTTGCTGGTTTATTGCCATGGCAACAACAAAAATTCTGCCCAAAGATGACTACCAATTCATAAATTCTTTTAATAAACAAATTACAGACAGTTAACAAACTCTAGCTGGTTACTTACAACTATCATTTTGTTTCATGTTATGGGAGAAATGTGGCGGGGAGAGGGTATGCCTCTTTGAAGATGAGTATATTTTATTTAAAGAAATAGTGTAACTGGGAGCAGCAATCCAAGCCTGTAATCTCAGTAGTCAGGAGGCTGAGACAAGAACACAGCAAAGTCAATGCTGTCTTGATTAGGCCAGCTGGCCTAACCAGTGAGCCTCAAGTCAGTGAGAAGCTCTATCTCAAAAAATAAGATAGAAAGCTCCTGAGGACTAACCCTGAGGTTGACCTTACACACACACACACACACACACTCACACACACAAGCACAAACACATGCAGCTACATGAATATGTACCTACATATTCACATACAACCAAAAAAGGAATAAGATTTCATTTCCATTTTTGTTTTAAAAAATAAAGTATTATCTTGTTAAATGCAACTGTTTAAAAAACACAGTCCAGCCGGGCGATGGTGGCACACGCCTTTAATCCCAGCACTCAGGAGGCAGAGGCAGGCGGATCTCTGTGAGTTCGAGGCCAGGCTGGTCTACAAAATTAGTCCAGGACAGCCAAGGATACACAGAGAAACCGTGTCTCGAAAAAACAAACAAACAAACAAACAAACAAAGCATTGAATGGTAGCTGTTTCAACACGGGGCATATAGTTGCATGATTAACAGCTGCCTTGCTTGTTACCTGAATTTTCACGCCACAGTCACCAAGAGTATAAAGAAGCAGATGACTCTGACCACTTTGGTGGTTTTCACAAGGAAAAAAAAATGTCCACTCTTAGAAATAAAACATACATTAAATTCTCTTCATTTTTCTTTTTTTTTTTTTCCCTTACCTTTCTATTCCTCTTTCCTTCCTTCGCTTCCTTTTCTTTGTCTCTTTTCATCTTCTTTTGAAGTCACTGTTGAATAATTCAATGGATGCCCTTTGTCTGATTTTTTAAATTGTATTTTATTTAGTGTGTACACGTGTGTACATGCCATGGGACACATGTGGCGATCAGAGAACAACGTACATAACCCAGTTCCCTGTCTATCGTGTGGGCCCTAGAGATTTAACTCAGATCACTATGTTTGGCTTTGGTCCCCCTTTCTCTAATTTTAAACCCCTAAATTAGGACTAGAGAATTAGAAGCAGGAGGATTGGAAGTTCAGAGGTTATCTTCAGTTCGTCCATGTGCTGAGGTGAGGGTCAGTTGGAACTACACGAATAAATAAATTAAGAACCACAGTGATCCCATCTGTTTAGCTGGCTACACACAGATCTCTGTATCACAGTTACAGTGAGAGGACTAACCATTAGCATCTGATGAAGCCAAACTGTGACCAAATGTTGGTCCATATATAGATTATATGATTATGTATCGTGCCCAGTAATGTTCTGTGAAACCAGTGTGACCTGTTATTTTTCTGTTGCTATGATTACCAAGACCAAAGCAACTTAAGAAATGGTTTTGCCATTGTTGTTGTTTTTATTATTGCTATTGTTTTGTTTGGTTGGTTAGTTTTTGTTTGTTTGTTTGTTGGCTTAAAGTTCCAGAGGGCTGAGGTCCATGGGGAGGCATGGTAGCAAGCAGTAGGAGCGAGAAGCTGAGCCATCACATTTCAACCATGTGTACATAGAGGAAGTGGAGGGAGGGACAAGGCTATAAACTCTCAACCTTGGACAGAGGTGGTGATGTGCTTCTTCCAGCAAAGTCCCACTTCCTACGGGTTCCATAACCACCTGAAGAATGCCCCCAGCCAGGAAAGCACATATTCAAATACACAGGTGACATTTCTCACTCAAAATGGAACATAAGCCATCACAAGTGTTTCTTGTCACCAAAGACTGATGGCATCAAAGATTTTCAGCAAGATCATGTCCTGTTGTGGTACATTTCCTGCAGAAGGCAAGCTTCTACCTGGCTAAGGCAGTTAGGATGGCACACACTTTTTCCACTGTCTGAGAATTCCCTGGATCTATCAAAATGTTGGAATGTCCCTTGTGTTTGTAAAACCTCAGAGACTCTTTCATAGGCAAGAATCAACAGAGCTCTTTATCTTGACAGAGGCAAGTGAAAGCATAGAATTAAACTGGAAAAATGTATTCACGTCCGAGGTCCTGCTTTCCACTTTCTCATTAGGCGAGTGTGCAAGCACGATAAGCATGGGTCGGCTGTAGATCTCAAAACTTTGCTGTGGTTGGTAGCCAGAGTTCACAATCTGAAATGGTTTTGTTGTTGTTGTTGTTGTTGTTTGTGGGGGGAGGGTCGGAGTATGGGCACTCACCCATGCATACAAATGTAGATAGTAAAAGTCTATATTGCATATCTTTATTATTCCCAATCTTAATTTTTTTTTTAGAGAAGTGTGGCGATTTTACAAAGTTCCAAAATAAAATTACTTTAGGGCTTGAGCTGTGTATCTATAGTGTACTGATAGAGTTGACTTTCTAAATTAGTTTAAGGAGTGGTTTGATCTCTTGCTGAGTGGGACACGTATGATATTTTGAGTTGAAGTCTCACGAAGTAAGTCCGCCTGCCCTCACATTCCACGTCCTTTTATTTCAGCCTCCCTAGTGCAGGCAGCGCAGGCATACGCCCCTTTGCCTTGCTTGAAATGCTTATTTTTAATGCTTTCAGAAACATTATCAGGGCTGAGGAGATGGAACAAAAACCTTGGGTGGTCACATAGACCTGCAATCCCAGCACTGCGGGGGGGAAATCCCAGCACTGCGGGGGGCGGGGGTAGGGGGGGCGGGAGAAGACAGGAGGATCCATGGGGTTTGCTGGTCGCCAGTCTAACTCAAAGTTCAGTGAGAGACTTTGTCTCAAAGGAATAAGGTAGACAGTGATCATGACATCTGACATTTTCCCCTTCCTTTTAAAACTAGACACACACACACACACACACGAAGAACACAGAGACTATTTTTAAAGATATATCAGTATCATAGAAATGTATGAAAAATGTATATTAATAAACCAGGCATTAAAAATTTACTGAAATATCTTCTAAGTATTATCCATGTGTCCATAAGTATTAAACAGCATGGTTCTTGCCTAGGTTCTTCTCTTTGCTAAAATCACCATTCATTTTTACAATGCATATTCACATTTAAAAATAATTTATTAGCCATGATGTGATGAAAAACCTTAGAAGTAAAAGCCAAGCATAGTGGCTCATGTCTGTAATCTTATTATTCAGGAGCCTGAAACAGGGGGATTGTCATGAGCTCAGTACCAACCTGGGCTGGACAGTAAGCACCAGGGCGGCCAGAGCAGCATAGCAGAACTCTGTCTGGGGAAAAAGACTTAAGATAGATGCTCAACACTTAGTCGCCTATACTCTTTAAACAAATCAAAGTGACTTCTTGGCTTACACAATGACAATATCCCTTATAAACACCAGCTACAATTATAAAATCAGCTCTATCAGACCGGTAGAAATATCTCACAGTGCATTTATCAGCATGTTTGGAATACAACACTTAGTGTATGGGTGTGAGTGTGTGTGTGTGTGTGTGTGTGTGTGTGTGTGTGTGTGTGTACATGAGGGCGCTTATATGTGTGACTATGACAAGGGATAGTCTTGGTTGTGGTTTTCCTAACCACTTTGGAGTTACTTGGCTGGCTGGTTGGTTGGTTTGTTAGTTGGTTGGTTGGTTCTGTGGTTGGTTGGTTGGTTGGTTGGTTGGTTGGTTGGTTGGTTGGTTGGTTGGTTGGTTGGATGGTTGGTTGGTTGGTTGGTTGGCTGGCTGGTTGGTTGACTGATTGCTAGCTTGCTTGCTTGGTTCATTGGTTGGTTGGTTGGTTGGCTAGCTGGCTGGTTGGCTGGCTGGCTGGCTGGCTGGCTGGCTAGTTGGTTTGGGGTTTTAACATTGTTTCATTTTGCATTTGAGGCAGGGTCTCAAATCAGCCTAGCCAAGTAGGCCAAACTAGCTGGCCAGCATGCCCAAGAGTCCTATTTGTCTCTGCTTCCCCAGTGCTGGCCTTTTGTTTAGAAATATTATTTGTTAAGATTAAACTGAGGTCTCCATGCTTGCAAAGCAAACACTTTACCGACTAAGCTATGTCACCAGCCTCCTGAATCCAATATTGTAAAATTTTCACATAAACCTATCAGCCAGGAAGAAGGCTCTGAATTACTCATATTGGGTTTCTTGGCAGCACATGCAACCTTCCGAAGCAGGTCCTGCCAAAACCGTCAGCTCCCACCTGGTGTTGTTCCTGAGAAAACCAGCTTATCTTTCTATCAGTTGACTAAACAAGAAACCAACTAAAATGACTTTATTTTTTTTAATCAGGTAAGTAACTTGGAACATTTGAGATATAGGCTATGCATATCAATTATTATTTTAACTGAAGTATGAATGTCATGCTTATAGGAAGTGGCAGGGGCGGGTTACATGAAGAATGGATCTTCCTGGAATACCATCAGAGTCCACAGCACGTCATCTACCTTACCTGTAGACTGCCCTCATTCTAAGAACCCCAGTGTCTTAGAGCTAAAAAAAAAAAAAAAAAAAAAAAACACAAATCTGAATAGTATCATGTGTCTCAATTTGACTAAATTTAGCATTTTTTAAAAAAAGCTTTTTTTCTCTAATTACATGGTGCCAAATGACTGAATTTGCTGAACTTTTCAATTATTTATTCAGATAGCATGTAGACATATGTTGGTTTCACAAGGAATGTGTCATGCATATTAAAGGTGATAATTAATCATTGCTCATTTGAGAGCAAAGCCAGTTATGCTGGTAACATTTCTTCTGCCTTCCAGAAAAAAAAATAAATTCAGATTAAACTAGAGCAGGGAAAAAATATATATATAATAATGTTGGGTGCAAAGCAGCAGGTTGACAATTCTGGTAGATGGGAAGGTAATATAAAGTAATGCCTGGTGTCTTCTTAGCATCTAGTACTGCACATGCCATGTACTTCAAGTTCTTTGCCTCTGCTCTTCCTGTTTCACTATGTGAAGCTACATACCCATCTCTAAATATTACTTATCAAACCTCAGGAGTTTCCCAAGTCAGTATGATTCACAGACTCTTCTGAGAGTGTGGCGTTTACTGCAGCCCTGTGCCTTACGGCTTTGAAATTACGATCACTTACTCGCGTCCTTATGGGCACGTTCTTTGAGGGAAGCACTTACTGAGAGGCCCCCAGGAAACAGCCCCGCCCCCTCCAGCTGCAGCAGGCCTGAGACCCCCAGCATCCTCTGACTGGCCAGGATCATCTATGGACTTAAAATCTCACATGGGCAGCTCCAGCCTGGACCTCCGTGAATCAGGAACTCTGGTGGGATAGAGAAAATAACCCACGGGGGGATTCGGAGAGGAGCCACTTTCTTTGAGCTTTGTGTCAGATGGGAAAATGCCCAGGTGAGGAAGTGACTGTTGTAATGAGAGGGGTTTAAACCTGACCTTAGCACTCTGCCACTTCAGCACCTCTGAGCCGGAAGAAGTCTGACTAAAGGCAAGGGAGGGCAGTCAGCATTACTCTGCTTCCTCTGGTTCAAATGATACAGGATACCGTTTCCAAGTGCGAAGATTTCAAAGTAAAGGAAGGATAGGATTCACAGCGCAATGCAATTTGGAGAGGCCACAGTTAATGTTAATCACAGTGACCTATTGAAAAAAGAATCCATTCTGCTATTCCAGAATGCCATTAAACCATACGACACTCTCAGATATCTGACAGGCTAAATCCTGTACCCTAGCAAGATGTCATAAGCAGGCCCAAAGGAAACAGCCTCCGAGATGCAAAAGCCAGAGGGCTGAGGACCAGTAGAGTTCTCACACACTTATCTAAATGCTAAGTAAAGCCATCTTTGGAAAGCTGTTTTACACTCCCGCAAAGAATTAAAAGCATCATGTCCTATACTTGTACCATATACTAGGACTGCAGAAGTCGCTCTTGTAATGCCTGCCCAGCACACAAAGGCCTGGAGTCTGTCTTGCCCCTCTGCGTAAACTAGGTGTGGTGGTACCTGCCTGTAATCCCACAAGGTGGAGGCAGGAGGATCAGGAATTAGTCATCCTCCACTGTCTCCAAAAAAAGAAAGAAAACAGTGTTTTTCATCTATCTAGTAAATACTATATAAATGTATCATAGAGAGATACTCCATAGGATTAAAAAATAAGTATAATATTGGTAACTACATCTATGACTATATTACTAATAAATCTTACCATTCACTTCCATGACAAGTGTTCACTATGTTTTCAAAGATCAGCATGATAATATGGTTACGTAAAAAGTAATAAGATTTAAATTTTCAATGTATTTTTATAAAATTTGTTTTTCTTACTTTAAAATGCTATCTCCTTGCTAAGGAAATATATAGAAATAAAAATATAAATGAAGCCTACAAGTGACATCTAAATGAAAATAAGAAGCAACAGTGGGTGCTTTTCGTTTGTTTCCACATTTCTGACACACTGTTATTGGCATATGCCAACGACGATAGTAAGATCTGCAATAGTCTAGACAGAGCATGGGGAACCTGTTCTTTCTATTTGAAAATCCTCCCCCACAAATTTCTCCTAGCTGCTAGAACTAGCACTCTGTTCTTTATCATTTTTTGCCACATATAAAACACAATCTACCTGAAAATGAGCAAAATGACAAAAGTGAAATTTAAAGCATCACTGTAATGGCATTAATTTGAAAGCAATAACCTGACTATTACTATTTACTGCTCAAGTTTTCTATCAGAAACGGTCCTTCTGTGATATTTAACATCCTTTAAGATACTTGTGTATCGTCCCCTGGATGGGGAGGCCTGGCGGCACTCAGAGGAAGGATAGCAAGTTACCAAGAAGAGACTCGATATTCCAAGAGCATATATAGGGGGAGGAGGTCTCCCTCAATCACAGACATAGAGGAGGGGAGAAGGGGGGGAGTGGGAGGGAGGGGAGAATGGGAGGAAACAGGGGAAGGGCTAACAATCGAGATGAAATATGAATAAATTAATAAAAAAATAAAAAGGTAAAAAAAAAAGATACTTGTGTATGGACATAAAGAAAACTCATAAGGTAGAATCACAATCCTAAGACACGTTGTTGCTAGTACCGTGTCGTTTTATATGCCCCAAGGCGTCTCCTTGGAAGCAGGATGCACTGTAGGGCTGGAGAGATGGCTCAGCAGACAGAGGTGTCTGCCACCAAGCCTGACTTCCTAAGTCTGAACCCCACGATCCCCACAGTGCCAAGACAGAACTTACTTTCACAAGTTGCTCTTTGACAACACATGTGTGCCACAGAGCCCGCATACACAAGCATGCACGTGCCGGCACTGACATGCACACATGTAAACAAGTGTGATGAAGATGAAGATTTGAAAGGACTGTGCGTTGCACACTGCGCCTTTCGTGGTTTTACTGATGTGTACTTAGGTATATTGTAGTGCCAGCATTCTGTTGAAAGGCTGAGGTTGTACAGCCAATTGAAAGTACGTATTTTATATCCGTCCTTTCGCCATCTCGGCCTCCTCACAATAAAATTTTAGCAGCAGAGTCGACACATCTGTCCTGTAAGCCCTTTTCAGACTTCAAAGTTTCTGTGTTCATCTGCAGTACCACAGAGCTTTGCAAACCGTTCCTGTCAGCAGCAAAAGAAAGCCCTAAGTCCCCATGTAGGCGCTGATACCACTTCATTATTTCATTAAACTTAGCCAGTTTGGTAACAGTAGAGAGCTAGCACATTTTTTGCTTTGGTTTATACCCACGTGGGTGTCACAGAAGTTGATATAACCAAATCATTGAAGGCATTTTAAGGCCAATAATGGCCCCCCTTTCCCAAGACAACTATTAAACACTTTAAATGGGGAAGACACATGGGAAAGTTCTCCTTCGATTATCAGAAAGAAGCAAGAAAGAATGCAAATCGAGCTGGGTGTGGTGGTGGATCTCTGTGAGCTCAAGGCCAGCCTGGTCTACTAAGCAAGTGTAGGACAGCCAAGGCTACACGGAGAAACCCTGTCTTGGGAAGAAAGGAAAGAAAGAAGAGAAAGAAAGGAAGAAAGAAAGAAAGAGAAAAATGCAAACCATTAAGATCAAAAAATAATTTAGATCTCGTAAATCAGTGTAGGTGGTTAAATCTCCGTTGCAGATGCCTATGGAAGTGCGAATACAGATTAGAGAGGTGTGCACAGAGGTAAGGTTGTATTTATATCAGTTGTGACAGGGCTCAGACATCCAAGCTCCCTTTTTCTCTCTTCTTACAGTTCAAGTGTATCCTGATAATCCTTTGAGGTCCAGTCACAGGCTGTTTTATCTTATGTTTGGCATCATAAATATCTTTCAAGGATGCTAATATTACGTGAGGAACATTGCCGTTCTGCCATAAGCATTCAGTAGTAAGCAGTGAGAGAGAGTAGTGCCATGACGGGGACGCTGTAACTAGCACCATTGTCACTTGCTCAGTCCCCTTTTGTGTGTGGCTGTGGTGAGAAAATGGTGTCATTTTTACTGTACACGTTGTTTGTCTTCTGCCTTCTGCCACCCTGAATCTAGAGGGTTAAGGTAAGTACCTTATTCGGACCAACTTTACAGTGTACATGAAAGTCAGGATTACAGCAAAGACATAGGAAGAGATAATAAGTTGAAGTTTTATATATATCCCAGATACTCATTAATACTCACAGTAATACTAAGCTATACTACTAAAGTGCATCTCCCTGGTAGATTTAAAATACACAAAAACATGACAACTTGACTCTACCCAGATACAGGTCTCTTCTGTACTACACAACAGTGCCCAACATGTTTTTAGTCTATTAAAATTCTCTGAAGTGAGACAGTTTGGGCCCTGGGAATTTCTATGTGAGCGGCGACGCAGCTGATGCATGCTCTGAAGTACATTTGAGGACATGGCTTGTCAAACCCCATCAAGTGATAGTTGGGTTTGGGCTCTGATGAATTCACATGAGAGCCTGATCACTCAACCCTGTGCCCTTGTATCTTCCTTCAACCAGGCCTGCCTTTAACTAAGTTGTGTCTGGGTCAAAGGTCTATCAGGTCACTTCAGCGGGACATTCTTAAGGACTGTCCTGAACACGCAGTTCCAACGGAGAGTTAACTTTGAAGGAAGCGTCATCAGGGTAGCCTATCCTGTTCACAGTTTGTCAGCTGTTAGGAAGAAAGGAAGGGCTGGGCATGGTGGCACAGGCCTTTAATCCTAGCACTAGGGAGGCAGAGGCGGGCAGGCTTCTGTGAGTTCAAAGCCAACCTGCTCTACAAAGAGAGTCTAGGACAGCCAGGTTTGTTACACAGAGAAACTGTCTCGAAAAGACAAGAAGAAGAAGAAGGAGGAGGAGGAGGAGGAGGAGAAAAAGAAGAAGAAGAAGAGGAGGAGGAAGGGTAGAGGGAAGAAAGAAAGAGAGGGAAGAAGAAAGAAAGAAAGAAATGGGTGGCTTTTAATTTTAGTTTTTGTTTTGTTGCTTGGTTGCTGTTTTGGAAGGGGTAAAAGAGAGAGAGTGTGTGTTTCTCCCATACCCCAGACTGTCCTCAAACTCATTATATAGCCAAGGATAGTCTTAAACTCCTAATCCTACCACCTCTACCTCCTAAGTGTTGGGATTGCAGGTACAAACCTACAGTAGCTGGCTATGGTAGCATTATAATTCTAATTTAATTCTATCTTCTTGAAAGCCACAGTCCTTCACATATGGTCAATTGTGTGTCAAACCCGAGGTCCTGGGTAAAAAGTCCTAGGAACAAACCAAGTGAGTTAGTCTTCTAGAGAATTACCTTAAGTGCTCTCTGCCCTAAAAGTAGTTTTAGATTTAGTTAATAGTACCCCTTTGGGCTTGTTAAGATTCGTATGCCGTGCTGTTCCTGTCCATGGACATGGGGCCTAAGGACTAAACACCAAAAAAAGCAATGATGACAGCTGAATGGCAACTTAGAGAATTCTGAAAATGAAAATACTTTCAAATCAAGTCTAATTTCTATTCTCTGTTTCCAAATGAGAGCCCAGCCCCACCTGCCAAAGCTCCTCCTGACTCAGATGCACACAAGGAATCTAGAGAGTTGGCTTTTATGTGGCAGGGAAGAATATGAACTTTTAGAAAGTAATAAATGTGAGTGAGGGACACACACTATTTTTGTTGCAGAACTTGAGAAAATAAAGGAGGAAGACTGCAAGTTCGGGGCTATCCTCGGGTACATAGGAAATTTTCAGAGCACCATGGGCAGTATAGAAAGACTGTGGGGATTAATGAATTAGAAATAAAGAAAATAGCAGAAGTGGTCCATGTGTGGAAGCATGTGTCTGCAGTCCCAGCACATGGGAGATGGAGGCGGAAACATCAGGTCTTCAAAGTCATCCTTGGCTACACAAAGTCATCCTTCCAAAGCCTTGGCTGCTCCCCCAAAGTCATTCTGTTAGAGCTGCACTTTGTAATCAGTTCCCCGAAACTGATTAAAAACTAAAACTTAGAATACTCCCCTCTGAATTTCCTCCTTCAAGTTATTATTTATTTATTTATTTATTTATTTATTTATTCCCACTGAAACTTTCTTCTAACCTTTGCCTATGAAAAATATTAAAAGTATGCAAAATCAACAGGAAATTATATTATGCACCTTTGTGTGATACACTCTGTTAAAGGCCAGTCTTGTGGAACTTAAACACTCCAATTCCATCTACCACCTCATTTTTGCAGTAAGAATCAGGCATCTAATAGTTTATCCATAAACACCTCAGCATCTATCTATAAAAGATAAAGATTTTTCAAATGCATCATCACAATAATGTTATAACTCATAAAACCTAGTCACTCCTTAGTATCAGTTCCCTGAATTGGTGTCCATTGTCCTTGACCTTAGAACTGTGTCTTACAGCTTGATAAGCACCGAGCACTGATTTGTCATTTCCCCAGACACTGAGCATTCCTGCGACCCTTCAGATGTCCTGGAGGGAAGGTAGCCCAGATTCCTGCAACCCTTCAGATGTTCTGGAGGGGAGGTGGCCCAGATTCCTGCATTACAAGAGAAGGCTCTAGAAGCAGAGAGAGTTCTGGGGTCAGACAAGGTGTAGCTAATAGCTCAGACCCATTTCTTGCTGGGCGAGTGACCTAGGCACTCGCCCTAGTTATCTGTAGGATAGATATTGATGCCTATCTAGCAGAGCTGCCAGGAGGACTGAGATTAGATAGCTATCTTGAAGAGTGTGCAGGGGATCTGGGACTGCTTCCAGCACCCCGCCCTAACTCCAGGATACCCAAGTCCCATATATAAAATGGCATGGCACAATATTTACACACAGCTAGCCCTACACATCCCTAATATATTTTAAACAGTCTCTGGATTACCTGTACTAGCACACTGTTAGTGCTAATATTTGTCACCCTATTTCATGTAGAGGATAATGACAAAGAAAAAGTCTGTATATGCTGAATAAAGTCAGAATTTTAAGAAGCACTTTCAATCCAGCTGGGTATAGTAGTGCATACCTTTAATGCCAACACTTGAGAGGCAGAGGCAGGTAGATAGCTAAGTTTGAGATCAGTCTGGCCTATATACAGAGTTCTAGGCCATCAGAAAACATAAAAAGGGAAGGAGGATACACACACACACACACACATACTTTTTCAGTCCAGACTAGTTTGTTTAATCCACAGACATGGAGCCCATGGATATAGAAGCCTAACCGTGTCTGAGGTTACAGAGACTGATACAAATCAGCAAGAAGAAAGCAGCTGTCCTTCTTGAGATGTTTATAGTACTGAGTGCCTAACATTCATTCAGCAGGCAAATTATCTTTAGTATAAATAAGTGGATATGTAAGTAAACTTAAAGTCCCACTATTCTATTTCTGAACTTAGAGGAAGAAAGGAAAGAAAGGGGAAAGGAGAAAGTGAGAGAGATGGGGAGCAAGGGGCTGGGGAAGAGCTCACTTGGTGGAGCACTTGCCTCAAGAAGTGGAAACAGAAAAATTAAAATGCTGTGTGTTGTTTGTTTGTTTGCTTGTTTGTTTTTCGAGACAGAGTTTCTCTGTGTAGCCTTGGCTGTCCCGGACTCACTTTGTAGACCAGGCTGGTCTCGAACTCACAGTGATCCACCTGCCTCTGCCTCCTGAGGGCTGGGATTAAAGGCGTGTGTGCCGCCATGCCCTGCTAAAATGCTATTTTAAAGGGTCAGCCTGAAATGTGGCTTGGTAGTTGGGCAATGTCTCACATAAACAATTAATCATCATCATCATCATCTAATTAATTAAATATTAAAATAAAAGGAGAGATCCATTTTCCACATATAAACTGCAAGTCAAAGTTTCAATGACCATTCCTATAAAATATTGGGATTTTTTTAACGTATGGTCAGGTTTAGCAAATAGCACTTGATGAATTAATGAATGAATAACTACATGTGGATGTAGTGGGGAGGTCTTCACCCAACTTCACTATCTCTAAGGAAAAGGCACATCTTAATCACGTGGTCTGATGAAGACCTAAGGGCTTGAACAACTTTGATTTTCAGGTCTTTGTGAACCTTGTTTTTACACATGTCCCTGTTACTAAGGAAGAAAACATTTATCCCAGAAAGCCTTTGAGAATAAGCTACTGCTCAGTGATTGAACATGAGCATCTCGCCAAACTTGCTTTGACTCTAATGAAGCCGTAGCCGTCACTCTGTAGTTCAGCATCCATGTAGCACTAACTGCTAATAACTCTTCACCCTTATACCGAGCTATTTTCCTAGACTTTTTAACTGTACCCCTCTTAGGTAAGCCAGATGAAGAAACTGAGGCCATGAATGTTTAAGTAATTGGTTTTGGAGAGCAGATGATGGAGACGGGGTGCCTAGAGTGTAGGAGTTGGGGAAACCTCTCTAAACTGAGTACCAAAAGGCTGGAGAGAGAGTTCATCAGTTAAGAGCATGTATGTTCTGCTCTTGCACGGGGCCCAGGTTCAGCTCCAAGCATGCACGGTGCTGAGCTCATAACTGTATGTTACTCTGGTTCCAGGGGATATAAAGCCTCTGGCCTCCGTGAGCACTTGCCCTCATGTGCAGACACACATGCATACACATGAATAAAAATGATAAAAAATAAATAAATATCTTTAAATAAGTAAACTAAGCACCAAAACACACTAGGCTGTCCACTGTGGCACCACAGCTGGCATCCCTAACACAGCTCTTACCCCATGCAGCCAAGATCACCTGTGGGGCTAGTGCTCTTGTGAGCTTAGAGGTGCTTCCTTCATAACCCATCTTTCCAGCCCTTCTGTAGCACATCCTAGTTCCCAAGTGCTTAATCAGTGTGCACAGATGTTGGCTGAGCAATTGAGATAAGGGGTAAGTGCCCCACTAGAGCAGAATCTGATAAGCAAATTATCTTAAGGGGAACCCAAACACTTTTCCAGCAGCCATTGCTCATTTGTAGCTTAGATCACACACTCTCTCTCTTGCCTTTTCAAGAAGTCTCTGTCCCTCCTCCTTCTCCTTCTGAGCCTGCTGCTCTCCTTTTTAAGCTACTCTCTATTCTCAGTTGCTTCATCACCAGTATATATCATTGTATAAATTTATTTCTAAACTATTTTCTGTATGCTTTGTCTCATTTCTTTCTTCTCTGTCTTGACCTCCCATTTTCCTGTCTAGCCTCCACACTCATGCTTTAAACTATTCCAGCCCAACTTCCCATCCCATTTTTTCACACAGGCAACATTGAGGAAGGTACCACCATTGTGAGACTGCTAGAATATAGGGCATGCCAATAGTCCCAGCATTTTGGGTCAGAGGCAGGAGAATCATTGTATATACCAAGATACCCTGGGGTATATAGGGAATCACAGGCCAGATACATACTAAGAGTTCTCTCAAAAACCTTGATTAACTAATTAATTTAATACATAAAGCAAGTAACATTGTGGATCCCACATAATAACATGCATTGAAAATTGCCTAAAGTTCAACTTCCTGTCTGAAGTGTTCCACATGCATCCTTTGGCTCCCCCTCCTTTCTTTCTGCTGCCATCTTTCATGTCTCCCTTATCAGCTTATTTCATGGTCCAAGCCATTGAATGATAAATTCAGAATGGCTCTACCACAGACCTCTAATTCTCTACTGTCCTACCCCTACTGTGGACCCCATGCTAGAAGCGTGTTTATGTAATGAAAGCCAGTAACTCAGCCACCCCCAAAATTCTACGGCCAACTCAGATCTCATCTCCGCATTCAAAACCCAAACATCCCAAAACTTGGGAGGCAGAGGCAGACAGATCTCTGTTGGTTCTATGCTTGCCTGGTCCACAGAGTGAGTTCCAGGACAACTAGAGCTGTTACACAGTGAAACCCTATATTGTGGGGTGGGGGGGGGAGAACCCAAACATGAGACTAGTCCAGGCTTCCAGTTAACTGTTGCCACAACCCCCCAAAAAACCTGCTAAATCTTCTTCCTAGGATGTGATCCTGTTCTCTGTTTCAGAGACAGCAAAAGCTATCACTTCTGTCAGTAAAGACAGACATCTAAGATCCATCTTTGCTCCCTCTCTTCCATCCCACTCACATCCAGTTCGTCACTGAGACCCGGTCTCAAGTCTTTTAAGTGCATCCTTATCCCTTGGCTCTCAGCCCTCAAATGCTAAAGAA
Source organism: Acomys russatus (assembly GCF_903995435.1). NCBI lineage: Eukaryota > Metazoa > Chordata > Mammalia > Rodentia > Muridae > Acomys > Acomys russatus. The sequence continues at coordinate 57,063,547 of NC_067145.1, forward strand.
GCACTTACTCTTGCCTACCTTACTCCCTGCTTCAACTACACTCCATGTTGAAATATTCCACTCATCATGCTTAGCAAGCCTCCGGTGTCTTCTCTAGAAAGAATCAGCCACCTCTTCCTAGCCTGTGGGATCTGCCAATATCCACCCACTGCTTCTCACTGCACCACCCTCAGCTACTGGTCCTTTCTTCCAGTCATCTTTTCTTTTATTTCATTGTGCAAATCTTTCTTAACCTAAACACCTTGTATAAGATCCATTCCCTTCCAATGGGCCTCCCTACCAACACTGACCTTCCTACTACACAAACGTGTCTGAGCAAATCGAGGCCCCAGTATTTCTTCAAGGAAGCTTTGCAGCATGGGATCTTCCAGATTAAATAAGTCTCTTTCTTTAGCACAGTATGGGATTTTTCCCAAGGAAATACTGACTGCATGACTTTTTTTTTCCATGGCATGTAAGGGAGGCTGATCTAATTCTATTTGATCTTCCTAATTATAACATTTGGGAAGTAGATACAGGAAAATCAGACAGAGGTCATGTATGGCGACACAGGAGGTTTGAGACCAGCTTCAGATCCATGAACCTCTGTCTCAACAAACGGAAAGACAAGGACATACAGAGACATAGATTTTATTTCCTATGAACAGAATGAAAATAACATATATTGGGACCAGAAAGGTGGCTTAGCCAGAAAGAGTGCCTATCACAAAACCTGATGGCCTGAGTCCAGGACCCAGAAGGTACAAGGAGTGAACCAGCTTTACCAGGCTTTCCTTTGCCCTCTACATGTGCATAAGAGAAATAAATAAAAATCTGATGTTTTACATTATTTTTAATGTTTACAATGTAAACTTAAATTTTTACTCATATTACTTTTTAATGTACAAAATATGTATTATCACTAACGGGGACTTTTGTTTGTTTGGTTTGCTTTTCTGAGACAGGGTTTCTCTGTGTATCCTTGGCTGTCCTGGACTCGCTTTGTACACCAGACTGGCCTTGAACTCACATTGTTCTGCCTGCCTCTGCCTCCTGAGTGCTGGTATTAAAGGTGGGCACCACCACACCTAACTACTAACGGGGACCTTTTAGGTCCTTTAATTCAGTGGCTTCCACAGCACTTTAGTGTTCAAGGCAGTGCTTTGCTGACAAGACGCTGAGTTCTTGAAAACCTTGCTTTATCTCTGTCTTCATCAGAAAACATTTTTTTTTCTATTTTTTGCCACGCTGAGGATCAATCTCATATTCTGTTGTACACTAAACAAGGATGCTACCACTGAGCTACACTCTCGGTCCTTCTATGTTGGCCAATTGTGGTCCTACAGACAGCTCTGTCCTCTTAGAAAAATGGCCTTCCCTGATAAAAGGGGTTCAAAATCCATTAGCCTGGTTTCTTCATGTTCTACTCTGGAAGAGTGAGCCCTGCAAACAGAAAGTGAGTTGCACCAAGTCCCCAAGCCAATTACTGGCACTCAAGGTCACATTCCAGGGACTGCACAGAAAGGTCAGTCTGCAACATGAAGAAGAGCTGCCAGCGGGGCTGTTGGCCTGCGTGAAGTATATGCATCGTTCATTATGGAGGGCAGTGAGGAGGCTGACACTCAGGGCGTGTAGTACATTGTGAAGTAAGTCAGATATGAACCCTTCTGGAGATGATATATGGATCTTATTTTACTGGATGCCATTTTCAAGATTACAAAACCCCAAACTAATTTTCTCTTCAACCTTTGTTGCTGCGAAGATGTGCATATCTCCAAGATCTAGCCTACTCTCCATCACCATAATAAATATTATGACAAACAATTTAACAACTTAATAAACTGTCTTCTCCTTTATACTTTCAATGTCTCCTGGAGCCAAAAAGAGGCAGAGGAATTCAAAACTCGAAGTGATATGATGCTAATCAGAGGGCCAGAGGAAAGCAAGGATAGGGCTAAAAAGAAAAAGAAAAACAAAACAAAACAAAAACAAAAAAACACCCTCTGGCCAGCACCTCTCATCTCCAACAGGCACACCAGAGGGCCCAGGACTACTACTTGCCCATCCTCCAATGCCAGGGGATGAATCCCAATTGTGTGTGTCATCTTCTTTTTTTCTGGCTTCTCTCCTCTAACTTCTGTTTTAGTAACTACCATATTCATGTTGCATTGATTTTATAGTACTTTGAATACTTGCTTAATTTTGTTCCACATATGGTCTTCTCAACTGAACAATAAATCTATCTACGGCAAATACAGTGTCTCTTCTGCGCTGCCTCATCCCAGATTGCCATGCAACCCATCTGTGGTGCTTTGAAGGAGAATGGTCCCCATAGGCTCAGCTGCTTGAATACTTGGTCACCAGATAGTGACTTTGGAGAGCACTAAAAATATGGCTGTGTTGGAGGGAGTGTGTCATTGAGGGTAGCCTCTGAGGTTTCAAAACAAAAAAACACTGGAGCCGCTTTGAGTGAATGTTCTTTTAGCTTCCTGTTTGTGGTTTGAGATGTAAGCTCTCAGTTGCTGCTCCACCCTCCAGCAACCTACCACCACTGCTCTTCTGTCATGGACTTTAACTCCTGGAAACCATAAGCCTTAAATGAACTATTTCTTCTATAAGTTGCCTTGGTTGTAGTGTTTTAGTTAGGACAGCAACAGAAAAGTTAACTAATGCATGGCCACCCTATGAATAATATGTATTCAGTCACTGTGTGCTGGTTGTTTTGTTGTTGTTGTTGTTTGTGATGTTGATGTTTAATATATTATTTCATATCTCATACATGTTTTACTTTGGTTTGGTTTTAGTGACAAGGTCTTATGTAGCTCAGACTGGTCTTTAACTTACTAGGTAGCCAAAGATGGCCTTGAACTTCTGGTCCTCCTGATTTCTTCAGCCTTGTCTGAATGCTGAGATTACAGGTATGGGGCACCACTCTTGGCTTCTGCAGTGCTAAAGATAGAACCCAAGACCGGTGCTTGCTAGGAAAGCACTTTACTAACTCAACTAAATCCCCAGCCTCAGATTTTTTGGCACAGCAATGAGGAAAGATGAAGCAGAGAAATCCCTTCTTCATTTCTTCCTGGGGAAAAACACTAGTCGATATGCAGTCCGTGTTGCTCAAGGCATTCCTAACCTGAAGGTAGAGTATACTCACACTCTTCTATAATAATTAATCACAAAGTACAGAATGCTAGATGAAAAGGCGTCACTGAAAATACATATCTTTACATTAATAAACAGCCATGGGAAATAAGTCCCAAGGTGAGAAATGAAGTACAGTGTTCTCGGGATTAAGCAAGCTAGAAGCAGCCTTTGCATGGAGCCACGTCAAACATGATCATGTCTAAAAGCCACGGTCAGTCGATACCCAGAAAGGTATCTGCATTCTGAAATGAAAGTGCTTTTCTCTCAACTGTTGCCTAGGACAGTTTTTCTCACAAATGGTGTTCAAGTCTCAATCCCTTGAAAAGGCTTTGGCTTTCCTTATTATGTAAGAATCTCAGTTTAAGTTATTCTGAAAGATCTGTGAGCTTGGCTGTTTTGAAGGGAGATCATTTCGGAGGACATTTTCTAGACAAGCATACAAGCAGTACATTTCACGGTGGCATTTCCAAGCCAGTCATGGTGAAGCACGATGTTCTTTGAGTGGAAAAGACTTAGTTTATCCCCAGAGATGCTGATGGTTTTTTTTCCAAACTTTAGTAATATCCCTTGTCTCTGTACCTAACCTCCACCAGCTTCAGCACGGCTTGTGCCTTCCACGTTGGCAACAGCACCACTCCTCCATTCAGAATCCCATGCAGAAAAAACCAGGTCAAGAGGGTTTTCACCTGCCAAAGCATATGGGTTTCCCTTGCATCATTGTTGCTCTGAATTATCTTATAACAACAGGGCTGTCTAATCTAGAGAGCTCCACAGGCATGGTCAGTTTGCACATGAGCCATCTGATCCCACACATTCTATGAGCATAAGAACCAAACAGAGATATCAATCATGCTGTCATTCATTCACTCAATTAATTTTTAATAAATGCTTAGTACTGATGGAAGCCAGCACTGGATTTGTGGATAAGTTTTGAACGTGTGTTCATCAGTGACAAGATCTCACTATGGAGCCCTGATTAGCCTGGAACTCTCTATTATAGAACAGACTGGATTCATATTTGCAGCAGACCTCCTGCCTCTGCCTCCTGGAGTGTTGGGGTTGCAACTGTGTACCACCATGCCCAGATGGAGTTTCAGTTTGACACTGACTTTGTAACTGCCTCTGTTTCATCACTTGTAAAATTAACTAATGAAAAAGCTAGCCCAGAGTTGTAGCATAGAGGCTACAGAAGGAGAGTTCAGGGTTAGCCTGGCCTACATAGTAAGACTCTGTCTCAAATGCTGATGGTGATGACAATGGCAGTGGTGAAGGTGATGATAAAGTTGACTCTACGAGCCATCTAGACATAGACTAAATGACAACAATGGGGTCCTCAACTTGGGAGGAAATCACAGTTATGATATCAGTCTCACATTCACCCTTAACAAGAAAGTGTCTACATATTTGCCCTGACAGAAAAGGATGAGGCTATAAAATTATGTGGCTATAAAATTAGTGGACCTGAAACACAAAGCCTAAGACACACTAGAAAGACATGCCAGCGGCAACTCAGACACAGAGTTATAAATCTCAAAAGGAAAGGAGACTCTGGTTTTAGAGTCAGAGTGGGCAGGAGAATCCCAGCTATAACACTTTCTAGTGGGTGACTTTGAACGAGTGACAGCCCTCCTTAGCTTTATGATGTTATTTTTTTAAATATATTTTATTAATTTATTAATACTACATCTCAATTGTTATCCCATCCCTTGTATCTTCTCATTCCTCCCTCCCTCCCATTTTCCCCTTAATCTCCTCCCCTATGACTGTGACTGAGGTGGATCTCCTCCCTCTGTATATGCGCATAGGGTATCAAGTCTCTTCTTGGTAGCTTACTATCCTTCCTCTGAGTGCCACCAGGCCTCCCCATCCAGGGGATGGATGTGGTCAAATATGGGGCACCAGAGTACATGTGAAAGTCAGTCCCCACTCTCCACTCAACTGTGGAGAACGTCCTGTTGCTTCTCTCACCTAGAGTCCCAATAGGAAGTCTTCCCTTCTGTCTCACTTTCCTGGTAAGTGAAGACTTTCTTGGGACATGCCCCTTGGGCTAGTATGCAGATAGAAGTGAGTATATACCATTTAACTCTTTCTGCTTCTGGGTTAACTCACTCATTATGATCATTTCTAGTTCAATCCATTTGTCCACAAATTTTGGGAATTCCTTGTTTTTAATAGCTGAGTAGTATTCCATAGTGTAAATGAGCTTTATGATGTTATTAATGATGACAACAACATAGTTGTGTAAATAAGTCAAAGCATGAAAATCATTTGGATCATAGTAAGTGCTTCATAAATGACTTATGTAACTGTTGTTATGTGATGTATTTTGTACATTTACTTATTTGTTTGTTTGGGGCAGTTCTGGAAGTCAACCCCAAGATGCTATCATACACAGCCATTAAGCTACATCCCCAACCATTCATACTTTTACTTTATGAGATTGGTCTGCCTGCCTGTCTGTCTGTTGAGACAGGGTCTCACTGTGTAGCCCTGACTTGCATGGACCTAGAGATACAGACCAGAGCAGCCTCAAACTCACAGAGCTCTACCTGCCTCTGCCTCCCATTGCAGGTGGGTTCAGGGCGTGCACCACCACAGCTGCCCAGGTGGTCTGAGGTCATTTTACAGCTGACTGAGCGATGGATGAAGTATAGCGCCGAAATGAGGAAAGAGCTGGAGTTTGCAATACATCTCTTTGCAGCAGAATGAGGTTGTCTAAACTAGTCTCAGCCTCCTCACTGCTGGAAATCTGAAAAATCCAGGGAAAGAGAGGCATAGACAGGCTGTGAGCCTTTACTGTACAGCGGAATGGAGCATGCTATAACAGTGGGGAGCACAGATATAAGTCCATCAGGAAGCCACAGCCAAAGGCTAAGCTTCTAGGGTGTCATAGTTTCTATTTCCAATGTTCCTCACAAGCTCAGGCTTTGAACTTGAGATAGTGTTTGGGATATGTGGTCCCGCCAGTAGATTCAGATCTCTGAGAATACACCTTTGAAGGTTGTATCCACCCCCAGCTATGGTCCTGCTCTCCGCTTCCTGGTCTAGCCAGCATGTGAGAGCCTTCTCTGTCATGAGGTACAGCTACCACAGAGTCACTCTACCACACCTTCTCCTCCATGATCCCAACCCATAAGTCAGAAGAAAACCTGTCTGCCCTTACAGCTTCTGCCAGGTATTTGCCCATAGTGCCAAGAAGGGTAGCTTAACAGATGTGGTCAGGCAGCTGGTCATTGATGGAGCCAGACTTCCCATCTACAACTTTCCAGGACAGATGCTTTGTATAATCCATCCATCCTTCTGTCTATCTATTCGTTCAGTCAGAACCCAATGGAGGCATCACTTCTGTGCCTACAGATGTGAGCAGGGATAATACAAAGCTGTCCCTACTGGGTTTAGGAGAGCACATCAATAGTGAAGTGCTTGCCTTCCAAGCACGAGGACCAAGTTTGATCCCTACAACCCACATGTTTAAAAAAAAAAAAAAAGCTAAGTATACTGACTTACCCTTTTAATCATCCCAGCACTGAGATGATAAGGGAAGTGGGTCTCTGGGGCTCACTGGCCAGCTAGCCTAGACTACTTGGTGAGGTCCAGGCCACCGAGAGACCCTGCCTTAAAAAAACAAGGTGGACACACCTAAGGAACAACATGCATGTGTTCATTGCACACACACACACACACACACACACACACACACACACACACACACACCATGTACGTGTTGAGAGAGTACAATGAATGGCAAATGGTGCTTTCATGAAAATTACACTAATTAGAAACCCACCGGAAACATCAACAGTTCTGCCCTTTCTTACTCTTCATCCAGCAGTCAGAAGCAGCAGAGATACTGGGACAGCAATGAACTCTCAGCAGCAATCTGTGCTGGCCACAGCTGACTTCCTGCGTTCTGTCTGCTGTGCTTCAGCAAGGGACTTTCCTTGGTGGTATGCTAACCTACATTTTCCAAACCATCAGGCTCTTTGCTGTTGAACCTGCCAAGACAGAAGAAAAACATTCAACGCAACGCAGGGAAAGCAGCCTGTGCACCTTCTTAAAGATGTGTGCACGTGAACAACACGTTTCAGTAAGCTTGACTATGGTAGTACCAAGAAGCACGCATAATTATGTTGCCTGAGAAATGTTCGAAGCTGCACAGCAAGAACACCACATCCTAATGAGTAATGAGGATTACATAACCCAGAAGATAAGCACCACCACCCACCGATTGCATGTGAATGGTAATTCTGAATTCTTGGCCGCGGCATGCAGTAAAAAGAAAGAACAGAACTTCAAAATATTACTCCCCATTGTTGCATAAAACCACGATTGGTTTGACATGATTGTTAATTTCACTTTTCCTGATCCTTAACTCCCTATCTGAAAGCTCAACTGTGCTTTCTTTCACAAATCAATGTTTAGCAAAAGTACTTAAGAGACCCCTCCAATCAAATGAAAACTTGTGATGTGGTCCATGGAAACAAAGTGTGTGTGTGTGTGTTTGGGTGTGTTTGTTTGGGTGTGTGTTTCTGTGTAATGAACACAGTATGTATGTGTGTGTGTGTGTGTGTGTGTGTGTGTGTGTGTGTGTGTGTGTACTTGCATGCCAACATGAGGATTTGAATACAGGATTTCCTACATACGCTCTACCATGGAGCTCTTTCCTTATCTGAGAAATAAAGCCCTCTTTAATTTTACTTATTATCATTAGCCTTGGCAGAGGGGAGCCCACATATCACAGTGGAAGTACATGCGAAGGTTAGAGGAAATTTTGTGTGAGTCACTTCTCTCCTTCTACTATGGGGGATAGAATTCAAGTTGCCAAGTTTGATGGCAAAACCCTTTACCTGTTGAGCCATTTTGCCAGGCCAAAACAAAGCCTTAAAACAAATCCTGCAGTCTTCCTCAATGCTGTGGCACAGTTTCACAATAGCAAGTCCTTCAATAGGGCTAACTTAAATCTGTCTTGCTGCCATATAAAAGGGACATCTCAGGGCCAGTGTGGTGGGCTCCTATTCCCAGCACCGGGAAAGCTAAGGCAAGAAGATTACATAGGGTTGAGGCCAGCCTGATCTACACAGCATGTTCACGGGCCACTATTTCCAAATACGCCTCCTCAGAACACAGATCACTTACATTGAAAATGTGAAAACGTACAATTCAAACCATGAAAAACACAATGCTATTACTTGGACATTACGTTTCAGTTTATGAGGAAGTTTGCCGAGAATTATCCCATCCTGTTCAGTAGGGTTTTTTCTTGCCCATCCCACCCTTTATGCACATCCAAACACATTCAGAACTTAGCTCATGAACTCTACACTGGGAGATGGTGTTTCACAGTGCTGACAGTTTACAAATGAAAACTCCTTGAAGACAGTTGATTGCATAAGTATTCTATGGGAACATTGTCAAACCCTTCTCCAGCATAAACACCAACTTTTTTTTCTCTTGTGATGAAGTCTCTTGACACTCAGGCTGTTCTCAAGCTGCCTGTGAAGACAAGGATGACCTTGCACTCCTAATCCTCCTGCCTCCACCCCTCCAGTGCTGGGATTCCCGGCTGCTCTGCCATGTCTAGCCTTCCATTTCTTATTCTTTGTAAATTTTTGTTCAGTTTCCCTTTACAGGTGATACCCTTCCTATGTGCCTCCTTCCTAAAATGTAGGAGCTATATAAAAATAGTTCCCTAGGGATAGCAAAATGGCTTATTGGGTGAAGTTGGTTGTCTCCAAGACTGGCAACCTGAATTTGATCCCCAGGATCCAAATGTTAGAGGAAGAGGACCAACTCCCACAAGTTGCTCTCTGACCTCTATGTATACACAGATGCACTCATACACACACAACAAATAATCATGTTTTATTAAAGTTTTCCTATTTTAGATATAAATATTCCTAGTCAGGAAATCAAAGTTTATCCCAAATCCTGCCTTCCTGTCAGTCTCTGGTGCCTGGTTGTTTGAACCTACCTGTGGTTCCATCATTTAAGTGCATTGGGTGTGGATAATTGTCACACACTTGTATGGAGCTAAAAGAAGCTTTAAAGACCAGGGTGGCTAGTATTGACTGTCAACATGAGAAAACCAAGAATTACCTGGGAAACGAGCCTCAGAGTAAGCCAGTGAGATAGTATCTTGATTACATTAATTGTTGTGGGAAAAGCCATCTTCACTGTGGGTGAGACCATATGCTAAATGGGGCACACTGGCCCTGTAAAAGTAGAACGAGCTAAGTGGGCACCAGCACACATGCCAGCCTTCATTTCTTCCTTCTTCTGACTATGGGTGTCATGCGACCAGCTGCATCAAGCTGTGGCTGCTTTGACTTCCCTGTCATGTTGGTTTCCACCATTGCTGGAAATGTGAGCTCAGTAAACCTTTGTTCCTTTTAATCATTTTGGTCAAAGTATTTTATCCTAGCAACAGAAAGAGAAGGTAAGTCAGGAATCATCCACTGGTGTCTCGAAACTTCAGCTCCCATCTATGGCAATCACTTCACTTGGTAGAAATTTGGTAGCTATGGCCCAAAGAGGAAAGTCGGCACACCCTGACATAGAGATAGCAGCTAAGATAGCATGGCACCTGAATGTCCCCTAACAGCCCCTCACCCTGCCATCTGCACATTCACCTTGCCTAGGGTTATACATACATGCCCCTGACCTGTGCACTGGAAACTGGGCCCTGTGGCAGAAACTCTGGATTGCCAAAGAATATTCTGAAGAAGCCAGTGTACCGCTGCCTGGGATGGGTTGTTTAGTTCTTGTTTATCTGAGTGTTTAGTTGCTTCCTTGTTTGTTCATTTGTTTTGTGCTTGTTTGTTTGCTTGTTTGCTTTGAAACAAGATCTCACTGTATGGCCCTGGATGCCCTAGAACACAGACTAGCCTCAAACTGCCAGTGATCCACCTGTTTGCATCTCAAGTGTAGGTGGATTAAAGGTCTACCCTACCACCAGCTTGGGTCCAAGATGAAAAGAGGGGGAGGGGTACAGTGGGCTCAGTGAACAAAGGCATTTGTCACCAAGTCTGACTACCTGAGTTTAGGTGCGCACGCACACACACACACACACACACACACACACACACACACACACTTTAAAAGAAAGAAAAAGAATAATGAGACTACAGAGAAACACCAGTTTCTTCACGGATAACTCTATGCATGGTCTCTTGGCACAACCCCCATGATGTTCCAGGTAATCTCTAGTGTGATGTGTAGGTTAGGGGTTTGGTTGGGTGGGCCAGGGTGTTGCCCATTGCTAGAGTGCTCTCCTAGCATGCACAAGACCTTGAGTTGCATCCCAGCACTCAAAAAACCAATTAGCTGAAGATGCAAAGGGGACTGTCCATGAAGGTAGAATGGGTGACAACACTCCATGTAAGTGCCCTAGCAGCCACTATCCTCTGTATGCAGCAACTATTTTCCCCCATTAAAATTTTATTTTTCTTTCCACCTTGGACTTTTATTTGATATCTGCTACTTGATAAGAAAATTTCTCCTCTTTATTCACCCCTAGAGGCATCTGGAGAGGTGAAGTTTGTCTATCTTTTAATTTAAATTTATTCTTAACTGAGATGTAAAAAATGAGACATACATATTTATGAGGGATTGTGGGGTGTTTAAGTCTGGTAAGTGCCTTTACAAACATGTTTCTTTCAAACTCCTGTCTTGTAGCTTTGGGAAACACATGATATGTAATCACTGTCTACAGTTACTCTCATGTACAAAGGACACTGTTTACTTCTGATTGTGTCATAGCATCCATAAACTTCCCCAGGGGGTTCCCTAAAGATGTGCAACAAGCTAAACACAAAGAGAATCACTAAACCATGGAAAACCTAGGGAGGGCACCAGTCATCTCGCACATTAAGGTTCTATAAGGCAGCAGCTCTCAACCTGTGGGTTGGGACCCCTTTGAAAACCTCACTCTCCAAAAATATTACATTATGAGTCATACAGCAGCAAATCTACAGTTATGAAGTAGCAATGAAATACTTGCATGGTTGGGGGTCACCACAACATGTGGAACTGTAGTAAGGGGCTGCAGCACTGGGAAGGCCGAGAACCACTGCAAAGAGCAGCAATCTTTAAATAAGGCGCTTAGTGCTTTGTCTTTATGTAAGCGTCTCCACAGCACAATTTCATCAATATCCCACATTCATGTCGGAAAGCTAGATTAAGTCAAAATCATAGTGTTGTAGGTCTCCACGTGCTCCTCCGAGAGCATTTAAATCACACTGTTGCTGAAAATGAGCTTTGACTCTCATGTATTGATCTCAGTGTTGCAAGCATTCCCTTGAAGTCTTTCCCTTCGACCCTTCTCTATGCTCAGGGCACAGACTACTCTATGCAGGGTCACATTTCAACAGATCTTCTGCGCCCCAGGTTCTCCTGCAGCCTGACCCCCAGGAAATAAAGGGACATGTTGGCCTGAGATGGCCATTATGTATCTCCACTCACCAGAAACACCATCGCCAGGTGGCAAGGGTACAGGATGACAGGAAAACAATCCCACCTTTCATCTCCCAGCTCCAGCCACCCACATCCCTTCCACCTGAAAAACAGACCAGGAAACCCCAGGGAGAAAGGGTTGGAGAACCTCTGCACCAAGGTGACAAGGAGTCACAAAGTCCAGTTGTCACTGGGCTGGAGACAGAGGGCTCAAGGGAAAGAAAACAGATTATATTCATGAAGCAAGTTAACAGTTTAGGGCATGTCTCTGCCCCCCCCACCTCCCCACCCCCGCCCCCAGTATGTTTCTGTAAGGGAAGTCCAGCTTGAATGTTAGATAAAGTAAGCACAAAAAAAGAAAGGGAAAAAATTATCATCATTTCTATTAAATTAACAAATGACTGTAAACAGAGACAGTGTCTGTTCCGCTTAGGAGCTTCCCAGGTACCGCTGTGGAGAAGCCACGAGGGAAGCAAGAGCCATATGGTGCCTTATGAGGTAAGAATTTGATATGACTTACGGATAATCTAACAGAAAATGTCATAAGGTTGACCCGCCCTGCTGGTTTTCTAGACACCTGATATAATATACACTCATGGGTCAAGATTTTAGGCAAATAGTGTAAAGCAGTAAACCAGGGGGCGTGTCACTTGCCAAGAGAAATTTCTGAAGCATTGTCTCACCTGCTGTGACTCTACTTAAAAAGCGTCTTTCTTTTTAAAAGGTGATGACTTTTACTATGGACATGATTAAGACTTTCCATCTCTAACCATCTTAATAATTGTACCATGAGCACGTCCAATATCAAAAGGCAATTATAAGTCAAAGTCAAAGCACTGAAAGTCAAGAGCTACAGAAGTGCAGCATGCCCAAAGGACCAACACCCAGATGCTAAGCTTGGCTTCTCCAACAAGGCACTTCATGTTTTCCCACTTGTTTCACTGTGAAAAGCAAGAATTGGATTAAACCAACAATGGGATTCCCTCACGCATCTATAAAGACAGTCAGTTGACAGCACACAGTACTGATCAAATGCCAGTGGCAATCAGATGTCAGTAACTCCATTCCTACCAGGCAGAATCAGCAGCATGAATCAAACACTAACAAAGACCGCAGGTCTTTATGAAGAGATAACTTAGAACTCAGCAATCCAACATGGAGTCAGCCTTTTTGATGACTACATTAATTGGTTCAGAAACATTCCATCCAAGAGAAGTGGAATGTCAAGACACAAACAATTGTACATGGAGTATGTCAATTTTTATTGTGGAATTCTGTTCCCAGGGTAAAGTTTTTTTTTTTTAATCAGAATAACATGTGTATATAATGTGCCCTTTAGCCTACATCCCCATGTAGACGCCATGATTTGCTATGTCTGCATAAGATAATAACTTTCAATTACAGAGACTGAGAAGTGAAGACAGGTATGCACTCATCTACCAGGGGGTTCCTTCTCAGACTCATCAGCCATCCACCAGGTAGTGTCTCTAGGTGACCACAACTTAATACAGTCTTTTGATCATTCATTGCTTCCTTTGCGAAGTCTCATCACAAATAATGAAAAGGGCACATCTCACAGCCCAACAGAAACTACCCAGAACCCAAGGTAGAGACTCCAATAAAAGACTATGCTCTCTGAACTTGGATTAAATATGAATTATAAAACTTTATGACACTGGGGAAATGGTTCTTTCAGTAAAAAACTTGCATTGTAAGTGTGAGGCCTGAGTTTGGATCCCGAGGACCCACATACCTGTAATACCAACAACAGTGAAATGGGAGACAGAGACAGTCAGATTCCAGGAAGCCCAAAGGCCAGCTCACTTGGTCTATGTAATTTCTAAGCCCCATCCTGCATTGAATAGAAAGATGGAAATCACCTGAAGACTGACATTCAAGATTTTCCTCTGACCCCACACACATGCCTCCATACACACACAAATATACACCCTTGGAACACTCTATGTAATGGATATGTATATGCCCTCTTTATGGGGTGCTGGGGATAGAATCCAGGGCTTTGTGCATGCTAAACAAACACTCTACCAACTGAGTGATACCTCCAGCACCCCACTAACATTTTCATGAGCTCCAGCTATGAATATAGATCCTTAAAATTAGAGTATATGATTGAATCATACAGGGAATCTATAGTAAGAAGCAACAGAACAATGCTGCAAAAAAACTTTTTAAAAGGAAACAATTTGCTAATATCATATGATCTTCAGCAACAGAAAGTAATGAAAGCAAAGAGAACCACTGAAGGCAACCAAAGAGGTGCCATCCAGGCTGAGTAGGCGGCCATTGGCCTGTTTCTACTATCAGAATGTTTGCCAATTCTGAGTGCAAGATGAGGCTTGAATTTGGCCAGAATACAAGGACATTACTTTGGGAAAAAGAAAGCAGTTGGAGGTGGTTTAGTTACAGTGACAATTTGGAAGCCCCAAGACCCCTTAATGCAAGAGGCTATTTCCCCCCAAATAGTTCATTTACGGCATCAAGAGACAAATGAAAGGTTGTAGATCTTTAAAATAAGCAAATTGATGCACTGGGAATGTAATAAGAATGCTTGCTTGTCTAGTGTGCATCAAATCTGGGTTTGATACCAGCAACACACACACTCACACACTCACACATGGCCATGATGATACTCATCTGTATCAAGGACACTTGGGAGGTATAGGAAAGAGATACCAGTGTTCAAAGTCATCCTTGGCTATATGAGGAGTTTAAAGCCAGCCTGGACTGAATAAGACTCTATCGCAAAACAAAACAGAAACAAAAAGAAAATCAGACTGAACTATATTGTACAGTTGCAGTAGCAAGATGAGCAAGTCTCTCTTGAGAAGAGAGGTGCTTCAAACACACAGCTTCATCGCTAACACACTTCCCAGTGTGCAATGGGCTCCAGCTTGGGGCTGCAGATTGAAGAGCAGACTTCAAACAAGCTAACAGGAAAAAATAACTGCCTTGCATTTTTTAAAATAACTCAGGCATGGAAGAATCAGGCCGGAGCTGTAGTTTTATGGTAGAGCATTTCCTTGGCGTGCACAAGGTCCTGGGTCCTATCCCCACCACATCACACTCTCTACAAAAACATTTCAGTTGTCCTTCTATACATCCACTGTGTGGTTTTACTGATTGATTGATTGATTGATTGATTGATTGACTCTGTGTGTGGTGTGTGTGTGTGTGTGTGTGTGTGTGTGTATGCACATAGGTTCTTGTGTGCCAGGATACCTACATGTGGAGGTCAAAGGACAGCTTTCAGGAGTCAGTTCTCACTTTCGACCATGTTAGGGTAGGGCCTCTTTTGTTGACACTGCTGCTGTACAGCTCCGTCAAGATGAGCTGGTCCACCACATCAGGCTGTTTGTCTGTGCCCCAGGTATCAAACGCAGGTTATCAGGCTTGCTTGACTGCTGATTACCTACTGAGCCATGCCATGGTCCAATCCCATGCTTTCAAAATAAGTATTGTCTAGGTGTCTGGGTACTGGGTATCACAGAGCACGGAGAATACAAAATTATAAAAGATGCAGTCACTCGAAGAAATGTTCCAACTTAAGAAAAAAATTGATCAGGAGAAAGTTGCAAAAACGAATAAAGCAACAACACTAATAATAACATTTGTGTTGGTTGATGCATCTAGAGCAAACACAAACACAAGCGACCAAACAGAAGGTCAGTTCATCTCTTTGGTGACAATGTTCAACAGTAAGCTTGCTAAGTCTAGCCCTTTAACTAAGTAAGGCAGCCAAGGCAAAGAAGAGGCTGAGCCAGAAAAATGACTAGAAGTGTAAGTATAAAGGAGGCAGCGTGGGTATGCAAGATGGCACAGTGAGTAATGCACTTGCCTCCCATGCATAAGGACCTGAGTTCAGATTTCCAGTACCTATGTTTTAAAAAACAAAAATGGCATGACAAAATGGTGGTGCATATCTGTACTCCCAAAACTCAGGATACAGTTGCCAGTCAGTGAGCTCTTGGTTCAGTGAGAGTCTTTGTCTCAGAAGGTAGAGCTAGACATGGTGATTTGGAGACCTGTTGTCCCAGCACTTAGGAGGTAGATGCAGAAAGATTAGATCATCAAGATCACCCTTGCTACATAGTGACTTTGAGACCAGCCTGGGCTGTTGGAGACCCTGTCTCAAACAAACAAAGATGAGAGAGTGGTAAAGGAAGACACCTGATGTTGATGTTTGAACCTCCACATACCCACTTAAACACATACATGTATACCCACACGTGCCTTGCACACACACATGTGAACATGTACATGAATACATAAAATACAAAAATAAATAAGCAAGTAAACTGCAATTATATAAAGAAGTGAAAACTGTAGGGCTAAGTGTAGAAAATCCCAAACCTCCATAAAGCAGAAAGACATGGCTAAAAATGCCTCAGTTAGCCAGTTCGCTTTGCCCTAGCAACAGCCTCTGCCTGTTCATCATAAGTAACAAGTTTGCCTAATTTTGTGTAACTGTTCAAGATAAACAACACAGTTGTTGCCTTCATGTTGGCCAAATTTTCAAGTTTCCCAAATCACCAAGTACCATCTCCCATCTAAGAAGTTCCAGGGGAGTCTGGTGCTCAGACCTGGCCCCCCTTCCTCCCCCAACACTTCCATCTCCCCAACACAGACCACAGCCCTCCTTCATTCATCCCTGGCTATGACCCAAAGCTAGTAGCTGTGAACAAGGCCTTGGCTTTGCAGGCATGTGCATGCTCTGCACATCCCCAGTGGGATGCAGCATGTCCATCCACTTTCCACGGCGTACCACAACCACATGACAACACAATTTTCTGTTGCTTTGGAGTTTTATGACATTTCCCTCTTAAGACTTGTCATCCGTTCTTCCTGGCCTCTGTGTTCAGCAGATGCACATAAGGCATAGAATCAGACCATTTCTCCTGCCCTGTGTTTTCAACATCCACCCTCCACAAATCTTACAACTAAGCTTAGCTTGGGGACACTCCTTTCCATTTCCTTGAAAAAAAAATCTCAGAGTGACAAAGTTTGCTGGTACTCGCCCAGATTTTTGCCACAGATTTCTGTATTCCACAATCACGCACCCAGCCATTCTGCAACACAGAGTTCCAATCACTGATCTGTAGATGAGCTCAAAGGATGCTAACAGTGAGCTGGAGCCCCTTGCTGCTCACTGCTCCTGAGAGTTTGGATGTACTTACGCTTACTTGTCTATTTATCGCCACTCACCACAAAGTGAACATCAGCAAGGGTTTCTTTTAATACATTTCCCATATTGCTCATCTTACATAAACCTGCTGACCTCAGCCTGGAGTCTATATGCCAGAGGATGACAAATATGAGATTACTTACCCTACACACACACACACACACACACACACACACACACACACACACACACACACCTTTTTTGAGACAGCCTTCCGTAGCCCAGGATGGCCTTGAACTCATTTCTTCCTTCTGTTCCTCAAGCTTTTGTCTCCTGCGTGTTGAGCTTGCACAATGTCCAGTGTGTGGTTCTGGGGTCTAAAGCCGGGGCTCCACACATGGGGGCAAACACCATCAATTTAGCTGTATCTGTAGCCAGCACGTTACCTTTGAAAGAAGAAAACTCTCTTCCTTTTATTTCTAGATCCATCATGTTCTCATCCTAACTACAACATATTACAAAATGTCTCCACAATCAGACTTTATACCAGAAATGCCTGCATTATTTCTATTTTTTTCTCCTGTAGGCATGACCCATGACTGGCCTTGATGCATGGTGAGCAAATGCACATGTGATGCTCAGAAAACATCCTCACTCCCACCACTGAGCATTTCTTCCTAATTTGAGCTGGCTTTAGTCTGTCCATGGGGGAATGTGATGGTTAATGTCAACTGTCAATTTGACGAGATCCATTCCCTTGAGGGATTATCTTGACCGGCCTGAGGTGAGAGGACCTGACTTATGTGTGTGACACCATACCCTGGAGTTGTGAGCAAGATGAATAAATGAATAGATCCTTCCTTTTTTTTTTTTTTTTTTTTTTCCCCTTTGGGATTGTTAAAGACTATGGGGATTGTTGGCTGGGTGTGGTGTTGCACACCTTTAATCCTAGCACTTGGGAGGCAGAGGCAAGAGGATCATTGTGAGTTCAAGGCCAGCCTGGTCTACAAAGTGAGTCCAGGACAGCCAAAGCTGCACTGAAAAACTCTATCTCAAACAAAACAACATAAAAACATAACAAACAAACAAAAGAAACCATGAGGATTCTTGAATAGGTCCAAAAAGAAAAAAAAAAGAGTCTGACTCCCTCCCCTTGTACATCCCACCCCAGCAGCCTTTGGACTTCATCTGTAGTGTTAAGCAGGTGGCCTTCCCTAACCAGCAGGCCTCCCCTATCAAATTCTGAACTTTAAGAGTCTCACAATCATTCATCCACATAGGTCTCTTTTTCTGTATACACATACCTTCTTGGTTCTGTCTCTCCAGCCCCCATCATGCCACCTCGATGCTACTGTCACAGGCACGGTTATGAGCACATGTCACACATGCCTTTGCTTGGATCCACTCATCCCAGAGACAACTGTCCTCTAGAACATGCTGAGCTGCCCATCTTCATGTCTTCTCTCACTTTCCTCTCTGACTCCGCTCACTGTGGTCCTCTCTCTCCTGCCCTATCACGGATGCAGCCGACTCCTATAATCTCATAGGGTTTTATTTGTTTGCTTGTTTGTATATTCTCCACCACAGGTCAACATTAACTTCACTTGCATAAAAGTTAATGCTTGACAGAGGATGTAGCTCAGCTGGTGGAGGGTGTGACCAGCGTGCAGGGAGCACCAAAACTGACCCCCAGTGCTGAATAAACCCCAGCAGGTTAGTCAAGAGTCCACAATCATCCTCAGTTCTGTAAAGGAAACTGAGGCCACTCTGTCTCCAGGAAAATCTGAAAAATTAAAAGATAATGTGTGTCTCCAATACTTTGGAGCTTTCACAGGACACTTCACATGCCAATTATTTTTTCTCAATTCATCGTAGTACAGCGTCAGGGACTCAGCATCAGTAAGTGTTTACTGAAGTACATGCCTCGTCTTTACTTGGTGTTAGTATCTATATAATCCTATTATACCATATCCAGGGCAAAGATTTTAAAATATATCTATACTGAGACAGATATTACATGTGTGTGTGTATACATATATATATACATATATAATTTTTTGCACAAGAGATCAAAGCTCTAGGAGAAATGTGATTTCCCATAATTGCCATTACTTAAAAACAAAATTGTGCATGCTAAGAAACATAGTCTCTTTTACTAGGGAAAAAACCCTAAAATTGGAGGTGTAAGGAAATGTGGCCCCTTAAAAAGCGTCAGTGAGATGGCTAATCCATATTAGAGGGAGCAAGAGGCAGGACCGAATGTGATCACTTCTTCATCTAAAACCACAACCTCAAGGGACTATGCCCATGTCACAATGGTGAGCGTGGAAAGTCTTCATGCCCAGCCTGGTGGCCCATGTTTGTCATCTCAGCATTTGTAAGGTAGAATCAAGTTCAAAGTCATCCTCAGCTACAGGGTGAATTGGATGCACACTAGAATACATAAAGCCCGTATCTAAATACCAAAAAGAAAAAAGAAAAAGGAAGGAGGGGGTAGAGAAGAGGGGGTGAGCCTTCCCCTAAAAGTCTTTAAGAAAAAAAGTCTCAGAGCAGAAGCTAAGCAGGCAGAAGCTCTTGTGCAGTTTTAGCCAAAACTACCCCTAGTATGATGCACAGTAGCTTAAGTTCATTGCCCGGGGTTGAGAAGGACATAGACACAGAGAAGGAGACAGACAGACAGACAGACAGACAGACAGACAGAGACAGAGAGAGACAAAGAGATTTTTAAATCTTCAAAGCCAGAATATATTTATGAGATTTATAATATAACTATATTATATTCCTATATTACATATTTACATATTTATATAATAATATAAATTTAAAGTAGCTTATAAATATTTAGAAATATTTCATAATTTATAATTAAATTAAATAATATATAAATATAATGTATACTTTTAAATTTATGGAGATATATCCATTATATATTTTTATAGATAAATCACAGAAACAAACAAAAATCCTCTCAGCAAAGGTTCACCTTGACCTCATGGCTACACAATTATCAAAAATTGAAATGAGCTCAGACACAAGACGAAAAAGTAGAAGACACAGCGGCCAGGAAAAACAGATGGCAGAATTTGCTGTGGAAACTACCAAATGCAGAATAATAAATAACTGCATTTATATCTAGTTTACTAGTTAACTAAAGACAGGGTTGAAATATTTTCAGGAGCTAAAACAAACAAACAAAAAAAACCAGGAATTATTTAAGAAATGCAATCATGACCAAATAGACCTTTAAGAAATGAAACTTCATGTCTAAAATAATAGACAAGTATCATCAGGAAGTAGACACAGATGGAAAGAGAATTAATGATCTGAAAGGTCAATCTGAAGAATTTATCCAGATAGAGCAAGAGAACTGAATTTTCAGACTTAAAATTTTAGCTCTCCATCACATAAATAAAAATCAAGATTGCATAAAATAGTTATAATGGCCTAAGAGGAAGCCTGTCTTGTCCTCAGACTTCTGCTGTGAAGGACACATAGCAAACATCAGAGACATGCAGGCCAAATGTCTCGGTGACAACTACTCTGCCTGGTGGCATTATGTACATGAGAGGATACAGCTATGTCCTAACGAAAACTTCAAATCATTGATACTAAAATGAAGATAGATAATATCTTCATGGGTTTGAGAGCAACTTCTTAGTCTCTTAATCTTTTTCAAACGTTTAAAAATGTAAGTCATTTGGAGCTTGTTGGCTATACAAAAGCATGTCAGGGTAGTTTTGGGGTTCACCCAACAGCTTTAGAGCTGAAAAAAAATCAATTATGTAAGCTTTATAACTTAATTTCGAGGTTGTTATTGGACAACTGTCCCAGGATAAAGCAGGCTTGAGGACAGTTTTATGAGCAGATTTCTGAGTTCTGTCATAAATCACTTGATTTATGGTTGATGGGCTTAGCTCTTAAAGTGATGGGAACATGGGACGAGATATGTAGCTCGGTGATAGAGCTCTTGCCTAGAGTGTGTCGGGCCCTTGGTCCAGCCCCCAGCACTAAGACAAACAAGCAAACAAATGAATGAGAAATATGAATCTTATGTAATTATGACCTAAGACATAGGCCTGGAGTTGGAATCCTAGCTCTATTCCAAACAGGCTGTGTGATACTGACACAATGTCATAAACCTCTCTGGCCTTTCTTTCTTCCTTTCTTTCTTTCTTTTTTTTTTTTTTTTTTTTTCATCTATACAGCTGGAAATTCTAATACTTAGTGTTTGTGGATTCCTCTGTCCTTCCACTCCAAATCCCAGTTTTTTACATGGATTTTTAAGAACATCCTTCTGTTGTGAGACATTTCCTGGGAAGGCTTGCACAAATGTCTACTCACCTAACAAAACAAAGAAACGGCTCCACCCAAGGCTAGCTGAGTGAACCAATTGGCTGACTGAGGTTACTTATGGAACATGAGTGAGGGTTGACTGACAGGAGTACAGTGACTCAAAGGTATCATGGGAAAGCTTATCCCAGCATAGCTGGTGACTCACGGAAACTGCACACCTGAGCTCCCTGCAAGACTTCCAGAAAGCTCCACTGGTGGGAGGGGCTTCTCTCTCCAGAAATTGTTATCGCTTATATGCTCCCTTAAGGAGGATTCGTGTGGACTTTCTAACTGTTAGACGCTTTTGGAGACTTGTAAGTTTCGTTTAAATCCTGGACCCTGCATGTTTCATTCTCTCTGCCTCTGAGCCCCCTCCTCCACCCTTCAGTTGGAAGAAGTTGCTACACCACACCTTCTTCGCTTTTCTGTTCCTGGCTTGTCTCCTCTCATCTTCTACCCAGTTTCCCTTCCGTGCAAACGCTTGAGAGCTCAAGGCCTATCGACATTCCCATTCCTGAAGGACCTTCACTTTTTAGTTGTGAGACTCAAGGTATCACTTCAGATTTGAGGCATAACTAGGGGGCATATTTTATCTGCTCGAACTTGCTAGAATTAGAAGAAATGCAAACTGGTACCAAATTTCACCATAAGTACTGCATTTAAAATCTCTGTTTCTGGATGTGTGTGTATGTGAGAGACAGACAGACAGACAGACAGAGACAGAGAGAGAACACATGCCACATGCTATAGCGTGTATATAGAGGGTGGACACCGCCTCAGGTGTTGATCTTTGCTTTCCTCCTGGTTTGAGGCAGGCACTCAGTGCCACAGTGAATGCCACAGTCACTCGCTGACCCACAAACTCCCAGGCATTCTCCTGTCCCCAGCACCCATCTCAGTGTAGGAGTGCTGTGATCACAGACACATGCTACTGCAACAGGAGTGATGTGGGGCCTGGGGGATTCAGAAGCAGGTCCTCACACTTGCATAACAAGTACTTTTCTTGCCGATCCATTTCCTTAGATCATATCACATACTTTAAAATGTCCTTGAGTTTGATTAAAGCAAATACCTCAAATATAAACCCAAGCTTACATGTAAAGGTGACTATGATGGCATATGCCATAAGAATACCAATGATTTTCAGGCAATTGTGCCTTTTCTTTGGGTGGATGAGACATATTTTTTCTCATATGCCTCCCATCGAGTTATATGTGTTATTCTATGGCTAAGAAACTACTTAGCACCTCAGTTCCGGCTTCCTGGTGAAATGGAGCTGTCTAGAACTCCAATATGCATCCAGAACAGTGGTAGAATCCATGGCCCCTACTGCACCATGTGCATCAGGAAGTAGATCTTACCTCTGATGGAGTTGAATCTGTGACACAGATAATTTTGATCACAGATGTCTTGTTATGGGTAATAATATTTCTCTCAAAAAACACTTTTTAGATTAGACATAGATTAGAGAGAGAGAGAGACTCAGATTGCACTCCACTCCTCCCACAACATTAGGACAACATACTCTACACAGTGTTGACTTCTCTGAGAATTTTCAGTCTCCCCACTTTACACCCGAGGAAACAGGATAGTAAAGTAGATTGAAGTAAACAACATCAAATCCAGCTCAGGAAGCAGCCTTTCCTGTATCTACACCACCTGGATTTTGTAAATCAAAAGTATTTACTTGATGCTATTGTCTGGCTACAGATTTAAGAAGCTGGAGGTTGAGTGATGACATGTGACTTCATCTAGACCATACCTACCCTTCCCCTGAAGCCACCTGTGTCTCAACTGCAGTCAGTAGAGCCCTGGAAGAGCAGGAAATATAAAGACAGCAATGTGACGTATGTTTAAATATCACATGCGTTAGCATATGGAAACTTACTTTTCCATAGCATAGTTTTTCATAGAACGAGATGAAATGGTGATTTTAGATAATAATCAGTATCCACTGACCAAGAAGTGCAGTCAGGGAGAGAGCCTGCATGGATGTGTCTGGGTAGAGCATTGGAGAACATCAGTGTGAGAGTCCTAAGGATATTGGCTCAGAACAGCAATAAGACTCCAGACAGCGATCTCAAAACCAAGGGGTCCACATTAATACTGCTCTCAGTCCTGGACAGCAAAACGTCTTCTGTGGTGGGCAAGAGTTAATACAGAGACTCATAAGGAGTCCAAGTTGCTGAGACTAAGTGACTGTTGAATGCTCAGCCCTAAATGAGACATCTACATCAACCCCGCCCTGAAAGGCTCAGGAAGACTTGCAGATGAGTAGACAGGAAAACGTAAGAGACAGAGGTCAGTGTAGACTGCTGCGAAACAGTGTCTTCTGGATACGGCCAGGCTGAGCCACTCAGAGCTCAATGAAATCTTGGTCACCTGCACAAGACCTACCCAACATCAAACCAGAAAGATGATGACAGTGCCCCCAGCAAGCAGCACTAATTGGACTCATTGGGTGACAAGAACCTAAGGAAAAGGCATAGAGGAACATATCAATGACAAGGGGCAGTGGGAGCTGAGCATGGAAATGATCAGAGCATGCATGTAGAACATTATCAATTAATAAATAAAGCAATAATTTAAAAAATAAATAAACATCCATGGAGTGGAGAAGGGCTTTTTGGGGCTAATGTAGGGATTCTGATAAGAAGCCATTGGAAGGATTGTAGGCACAGAAAAGACAGAAGATAAATTTGAGATGGGCTATTTCCACTAAGAATTGCACAGAGGGGAAGAAGGAACCAATTTGATGTCTGTCGGCCCTAATCTAAGTGAGAAGTGGTGGCGATTAGAAACACAGTGGAAGAGAAGGATACAATTGTGGATACATTCTCATGGTCAAGCCAACAGGGTTTACTGACAGATTCCAAGTACACGTGAGAGAGAGGTAAAGGCAGGTCATAATTTTTTCCTAAGCAGCTAAAAATGTAGAGGTGCTGCTGCTGGAGATGTGAGGGGATGAAAATCTAGAGAACACAGCGCTGAATACCAGCGTGTGGTGATCATCAGCTACCGATGAGAATCTGATGCAGCCTGATGCAGCCGTGATTGGGCCAATAAGGCCCACCCCCAGCTCCTCCCGGTCACTCTCCCAGCACTCCCCACGCCCCTTCATTCCTTTCTTTCTTTTTCCTCCATGAGACAAAATGTCCTCGTTGGACGTATAAGCAGAGATGGTGATGTGGAGCAATCCCTAGGATCCCCCCCAACAGGAACAGATCAGAGAGATGCATGATAGACGCAGCCTAGGGAGACCGGGGATGAACAGTCAGTGGTAGAAGACAATTGAAAAGTCAACCATCAAGAGGTCAATTGCCAAAGGCCTGTGTGGAGGGGCCTGTTTCCTCAAAAAGCTGCCGATAATTCAACAGAGATTTTATAGAGAGATATAGATATACTCGTGCACCAGCACGCACATGCTCAGCGCATGCGCGCGCACACACTACCCACCAGAGAGAGGAGGGGGAGGGGGGAGAGAGGGAGAGAGAGAAGGAGGGAGGGAGGGAGGGAGGGAGGGAGGTTCCAGAGAAACCAATACCAAAATCTTACATTGATCTTTGTGTGTGTGTGTGTGTGCGTGTGTGTGTGTGTGTGTGTGTGTGTGTGTGCGTGTGTGTGTGTGTGTGTGTGTTTGTACATGTGGGACCTCACAGGCTCCCATGTATACATGCAGGTGCCAGGAAACAACCTGGGTTGCTGTTCTTCAGACACCAAGCCCCATTTTGTAAGACAGTTTGTATTCACGTGATTTTTAAGTCTCCTTGGCCTGAGGCTCACTGTGCGCACCTCCGCAGCACTGGGCTTATAACTGGGCACCGCCATGCCCAGCTTTTTCATATGCAGCCTGGCAATCAAATGCAGGCCCTGGAGCTTGCCGGGAAAACACCTTCCCAACCTACCATCTCCCCTAACACATCTGCCCTGCGTTAAACTTCCTGTTCCCTTTCCCGAGCACTTGATGAGCTCCACCGCTCTAAGAAGGCTTGCTTTTCTTTTTACATATAATCAATACGTTAAAAACATCTGCCCAGAGTGGCTAACAGACACTAAGGAATATGAAGTTACCAGCACTGAAAGTGTCCATGTCATAGACACCCACGCACGCACGCACGCACACACGCACTCACGCACGCAGCATCAATGAAGAAACAGAAAAGAAAAGCAAGGCCAGATGACCCATTGAGAAAACTCCTCCTTGCTCATCCGTTTAGCAGCCATGTGGTGCTGAACATCCACTCTCCTCTGGGAACATCTTGAGCCTGCATTTCAGCAGGATTATTCTTAAAAGTAGCATTAACAGCTATGAGCAAGGAGGATACTTTTTAGAAGTGCCCAGGGCACTGAGCCGCCTCCCTTCTTTCTGTTCTGTAAGCTCCCCCCCCCCCCCCCCCTCCCCCCCCCCCCCCCCCCCCCCCCCCCCCCCCCACCCCCCCCCCCCCCCCCCCCCCCCCCCCCCCCCCCACCCCCCCCTCCCCCCACCCCCCCCCCCCCCCCCCCCCCCCCCCCCCCCACCCCCCCCCCCCCCCCCCCCCCCCCCCCCCCCCCCCCCCCCCCCCCCCCCCCCCCCCCCCCCCCCCCCCCCCCCCCCCCCCCCCCCCCCCCCCCCCCCCCCCCCCCCCCCCCCCCCCCCCCCCCCCCCCCCCCCCCCCCCCCCCCCGTCATCCACTCCAGCCAGCATTTTCCCAGGCCAGCTTAGAGAGCACGACTCTACTACCTTGACAAAAAATATTCCATTACCTTTAGGTGACCTTTCTCTGAGCCTTGGAAGTAGAGAGCATCAACTGTGGGTCAGATGCAGGATGACTTTACTAGCGTACCCTGAAAGACGGGGCTGATGGATGGCACCTAAACCCTGCCTCCCTAATCCTTCAGGCAGAAGGCAAAGCTCTCCATAGGGTAATCCTGAGTGACTCATGGTGCGGGCAGCGGCACTCTCACATCAGACGAATACAAACTGACAGTTCGCACACATTGGCCTCGGGATGGTATTTACTTAAAATCTTCTCAGGTACAACACTCCCGATGGCTGTGTGTGGGGACAGGCCTCCAGGAAAGCTGACAGACAAAGAGGCACCAACGTTTTCCACAAGGCCAGCAGATTTATAGGAGCAAGGGTGTGGTCCTCAATACTCACTCTTAGGGTCACTTTGCACTTACTTCCCGTTGGGTCAGAAAACTAGTCTCAAGGTTAACTCTTCAAAAGACAAATATGAAAATAAATAAATAAATAAATAAATAAGCGCCCACCTTGGGATGGCCCACTCATGGTGTCATAAAGTTTAGAAGATGGGACTAAAAACCAAAGCAATGACTCAAGATAATAGTGAACCCCTGTAATCTCAGCACTCAGGCGGCTGAGGCAGCAAGATCTCAAGTTGGAGGCCAGCCTTGACTTACAGAGAGACATCTTGTCTATAAAAACAAATTAACAACCAAATAAACAGCAATGAAGCAGATGAACTACTAAAACCGTACTAGGAGAACACTGGAAAAGTTCAAGAGCACCAATGAACACTGGATTCTCAATCTCTGATGAGGAGAGCTCAGGGGGCTAAGGATATGGCTCAGTTGGTAAACTGCTTGCAGCAACAACAGGAGGAGCTGAGTTCGAATCCCTAGCACCCACATACAAAACAGGCACTGTGGTACTCACCTGAAGTCACCGCACTAGAGAAAGAGAGAGCGAGAGGACGGCTGAGGCTTGCTGGCACCAATCCAGCCGACTAAATGAGCTCAGGTTCATCAAGATATCTGAGCCAGGTGTGGTGGCGCACGCCTTTAATCCTAGCACTCAGAAGGCAGACGCAGGTGGGTCTCTGTGAGTTCAAGGCCAGCCTGGTCTACAAAGTGAGTCCAGGACAGCCAGGGATACGCAGAGAAGCCCTGTATTGAAAACAAACCAGCAACAACAGCAAAGACATCTGGCTCAAAACATAACCTAGAAGTGGGTATGACTGTGCACACCTGTAATCTCAGCACTTAGGAGGCTGAGTCTGGCAGGTTTCAGTGAGTTTGAGACCAGCCTGGTTTAAGTAGTGAGTTCTAGGCCAGCCAGGGCTACATAGTGACCTTGTCTCAAATATAAAAACCCAAACCAAACAAGAAAAAAAAGATGTGGGGAGACTGAGGAAGACACCTGATCCTCTGGCCTCTACATGCCCCTGAACACATGTACATGCACACATGTGTACACATGTACATGTACCACACAAAAAAATTAAGTTAAAAACATTTTTAAGAGAAAAACTTACATGGAGATGCCCCCAAGAAAGTATTTAATTCTCCTCTTTTCCTAAAGGGGGCAGGTAGCTGACATTAAAAAGTCAGGAATCAAATGTCACTGATATGTTTGTGTCTGCATCCCTGGCAGCTCCATTGCCTTGAAGAGAATGTCGAAACCAGAAACATTTTTCCTTAGATAAATACTAAGGTCACTCACACAGTGGCATGCTGATGGCTGACTCTAGGCTCAGGGGGAAAAGATGAAGCAGGATTTGGAAATTCCTGTAACTACAGTGAAACCAGGTCAGAGCTTCATCCCCACCACCATGTGCACAGGCTCCTGTGTGCTCAGACAGGGTGCATAGTGACCTCTCCCACTGATGTGCACAGGCTCCAGTGTGCTCAGACATGGTGCATAATAACCTCTCCCACTGATGTCAGGGTAGCTTCCTCTTGTTTGTATGTAAGCCCACGGCATGTTGTCTTGAAGAAGGCCTCTGCCACTGCCTGGCTGCCTTTGACATCTGAATTGCTACTGGCCACTTTCTGGTCCAGAACACGAAGCATCAAGGAGGAAGGAAAACACACATCACCTGAGGTGGTAACGTACCAGGCAGAGGTCTGCAGGGAAGAAGATGCAGTCTCTGCTTTGCTTCTTTTTACCTTTTGTGCATGAGTAGTTTTATGGTTCTTTGTTCTTTTAAAATTATGTAAGTATGTATGTATATATATATTTTTAAATAATTGAAGGTACAAATGCACAAATGCACAGAGCCTGGACATCTTCAGGGGCTTGACAAAGTGCATCTCCCTGTCTGAGAAGGCACATACAGATTCAAGTAGCTCAGTTCACCTTTTACACTGAATCACCAGTCTTTCAATGAGTATTCACGGAGACACCAATATCTCATACTCTTCTTCAGAAACTTATTTTTATTTTGAGTATAGAATAGAGAACATGCATGTATGTGGAGGCCAGATATTTTTTCTTTTTATTTCTCCCCCCACCTGTGTGTGTGTGTGTGCGTGTGTGTGTGTGCGTGTGTGCGTGCGTGTGTGTGTGTGCGTGCGTGTGTGTGTGTGTGTGCGCGTGCGTGTGTGCGTGTGTGTGTGCGTGTGTGTGTGCGCGTGTGTGTGTGTGCGTGTGTGCGTGTGTGCGTGCGTGCGTGTGTGTGTGTGTGTGTGTGCGTGCGTGCGTGTGTGTGTGTGTGTGTGTGTGTATGTGTGTGTGTGTAAGATGTGGACATACCACATCACATATGTAGAGATCAAAGAAGAATTTTCAAAAGTCAATTATTTCCTTCCACCATGGGTTCCAGAGATCAAACCCAGGTCAGTAGGCTTGCATGGCAAATACTTTCACTCACTAAGACATCTTTCCAGCCCCACCTTGTGCTTTTGAGACAGGGTCCCTCACTGGACTGACTAGGCAGAGATCTTCAGGGACAGCCACTTTTTACAAAACAGGAGCATAGGCTGAGGAGATGGCTCAGTGGACGACGTGTTTACCACATGAGTGCAAAGACTTGACCAGAGATCCCAAGAACCCATGAGGTGCCAAACACAGTAGCATGCTTCTGTGATCCCAGTGCTCTTAAAGCAAGATGGAAGCCAGGGACATATGCTTCCCAGGCTTCTGGGCTAGCTAGCCTGTCAGGCACAGTCATGGATAATCAAAGACCCTGCATTAAACAAGGTAGAAGGGAGATCAACACCTGAGGTTGACCACTGACCTCCACAGGCACACTATAGCCTGCATACATGCCCTGTTACACACATGAACGCCATACACACTGGGATTTTTTCAATACAAGCAACTTTTTGTTTTCTGCTGATTTGCATGCTCATCCTGAAGGTAGACAGTAGAAAGAAAGCCAGGTTCTAGTAGAAAACCAAAACTCATGCCCAGTTTCTTAAAAACATTGTTTTTCAAGAAGTTGTTATTTCAGCAAGGGGGTGATCATGTCACTTGTACATGCAAATTTGAAGGACAGTGTTACCTGCATTTGAATTGGAAATGGACATGCTGTCACATCAGCCTAGACTAGTGTCTCACAGTGTCCCCTCTATGTAGGTCAGTAATGGACAGATACCTCCTCAGAGTCAGCATCACACAGTGTCCCCTCTACCTGGGTCAGCATCACACAGTGTCCCCTCTACCTGGGTCAGCATTACACAGTGTCCCCTCTACCTGGGTCAGCATCACACAGTGTCCCCTCTACCTGGGTCAGCATCACACAGTGTCCCCTCTACCTGGGTCAGCATCACACAGTGTCCCCTCTACCTGGGTCAGCATCACACAGTGTCCCCTCTACCTGGGTCAGCATTACACAGTGTCCCCTCTACCTGGGTCAGCATCACACAGTGTCCCTTCTACCTGGGTCAGCATCACACAGTGTCCCCTCTACCTCAGTCAGCATCACACAGTGTCTCCTCTACCTGGGTCACGTTGAACAGTGTCATCTTTAGATCATTACAGCAATGGAATTCATTTTCCATCATACATGGACACACTGTGATCAAAAGTAACTAACTATTCAAGGAGCAGGTATGGTGGTGCACACCTTTAGTTCCAGCACATAGAAGGCAGAAACAGATGGATCTCTGTGGGTTCCAGTTCAGCTTGATCTAGGTGGAGAGTAGCAGGCCAGCCAGTGTAACAAAGTGCGGCTTTGTCTTTTTTGTTGTTGTTGGGTTTTGTTTTGTTTTTAGAGACAGGGTTTCTCTGTGTAGCCTTGGCTGTCCTGGACTCACTTTGTAGACCAGGCTGGCCTCAAACTTAGAGCAATCTACCTGCCTCTGCCTCCCAAGTGCTGTGATTAAAGGGGTGTGCCACCACCACCCGGCTCTGACTTTGTCTTTAAAAAAAAAAAAAAAAAAGGCTTGGATCTAGCTCTGCAATGCTACCCACTTGGAAAGTTGAGACAGGAGGACCAGAAGTTCTAGGCCAGCTTTGACAATACATTGAGACCCTTTCTCAATATATTAAAAAAAAAAAAATAGGAACTAAAAAGAGTTGGGCAATATATAATATAGGTCAGTGATAGAGCACTTGTCTAGCATATGTGAGGCCCCTAGACATAATGACATAATGCCCAGAAAGTGGAGAGATGAGATGTCTAAATAATTCTATAGATGAAAAGGGAGAGATTATAGACGATATCAATGAAATTCAAAGATCATAAGGGCTATGCACTCAAAGATCACTAGGGAGTATTTTTTTAAGTCTGTGCCATTAAGTTAGAAAACCTAGAAGAAATGGACTGATTCCATTATTGTATATGAACCAAGAAGATATAAGAAACACAAATACATCAGTAGCAAGTACTACCATTAAATCAAATATAAAAGATCTTAAAGTAAAGAAAAGGGCAGGACTGGATGGATCTGTTAGTGGATTTTTACCAGACCCTTAAAGAAAAATTAACAACAATGTTCCTTAAGCTCATCCATAAAATAGAAAAGAATGTTTTCAAACTTATCCTATGAACCTAGTTAGACAGTGCCATTAAACATGATAAGGACATACACATAGAAAAGAAACAAACAAACAAGCAAACATAGAAAGCAACAGTGATGGGGGTAGATCTATGACAAACACAGTATTCTTAATAAAATATTTCAAAACAAATTCACTAGCACACTAATAGATCAGATGCCATGGTGAAGCAGTGTTTATTCCAGGAATGCAAGGATGGATCACTGTATGCAGATCAGTAAACATGATAAATCAAGAAAAACTTATGCAATCAGTTTAGTAGTTGCAGGAAAGGCCTTTGATAAAATCCAGCCTCACTTTGTGAGAAAAGTATTGAGTAAGTTAGGTGTAGAAGAGTGACATCTCAACACAATAGAGGTTACACATGGCTAATGTGTAACTAACATCACACTAAGTGAGGGAAACTTAAAACACTTCATGTAAGATCAGGATTGACACATTTGTGCCCACTCTTACCAGTCTTGCTCAAAATAGTATTAGAAATATTAGCCAGATAAATTAGATAAGAGAAAGAAATAAAAGCTATAGTGACAAAGGAGGGGGGCTTTATGCTAGCCCGACGTGCTAAGGGTAAGAGTCTCTGCATGGGAAATGAAATAAACTATATTAAAGGGTTTTCAGATCTGATAAATTCTTAAGGTAGCAGAACACAAAATAAACATTCAAACATCAGTAGCTTTTCCATATTATCAACAATTAACTCACTGAGAAATAAACTCTCCTACATAGGAATAAACCTAACTAAGGATGTGAAATACCTCTTCAGTGAAAAACACTGAAGAGTGAATTTGAAGAGAGACTAGGAAGTGGAAAGACCACCCATATTCACAGATCCAGAGAACCAAAGCTATTAAAATGGCCATAAGGTTCAAAGCAATCTGTAAATTTAATATAAAACCTACCAGGATACCAGTAAGATCTGCAAGAACACAAAAGACCAAATCAATCCCAAGCAAAAAGAGCAGTGTAGGAGGTATGACAATACCTGGTCTTAAGTTCCATATACTACAGTCAATGTAACAAAAACTGTGGTATTGGCTCAAAAGTAGACACGTTGCCTGATGAAATAGAATAGATGACCCAGAAATAAATCCATGAAGTGTCAGCCAACTGATTCTTAACAAAAGTGCCAAAACCAGACCTTGGAGCAAAGACAGACTTTTCAGCAGATGCTGCTCGGGAACATGAATAGGCACATGGGGAAAAGGAAAGCCAGTCTCCCGTTTCTCAGCCTATAAAAGAATCAATTCAAAAACGCATGCAAGACTATAATATAAAACTCAAAACTACCAGAAGAAAGCTTACTGGAAATATTTCAAAATATTGGCACAGACAACTATTTCCTGGATTGGATTCCAGTAGCCAAGGAAATAAAAACAAGAATTGACAAACGAGATCCTGGCAAGTCAAAGGCCTTCTGCTCATCCGAGGAGTAACCAAGCTGAAGAGAGGGGCAACCTGAAGAATGAGAGGAAGCCTTTGCCTCTTACTCAATTGACAGGGGATTAATATTCTTAATATATAAAGAACAAACAACAAACAAAAAACAAATAATCCAACCTTAAAATAAACAGAAGACTTGAGTAGGCATCTCAAAACTACAAGTAGCCAATAAGTTGATGCAAAAATGACCAATGACTTTAATAATCAAGGAATTGCACATCAAATTTGTACTGAGATTCTCTCACCCTAGATAGAATGGCTATTACCCAAAAGGCCTAAGTCAATATCTAAGAGAAACACCTAAACAACCGTGCTTAGTATAAAACCATTCACAATAGCCAAGACAGGAAGTCAACTTAGCCTGTGCATAGGTGAGTAGCTAAAGAAAATATTGTGAACTGGGCATGCAGAGCATTTGCCTAGCATGGTCTTCTGAGATAGGGTCTGATATAGCTCACTCTGGTGTTTATCTCATTGTGTATCTGAGGAGGACCTTGAACTTTTGATCTTCCTGGCTCCATCTCTAACAACAAAATATATATATACATATATATGCGTATATATGTACATGGGTATATGTGTGTAAATTTGTATGTATATATATTCCTTTTTACTTCATTGTGTGTGAGCGCATGTGTGTATGTGTGCAGCTGCTATGACACAAATGTAGAGGTCAGAGGACAACTTGTATGTTTTTCTTCTACCATGTCAATTCTGGGGATCAAACTCAGATGCTCACACAGTGACCAGCACCTTACTCACCGAGACATCTCCTCAGCTCACATATTCCTTATCTTGTTTGCCAGGGATGTGCCAAAGGCCCATAAACCTTGGCTCTCCTCACCGTGGCTTGAGGACTCAAGGAAACCAAGTTCTTTTCTGTCCTGGTGCCTACGGGATATGGTGACAGAGCAGCACTTCTGCATTCCCTTCCAGCCACGGGACTGTCCCAAGTCCATGTCATCTCCCTCCACAGGAGACTCTGAGCTGCTTAGACGTGGTGAACACAAGCCGTACTAGCTCAATTTCAACTGCAGGCAAACAGGACGTCTTTAGTCCAAGAACACCCCATCGCGGAATCTGGAATATATGTCTCTCAAAAGGCTATCCATCTTCTTTGAAACACAAATTAAATAAAGCATGCTGAATTTTATCTGGCCTACTCTACCTTCCACCCTGTCTCCACCCGCTGGAAATGGTCCCATGTGGGGACAAGAGTTCCTGTCCACACTCTCCCAGAGAGCTGGACACCGAACAACAAGAACAAAAGAAATAAAAATAACAAGTGACCTGAAAGCCAGTCCTCTATGGAAAGAATGCCATAGCACATTTGCTGACAGAGACCAAGAGAGCTTTCCAATCAAAACAAGGAAATTTAATCTCTCATTTGCAAGCGCTTCCCGAGTGCTAATTTGTTGAGAGGAGAGCATGCTCACCTCTGTGTAGACAGAGCATCAACTGTGAGCTTCCCCCATCTTTGCTCTTTATTTTGCCCCCAAGCAGGGGGCAGGAACGTTATGAATCCTGTCAGTGGTGGGGGTGGGGGGGTCTCAGGCTACTCTACCATGTAGATGGTCATGGAGTGTGGTCCCCTCCTCAACATCAGAGAACATGCTGTGTGTGACCAGTACCTGACCACCAGAAGGAAGGTGGCAATGACTTTCCCATGAACTGTGTGTGTGTGTGTGTGTGTGTGTGTGTGTGTGTGTGTACACTTGTGTACATGCATGTGTATTCAGGCATTTGTAGGACAGACTCTGGTTCTGTTCCTTGGGCATCATCCACTTTGTGTTTGCGAGAGGGCTTCTTCCTTCAATTCTTCCTTCCTTCCTCCCTTCCTTCCTTTCATTTTCTTTCTTCCTCACTTTCTTTCTCTCTTCTTTTATTCTTCTCTCATATATTCCATCCCAACTGCTGTTTCCCCTCCCTCCTCTCCCTCCCAGCCCCTCCCCCCCCCCTCCCCTCTCCCCCAGACCTATTCCTCCTCCTTTCTCTTCAGAAAGGCTGAAGTCCATAGTCTAAATAAAATCATATTTATGAAATATCTTGATACATACAAAGCAATGAGCAGTGTCCAGCGTAAAGGAAGCTAGCTCAGTATATGGTAAGTATTTCATTAACTAGCCCTCTTCACAGATTCAAATCAAATTATGGTCTGACTTCCCAGAGGAAGTCAGGAAGTCTCTCTTTGGTTGCCATGGCCCTTAGTTATCACAAACTGTAATAAACACGCAATACGCTCTCTCCGGCTAGACTTCTTTAGGCCACTATAGCTTCTCAGCATTGGCACCTCCCTGCTGACAGTAGGCATAGGAAAAATGTTGTGGTCTGGTCTATGTAGCAAAAATATTTTGTGGGAGGCCCCTTTGATTAGCTTTATTATTGCTTTTAATGCAGTGCACATGGGCAGGCAAATGTGTTTGGAAAGACGCCACACTGGTTATAAAGATGGATAATCTCAAACCTCTTTCGCTCAATTTCAGAGTCAAGGAATTTGGATGAATGTTCTTAAGAACTGCTACCAAATATTTGGCAGTATTATACCACAGACATTCATAACATATATTCCTTCCCCACCCTGTACCCTGCCCTGGATCTCTAAGTGGTGTAGATTTAAAATAATGTTTGGGTTTAATATCTTAGAGTCTATACTTTTATTGAAGCTGCACGTGTACGTAATTTAAAGCCAGAGTGTGACATTAACTATGAAAAATGGCTGTCTTTTACCCAACCCTCATCCCATTCTCACCCCAGGAAGACACTACCAACTGTCTGACTGTTTCTTCTTATATTAGCTTCTGCTATTTAAATACCATACTTTTGTGCTTTGTTTTCATTATAAAGCACTTTCTGTACTACTCTCAGAGATAAAAGTTTCTCTTTGAGGCTCGAAATGTTCTCTAGGGATTGAAGTGTATGCTGCTGTTTCAAAAGACTGGAGTTCAGTTCCTACCACCCACATCAGGAAGCTCAACTGCCTGGTACCTCTAGCTGGTAACAGCTGACATACACACACACACACACACACACACACACACACACACACACACAAAGATCAACTAATAAATGAGGGATCCAGGAGAAGGCAGAGAGGTAGAGCTTTGTTCTCAAGTTCCTAGCAACTCATTGCTAGCTCACTACAGTTTGAATTCAAAATGTCTACCATAAGCTGCTTTGAGCACCTAGTCTCCAACTGAGGCACTGTTTATGGAAGTTACATAGGGACTGGCTGGCAGATGTGAACCTTTAGGATTATAGAAAAACCCTGCTTCTGTCTCTCCACTCTCTGTTTCCTGATCTACTAAAATGGGTGGTTGTTGGTTGTTTTCTGTTGTTGGTTGTCGTTGTGGTGGTGGTGATGCTGGTGGTGGTGGTGGTGATGGTGGTGGTGGTGGTGGTGATGGTGGTGGTGGTGATGGTGGTGATGGTGGTGGTGGTAGTGGTTGTGGTGGTGGAGGTGGTGGAGGTGGTGGTGATGGTGGTGATGGTGGTGATGGTGGTGGTGGTGATGGTGGTGGTGGTGATGGTGGTGGTGGTGATGGTGGTGATGGTGGTGGTAGTGGTGGTGGTGATGGTGGTGGTGGTGATGGTGATGGTAGTGGTTGTGGTAGCGGGTTTTGTTTTGAAACAAGGTCTTCTGTGCTCAAACTGATCTTGAACTTGCTGTGATGTTGAGAATGACCTTGAACTCCTAATTCCTCTGTTCCCATCGCCTGAGCCCTAATTCACAGGGATACACCACCACATCCTGTTTTGTGCAGTACTAGGAATTGAACCTGAGATTCATGCATGTTAATCAGTCACTCTACCAATTGAGACACATCCCCAGCCCCTAGTCACCAAGACGTGAGGAGTCACGGTCACATGCTCCCTGCCCTAAACCTATTACAGCCATGGAAACTATGAGCCCAATACATCTTTTCTCCTTTAAGTTGCTTCCAGCAGGGATTTTGTCAGAACAACAATAAAAGTAAGTAGTAAACACCCTAAAAGCAAACTTCGTTCTCCATTCCTCTCTTGAGAATGCTAAGCATAAACACGTCAAAGAACAACAAATGCAAGGTAGGAGCT
The DNA here is from genome assembly GCF_903995435.1 of Acomys russatus. Classification (NCBI taxonomy): domain Eukaryota; kingdom Metazoa; phylum Chordata; class Mammalia; order Rodentia; family Muridae; genus Acomys; species Acomys russatus. The sequence goes on from NC_067145.1 coordinate 57,099,837, forward strand.
GGGTGTGGTGGTGCACGCCTTTAATCCCAGCACTTGGGAGGCAGAGGTAAGCAGATCTCTCTGAGTTTAAGGCCAGCCTGGTCTACAAAGAGAGTGCAGACCAACCAAGGCTACACAGAGAAACCCTGTCTCAAAAAATCAAAAACAAACAAGCAAGGTAGGTTGGGATGAGGCCCACCTGCCCAATCTCAGTACCTCTGAATGTCTACAATGCCCATCAAGGCTTGCTGGGTCTGGTGTAGGGCATGTCCCCTTCAGGGTTAGAGTGTATGAGATGAGAAAGAGAAGCCAAGCATCCAAAGGCAACATAGGGTCAAAGTGTAACCAACACTCAAAACAAATAAGGAGGACATTGGCACTCCCCAAGCCTCAGAGGAGGCCACTCCTGCCCCATATTGCAGAGATGAGAGGGAGGGAGCTGCCTCTGCTTTCCTTCATGCCACAGACAGCCTGCGTGAATCTGTCCATGCAGGCCATCACCAAAACCAGATCCCTAAGCCAAAATAATAAATACCATCTAGTGAGTCCTTGACATACTCCAGGGTCTGAGAAGAATTTCCCAAGTTTTAGTCTCATCGAAGCTTCCGTTATGCCTAAGTAAGCATTTTTACTGTCATGTCAAACCCAGAACCAAGGGAACAAACTGAGGGCGAATGACTCATGTGGTTAAGTGGCCAGGCCAGAAAGCAAACCCAACACGGCTCACCCCAAAATTCTCTGCATTTTATAAACAACTCAAAATGAAATTTGTTGTTGTGGTGAGGCAGGATCTCCTGTGCCCAAAGAGAACCTCGAACTCACTATGTAGCTAACAAAGATAATGGATTTGTGACCCTCCTGCCTCTGTCTCCAGGTGCTGGGAATACACCTGTGCACTGTCCCATCATGCCCAGTGTATCCAGTGCTAGGACTAAACCTCATGCTAGGCAAGTGCTCCCCCAACTTCTCCACATCCCCAACCCTCAAGATTACATTTTTCATTTCCAAAAAGTTAATGTTTTCCAAAGTCCACAAATGATTGGTGGTGGCGGTGATGATGAGACGATGATTTATGGTTGAAAGCCAAACATAGAAAAGCTCAGAAGTTACTGGAAGATAATAAAAATTAAAGTACATCTTATTTTTACAACAGGCAGATATTTTCTCATTATCATCATTTTTATCATTGTTCTCGAAAAGGCATCTATATATGTGCTTAAAATGAAACAGCCATGAAATGCCATGGCGCGTGGGTGTGCCTGCTCTCTTGATCTCAACCACGGGGCGTTGGTGGGGAGGGGTGGAGGAAGGGAGAGGAGACAGACAGACAGACAGAGACAAAGAGAGACAAAGACAGAGAAAGAGATGCGCCATCAGTTCTAAACTGTCGAGAAACAAATCCCGCAAGCTCTTCTTACAACAGAACCCGAGTCCTGACTTTTGCAGTGTGTTTGTGTGTATAGCACCATGTCAATCCTTTGTGTTCGTGGGCATGTACTTGTGCGTGAACACGTGCACATCTATTTGCATTGGCCTGTGGAGGTCAGCCTAAGGTGTCCTTCCTAAGAGGCTTTATACCTTATTTTTTGTTTTGATTTGTTTTATTTTGGGGCATTGTTATTGATGTTTTGGGGTTTTTTTGTTTTGTTTTGTTTTTTGGGTTTCTTTTGTTTTTTTGTTTTGCTTTGTTTGTTTTTTGTTGTTTTGGTTTTGGTTTTGGTTTTAGTTTTTCTGAGACAGGGTTTCTCTCATAGTCTTGGCAGTCCTGGACTCATTTTGTAGACCAGACTGGCCTCGAACTCACAGAGATCTGCCTGCCTCTGCCTCCCAATCCCAAGTGTTGGGATTAAAGGTGTGCGCCACCACACCCAGCTTGATTTGTCTTGAGGTAGAGCCTCACTGCAAGCTCTGTGTGGGATAGAGCATTCTAATAGACCAGCTGGCCTCCAAGCCATCAGTCTCCCAAGAGCTGGGATTCAAGGCACCACCACTGGCTTTCTTGATACATTAAAGTGAGACAGATAGGGAAAATAAACAACAAAAAAGAAAATTCCCAATAGATACCCATTAGGCAATAATGAGTTATTTGGCAGTGAATGGATACGGGGAATAACTAAACACTGTAAACTCCTAAAGGAATGGAAGTGAAGGTGGGCTGGGGAGGTAGCCCAGGCTGGACAGTGCTCACATAGCACCCACAAAGCCCTGGACACAAAGCCAGCAGAACACAAAGCAAATGATAGTTCATACCCGTAGTCTCAGCCAGAGCCAGAAGGACCAAGAGTTCAAATTCGGGCTGGAGAGATGGCTCAGAGGTTAAGCACACTGACTGCTCCTCCAGAGGTCCTGAGTTCAATTCACAGCAACCACATGGTGGCTCACAACCATCTATGATATGATGAGACACCCTCTTCAGGCGTGCAGGTGTACATGCAGGCAGAGCACCATGTACATAATATTAACTAAATAAATCTTTAAAAAATATATTTTTAAAAAAAGAGTTCAAATTCATCATCCCTGACTACATAGAAAGTTTGAGGCCAGCCTGGACTACACAGACCACATCTCAATTTTTAAATGTAAGACTGACAGCGGGGATGTAATTTTTGTTGTAATTTTATTTATTTGTCTATTGGGGGGAACACATATGCATGCCTGTAGAGGTCAGAGGATAACTTTGCGGTATTCGTTTCTCTCTTTCCTCACAGATGTGTCAGGGGTCGAACCCACATTCTCAGGCCTTGAGGCACAGAGCCATCTCACTGGCACCAGAGTGACATGTTTACCTATTGACAGGGCAATGAATTCTGACAAATTCAAAAGGCCTATTTCCACTGGTGAAATTAGAGTGTCTCATCTTGAAAGGAAGCTTTAAACTATCCCTTAGCTGGTCCCTTAGCTGGCTCTTGTCTGTGATCTCAAGGTTTGGAAGGCTGAGGCAGGAGGATCACAGTGGTTTTGGGGTCAGCTTGGGCTACATAGTGTCTGGGGTAATATATATGCGTATATATGGCAGGCAGGCCATCCTGTAAGACCATTTTTATGTCCTGTAAGACTGGACTCAGGAGACACACCATGACACTGACAATCTGAAAAGCCACTTGTTAACATGGTGTTTTATGAAAATCAAAAAAAAAGAAGAAAGGCTTGAGAGATAATGTTACCATTCATTTGTATCTCTTTAAGTGACATTTTCTATGCACAGGGACATGAAAGACACTAAGCAACCACAATAGAGAGTAACAACTCCCAAAATGAGGTTCATCCATCACTGGTGATGTCGGGTGAATCGGTGAGCAGACACAAGCATACTGGCAAAAGATGGCCTTCGCCATCACAAAGAGCTTCACTGGCTGAACTTGTGTTCTGAGTACTTACCAAGCACAAGACATTGGTGCGCCACGCAGTTGAAGCCTTCAGAACTCTTAGGTACTAGAGACATGCTACGTTAAGCAAATGGCCATAGCTCAAGAGTCAATGTGGTAAACATCTCAAATGAGACACAGAGAGATGCAAAAATCCATTAAGAGGTAGAGAAGATGGGAAGTCGCCTGCAGACATTTCCACAAGCTTAGAGGTGGTCATAAAGCTTGTTTGCAGGGAGTAGTGTTGTATCTTAGTAGAGTGCTTGCTGAGCATGCACAAGTCCCTGGGCCCCATCCTCAACACAGACCTGGAGACACAGGTCTGAAATCCCAACACTTAGGAGGTGGAAGCAAGAATATCAAAATCAAGTCTGGCTACATAGTATTTGAGATCAGCATGGGCTACATGAGACCCTGTCTCCCAAAAAATAAAAGATAGATGACCGATGACAGATAGACAATTGGTACGTAGATAGATAGATAGATAGATAGATAGATAGATAGATAGATAAAGATAGGTAGATAGAAGATAGATAATGTAGGTAGGTAGGTAAGTAGATAGATAGATACATAGAGATAGGGCCATGTTTTACCTCTGATAGCAAACAAGAGAAAATGAAGCACAGTGGAGGTGGGGGTGCAGGACATTTTTTCAGAACCCGTCCATCCATCCTTGGTGGCAACACCCATTTATTCTCTCTGGCAGCATTGCAATACTCCATCCCTGAAACTGACCTAGTTTGTGTCTGTTTCTTTCAGAAAGTGTTCCAGAGGTGGTCCTGGCCTCATCCAGATAGGATCAGAGGGGACCACTGCTTAGAAATGTGGTGGCACTCAGTAGCAGTTTCTGAGAGGAAGCACACATCAGGCCAATGATATATCTACAAAGATGAAAGGTGCCCCAAAGGGGAATCTATTAATCCCAGAAAGCCCTTGCCTCCCCTATTCTACCTGATAACTAGTTCACAGAAGCAGCCATCAGCCCCTCACCTCACAGTTCCTGCATGGACATAGTCCTTCAAATGGAGTTTCCTTCATGTCACTTAGGAAGGAGACACCAGGCGGCCATAGAAGAAGTACTGTTTGTTAAAAAGTCTCAAGCATTTGCCTCCCCAGCCTTATCTTCTCCCATGTCCTGCATCCCCTGGGAAGCATCTATGGCACATATTAGCATCCCCCCCCCCCCCACTTCTCTCTCTCTCTCTCTCTCTCTCTCTCTCTCTCTCTCTCCTCTCCTCTCTCTCGCTCTCCTCCTCCCTCTCCTCTCTCTCTCTCTCTCTGTTTCTCTCTCTCTCTTTCTGTCTGTCTCTAGATGTGTCTCTATCTCTGTGTCTCTCTGTCTCTGCCTCTGCCCGCCCCCGTCCTCTCGTCCTCTCTCTCTCTCTCTCTCTCTCTCTCTCTCTCTCTCTCACACACACACACACACACACACACACACACACACACGCGCGCGCACGCACGCACGCACGCACACACACCTGGAGGGCACTGGTGGCCTCTCCTTCTGCACATGCGCCTCCCCAGCTTCCTGCCCTCCCAGGACCTGCTTTCCCAGGCCTCCCACACCTCCCTGACAACACTGACCTGCTTCTCACCTATGCCTGACTCCAAAGGGAGAAGCTGGCCATGCTTTTCTGCAGTGCAGTGGCTTCCCAGCCGCTGATAACCTCTTTCCCTTCCCCAGACCTGCTGCTCTCTGCCCTCTCAAGCTTCAATGCTAGACTTCTTCCTGACTTGGGCCTCCAGCATCTCCTTTGGATGCAAAAGGAGAAAACACTAAGCTGGACTGATTCCCAGAGCCTTCACTGATCCTCTGTACTCAAGGACCTGGGCCCACTGTGCCCAGCTTTTCCCAGGGGTGTCTTGAAGTGAGAAATCACCAACCCAGAAAGTCCCCGGTTTTAAAAGCCTGCCGCACTCCTGTATTTTCTCTTCAGGATGTGATAAGACAGCTAATGAGTCACCAAATAATGATTTGGTGGTTTCACCATGTGTACGGTGTCAAGCTAGTCAGAGTTTAGTCAGCATGCACTCCAGCTCCGGGGCCTCAATGGGCTGGGACCCAAGCTGGTACCACGATCCCCTCCTTGACTTGAACACTTTCCTTAGCCAACACTCTTGTCTGTCACTCAACAGGGGCTAGCCCCAGAGAGCTGAGAGAAAATCCATGTCCCTTTCTGACATCAGGACCTAACAGGCACTCTTAGGCTTATGGCAGTGTGAGTTTATAAACTGTGGGCTCTGGGCGCAAAGCCTCCTTCTCATCTTCGCAAAGAAATGTCTGGTGTTCAGCCACACCAGGATCTGCTACAGTCCTTGCTTAAAATGCAAACTCTCCTGCCCCGCCCCAGAGCTGCTGACTCAGAACAGCAGCCTGGGTGGGGCCTGGGACTCTGCATCTTTTAACCCATTTCTCACATGTTTTTCACATGCAACCAAGTTTCTGAACCACTAATTCAATTGTGTTTTGACTGCCCTAAGATTCTTCTGGATAAGAAGAGGATGACTTTGGATTGTAGGAGGAAGATGAGTGGAAATGGTTCTAAGTCTTGTAACATGCATGGCCATTGGTAGAGAGACCCCATGGGGAAAGGCAGAGATATGGAGAAGCTGAGAAGAGATCCATGTTCCTTTCCGACATCAGGACCTAACAGGCACTCTTAGGCTTGTGGCAGTGTGCATTTATAAACTGCGGGCTCTGAACGCAAAGCCTCCTTCTCACCTGTTCTATCATCTCTAGGAGATTTACAATACCTAACACACTGACAATGCTATGTAAATACTCTTTACAGTATACTGTTTAGGAATTACAAGGGAGGGAGCAGGTCTGTGCATATTTATGCAAGTCTCTCTCTCTCTCTCTCTCTCTCTCTCTCTCTCTCTCTCTCTCTCTCTCTCTCTCTCTCTCTCTCTCTCTCTCTCTCTCTCTCGCTCTCTTGTTTTAAGATTTCAGATCCACTGTCAGTTGAGCCGTCAGATGCAGAACCTACAGATGTGAGGGACCAATGGCAATTCATCTCTTTACAATGATGGACTCTTCCCAGTAATGTGAGATAGCTAGGTGCTTGGCTTCACATGTAACCTTGAGGCCCCTCTGGCGTCCATTCAGCTTTTATAATACTCAGGGCGTACCAGGCAACAAACAAATGTCGTTGTGCCCTCTTATTACTCACCCAAGGCCCCAGCAGGAGCTTGATGGAGCACCTTGCCTTGTTCAAGTGAGACAAGCTCCTCAGGAACATGAAGATCTGGACACACTGGACCAATGTGGTACGACACTACCAGATCAGGTTGAAGGCAGGAGAGTCCATTCAAGGTTAACAAAGTTAGCAGGCTTTCAGGGCCATACGTCCTTGGACTCGTGCCAACTCAAACAGACCAACCCACATGGTAGTGTGCTCAGATCCAATGGAGTTTTCTCACTAGACAGCTGTATAAAGAAAGACACGTGGTGCACATCTTTAATCGCAGCACTCGGGAGGCAGAGACAGGTGGATCACTGTGAGTTCAAGGACAGCCTGGTCTACAAAGTGAGCCCAAGACAGCCAAGATGACATAGAGAAACCCTGTCTCGAAAAACCAAAAAGAAAAAAGAAAGACACAGAGGTGAAATGCTGTGGTCACCAAGGCTCACAGCCTAAAGCCCTCTGACACATACCTACAAGGCAGTAGAACTTGCCTGTAAATTGCTATGTGACAGAAAGAAAACATGATACAAGCACAGGATACACTTGAAGAAGAAACCAGGATTACCCTTGAGCTCCCTGAAGGAAGTAAAGGATATTAAAAGACATGAAACAAGACAGAGTTCTACCTCAGGATGGAGCCGGTATGGCACACACCTGCGATTCCAGTGATGGACATTTTTAATTCCAGAGCTATGGAGGTAAAAAGGGAAGGATTAGGAGTTCAAGTCCACTCTCAGCTACATGGGAAGTCTAGCCTGCTCTACACAATAGCCTGTCTCCAAAACAAAACAAAACTCAAGACCTAATTATTTCATTTCAACCCTGTAGGAGAACGCAAACAATTGTCTCTTTTAGAGCCAGTTCCTCCGTGGCACAAATCCCAGCTCTTTCTCCCTCACATAATAGCCCAACAACTTAAATACCCCAACTCTAGGATATTCCTACTTCTGAAGCCATTTAAAAGGCTGAACTGTGGAAAGACAGGGCTCCGGAGGGGAAGGAGGAGGGACTTGCTGAAAGACGGTGGGGTTGCGCATGTGCGCCTGTGTGCACGAGTGTATCGCAGGGCTCTCTTAAAAGATAGGTGCTGTTTCACACTTCCTCACATACAAATCTAACAAAGGAGGCCAGAGCTCAGAGGCACAGCGTGCCCATCTGTCGACAGGCTGTTCAATTAACTCATTGTTACCATTGAAACCGCCTGCTCTGTGAGTCTGGGAAAGAGGAAGTCCCAGGTGCTGAAGTGACAGCCATTGAGCTGCTGGCAAGGCCGAGGAGGTAACTTGGTCCTCACAGGCCGGCTGACCCCCTCCGGCTCCCCTAGCCCTTTTCCTTTATCTCTTCCTGGTTTCCTTGTTTCTCTTCTCCTCCTACTTGTGCAGTCTTCCCCTTTTCTTCTCCCTTCAGTCCTCCCCACACTGGAGAACAGCTGCCAGGAAACGGAAAATGCCACGGACTTGACTTCAATTCTGCTCTTAGTCTTCAGCCATAGGCTCTGATGGCCTAGAAACGACGGGGTCTGTCTGAACCCTTGCAAAAAATTTCACCCGCTTGAACAGAGCCCAGAAAGCAGGAAGGGGAAGGAGAGACTTCTGTTTTGTTCTGTTTGCTTTGTTTTGTTTTGTTTTTTCTGCTACCACTTCCACACCAGGAAGATTTTATTTTCCACTCTCATCCTTCTCATTGACGAGCCTCCAACCCCCCAAAGTTTTTACTTCTTTTCACTCACAAGGTGAAAAGAAACCCTGAAAATGGGGTCAGTGTGCCTACCAAAAGCTGTCATTCAAAGTGAAAAGGTACACATTGGCTGGAGGCCTCTGTCTGTACCAGCTCTGTCAGGGACCAGAGCTTCACCATTCCGACACACTCCCAGCCATGGTGATTGCAAATTTAATGTCACGGTGAGCTGCCTGAGCTTAGCATCTTAGTTCTTGTTGGTTCCACTGCTAGTGCCTTGGAAGGAAAAATAATAGTCCTCAAAGCAAAGGGACATTAGTGTGATATCCACAGGTATATTCTAAGCGTTATATCTAATTATAAAGAATGAATCACAAATTTAAGCACCTTAAATATAGGCATAAAAAGAAATAATTAACTGTCAAACAGGAAGCTGCTTGCATTATCAGATTACATTGTCGGAGAGAGAAACCAGGAGACCACGTCAGCATGCTGTTAGCATGAGAGAGGCATAAGGAGGCTTCCCCCAAGGTGACAGTCCTCTGTTCCTTTCTTTAAGTGTGTTAAGGAAAGCCCATGTGTAAGCCGAAGATTCTGTTCACAGGGCCAGGAAACTGCCTCGGTGAACTCCATCTGACAGACAGGGGCTTTCGTAGGCAGCTAACCCTAACCCAGAATCCAGCCCCCCTCAACTTTCTGGGTGCATGTTAGGAGTCAGGGTTATAAAGAAACTCCAAGGACTGGACTGGAGCTATGATTCAGCTGGTAGACTGCTTGCCTGGCATGTGCAGAGCCTGTGTTCTATCCCCAGCACCAAATAAAAGCAGGCAGATGTGGGAGCACATCCCTGTAATCCCAGCAGTTGGGGAGGTGGAGGCAGAAGCATCCAAAGTCTGCCATCATCCATGACTACATAGAGCATGCACCAGTCCAGGCTGCATGAGACCTCATCTTGAAAAACAAACAAGCAAACAAACAAACAACTGGAAAAAGAAAAAAAAAAGGCCGGGTGTGGTGGCACACTCCTTTAATTCCAGCACTGGGGAGGCAGAGACAGGTGGATCACTGTGAGTTCAAGGCCGGTGTGTTCATTCACAACACATTTAGGTGTCACAGTGCCTATTTGTTGCTTTTGATCTTTTGAGGGATTTTCTCCCTCACTCATATTTTATTAGATGTTAGGTCACTGACTGGTCCATATGTCACTTGGCCACTTCTTAATTATTTGTAGAACATGGCTGCATTGAATGCACTTTAGCTATTCTCAGTGGCGGCATTTAGAAAGACAGTGCATGTCCTCCTAGTGCATACTTATTTGAAAAGAGCAGGGAACAGAAGTACCCATGCTCAATCCCACTAACCACATTCACACACACAGCCCAAGGAAGCGGTGGGGCTGGGATGTAGCTCAGAGGGTACAATGCTTCCCTGGCATATTTGCAGCCCTAGGTTCAATCCCTAGAACTGCACAAAGCTAGCGGTGGCTCATCTCTATAACCCCAGTGCTGGAGAGGTGGAGGCAATAGAATCTGACGTCTATGGTTAAGAAAAAAGTTCAGGATCCTCTTTTAAAGAAGTATGAGGTCAGCTTGGGCTTCGTGAGACCATGTGCAAAAGCAAAACGAACAAAGGAAGGATCCACATCAAAATGTTGACTTCACATCCCCAGCACATGGTGTGGTCCTGTGGGTGCCGGTAACCCCAGCATGAAAGATAGGGACTAGGAGGCTTGCTGGGGCTTGATAGCCAGTCAGCTCCTCAAAAGATCCTCTGTCTCAAGGGAATATGGTGGAGCGAGATAGAGCAAGCAGTGTACCCAAAGCCTTCCTCCAGTGTGTTCACACAGATAGATCATCCATGCTTACATACCACACACACATACATACTACATACACACACACCACACATGTGTGTACACCACACATACATACATAAATACATATCACACGCACACACAGATTTGACATTAGCCAACACACATTAGTAGATAGGTAAATGCCTGAATGCTCGCTCACTTCATTGTCTATGATGAACTGTGATGTTTTGTATTCTATTTGGCACCATTACTTTAATCCTGTATTAGTAAACTGAAGCCACTCACCTCCCACATTTAGAATTAACCTCACCTATTTTGTGTTACCTTTTTCTTTTTTTAATTCATAATTTTATGCAAGCTGAGAAGCAGCAGCAGCAGCAGCGCTGGTATTTTGTAGTTCTCAGTGTGGTCTTTAGGTTGCTGTGCAGTCCTGGATTTCCTGCTAACCAGATGCAGTGTGCGATTGGTGCCGCCATCTTGGAATCCCCTACACTGCCTTTTTCAATTTAATTTTCTTTTACAAGATTAGGAACCGAGCCATGGAACTCAAGTCTGCATTCAGAAGCCAGAAGTCATCCCAAAGAATATGAACATTCTTTGAGGACTGCAGAGATAGCTCAACTGGTCAAGTGCTTGCTCTGTGTTCATGAGATCTGAGGTCATACCCCAGAACCAGTGTGGGAGGGGCACTGAGCTTGGTGGCACATGCTTGTCATCCCAACATGGGAGAGGAAGGTGCAGGTAGATACAGGGTTGCTGGCCAGTGGGCCTAATCTACTTGGTGAACTTCCGAGTGAAAAAACAGTCCTTGGTAACTTGTCCTTCCATTCCATTCAGATCTGCAGTCTCTGTACTTAAAACAGCCACTGTCAAGATGGAGTCTCCAATAGTAGTCTCTGGGTGAAAGTGTGGGAGATCGCCATGGTCTGCCTTTGGAAATGAGTTCAAACTCCTCTAACTGTGGAGACCACTGGAAACTCATCCATCTATGGAAACCACTGTAAACTCCTCTGCAGACTCATTTCCGGCGAGGCACAGAGCTGCTGTCCCACCGCTAGTGAGGCTGAGGCAGGAGGCTCTAAAGCTCAAGACCAGCCTGTCTACATAGTAAGACCCTGTCTCAACAAACAAGCTGCCTGGCATGGTTGTGCATGCCTTTAAATCCCAACACTCGGGAGGGAGAGGCAGGAAGATCTCTGTGAGTTCGAGGTCAACCTGGTCTATAAAGTGAGTCCAGGACAGCCAGGGCTACACAGAAAAACCCTGCCTCGAAAAACCAAAACAAACAAACAAACAAACAGGCTAGGCTCCGTACTTGCCTAGCTTGTGCAGGGCCATGGATTTGATCTCCTACACTGAAAAAAAAAGGGGGGCAGGGGAAGCAATCGGGAACAACTCACGCCCCTCTATCACTCTCATCTCAGTGTGTATGTGTGTGTGTGTGTGTGTGTGTGTGTGCGCGCGCGCGCGCGCGGGCGCACGCGCACAGGTTCACACCTTATTTCTTTAAATCATTCTCTCTCTCAGAATCTAGAACACTCTCAGTTTCTTATGTGGGTCCTGGGGATTTATTTGAACTCAGATCCTCATGTTTATACAAGCCCTTTCACCGCTGAGCCAACCTTCCAGTCTCCTTGTCTTTTTATTCATTAAAAAAGCTGGATGCACTAATATCATTTGTCCTCTTTATGATCACAGAATGTGCAATACCAACCAAGTTATGATAAGCTATGGAATTTTCATTATGACTAACAGGAGTGAATTCTCCAGTAGACAGGTCCTTCCAGAGCCAACTGTGACACCCAACTAGAAAGACTGTTGAGATAATCTGTGGTGATGAGCACACGGCACTCTCATGACTCCATTCTTGAATCGAATCAGGAAGGCTCGATTGCAGCCCCATATGATCACCCAGCAGCAGCAAATTCTGTGGTGTCTTTTGCACCACTGCGGAGATGAACTTCTAACCGGTGTGACCGACAAGTATGGTCAGACTGCTTTCTAGAATGTTTCTGCACCAAGAGTATAGTTGTGGGCATTGTGTCCCAAGGCTGAGGTTTCTGGAGTTTCCACTCGTGGTCTGGGTGGAGAGGGTTTGAGGTGTAGGAAAAGGGAACCGGAATAGGTCTCACCTCAGCAGTTCTGACCACATCCTCCCTCTCCAGTTCCCCCCAGTGAAGGGAAAGGGACGACAGCAGGAGCAGAAGGAGAGAAGGGAGCGGTGGGTAGCAGCAAACGGTGACCGTGGGGAAGGCAAAAAAAAGAGCAGTGTCGGAAGACCTTCTGAGTGGCATGTTCCCGGGAACAAAAACTCAGAATAAGGCCAAATAGCTCACACCTGCAATCCCAGAATTGGAGAGGTTAGACCAGGACTGCCATAAGTTCCAAGCCAGCCTGAGTCACTCTAGGTCAAAACCAAATGATTAATGAAACCATTAATCAATTAAAGAAAGGAAAGAAACCAGGGTCTTTGTCAGTAGTACAATGATATACCACCATGTTTTGTGAGGGCAATAGCATGGTATACTTGTCAGAATAGTGACATCCCACATGCTTGTTGATGTCGTCCTGTAACTTGAGCGCCTTAGAAAAGCTGAAGCAGGAGGATTATAAGTTTGAGCCAGCCCGAGTTAATTAGTAAAACACTGTCTCAAAATAAAAAGGGGTGAAAGGGGCGTGGGGTGGGGATATAGTTCCGTGGTAGAGCACTTGCCTAGCGTCTGAGAGGTCCTAGATTCAATTCCTCTTAACACAAAATAATAATAATAATTAATAATAATAGCAGGGAAGGGAAGAAAGTTTTCAGTAATAATTTTCTTTAATTTTCTAAATGGGGATAATAATCTTTCTTGCATCACGCACAGCAACGCAGCTGTCTAGATGCTGCACTTTGGCGCAAGGGTCCTGGAGTTCAATAAAAATGTGATGTCGGAGGGAACATGAAAGCAGATGAGGAAAGGACAGGGTGGACACAGTGCTGTTCACTCCCACAGCACATTAGTATTTCAAACCCTGAGTGACAGGTACACTTTCTACCCACAATGAGGCACAGATTTCTCAGAATTATCACTCTCCTCCATCCACCACTTCCCTGGTTTTATTTCAGGAAATACCTGACCAGGAAATTTGCCTAACTTGCCTAAGGCTGCAGGTGGCCAGCTGGACGCAGAGTTGGGGCCTCCTGGGGCTTCCTCCTAATCCAGTCTTCTGGCAACATTATTCCCCCCTAAGACTTCCCAAGTCACAGAAGACCACCTACGCCATGAATTTAAGAGGAAAAAGAAAAACAATTTTGAAACTTGCAGGAATAGAAAATCCAACCACCCCGTTTGTTTCATCTATGTACAACGAAGCACCTCCTTTGACAGACCTGAGTCACCCAATGGACATCTTTTTTGTTGTTGTTGTTGTTTTGTTTTTCCAACTAGTGAAACTAAACAGACAAACTTTTCTGGCCCACCAGAGACAGAGTCTTTATGAGTCCCTGGATCAGAAGCTACAGCATCCACAACAGCAGGTGATCAGCTCAGTACTGTTCAATACCGATGAACCACAGGACTGAAAACACTAAGTAAAGGCAGTTCAGAGAAGGGTTTAGAAAGTGGTATGATAGACAGAGGCCACTGCTGGCTGCTGGAAGTCTCATTCACCCCTGCATTGGTATGTTCGTTCATTCTGTTTACTAAGATTTTTTTCATTTTAAAAGTATGTCTATGTTTGGCCATGGGCATATGAGTACACATGTCTGTCAGCAGAGGCAAGAAGAGGAAGGTGGAGCTAGCATCTAGAGAGTTGTAAGCTGGGGTCTTGTGCCAAAGCAGTAAACAGCCTCAGGCATCTCATGCCCTGAGCCATCTCTCCAGGCCGTGATTGTGTTTGTTGAGATGGGATCCCACTCTGTTTTTCCTTTGGCTGACCAGGAACTCAATGTGTAGACCAGGCTGGCTTCAAACTCACAGGGATCTTCCTGTCTCTGCCTCCCAGGTGCTAATGTTACAGATATGTGCCACCAGGCCCAGAGCCACCTCTCTATTCAGTGTGTGTGTGTGTGTGTGTGTGTGTGTGTGTGTGTGTGTTTCATCAGGCTGGCAGCTTCTGTAGAGAAATCTAGCCTGCCTTAGTTTCCAAAATGTTTGGATTCTAAATGTACCATACCACACCCAACTTTATCTCACCTAATCCTCAAATTACTGCTCAATAAAGAATGACCATTTTTATGAAGAAGAAGAAGAAAAAGAAGAGGAGGAGGAGGAGGATGAAGAGGAAGAGAAGGAGGAAGAAGAAAAGAAAAGAGGAAAAAAAGAAAGTAAGGCTTTTTGAAGCCTCAGTAGCTTGCCCTGGATAGTGACCAAGCCACAAGGCTTTCCTCATTCTGTGGGTCTAGGCTGGCACAACTGGCCATGGCCTCAACCTAACATCCTGGCTTGTCTCTCCAGCTCCAAGTCGGTTTTATCTACCCTGCTAGATCAATGTAGTCATCTGAAACCTAGATGACATGACCTCAAAGTCCAGACAGCCCATGCAGGAGTTGGAAACTTACCAGGCAGTGGTGGCGCACACCTGAAGTCACAGCACTCAGGGAGGCAGAGGCAAGTGGATCTTTGTGAGTCCAAGGCCAGCCTGGTCTACAGCACTAGTTCCAGGACAACCAAGGCCATACAGAGAAATCCTGTCTAGGAAGAAAGAAAGAAAGAAAGAAAGAAAGAAAGAAAGAAAGAAAGAAAGAAAGAAAGAAAGAAAGATAGAAAGAAAAAGAAGAAAGAAAGAAAGAAAAGGAAAAAGAAAGAAAGAAAGAAACGAAAGAAAGAAGAAGAAACGAAAGAAGAAAGAAAGAAAGAAAAAACAAAAGAAAGAAAGAAAGAAAGAAAGAAAGAAAGAAAGAAAGAAAGAAAGAAAGAAGGAAGGAAGAAGAGTTGAAACACTCAACTTCCCCATCTTCCTGATAGGTAGCCTCAACCTTCTGCAGGCTCAGGATAGGGCTGCTCACTTGTAAATAAAACTCAACATGGGCACCTAATCAGGTCTCTGCAGAGTCCTTTGGGAAACATATTGCTGACGAACCTGGACAAAACCAACTCATGATTACCCAAGTCTCAACAATACTGAAAAATGAAAAAAAGCAAGTCTTGCTTGGCAACTGCCTAGGGGCCACACCTTTCCCCATACCTACTTGGGAAGGGGCAATAAAACAGTTCAAGATAGAGTGCCCTGGACTGGGAGAACTCTCCAGGCAAGGTAGGTCCGGAATTCCTCCACAAACAGAACTTAGCAGCTATAATGAGCTGGTGGTGTGATAAGCTGGGACCCATGACAACAAGAATCTCAGAAGCAGTTCTCAACTAGCTCAGTCACATGAGTACCCACCCATGGAAATTCTCCCAAAAGTACAAACCCCAACCCAGAAGCAGACAAATAGTAGTAGGCAATTTCCTCTTGTTCCCTTGGAATCACTTTTCTGGTTAGGAATTTCTCTCTTCTCTATTTCCCACCCGATGGAGAAGCCTTAGCCGTGTGTCTGAACATGGCATAGAGTTCACTAAAGTATCATCAGGGTTCAAGTTCAAAACCCTTCTATAAACAGCTCTATGAGAGCTAGGCGTCAGTGGCCTTTAATAGCAGAAGCAAGCGGATCTCTGAGTTCAAGGCCAGCCTGGTCTACAGAGTGAGTTCCAAGACAGACAGCCAAAGCTACACAGAGAAACCCTGTCTCCAAAAACCAAACCAAACAAACAAAAATCCTACAGGAAAAACAAACGCCACCCAAAGCAAGAGGATCCCCCTTCAAAAAAGTTTTTTTTTTCCCTCAGGGTAAGTCTGAAATCTGGTGAGGAGGAGGCCAGCTGTGATGCTTCTGTCTCAGCATTAGGGGGTTTTGTTGTTGCTGCTGCTGCAGCTTCTGTTTTAAGCCTACTCATCTAGGAAGGCACTGGAACCTAATAATTTGAATCATCACACACTCCTAATCGGCTGCGTCCTTGTAACATGAAGCCAATCATTTAACTAGCATGAGCTCCCATCTCCCCGTGTGTAAGAAGGGGAATAATAATAGCTGCTTCCTACTTACTCTACAACCAGGTATGGTAGATTAGCAAGATAGTGTCTGTAAAAGTGCTTTGATCTCACGTGAGATAGGGCGCTATGTAAATTTCATCTGGTATTATTACCACGCCTCAGCACCCATGAAACTTGAATGGCCACTGACCAATAAACGGCTGGTAATCACAGGGTAGAAAGAAAACAAAACAGGGTACAGCGGGAGGAGAACCCAAGATGAGCTACAAGGGGTGAAAGCGGAGGCCTGGGCTCTCGTCTGCAGAAGAGCCCTGGGAGGAGACAGGAACGCCTGTGTCCAAGGGGAAGAGCGGGTGGCAGGACAGGCTGACCCAATTCTCAGAAACCAGTCACGGGATCAGAAATTAATGCGAACTGGATGTTTATCCGAGGAGCTCCTAAAATCCGGGCTCTTCTGCAAGGCTTCCCTGTCTTGCTAGTAAATCCGTAAATCCTGTGTGCACCTACCAATTCCAGCTGACCTGTGCCGGGGAGGCAGGTGGTGGTTTCCAGAATTCACTATGACGCAGATTAAGCTAAGTCTTCGCATAAATAATGCTTTCTAAACATGTCAGTTTAGGGCTGGGCATGTAGTTCAGGGGTGAAATGATTGCCTAGAGTGCACAAGGCCCTGTGCGCAAGCCTCTAGTGCCCACAAAAGAAAGGTAAAACAATTGGTGTCTAATGAAGATGCTGGTTTCTGTTATCCCATCCTTGATGTATCTGGTTTTTTCCCACTATTTATGTTCCTCCTTTCCAATATCGTGTTTCCTAATTTTTTTTTTTAGACATTGACAAACAAAACTGTTTTGTTTTGTTTGTTTGTTTATGTGTTTGTCTTGTTTTGTTTTTGCCAGGAATGGTGGTACACACCTGTAATCCCAGCATTCCTCGAGGAGGCAGAGGCAGGTGGATCTCTGACTTCGAGGCCAGTCTGGTCTCTGAAGCGAGTCCAGGACAGCCAAGGATGCACAGAGAAACCCTGCCTCAAAAACAAAACAAAACAAAACAAAAACAAAAAACAAACCAACTGTTGCTTTTTTGTTGTTGTTTTTTAATCAATTGTTCATTAATTTCTTGACTTACTAGGTGCCTAAAGGAAAGGAACTGTTTGAGTGTGATGAACACATAAATACTTATGGATTTGTTTCTAGTACTAGTAAGGCCATATTCCTTATAAAAGATGAGCTTTCCCCATTTTATCTGTTAAAAGTTAGAAGCTAGGTATAGCGCACACTTGAACTCCAGCATTGAGGAAGCTGAGGTAGGAGGATTGCTGGGCTACATAGAGAAAACCTGCCTCAAAGTGGGCGTCAGCGAGCAGTGAATCTGCCTGGTCACATTAAAATTCTTTAAATATTCTCATGTTTACATTCCAAACTTCAGGAGCATCTGTAGCCAGGTGTGTCCTACATGCTTGTAATCCCAGCATTGGGAAGGTGACGACCATAAAACTGGGAATTCAGCCGGGCGTGGTGGTGCATGCCTTTAATCCCAGCACTCGAGAGGCAGAGGCAGGTGTATCGCTGTGAGTTCGAGCCCAGCCTGGTCTACAAAGTGAGTCTAGGACAGAGTATACACAGAGAAACCCTGTCTCAAAAAAACAAAAAAACAAAACAAAACACAAAACTGGGAATTCAAGGTCATCCTCAGCTACTAGTGAGGACTATATAGTAAAACCATGTCTAAAAGGAAAACAAAGAGCAAATGTCAGGCATGGTAGGCACACACCCTTAATCACACTAGGCAGATCTCTGTGGGTCAGAGGCCAGCCTGACCTATATAGTGGGTTCCAGGCTAGCCAGGGAGACAGATCTTCATGATCAGTGAAGCACAAATATCAAAGACCACAATGCAGTATCTGCGTGTGCTTTTCTATGTACGATTTCTTACTCTGCAAGAACTAGAATCAGAGAATATTCAAGAACAAAAATCCGTTCCTTTGGTTGGTTGGTTGGTTGGTTGGTTGGTTGGTTGGTTAGTTGGTTGGTTGGTTTGGTTTGGTTTGGTTTAGGTTGGTTTGGTTTGGGTTGGTTTGGTTTGGTTTGGGTTGGGTTGGGTTTTTTGTTTTTGTTTTCAAAATGAGAATGGTGGCATCTGCTTTGGGCTCAGAACTCCTCTGGTAGAACCTGGACCAGTTAGTCACTTCACCAACAACCCTATCTTGCAGATCTTTATTTTGTAAAGATTTTTTGTTGTTGTTGTTGTTGTTTGTTTTGTTTTTGATCATTGTTTGTTCATCTTCCATCTCTGTCTGGGTTGACAGATGGGCTCAGGGTTGAGGCTCCCCCAGCAAGCGGGGACAGTCTCCTTCGATTCATCATCTTTCTCCTGCCCACACAGGAGCTGCACAGTCTGTTGCTGCTTTGTATATTTTCATTCCCTAGGGCTCTCCCCCAATCTCATGGAATTTGGAGCCGAGAAAACTTGTTTTTGTGGTGGTGGTGGGACTAGAACCTTCTATAGGATGGCACGTGCTCTACCACCGCGCTATATCCACAGTCTTTTTCTTTTCTTACTTTCTTCTTTTTTTTGTTGTTGTTGTTTTGTTTGTTTGTTTGTTTGCTAGCTCTTGGGGGTTTTTGGGGGGGTGCTTTTTGGTTTGGTTTGGGTTTGGTTTGGTTTGGTTTGGTTTGGTTTTGGTTTTTCTTTTTTTTTTTTTTTTTTTTTTTTTTTTTTAGTTCTCATACTATATTACTAAGGAAATAATAACAAAAAAAGGTTTTTACATGTTCAGTACACCCACAATTACTTTGCATCTTTAAATTTTTTTTTTAAATTTATTCTTGTTACATCTCAATGTTTATCCCATCCCTTGTATTCTCTCATTCCTCCCCAGCCATTTTCTCATTATTCCCCTCCCCTATGACTGTTCCTGAGGGGGATTACCTCCCCCTGTATATTCTCATAGGGTATCAAGATTTTGGTTTTTCGTCAAAGGGTTTCTTTGTTACACAGAGCCCTGCGTGTCTTGGAACTTTCTTTGTAGACCAGGCTGGTCTTGAACTCACCAGCCTCTGCCTCCCAAATGCTGCCTCCCCACACCACCACCGTGCCGGGGATAGTCTTTTTTAAGCTAGGGGTCTTTATAAGTGGCCCAGGAGAGCAGTTGTAATCCTCCTGCCTCAGACAACAGAGTAGCTGAGATTATGGGTACATGCCATCATATGAGGCCTTTTTTTGTTTTGTTTTGTTTTGTTTTGTTTTATTTCTCAAGACAGGGTTTCTCTGTGTAGCCTTGGCTGTCCTGGACTCGCTTTGTAGACCAAGCTGACCTCAAACTCACATTGATCCGCCTGCGCCTGCCTCTGCCTCCTGAGTGCTAGGATTAAAAGCATGCACCACCACACCTGGCTATGAGGCCATTCTTATAGTATTTTGTCCAATAATATTTTTATCCAGAAAAAAAAAGTCCCTAATGAAAGGATTCCATTGGAGACTGTGCCTGATCTGACTTCTAGAAGAACGAAGGAGTTTAAAGAAGGCCAGTCAATGGACCCCCATGGAAGTGTTGTTCTTCATCACTCTGAGTCCTGCAGAATGAAGAACACCATTTTACCTAATGAAGAAAATCTACATCAGAAGAGTCCTAGACTTGCCTTCCAGTTGCCACCTCTCTTCCAGGGTGTTCTTGTGGAAAACTGTAACTTTACCTCTCATGTTCATTGTCACCATCTCCAAGCTAAGCCTCTAGAGCCATGGCTTCCCATCTGAGGCTCCAGATCCACACACCAGAAGTGTTTCAACATTTCCACTCAAAAACACCCATCACTAAATATGCTCAAATGGCAATTCCTGTTTGATAGAATGTCTGTTTGAGCCTCTGTCTTGCTTAATATAACAATTGCATCTTAAGCAAACAAATGTTTGTATTTGGTTTGTATCCTTTTTATTTTTCATTCCAATATGACATTCCTTGACGACTTGTTGTTGTTGTTGTTTTGTTTTTGTTTTTTGTTTTTCGAGACAGGGTCTCTCTCGGTAGACTTGGTTGTCCTGGACTTGCTTTGTAGACCAGGCTGGCCTCAAACTCACAGCAATCCACCTGCCTCTGCCTCCCGAGTGCTGGGATTAAAGGCGTGTGCCACCACACCCAGCAATGATCTTATTCCTAAAACCATATTACAATGTCTAGTCTCCTCATCTAAAATTGTACACCAGCTTTCTTTATCCATTACCATAGCTCCTGCTAAGTAACTGTAAGTTTCCTTAATTGACAGTCGAAACTGGACATCAGTAAGATATCCCTATCACTAAAACAACTGAAGTAACTCTGAGGGGAACACAGCAGTGATTAACCCATCCAGTGCCCACAGCGCCATTTATGACAGATGGAGTCAGGCAGCACCATCATCCTGAGGCTCAATTCAGAGTGAAACCTACCACCCTCTGTTTACATATGTATGGATTTGGCTCCACCTCTGAATAAAATAAACATGAAATGAGGCTCCTGCTTTATTTCTTATGGTCTAGTGCAGTTTATCCATATGTATCTCAGTGTAGCAATCACCTAGAAGTAAAAAGAAATTCCTAGAGGCTTCCTTTGTGAATCATAGCTCCGGCATTTATCCCACTGGTGAGACTATGGAAGAAGAGATCATGAGCAGTCTCAAAAGCTAATGTTGAATTTGAGATCCTCCTGCTGGGATTACAGGTGTATGTCACCACTCTCTCTGTGTTTATGTGGTCCTGGTGGATTGAGACCAGGGCTTCTTGCATGCTAGGCAAACGCTACACCAACAGAGTCACATCCTCAGACTCTGCACTTTTGTTTGGTATTATGGTTTAGATATAGGCCTCTTGATGCAATGTAGAGAGTGGGGATTTTAGAAAGTGGCTGGGTCAGGAAGGCACTGGCCTAGTCTATGAATTGATCAGTTGATTGATCCATAACTTTTGACATTATTAAGAGGTAAATGGCTGGGCGTGGTGGCGCACACCTTTAATCCCAGCACTTGGGAGGCAGGGGCAGGCAGATTGCTGTGATTTCGAGGCCAGCCTGGGCTACAAAGTGAGTCCAGGACAGCCAAGGATACACAGAGAAACCTTGTCTCAAAAAAAAAAAAAAAAAGTGGCAAATGGGGGATCTTGGATGAAGTGCTTAGGTTCATCAGAGCCAAACCTTGTCCCAGACCAATACTTCATTGTTGTGCCTTCACCTCCCAGCTGCAAGGAGGTGATTGTCCTCCTCAGACATGGGTATCCGTGCTGGATGGTCTGTCCTTCATGGGTTGATTACAATGAAGCCAGCTGACCACGGACTGAAACATCTGGACCCAGGAGGCAAAATAAATCTTACCTCCTTCATTGTTTCTCTCCAGGCACAGCACTGGCAATCTAATTGGCACACTTGGTTTGAATGATACAAAACACCATGGAGAGACCATATTCTCTATACTATGACGTAACTTGTTTCATATCTATGGAAACACGACCAAAAGTGCCTGGAGTATCTTCTCAGTGAATGTTACTAATAAATCACACTACAGAACATTTCTAAAACAGTGAGGGTGGACACAAACGTAGCTAGTTGGGGACAAGAGTGAGAGTCCATCTGAAGTGAGGATACATTCCCTATACCTTAAGGAAACCCTAGCTTGCCTATAAATACTACCAACAGATACTGTTTCCATTTTTTTAAAAAAAAAATCAAGACTCCATGAACACAGTTAATAACTTCCCCTAGCTCCTTAGTATATTTGTCCCTTGACTTCACTCCTCAGGAATCTCCCTCGTTGACCACAGAAATATTAGCAAGAGTGTGGAGTAGTGGGGAGGCATAGGTTTTAAAAAAAAAAAGTGTTTTCATCTATGGCTCAATCCCAAGGGAAACCCAGAAAACCCATGTTCCTGTCCGTTCACTAGAAAGAGTCTAGCTGTGCTGTGCATGGGCCTGAATAAGCTAAGGCTTTGAAGGCTTCAGTGCTCTTAACCACACACACCTGGAAATTTCCAAATAGTAGCAAAGTGCTGCCACCAAAAGAGAAGAAGGGCCTGAGTAAACACCGCTGACGGAGGCTGAGGCGCTGCGCCAAGTGCTTTCAAACTATGTGGAAGGTTGCGGCAGGAGGATCACAAGTTTAAAGGCAGCCCTGGCAAAGTAGTAAGTCTCTGTCTGAGGATAAAAACTATAAAGCTCTGGGGCATGTCACTCAGTGGGAGAATGCCGGAGACGCTGGCGGCCTTTCCAACCCCTGCTCCATGAAAACAAGAACCCTGGCCCACACACAACGGTCGTGGAGGACTCTTGCCTTCTCTATGTAGTTTCCCAAAAGGAGTCTAAGGAAACCCACAAACCAACTCGCCGAAATGTATCTGGGCATTGGGAAGACATGGTGGTGCACACCTGTAATCCTGCACTTGAGGGACAGGAAGTCATCCTCTGCTACATAAGGAGTTTGAGGAGCCCAGCCAGGGCTATGTGAGACAATGTCTCAAAAGCAAACAGACAAACAAAACAAACCACATACACACCCTAATTTATCCACAAATAGTTGCGTCAAGATATTATTCCAAAAAAAAAAAAAAAAAGGGATTAGAATAAACTTTCAGAATAGTTACAGAAGCCACTTGTAATGACAGATGCTTGTAATCCCTGCACTTGGGAGACTGGGACAGGAGGATCTCTGTGAGTTCAAGGCCAGCTTTCTCTACACAGTGAGTTCCAGGACAGCCAGGGCTACATAGTGAGACAATCACTACTACTACTATTAGTAGTACTAGTAAACAATATAAAATATTTTAGAATAAAATTCTAGAATAATTTTTTAGAATAATTGAAGCAGACCTTTGCACATGCTCGGCAAGTGCTCTGCCACTGAGCTATAGTCCCAGCCCCTTTGTTGCTGTTGTTTATTTTAAAATAGCCTTTTACTGAGTTGCCTAGGCTGGCCGTAAGCTCAAGTGGTAGGTAGCCCATCCAGGCAGCCCTTAAGACCTGCCATCCTCCTGTCTCATCCTCCCAAGTATAAAGGATTACAGGCCATACCCTTCTCAGCTTCATTAAAACTACTCCGGCCCAGCCCCATTGCTGAATTTTTAATTCACTAATTTTGCAGACTTCTGTCCCACACCATTATATAATTTTCTTTCTGCGGAGGTTTGGGGATGAAAGACATTCACGGTACCCTGAAAAGCCTCCAGTCTGATACTCTACTGGGGAGGAAGAAAACGTCATGGAAAGGGCAAGGTTCCCGTGGTGACACGGATAAACGCACAATGTTTCTGGAGCAAATGAGAGGTGTTGAAGGCTGAGGATGTAGCTCAGTTGATTGGGGAATTTGCCTACCACGCACAGAGTCCTGAGTTCTCTGCTCAGCATCCGAGATAGCAGGCCTGCAGGTGTGTACCTGTGGTCCTTACACTTGAGAGGCAGGAGGATCAGAGATGGTGCATGTTTGGTGACCTATCAAGTTCTTTGCCAGCCTGAGGTAAATAAAGGCCCTTCTTTTGGGGGTGTCTAGTCTGGGGGAAGGCTTCCTGCAAGAGATAACAGCATACAGGGGGAGAAGGTCCCCCTCAGTTACAGTCATAGGGGAGGGGAGTAAGTGGGAAATAGGAGGATACAGGGGATGGGCTAACAATTGAGATGTAATATGAATAAATTAATAAAATATATACTGAGAGAGAGAGATAACAGTTAAGTCTGGAGGAGTGAACCGTGGACCCCAAGCCCAGTCAGGAGAGGAAAGGGTTAGAGACAGATGCTGTCCTTTGTTTGGGTCCTGAGCTAAGACAGGGGCAGTTAGTGTGTTCTCAGGCACTGTAAAAAGCTCCCTTTGGCAGCAGTTTCGAGATTACTGAGGTGGACAGAGATGAGAGACAGAGCAACTTGTTAGGGCATTGTTGCAAAATTTAAAAAAAAAAAAAATTCTGGTTGAAAAAAAAAAAAAAACGACGAAGGCTTGAACTAGTGCCACTGGAAGAGTTCTCCAGGTAATAGCTACAGGATTTTATGACCAATTAGAGGTGAACCAGGAGGAATCGTGGACACCTGCCAGCAGCCTCGTTTGGGAAGCAGGGTGGCTCCTAGCACCATTCACCAAAATAAGGAAATACAGTTTCTTCTTTTTGCCTAAGGCTCTAGCTGACCTGTTGGTGATCCTGTCTTTCAGAGCCTCAAAAAGCCACAGAGAAATTCTGCCTCAGTAGCTAATCCAAGTCCACCCCTGAAAGGCAGTTTGACTGTTTGCCTCATTTTTTTCTCCCCAAAAGATGAGAATCAGAAGGCAGTTTTAACTGAGGAAGGTGAAAGCGAGGCACACACAAGCCTACCCACCACCACTCTCACGCACAACTTAGCAGACATTTCTAAAGCAATTAGGCTAGTTCGCATCTATAATCACAGCATTTGAGAAGCCGAGGCAGGAGGATTTCCAGAGTGGGAACTGGCCAGCCTCTGGCACCCAGAAGACCCTCTCTCAAATAGGCAATAAGGGCAGGAAAGAGGTAATGAAGCCAGGTGTGGCCAAGGAGAGCCTGTTACAAAAAACAAGGTGAATGAGGTTGACCTCTGGCCTACACACACACACACACCACACACACACACACACACACACACACACACACACACACACACACATCCACACACACCCAAATCATGTGAACACAAATAGCTCTATCACACACACACACACACACACACATCCACACACACACAAATCATGTGAACACAAATAGCTCTATCACACACACACACACACACACACACAAATCATGTGAACACAAATAGCTCTATCACACACACACACACAAATCATGTGAACACAAATAGCTCTATCACACACACACACACACACAAAAATCATGTGAACACAAATAACTATCACACACACAAATCATGTGAACATAAATAGCTCTATCACACAGATACACACAAATCATGTGAACATGAATAACTGTATCACACACACACACAAACCATGTGAGCACAAATAGCTGTAACACACACACACACACACACACACACACACACACACACACACACACAGTTTCTAAATAGGAGCATGATGAAACACCAGTGAAAAAGCTGAAACTCCTGGAGAAACACTGGCCTCTTTCTGAACAAACAGATGTTTACAGAACTATTCTGCCACGTGTTTGTTTTGGGGTTTGTTTGTGTGTATGTGTGTGTGTGTGTGTTTTGTTTTGTTTTTGGAGTGGGAGTTTGTGAAATAAATATATTTACTATAAATTGTATCCACCTCAGAAAACATGCATATGCCCTCAGGGTACTTAATACTAAGTCAAGTAAAGAAATGGAAAAGTGACTTGTGTTTCTGTTTGTTTGTTTGTTTGTTTGTTTGTTTGGGTTTTTTTTTCCTGAAACAGCATTTCATGAATTAATCCAGGCAGAGCAAGTATTTATGATCCACTTGTCTCGGGTTCCTGAATACTGGGATTGCAGGTGTTCTACTCTGTGTCATTTAATTTTTATTTTTATTTGCTTGTCTTCTGTTCTCTCTATATGTGTGTGTTATATCTTTACTTTTTGTTTTGTTTTGTTTTGTTTTGTTTTCAAGACAGGGTTTCTTTATGTAGTCTTGGCTGTCCTGGACTCTATTTGTAGACTAGGCTGGCCTTGAACTCACAAAGATCCACCTGCCTCTGCCTCCCACATGCCGGGATTAAAGGCATGAGCCACCGTGCCCAGCCTGAGACCTGCCTTAAGTAGTTGAAAATGAAGCTGAACTCCATGTCCTTCTGCCTTTACCTCTCCACGTGCTAGTGTTACGCGCCTGGATCACGGCATACAGACACACGCATGAGGCCTTATTATGCTAAGGAATTCGATCTGTACTCATTTTGTTGAAATGAGTCTCCGCTTTGGAAAGTGTCCATCTGAGATGATGACCTCATCCCACACAAAGGTGAAAGATCTGGATGAAAGATCTGTTTCCCGACACCTTCATGTCCCTCCCACTGCAAGGACAACGGTAATCCCGCCGGCAGCATTTGGAAGGATTAATGAGTGTTTGTGGAGCCCTCTCAGGCCTGAAGATGAAAGACAGACTCTGAGCACACAGGCTAATTGATGTTTGTTATTCGGAATGTTTCGCTGAAGGAGTTTTCTCCACATAATGAACTCTCATCCGAGGGCTGGCAGGAGGATGGGGAAGCTGAGCAGCCTCCAGTGTGGTCTCTTAGACCCTCAGTTCTTCTGCAGTCATTTCAAACATGTCAAGTTTCTGCTCAGCAATATTCACCCGTGCCAGAGCATGGACTGAAGATGGTATATGACCCTCAGAGTGTGTCTACTTACAGTCAAAACAACCATTTCATTCCATTTATTTGGTTACTAAAGTAAATATGTAGGCAAATAAATAATAAATGCATGTAAACCTTTGATGAGCTAAATGATTTTTCTATCTATTTTTTTTTAATTCTGTGTGTATATCAGTGTGTGTGTGTGTGTGTGTGTGTGTGTGTGTGTGTGTGGTGGTACACATGCACCTGAGTGTTCCTATGTGAACTTTCTGTGTGTAAGAGCCAGAGGTTGAGGTCTACTGTCTTCCTTGATTGCTGTCCACACTGTTGTTTCAAACAAGGCCTTTCATCAGGACCTGGGCCTTGTAGGTTGAGCTAGTCCTATTGTCTAGCAAGACCCAGAGATCCTCTGATCCATCTCTCTCCAGCAAGGTTACAAGCCATCACATGCAGACATTGTCTGTGGTTCTAGGCCTTGAGCTTGGGTCCCCACACTTGCAGAACAAGCACATTGACTACTGAAGACATTTCCTCTTTAGTTTTAAACAGTCTTGAGACAACTGCTTTTGTAGATATCAAACATGTACACCTTGCATTGTGTCTTTGATTTGAATTTATGTTCCAATAAGGCACTTTCATAGTCTAAAGGCTCAAAGGAGAACCAAATCAATTCACTCATACTCCATAATTAGCACTATTTTTATTTTATTTTTTTCCCCCCAAGACAGAGTCTTTCTGTGTAGCTTTGGCTGTCCTGGACTTACTTTGTAGACCAGACTGGCCTCGAACTCAACGAGATCCACCTGCCTCTGCGTCTAGAGTGCTGGGATTAAAGGCATGTGCCAGCACCACCACCCAGCTATTTTATAGCTTTTAACACACTGACAAGTATTGACATTGATTCCTTGACCTCTGCCCCCAAACCTTACATCCCTTTTAGAGATACGTGAGAATGTTAGGTGTCCAAGTCTGAACTCCTTACCTGAGGATGACACTAAAAATTGTTCTTGGTGGTGGTTGGTTGGTTGGTTGGTTGGTTGGTTGGTTTGTTGGTTGGTTTGTTGGTTGGTTGGTTGGTTGGTTGGTTGGTTGGTTGGTTGGTTGGTTGGTTGGTTGGTTGGTTGGTTGGTTGGTTGGTTGGTTGGTTTGTTGGTTGGTTGGTTGGTTGGTTGGTTGGTTGGTTGGTTGGTTGGTTGGTTGGTTTGTTGGTTGGTTGGTTGGTTTGTTGGTTGGTTGGTTGGTTGGTTTGTTGGTTGGTTGGTTGGTTGGTTTGTTGGTTGGTTGGTTGGTTGGTTGGTTGGTTGTTGGGTTTGTTGGTTGGTTGGTTGGTTGTTGGTTGGTTGGTTGTTGGTTGTTGGTTGGTTGGTTGGTTGGTTGGTTGGTTGGTTGGTTGGTTGGTTTGTTGGTTGGTTGGTTGGTTGGTTGGTTGGTTGGTTTGTTGGTTGGTTTGTTGGTTGGTTGGTTGGTTTGTTGGTTGGTTGGTTTGTTGGTTGGTTGGTTTGGTTGGTTGGTTTTTCAAGATGGGGTTTCTCTGTGTAACAGCCCTGGCTGTCCTGGATGTGCTTTGTATGCCGGGTAGGTCTCTAACTCTCAGAGATCCACCTGCCTCTGCCTCCCAAGTGCTGGGATTAAAGATGTGCACCACCATGCCCAGCAGCTGTTGTTATTTTGAGGGAGAGAGACAGAGACAGAGACAGAGACAGAGACAGAGTGGTGTATGCTATGTGCACTCCCATGTGTGTACCCACATACTGAGTTCAGGCACTCTCAGTCTCACTTTATTTGCCTGAGACAAGGCCTCTGGCTGAAGATAATGCTCACCATTTCAGCAAGGCCAGCTGGCCAGTGAGCCACTCAGCACCTCAGGCTTACACAGACAAGTACTCTCCTATGCACTGAGGTGTCTCCTTGGCCCTTGGCCCTGAACTTCAGATCTTCAGGGCTCTACCTTCCAAGGGCCAGGATTATCGACATGCTCCACCATGTCTGGTTTGTGTGATGCTGTGGATCCAACCCATCTGAGCCACATCTACAGCCCTTGTTTCTCCATCGGTGCAAACATCTGTCTATGCAGACTTAGGGAGAGAGTTCAGAGCAGAGGCATGTTGTATGTGTACGCCAGGGATGCTGCCCAGATATGGGTGGGTAGAAGTTAGTCTTCCCTACTCTACGTCTCTTACACTAAGCAACCTAACAATTTGTCCTTCTCTTTCTTCCGTTTGTCCATCATGATCCCTAGTACTAAGTTCAGAGAGCTATTCCAAACTCACTCCCAAGAATATCCTAAGCTAAAGCTGAGTTGGTAAATTGCTAAGTCAGCAGATAAAAACATTAGTCATCAGAAATTAAATACTGCACCTTCCCAGGTTTCTGGGAAGGTGTCAATCATCAGACTAGCAAAGGAATGTCGATAAGGACTGGAACTTACTCATCCTTGACATTAGTCTCTCCACCATAATTTCACCAACCAAGACACAGGCCTGTTGTCCTGACTGGACTCTTTCTAAAGAATGTGCGTTTGGAGAAGTAACTCTGGCAAACTCCCCTACGTATCTGCCAAGTCTCCTGAATTTCAATAGAAAACTCATAAGGGGTCAGGCAGTGGTGGCGCACATCTTTAATCTTAGCACTCGGGAGGCAGAGACAGGCAGATCTCTGTGAGTTTGAGGCCAGCCTAGTCCAGGATAGACAAGGCTACACACAGAGAAACCCTGTCTCAAAAAAACAAAAAAAAAGAAAAAGAAAGAGGGAAGGAAGGAAGGAAGGAAGGATGCACGTAAGGGGCTGAGGAGATGACAGTGGTAAATTGTTTTGTGTGCAAGCATGAGGACCAGTGTGCAGAGCCCTGTGACCCACAGAAAAGAGCACTCACGTGCGTCTGTGCACCTGCCATCTCCAGCTGGCAAGTCAGAGCCATTGACATCCCCTGAGCTGAGTCCAACTGAGTCACTGGCAGTGAGAGGCCATGCCTGAAACAGTAAGTAGAAGGCAATTCAGACAGTCATCCAATGCCAGCCTCCGGCCTCCTCATATACTCATGCACTTGTGCATGTGTGTGAACACACACACACACACACACACACACCACAGTTGAATCTGGGCTCATGGTGGGCTCCTCTGCAAGGTAAGGCAAAGGTCCATGCTCTCCGTCTCCCCTTTCTTTCTTCTTCTTCTTCTTCTTCTTCTTCTTCTTCTTCTTCTTCTTCTTCTTCTTCTTCTTCTGTTTTTCAAGACAGAGTTTCTCTGTTAGCCTTGGCTGTCCTGGACTCGCTTTGTAAACCAGGCTGGCCTCGAACTCACCGCGATCCACCTGCCTCTCGTCCGGAGTCCTGGGCTTAAAGGTGTGTGCCACCACGCCCGGTTCTGTCTCCTGTTTCTATCTCCCCCACTTTAATCCAGAGAAACAATCCTCAGGCCTCCTTTGTATAAATCCACTTTGAAACTCCCCTCCTTCATTCTTTAAACATGACATTATAGTTTAAAAAGAAAATTATCTGAGCTGGGTGCCAATCAGTAGAATTTTGTATTGAGTATTTGGCTTGGATTTATTTCCCAATAAAACTCTTTCCTGGCCTAAAGACCTGGTAGCTTGGAACTGTAACCCCAGCAACTCAGAAGGCTGGGGCAGGAGGATCACAAACTCAAAGCCTGCCTGAAATACAGAGTGAGGTCAAGTCCAATCTAGATAACCTACTGGGAAGATGTGTCAACAAGTAAAACGAAGGCAGAGGGTACAGCTTAGTGGGCGAGCACTTTCCACACCACGTGGAAGGCCCTGGGTTTTATTTCACTTCTCTCATGATTAAAAAAAAAAAGTCTCACAGGTAGGGATCAGAAGACAGTATGATTGCATTCCTTCTATGGGTGGCTCTAAATTTTGAGCTGACACTTGGAGGGCCAGAGATGAGTGGGAGGCTATCTAAACCAGCAGCGGGCCCTTGACATGCTTCAGCTACGCAGGCGCAAACAACACAGGGGCGCCTGAAGGAGGCTACGGGATCCAAGCAATACAAACACCCGTCCAGAAATCCGACTTTAAAAAACATAAAATTATGTGAAATACCGTAAGATCATCATCTCCAACAAAAGACGCTAGACAGTAAAAAGGCCGTATTACAGACTCGGTTGGAGGAGTGGCTTCTGGTCAGCTAACAATTCTGTCCAGCTAAGGCTTCATTCATATCGCCCTGGGAGCAGTACTGGCTTATCTTGTCCTTAGCTCTCCCTGTTATAAACGGAAGAAAGTGCGTCTGGTTTGTGTGCAAGTCGCCATTTAAGCCTTCAGAGATGGAGAATTGGTTTGTTTTTCCAAAAGCAACAAGAGCTTAGACTCAGCACTCCCCACCACCACCCACCCTCCCAGCCTCCTTCCTGTGCATGCTCCCTTTTCTGGTCAGCTTCAGCTCTTACGGGAAGATCTGTGTACAGGACAGCTTCTAAATCCTAGTTCGAGCACAGCTTCTTGCTGGGTTTTTGTTGGGAGTTTCCATTTGATTGTTTCCTGGTTTTGCCCCAGCTGCCACAAATTCTTCATCCTCCTGCCTCAGCTTACAAGGCTAGCATTGCAAGATGCCGTACCTTGTCTGACTTTTTTGTTTTTAACATCAAATATTAACTAAAAACAGGTTTCTCCTTTTTTTAAATTTTGTTTTGGTTTTTTTGGGTTTTCGAGACATGGTTTCTCTGTGTAGCTTTGGCTGTCCTCGATGCACTTTGTAGACCAGACTGGCCTTGAACTCAGAGCGATCCACCTGCTTCTGCCTCCCGAGTGCTGGGATTAAAGGCCTGAGCCACCACACCCGGCTCTCTTTTTTAAAAAACAACCTTTAAGTTGTACAGCTACCAAAGCAACAAACTGGACAGTGTAACTCCAAAAAGACTGACAGACAACCCAGGTCCCCAGATCACTGGACTCTCCTACCACTTCCGTGGACTCAAGAGAGCCATTTTAGCTTCCTCGGCTCTTCTGTTTTCTCATGTTCGGAGTGAGTTACTAGATGAAAAGACTTATGCAGTTCCTTCTAATGCAGGATTTGCAGCATCTCTTCAGAAGAGAAATGGCTTGGGTTTTTTTATTATTATTATTTTGTTGTTGTTGTTTTCCCCAAGAACCTTCAAATAAGTGTTGCCATGACAACCCAGGCCCACTGAAAATTTGTAAGTCAGAGCTGCTAAACACTAAGGGGTGGAAGGTTGACTTCAGCTCTGTTGCAGCAAACCTTCTGCTGGAAGGAAGACGCGTCATGGTCTTTGTATGTGGGAGTCTAAACAAATGGAGGTGCTGCTGCTTGTCAGCACAGCTAAGGGAATGCAGAGTCAATGTCACTGTTCCCCAAAAGGGCGGCCATTCCACACATTTAGAATAGCAGGGAGTCTGGTCAACTCTCCTCTGCAAAGGCCCACTCTCTCTGTCTCCCAGTTCTAACTCCCCCACTTTAATCCAGAGAAACGAGACAATCCTCTGTATAAATCCATTTTGAAACTCCCCTCCTTGATTATTTAAACATGACATTATAGTTTTTAAAAAAATTATCTGAGCTGGGTGCCAATCAGTAGAATTTTGTATTGAGTATTTGGCTTGGATTTATTTCCCAATAAAACTCTTTCCTGGTCTAAAGACCATACATTTAGAATAGCAGGGAGTCTGGCCAGTAGCTACTTGGCTTCAGAGAGAGGTCTCAGCTAAGAAGCAGAGAAGCAGCCGGGCATGGTGGCACACACCTTTAATCCCAGCACTTGGGGATTGATGTGAGTTTTAGGCCAGCCTGGTCTACAAAGTAAGTCTAGGTCAGCCAAGGCTACACAGAGAAACCCTGTCTCAAAAAAACAAAAGAAGAATAAAAAGAAGAAGAGGAGGAGGAGGAAGAAGAGGAAGAGGGGGAGGAGGGGGAGGAGGAAGAGCCTTGGTTCTCAACCCCTGGGTCATGACCCCTTTGAGGTCAAACTACCCTTTCACAGGAGTCAGCTAAGACCATCATAAAACATAGATATTTATATTATGGTTCATAACAGCAGCAAAAATAGTTTTATAGCTGGGTGTGGTGGAGCATGCCTGTAATCCCAGCAGTCGAGAGGCAGAGGCAGGTGGATGACTGTGAGTTTGAAGCCAGACTGGTCTACAAAGTGAGTCCAGGACAGCCAAGGCTACACAGAGAGACCCTGTCTCGGAAAAACCAAAAATAATAATAAATTATTATTTTATGGTTAGGGATCACCACAACATGAGAAAACTGTATTCAAGGGGTGCAGCCTTAGGAAGGTTGAGAGCTGCTGCCCTACACTTAGAGTTTAGTCTTTCATCTGCTGTGTTATGTGACTTTGGACAAATTACTTCGTTTCTCCAAGCTTGAGCCTCTGTTGTAGATGACAGTTGCCACTGTTCTGAAGTGTCACACCAGCAACATACACAATGCCTTCAGGAGTGCCTTACACAGACTAAACAGCCCATGCATTACAGCTCTCTCTGTCCCCCTAGCTCCCTGGGGGTGGCCTATGACAACCCCTAGAAAATACTGCTGGGAATCATCTTGCATTGCCAAGGGAGATAGATCCACATTCCCTCAGCATCCTCCTGGGAAGGAATTACAGCTCCTGAGGGCTGGCTCAAGAAGGAAGGGTGCAGGGAAGGTTGTCTCCATCCATCCAGGGCCTGGGCTGACTCACTCCCCTGGCCAGAGGGGAGGGAAGGACCCAGCCAACCAGGAAGAACTTTAGGAATGAAGAAATTAACCCGTGAAGTGACGTGGCAGTTATCAACGTGCTGATAACAGCTGGCTGGGGTGGGGAGAAGCATGTGCCTTATAAAATAAAACAGAAAAAGAAAGAAAGAAAAAGGAGCACTCGCTGTACTGGATGAAGCAAGCCAGCTGGGGGATAGTTAGGCCCATACTCCCTTTAAGGCCATTTATTTGTCTTCCTGGGATGGACCGTGTGGGGAGGTTAATTGTGCCAACGTAAAAGGCGTAGAATAAGAAAAACCAAACTGCAGACTGTCCCATGACTATCAGGTCTCTGTCAGCTGATGCTTACATGGTCACCTTTCATCTACCAAGCCAGAAGGATGATTCTAGAAAAAGTCTTTTCACTAATAGTGTCTACATAAACAGAGTGCTCCCTCCCAGATCAAAAGAGAAGGAAGAAGCCCACAGGAGACACCATGGCAACTGTCCTCCATGGAGTTCAGGATTTCAAATCAGGGTCTCCCGGGGAGACTCATACTCAGGGACCTCATGGACTTCACAATTTAGGGGTCTCAGA
The DNA here is from genome assembly GCF_903995435.1 of Acomys russatus. Taxonomy (NCBI): domain Eukaryota; kingdom Metazoa; phylum Chordata; class Mammalia; order Rodentia; family Muridae; genus Acomys; species Acomys russatus. Next base: position 57,133,376 of record NC_067145.1, read on the forward strand.
GGAAAGAAAAGTCAGGAAAGCAAATGTTGCCTGTATGTGGGCGATGTCTTATCTCTGTGTGGCTGTCTATTATTAAAAATAATGGGTCAAAGGATCATATCATTAGGTAGGAAGAGGTCATTATTTGTTACACCACTCACTTTAAAGGGGACTCCTTGGAGCACAGGAGAGTGACTAAAGGTAATTAGGAAGGAGACTGAACTGTCACAGACATTCCTGGTGACCCTGTGCAGCGTGGTGGGAGTCAAGCAGATTCCCAGCAGCAAGCATGTAATGTTGAGAATTCTGCCTCTGAGAGCGCTAGACTATGGTGCTATGTCTTGGACATCAGTCTCCTGTAAAATGAGTCTTGCAATATTCATCTCTAAGAGGTCGTTCCTCATCTAAACAAAGGTGAGGCTAGACCAAAGGATTCCTAAGATTCCAGAGTTAACGTAAGTATTTGCCTAGCATATGTGAGGCCCTGGGTTTGTTCTCTCCGTAGCAATACAACACACACACAAACACACACATACACACACAGAGAGAGAGAGAGAGAGAGAGAGAGAGAGAGAGAGAGAGAGAGAGAGAGAGATTCCTCTTTGTAAGGATTTAAGAAAATTGCCGGGCGTGGTGGTGCATGACTTTATAATTCCAGCACTTGGGAGACAGAGGCAGGCAGATTGCTGTGAGTTAAAGGACAGCCTGGTCTACAAAGTGAGTTTAGGACAGCCAAGGCTACACAGAAAAACCCAGTCTCGAAAAACAAAACAAAACAAAAAAAGAAAGAAAGAAAATTAATGCAGCCAGACACAGTGGCACACACTGTAATCCCAGCACTCTAGGAGGCAGAGGCAGGCAGATCGCTGTGAGTTCAAGGCCAGTCTGGTCTACAAAGTGAGTCTAGGACAGCCAAGGTTATACAAGGAAACACTGTCTTGGAAAAAGAAAGAAAGAAAGAAGGAAAGAAAGAAAGAGAGGGAGAGAAAGAAAGAAAGAAAGAGAGAAAGAAAAGAAAAACAAAGAAAGATTATTAATGCATTGAAATTTGTGTGAGAACACTAAAGTTTTAATAATACAAAAAGAGATAACCCAACGGTTACGTGCACTGCTCTTGCAGAGGACCCAGGTTCCATTCTCAACACCCACAATGTAGCTCACAACATCTATTACTCCAGGGGTTCAGACATCTTCTTCTGAGTTGTGTCGGCACCAGGCATACACACAGTGCACATAGATGCAGGCAGGCAAGATAGTAATACACACAAAATGAAATTAATCAGAGCAAGGAGAAGAGGAGGAGGAGGAGGAAGATGACAACTACAGTAACAGTGACAGGTCTCCCGTGTCAGTGTTTTTTCAATCTGTAGAAGTGCAATAAGAATATTTGGTAGGAATAAACATCAGTTGAAATATTGCAAGAGTGTGGCTGGGGCAGTAGCCAGTGGTATGCAAGCCCCCAAGTTGGAAATCCAACACTACAAAAGATAAGAATAAGGTAAGTTTGTGACTTCGGTCAATAAACTGCTTTATAATAATAAGTCAGGTGCTCTAAAGGTCATCCTTAGTAGTTACTCTGAACAGCTCTTGGTACATGTCGGCAGTTCCAGTGCTTGGAAAATAGAGGCAAGAGAATCAGGGTTCAAAGTCAACCTCAACTATATATTGAGTTTAATGCTAGCCTAGGCTACCTGAAAGCCTATCTCAGATAAAGTTGTTTTGCTATTGTTGATGTTGTTTTCTAGAAACATCTATCCACCTCAAACTTCTGACACACCCCTGGAATGAGAGGATCAGAATTTACAGAGATCCATATGTTAATAGCTAAATGTTGAAGATAGAGATTACATTTAAGGGGCATGTGCCATCCTGAAAAGATGAGAAAGGAAGGAAAATAAAAAGAGAGGACCGAATTCTAAGCAAAATGGAGGGAACAGGAGAAAAATCAAAGTGAATCTGTTTCTCCTGTTGGTGCTGGAAACACAAAACCAACCAGAGAGGAGTTCACTTCCAGAGTCAGCTCTGGGTAGGACTGAAGCTCATCCTGGGCCTGCTGGGAGAAGGAAGGGCCAAGGCCCAGCATGCTGACACAGGGGGTAGGGGGGTGGGGGTGGGGGGGTCCTCCGCCTGTAGCTCGAGCACAGTGGAGCACCACTGTAGAGAGTAGTATTCTCTGGGCAAATGAGGAGGCACCAAAGGGTGCCTAGAAGGCCGGGCCAATACCACCTGCAGCAGACAGAGGAGCCCCCAGGCAGGACAGCTGAAGCCTCCAGGGGCCTGCTCTTCTCCCCACCCTGGTCTTTGCATAGGCCAAAGGACAAGCATGTCCCCAGGGGAAGCACTTCCTGCTTCCGGGGAGGCTGGAACAGACACCCTCTCCTGCTGCGGCCAAGAAATCTGTTTATGCTCTCAAGGTGTGTGTGTGGTAGGGGGGCGAGGAGGGAGAGATCTGAAAATGTTGACAAAACTGTAGTTAGTTTTTTGGGTTTTTTTTTTTTTTTTTTTTTTGTCGTCTTTGCCTTTTTGCTTTTCATCTTCTTGCCTTTTTATTGTTGGTCTGGTTTATCTTGTTTGTTTGAACTTTCCAGGCTGACTTGTATGTGAGATGACCTTGGACTTTTTGGACTTGATGCTTCTACTTCCCCAAGGTTGGGATTTCAGGTCTGCGGGCCTCCCACCCCCCCATACCTGCTGGTGGTTGCTGGTTCTGAGACCCAACCTGGTTTCCTGCTCCAGTGCCCAAGTCGCTGTCCCGGAAGTACAGGCATGCGCCACCAGGACCCTCCTTTGTACTTTCTTATTGTTTTGGTTTTTGGAGACCATCTTATGTGTCCCAGGCTGACCTTGAATTCCTGATCTTCCTGGCTTTGCCTCCCAAATGCTTGAACTATCACACCTGGCTTTGTATGTTTTTAAATTATTAAAATAAATCTGTTCCATGTATAATAAGAACAAACTTTCTTTTTAAAAAATGAAAAAAAAAAATCTGACTACTGAAGCCAAAATAATTGTTACTAAGATTCAAAGTCAATGTCATCCGTGATAAGAAACTGTCTTGGTTTAATCCCAGCACTCGGGAGGCAGAGGTAGGCAGATCACTGTGAGTTCGAGGCCAGCCTGGTCTACAAAGCAAGCCCAGGACAGCCACGGCTACACAGAGAAACACTGTCTCAAAAAAACAAAAAGAGAAAAAGAAAGAAAGAAGAGTCTTGGACCTCAGGAATTTTTTGCTTTCAGAAGTCAGCTGTCCTTGCCTTTTTTTAGTATTTATTTATTTACAACAGTAGATGCTTGTGCCTAAGACATCAGGATAGCTATAAAGTCCTTGAGGGCAGAAACTGTCTTGTCCCTCTAGCACTCTTTGCATTGCATAAGCAGTGTCTGTTAAAGAGCATCAAAGCCTTCCTCCCCTGTCCATCCCCAGCCATGTGCCTGCCCCGTCCCCACCTCCTGTCCTTGGCACTTGCCAGGACTCTTACGTCATTACCACTTGTTATTCTAGAAAATGAAAGAGCTGCTGATCACTGTCCTCTAACCAGGCACAGCCACCACGTGTGAGTCTTCCCAAGGGCCCTGGTGTGTGAAGGCAGTCTCTGCACGTGGGGGACGGTGACTCCAACCCCATAGTTAGCCTCCTTAGGCCTGGCAGCCTGGTGCTCCGTTCACATAATAACAATATTAACCCTCAAACTGCTGTTTCCACGAACCTCTTCAAAGGCTTTTACAGCCATTAATTAATTAAGGCACAGCCCTGCCCTGGTGACTACAGTTATAATTCTCACTTAACACGTGGAGAAACTGAGGCAAGTGTTGAGTTAGCTGCTACATGCCAGAGTCAACTACTGGACCAGACTCTAAAGCAACAGGTGCCTGGTTCTGTGTTTAAGCCACTATAGGCCATCATATGCCCTGCTGCATGGGCTGCCTCAGGCCTTTTCCCAATAGTGGGAACTTCCCAGGCTGCCGTGTACCTGAGATGACCTTGGACTTTTTGGATTTGATGCTCCTATTTCCCCAAGGTTGGAATTTCAGGTCTGCACCCCCCCCCCATGCCTGCTAGTGGTGGCTGCGTTACCTAACCTGGTCCCCCCCCCTCCAATCCCTCCACAGAACTGCTTTTGAGAATGACTTCAATTCCTTCACTCAGTACTTTTGTACGTCACCAGGCTCAAGTTGAGTTCCGCTTCAAACAGAGACAGCCAAAAAAGCACAACAGGGGCAAGTGGAGGCGTGAGCACACAGGCGTGTGTGTGTGTGTGTGTGTGTGTGTGTGTGTGTGTGTGTGTGTGTGTGTGAGAGAGAGAGAGAGAGGGGGGGGGTGGGGACTCTCTTATTTATTTATGCCATGGAACTCATGTGAAGGTCAGAGAACAACTCATGTGTGTTGTTTTGATTTGTTTCCTTCCACTACATGATTTCCAGGGTTTGAACTCAGGTCAGCAGGCTTGGTAGCCTTTACTAGCTGAGCTGTTTTCCATTTGTTTCTAGAGATGGGGTCTCTCTCTGGGACCTAGGACTTACTGATTGACTGAGTGTCCCCAACAATTCAGTGTCTGCCTCCCCAGCCCTGGGATTACAAGCTTGTACTACATTGCATGGTGGTTTGGTTTTGTTTAGGGGAGGATGTTTTATTTTGTTGTTGGTTTTTACCATGGCTACTAGGGATCAAACTCAGATCCTTGCATTTGCAACAGCAAGCACCTTACCAGATGAGCATGTCTCTAGCATCCACCTGCACAACATTAGTATAAAGACTAGAGTGTCTCTCTGTTCACTACGGTCTGTGAGCACAGCGGAGGAAGAATGGCAGTAGTGGGTCTCAAAGACGCCTCTGCAAGTGTTTGTAAGGATAACAGAGTCAAGGTAGTAAGCACATTCCATACTATGCATGCAAGAAGGCAGAGATAAAAAGGAGGAAAGGTTAGGAATCTGGTGAAAGAAAGGTCAACTTGAAGAAAATTATGTTTATTGACTTTTAAGTAAGACAGCTTTCCATGGCTCAGAATCACAATAAATTTCAGATAATGCTTCTTGGCAAGAAACTTGGGAAATCCTAGCTAACTGAGCAACTCAATCAAAAGCGCACAGAGGCCATGGCACCTATGCTTTAAAAAGAGAGAAAATACAGTGTACCCGCCAAGACAATCTTGGTGGTCCGTGCCTGTGATGGCAGCTCTCAGGAGGCAGAGGCAGGAGTGAGCCAGGCCTACCAGTGGGATCAAGCCCAGACAGATACATAGTGAGGAAAAGAAAGGAAAAAGAAGGAAGAGAGGGGGAGAAGAGACAGGAAAGGGCAGGACAAATCTTGGGGCTGGAGACATTAGCCTGTGGTGGAGCATCTGCCTAGACTCGGCTTCAGTCCCAATTCCAGAGTATCTAACTTTGTTCCAAAAGAAAATACCTGGGGAAAAATCATGAATATTTAAGTCACAGTGTCCTTCCTTTATTATTACTCATGAGATATATTCATGCATAGTAAACATTTTAATTTATATTTTGCTTGTTTTGATTTTGTTTGTTGTTATTAGTATGTGGGTGTGGGGGAGTGAGAGAGAGAGAGAGAGAGAGAGAGAGAGAAGAGAGAGAGAGAGAGAGAGAGAGAGAGAGAGAGAGAGAGGAGAGAGAGAGAGAGAGAGAGATGAAACATTCTTGGTTGGCTTTGAACCATGAACTTAAACATGTACCATGCACAAAACAACTTGAACTCCTGGTCCTCCTGCCCCCACCACCCAGTGCTGGGATTATAGTCCTGTTCCACCTTACCCAGTGATTTTATCTTTGAAATAAAGTTTTCAAAAGCCCAGTCAGGCATGAAACTAACCATGTAGTCCAGGCTGGCTTTGAACTTCTGATCCTCTTGCTTCAGCCTACAGCTTTGGAATCACTGTTGTGTCACCAAGCCTAGCCTGTTTTGTATCATTATTTGCTCAGATTGGACACTGTAATCCAAGCAGAAAACTTCACAATATAGTCACGTGAGCTGAGGATTGGGATCATAAACACAATGGAGATATGAAAGTAACTGTCTACGAAACAGCTTTAGAGCTGGGCAGTAGTGGTGCACGCCTTTAATCCCAGCACTCGGGAGGCAGAGGCAGGTAAATCACTGTGAGTTCGAGGCCAGCCTGGTCTACAAAGTGAGTCCAGGACAGCCAAGGCTACACAGAGAAACCCTGTTTCAAAAAAACAAAAAACAGAAGTTTGAGTGGTGTGCTCAAAGACAGGAATTGAGGGCAGAGAACATGCCGGCAGGGAAACAGCTGGTTCTCTTCAGTCCTGGACGCGTCTGTGTTTCCATCCATGCACCTAAATAACTAGACAACAGTTAACACTTAGCTTTGTTGGTTCTGATTTTTTGACATAGGATCTCATACACATTTAGTATTTATGTATTTATGTGTCATGCATGTGCATGTGTGTGGAGGTCAAAGGAGACTCTAAGGGACTTGGCTCTTCCTTCTGCAATGTGCATCACAGGGATTGAACTCGGGACTTTACATTTAGCAGCAAATGCCCTCGCCTCATCTCAACAGCCCAAATTTAATTTTTTTTCTTTTATAAAGAAAATAGTAATCAACTTCATTTATTATTTATTTGTTTATTTATGTGTTGAGTTTTGTGTCTGGGTGGGGGACTTTGTTTTTAATGAGGGAGACAGAATCTCACTTTGCTGCTTAGGCTGGCTGGTGCTCACTATGTAGACAGAGGCTGGCCTAGAGAGGTCACTATGTAGATCAGGCTGGCCTCAGACTCACAGCAGTCCCCTTGGCTCAGCCTCCTGAATGCTGGAATTACAAGCACGAACCACAGCCTGCATAGCCTGCGTATCATCCACCACCCATACACACATACCCCCTCCCTCCCTGCCCTACCCCACTTCCTCACCTCCCACCCCTGTCTTCCAGTGCTTATCCTCTAGAAACTAGTGAGGTTCAGCCTCCTCCTGTCATTTGCCCTTCTCTCTCTTTGGTCCTTATGTCTCACCTTCTCCTTGTCCCTGTCTGTCTCTTTCTCTGCCTCTGTTTCTCTCTGTGTCTCTGTCTCTGTCTGTCTGTCTGTCTGTCTGTCTGTCTGTCTGTCTCTCTCTCTCTCTCTCTCTCTCACACACACACACACACACACACACACACACACAAAGGGTCTCACTTTAGAACTCACTGTATGGCCCAAGATGGTTTTGAACCCATTACCCTCCTTCCTTGATGTCCTGAGTACTCAGGTAATAGGCGTGAGCCACCACATGATGCCAGTGTTTTTTGTTAAGCTCATTTGCCCATGAAAACAAAACAAAACTGATGCATCTAGCTGCATGGAATGTGAGAGAAAGGTAAAACCCTGATAATAAGAAGAGAAGCAGGCACAATCATCACCCACCACCCACCCACCCACCCTCAACCCCCACCGCCTCAACCCCACCCCCACCCCCGTTCACAGTCCACACTGACAGATCCACTGGTGGGCTCTGCACTGTGGACAAGCTAATGCCAGCCTCCAAGCAGCAGAATGCCCCCCAGGACAGCTCAGAGCCATTGACAGTGGAGGTTGGAGGCAGGTACCAGCGGTAGGAGTGGGGACTAGGGGTTCAGCTATTCATTACTGTGCACTTTCCAAATGCCCAGCATCCCACCAACACCTACACACACCCCAGCCTCCCATCTTCCCAACACCTCCAGGAGATGGGCTGTCTTTATTTTCAGCAGAAGAAACTGTGACTACATGAGATCGAATGGCTGGCCTGGGCTCACCTCACTGGCAAGTGGTACAGCTGCCTGATACCTAAGCATCCTGAACTTTCACAAATGTTGCACCAGCCCCACCTCTCACCCCTCCCTGCCCCCAGGTGTGACGCTGGGTCAGGACGGCCAGCCACAGTCTCATCCTGAACTCCTTGGGGAACCAATTATTTCTCCCGGTGGTCAGAGCAAAGTGTTACAGAAAGTGAGCAGAAAATGACCAAATACATTCCTGGCAGTCCTTGCTGGATAGGCAGTTGGTGAGAGAGGAAACAGCAGTAGTCAAAGGACGTGAGACACATGTGCTTTATCTTTTAAATCTAATGACAAACCTGATTAAAAAAAAAAAAAAAGACACCACACACCCTACCATACTTCCCCAAGGCTTCACCTGACACGGGATTTCCACACCACATGCTCCCTCCATAGACAAAAAGATCCATCTGCCACTCATTGAAACCTCTCTAATACCTGTGACTTTGGAAACCATCCCCCAAGAAAGTCCAGAACCCTATGGTGAGCTGATGGCATGGCCTGAAATCCCAGCTTCGTGGTGGGCAAACCACAACTTAAGATCACTCTGGGCCGCGGAGTGAGTTTCATGCAAGTGAGGGCAGCTTAGAGAGACCCTGCCTCAAAATAAGAAGGACAAGCAGGGCTGTGGGATGTAGCTCAGTGGTAGAGCATTTGCTTAGCATATGCCAGGCCCTGGGTTCAATTCCCAGTCCTAGAAATAAAAAACTTAAACAATAAGGTGTAGTTGTCTCAAGTCATCCTAAAACATGGGAGAGGTGTGAGAGAAGATTGCTCAGCTTCCAATTCAAAGCCAGGAGCAGCAAGGAGGGCTGGCACTTGCTGTACGGAGTGGGTATTTTCCAACTCTTTCCCCCCTAGAGAAAATCAGCCTAGAGTAGCCAAAGCTGTCAAGGCAACCGGGACATCTGAAAGCTGTAGCTCAACTTTCAACTTTCATCTCAGCCTTGCTTCTTTCCAAGGCACATTTGAGCATGAGAAACTGATGGGGTTATCTCCCCTGGTCAGAGTTGGGGGGGTGGGTGCAGCCTCTTTCCTCTGTGATGGTGCAGACCCAAGATTGGAGAGAGAGGACACTGTGGTAGGGAGGACATGGCCACCTTTGCTAATGGTCCCAATTATTACTTGCAGAAAAGCCTAACTGCCCATTCAGCAGAGTGATAACTCCCCAAAGGAGCATGGGAATGCCCCCAGTCATTCTCAGGGGAGTCAGCCCAGGCTGCCCCTGCCAGCATCAGATAACAGCTACATGATAACTTGCAGGTAGCTGGGCTGGAGCCGCCTGCTGTATTTGATCCTGGGGAGGCATCTGATTCCCTCCTAATGTGGCTTCTCTTTGATGTCTGAGATTCTGAGGCAGATAAGGAGGAGTCTTCAGAGGTGACTCCTCGTTCCTGACCAGCTTCATGCCCTGCTTGGCTTCTTTGGGGCTCTCTTGCAGCTCAGAGGACTTCCTCCTTTCCTGGAAGCCCCCACCCACTCTCAAGCAACCCCTTTCCCACAGTCCCCACCAGTTTCTAAAACAAGAGTCAAGGAAAGCCTTTCTCTCTCTCTCTCTCTCTCTCTCTCTCTCTCTCTCTCTCTCTCTCTCTCTCTCTCTCTCTCTCTCTCTCTCTCTCTCTCTCTCTCTCTCTCTGTGTGTGTGTGTGTGTGTGTGTGTGTGTGTGTGTGTGTGTGTGTTAAAGACATGTTTTTAATCCCAGCACTCACGAGGCAGAGGCAGGCGAATCGATGTGAAATCGAGGCCAGCCTGTCCACAAAGTAAGTCTGGGACAGCCAAGGCTACACAGAGAAACCTGTCTCAAAAAACAAATCAATAAACAAATAAAATAAAAGAAACTATCAGGCTGGACCTGGTCACACACCTAAAAAAAAAAAAAAAGAATCTTTGGCCACCAAACAGAAGTCTTGTCTTTGCTTTGCTGTTCTGTTGTTCTGAGGCTGACTCTCCTGAAGCCCAAGATGGCCTCAGACACACGACATCTCTAGAGATGATCTCGAACCTCTGACGCTCTTGCCTCTGCTTTCCAACTACCCGAGTGCTGGGTTATAAGCAGTGGTACCCTTATAAATCACCAAACTTGTCAGCTGTTGCGGATCGAGCCCAGGCCTTCGAACTCTACTAGCTGAGCTCCATCCCTAACCTATTGCTGTTACTGCCCTTTTCAGAGGTACTAGGAATCGAACTCAGGACCTTCCACGTAGGAGAGTACAAGTATGCCACTGCATCCTCTACCCTTAGCGTTACTTTCGGTTTGAGACCGTAATGCTAAGTTGTCCAACCTAGGATTGAACTTGCCTTACGGTGTCCCAAACAGGCGTGGGACTTGCAATCCTCCTGCTGCAGCCTCCCAAGTAGCTGGGGTTGCAGCCCGAACCACTTTGCCTAGCAACAAGAGTCCTTCTTAGGCAGCAGGTGGGGAAGGTGAGACACAGGGTCTTGTGTAGGTCAGGCTAACCTTGAACCTGCTGCAAAGCTGTGGCTTTAACTGCCTGATGGTCCCCTGCCTCCACCTTTCCAGGCCTGGAATTACAGCTCTGAGTCCCATGAGTCCCAAGGTGCCTGGCTGAGAAGGAGTTCATGTTTTAGGAAGACCAAGGTACAACGTGATGAAGACTTTGACTTCTAGAAGCTTCTATGGATTCTCCCTCTTCCCCTCACTGAACAGGATGTTCCCCGAGCGACTTTCACTAACTAATTCAGCACTGTGTGGCGTAGGTTGTAAACTCGATATCCTGTTGAGTATTCAATCACAAATATTTATGAGTTGGCCCGTTCTGGAGCTCCTTTCCCATTGCTGGCAGATAACTGGGAGTTGGCCAACCCTCCCAAGAAGGGGAGGGAAGGTGGCAGAACCAGGGGCTGCAGAAGTTAAGCTTGGCCTCTTCCTTGTCACTGAAAATCCCCGAACTTTCAGCATGAGGTGGGAAAGTCAAGAACAAGCGCCTTTGAACTTGTGCTCCTCCGTCAGCGACGTCCACCTCCCGAGTGCTGGGTCTGCAGGTATCACCACCACACCCTGTTTCTCTAGCGTTGGAGACTGGAACTCCTGGCCTCGTGAATACTAAACAAAGGCTTTGCCGGGCGCTGCATCCTCTGCCCTGCTCCCTCATCTCTGGCTGCTGTGAATGGATGCACAGCTCCTGTCACAGCTGCTGTCAGAGGTTTCATGGTTAACTCTGTTTCCCATAATAATCAAATTATGTTAATCAAATGTACGTGTGTGCACAGGAGGGCATGCAAGAAACTACACACACACAAACATACACACACACACACACACACTTAAGAACAACTGATACCTTGAGTATAAAAAATAAGATCAGTTAACAGGGTCTGATAAGCCAAGGAGGGGGCATCAAATACCAGGTGGAAGTCATGCAGTCTCTGGGCAGACCTAACTAACTACCATAGTTAGAAATGGGGGATTTTCACCAATCCAGTGACCTGGTTTTTCCCTCAGCAGGTAGGTTAGCTGCCTTTGTGGAGGTCAGGAAGTTTAGACGGGGCAAGATGGATGAGCCCTCTGATTTTTGCTGCTCTCCCTCCCACTAAGAATAACCACAAAGGCTGGACCACAGGACAAACTCCAATAGGCAAGGCTGCAGCATAATGAAAGGTAAGGTTCTTCCTTGCAGAATGACATTCTCGGTGCACTGGTTAGAGCAGGGGACCTTCAGTGAACAAGAAAATTCTAGGCCAGGGGCTGTGGATAAAGGCTGGTGGTGAAGTACCTGCCCAGCGTGTGTGAGATCCCTGGTTCAATCCCCAGCCCTGCAAGGGGAAAAAAAGAAAAAAGAAAAGTCCTGAACATCTGAGCATGGCTGTGCACACCTGTAATCATAGCACACAGAAAGCTACCCAGCAAGTCTGAGGCCAGCCTGGGCTACAAAGACTCTGAATCAAACAACAAAAAAGATCCTGGAAGTTTCCCCAGGGAAATAGCTAGCACCCTGAGGTCTGTGCCCAACTTCTTTAAACCTTGGCAAACATTTTATGGTTCCCAGCTCCCCTCCTAGGGCGGGCATGCAGCAGCTCGAGATAGCCCCTCCCTCCTGCTCCTTGGGGGCAAAGCAGCCTCAGCAGGTGTCTCTGGCTTTTTCTCCTGAGGCAAGACACAAATGCAGGTGCTCTGGCCTCTCCCTTTTTTCTCCCAAGTGGGAGTGGGTGGTTAGGGAGGTGCCCAGCCACTCCCTTCTGCCACCCAGGCCTGGTGGCCTAGGGAGGGCCCTCTGCTACCAACTCTTCCAAGTGAAACCTAGAGTCCAGAATCCAAGCTGTGCCCTCCCTTCCTGCCTTCCCACAAACCCATTTTGGGGAAGAGAATCATTCTGGCTGCCTCTAAGGATTTTTTTTTCCTAGAAATTTAAAAGGCTCCCTTGCCTGTGATAGACTCTGAACTCTTCCCACATTCCAGCAATTGAGCACTCGAGCTGGTTGACATCCAATGCCCAATGCCCAGCATCCATCTGACCTGGGGCAGAACCAACCTAAGCAGGGGCAGCCCTCCATCTCCTGGTGCTCCAGCCTGACCCCAGAAGCTCTCCTAGTTTGAGTGGGTAATTTTGCACACCACCCTAATGCTTTAACTTGAGAAACTCCCAGAGCCTCAGCCAGTCTGGACCACAGTAAGACTTTGAAGGGGCCAAGCTTTTCCTTCCCACATATGGGATAGAACAAAAAGGCAAATTCTCCAGGGACCTTCCGGGAAATGTACTAGGGTGGCAAAGCAGATTTCTTCTCAATGAGAAGAGAGCTTTAGCAGCTGAGCATGGTGGCCCTTAATCCCATCACTCAGAAGGGTGAGACAGGAAGACGATCATGAGTTCAAGACCAGCCTGGACTACACAGTGAAACCTTCTCTCAAAAATAAATAAATGTAGACCAGCAAGACAGCTCAGCAGCTAAAGGGGCTGGTTGGAGTCTGATGAGCTGAATCCAATCTCTAGGACACACTTTTTCTTTTTCTTTTCCTTTCTTTTCTTTTATTTATTTATTGGCTTTTTGAGACAGAGTTTCTCAGTGTGCATCACTGGCTGTCCTGGGCTCATTTTGTAGACCAGGCTGGCCTTGAACTCACAGGGATCCACCTGCCTCTGCCTCCCGAGTGCTGGGATTAAAGGTGTGCACCACCATGCCTGGCTCTCTTTCTTTTTTATTTTTGAGATAAGTTTTCTCTGTGTAGCCTTGGCTGTCCTGGACTCACCCTATAGACCAGGATGACCTCAAACTCATAGAGATCGGCCTGCCTCTGTTTCCCCAAAGTACTGGGATTACAGGCTTGCCCCACCACACCTAGCCGAGGCCTCACTCTCAAAAGTAGTCCGATGAGTTCTACATGTGTATCATAGCATACGCACATGCATACACACACAAAATAATTATCATTTGTAAGTAAAAAATAACATAGATTTCTATCTAGAATCTTTAATGAATGGTAGCAGAAAAATGAGCTAAAAACAAAACAAGAAAACAGAGGGCCCCTCCATGAAATCACTGCTATATAGATATACACAAATCCTTGTCCAATTTTTTTGTTTATTTAACAATGTTTTTTTAAAAAAAAAAAAGCCAGGAGTGGTCAGACATACCTGTAATTCTAGCACTTGGCAGGTGAAGCTATTGGGGATCAGGAGTTCAAGGTCATCCTGCCTCCGCTGCACAGTGAGTGTAAGGCCAGCCTGAGTATGTACGAAATGCTCCCGCAAAAGAACTAATAACTGAATATATAAATAAGTCCAAGGAACGTCAGGTGGGACTGAGGTGTCTACCATTCCAAACCCAGGCCCTCTGGGAATATCTGCTGCCCTGGAATACAGGAAACATATGGACATGATAGAAGGGAGCTGTTCAGGAAGATGATAGAGAGAGAGAATCCCGGAGCTTCCGAGCTCCTGCCTTTGCCTTGGACACCTGGAGGGGCGGCTGCAAGTGGGAGGGAGCAAAAGGTCCAGGTAAAAAGCAAGGTGAGATCCAGGCCTCGTGGCTGCTTGGAAGGCTGGACACAGGTTCAAAGCCTCCTGGGGATGCAGAATGAGTTCATGAGTTCAAAGGTAGCCTAGACGTTAGTAAGGAATATAAGGCTTAAAGAGAAAAGCTAGGGCTATAGTTCCATGGGGGAGCCCTTACATACATAGCAGTGTGCGTGGCCCTCAGCTCAATGCCAGCACTGAAAACTAAGAAAGCGGGGAGGGGGAGTTTGGGGTGTAGCTCCATGGAAGGGTGTTTGACAGACACAGGCAAGGGCCTAGGTTCAATCCCATCTACAACACTAGAACCAAAATCACAGAACACAGCAAGGCTAAGAGGCTGAGCAGCACTAACAGAAGTGGCCCAGCTGAGTACATCTATCCCCATCAAAAGACACTAACGCTTAATTTGGACTTTCTTTTAGGAGGAGGAGTCATTTTCTAAATAAGTAACTATAATTGTGGTGGAGGTGGAGGATCACATGCTTGAAGAGATCAGAAGAGGACATCAAATGTCTGAGACAGGCTCTCACAGAGCCTGGAGCTCACCAGTTTGGCTAGACTGGCTGGTCAGCAAGTCCCAGTGATCAGACTGTCTCTATCACCCCCACAGCATGGGACACCCCCCCACACACACACACACACACACACACACACGCACACCACTAAGCTTATGGAGCTGAACTTAGGTCCTCATGTTTGGGTAGAGAGCAATCTTCCTCCCTGAGCCATCTCCCAGCCCAGGTAGCTATAGTTTTTGAAGCATTAATGTAGTCGATTTTATCTTTCTTATTTGTTTATTCATTTATTTGTTTATTTAAGGCGGAGCATCACTATGTAGCCCTGACTGGCCTCAAACTCTCTATGTAGATCAGTAAGACCTGAAACTCACCAGCCTCTTTTTCCTAAGTGTTGGGATTAAAGGGGTGGTCCTCTATATCTAGAAAGATGGTTTATTTTAATCCAGATCAATGAGCCGTAGTCTACAGTGCTGGGATGGAAACCAAGCAGGCCTGTTGGAGCAGTAAGGTGGCTCAGCAGGTAAAAGGTAAAAGCAGCCACTGCCTGGTGATCTGAGTTTAATCCCTGGGACCTAAGAAATCAAAAGAGAGAACCAACTTCCCAAACTTTTTATCCTCTGTCCTCAAAGTACACACACACACACACACACACACACACACACACACACACATACACCTGCTTCTTGGCTGATCCACCACATCAATTGAGGGAAGATTTAAAAAAAAAAAAAAAAAAAAAGAGGAGGAGGACAGACGAAGAGAGCCATGGGCTGCAGCAGGATCCAAGCTGAAGCAGAGTTGATGCAGAGAGTGGGAGAGAAGAAAACCCATAGAAATGTACAATGGGCACACTCTATTCCTCTTCAGTTCTCGGCGGGAAAGAGCTCAAACCTCAGTCAGGCTGAACCTAGCTGAAGTTCCAAAAGTCCCAGCAACTTTCTGCAGGCAATCTGACCACTGGATACTTGGATGAAAAGGGCATTTTGCCAGAAACATTTGGCCTTGGACAATTTGGAATTATTCCTGAGAACAATCACTTTCATTAAGCCCCCAGCTGCCTTCCTTCCTCTAATAATCTGCCCAGCAGTTTGACTTTCTCCATCATGAAAGTGGAGTCTCCGTGGCTTTTTCTCTAGAACTCTTCACAGCACAGATAATAATCAACTATGTTGTATAACCTCTCTGAGAGGCAGGTTGACAGCTAGCTGAGATGGAAGCTGAGGCACTAAATAGAGGCGTCATATCTTAGAGACAGGGGAAGCCACAGACAAGAAAGCTGCTCACTTCCAGGAGCCTGCATGTTCTGGAATTATCTGGAATCATCAGACTCTAGAGCCTAGGGGATGAAGACTCCCATTCCCCTCTAGCCCCTGGACGAAGAGTGAGGATGTCTGTGATAGCTCCTTCCTGGAAGGGTGTCACCATCAAACGCTGTTATCCTGAAGATATGGTCCTTGCTACCTCACTTCCTGCGGCATTCCCTAAAAGCGGTGGAAATAGAACTAGATAAAGTGAAATTCCAAAGTGTCTTGCACAACTTCCAGGAGGTTCTCGGCTTCCTCTACACAAAGGTGAATGAGCATATTAGACCTACATGGGCCTTCAGAGATTTTTTTTTCCAGGCCATACTTCTGCTTATGGAGAAGAACAGAGTGTCCAAGGGTCAGGTGACCAGCTCAAGAACACTCCCAGGAGTATAAGGGGCCATCTTGGAATCCCAGGCTCCTGACCCCTCCACAATCAGGTAGCCCCTTGGTGCTAAGTATACAGGAAACTGCTACAGGCACAGTGATTATCAATTTGACCTCATAACTACAATCTGGGTGATTTAATACAATCAGCAATATTACCTCTGAAGTAAAAAACAAAAAACAAACAAACAAACAAAAAAACAGTTCAAAAGTCTTAAAAGAAACGCGGATTGTAATGGGGCTTGCTGCTAACACTTAGGATGCAGAGGCCGATAGCTATCTGTGATTTTAAGGCCAGCCTGGTCTAGACAATAAGTTCAGGCTCATCCAGTGCAATACAGTGAGACCCTGTCTCAGTAGGAGGAGGAGGAGGAAGAGGAAGAGAAGGAAGGAAAGGAAAGAAAGAAGAAAGGAAGGAAGTTCGTACAGTAGCAAGACTTAGAATTCCAGCTCTTGGGGAGTGAAGGCTGGAGGACTAACAAAGTTTGCGGCCACTTTGAGCTCCAGAGTGAGTTCCAGGTCAACTTGGGCCACAAAGTGAGACTCTGTCTATCACAAATAAACAAACAATGCCAGGCTCTACAAACTGAATCCAGGACAACCAAGATAACACAGAGAAACCCTGTCTTGAAAAACTAAGAAAGAACACACACATACCACTGAAATTTATTTTTAAAAATTTTTTGTTTGTTTTGTTTTTGAGACCATTTTTTTGTTGACCAGGCTGGCCTCTAACTCACATCAATCCGCCTGCCTCTGCCTCCCCAGTGCTGGGATTAAAGGTGTGCACCACCACGCCTGCCTACTGAAGTTTACAATATAGGCTTTTTTTGTGGTGGCGAACGCTTTAACAACAGCTACACAAAGGCTAAGTCTGGGGATCACAAGTCCGAAGCCAGATTAGGCAACATCCATAAGTCCTATGTCAAGTTAAAAGATAAGATAAAAATAAAAAACAAGATACACTTTCCTTCCTGCAAAGAATTCAACCCGTTTAAGTTTGTATTGAATTTTTTTGTGATAACATTTGAGTGCGCCAGGGAACCGCCGCAGAAGGGAATCCTACGAAGAAGCCTTTCGATTAGCAAAGCATCTTTTCACAGAGCCAGTAATTCCATCTGCTGTTCATAAATCAGATGTGCTCAATCTGCAGCGTGTCTCTGTCCTGAGGACTCACGTTATTCCAAGCTCAGCCCGGAGTCTGTAAAAGACGCTACTAAGGAAGCAGCTAGGAAAGGCAGCTCTGGAGTCGGGGAAATCCCGGCGATGGTCAGATGACCTGCTTCCTTCCTCAACCCTTCATCTCTTCCTCAAGCCTTCATCTCTGTTGCTCATTACCGGGACACAGCCCCAAGCATGAACTCTGCCGAGATTTTTATGGGAGAAAAGGAAAATCAACGGCTATCAAGGTCCATCAGTCTGTCCCACAGAGGGCCGGGCGTGGTGGCGCATGCCTTTAAATCCCAGCACTCGGGAGGCAGAGGCAGGCAGATCGCTGTGAGTTCAAGGCCAGTGTGGTCTACGAAGTGAATCTGGGATAGCCAAGGCTACACAGAGAAGCCCTGTCTCAAAAAAACAACAACAACAGCAACAACAACAAGTCTGTCCCAGAGAAGAGCAAATGGCATCAGCACTTGCCTTGCCTGCACAATGCCGTGGGGTTGATCTCCAACACAAGAAAAAAGAGCGGATGAAACAAAAACAAAACTATCCTCTTCTCATATATTCCAACATAAGGCAACATTCTAAGAGGAAACCACATGAGGAAGGATCCAAAATAGGCTCATAAAAGGTGGAAAGGAAGTATAAATTGATCAAGAGATTAAACTCTTTAATGGATGAACAGGTTGCTTAGGAAGCTGTCCGGTTAAATTTGTTGTTTGGGGTTTTTGTTTGTTGGTTGGTTGGTTGGTTGGTTTTTGTTTTTAAGGTGACAGCTTTAAAGTTCCAGGATTAGCTTCCATGGGAAGATGAGGTAGGCTACATTCATGGGTAAGGGACACCCAGTTTTTCACTCTTTCCCAAAACTGCTGTGAGGAATCCCATGAGCTTTAGAAAGGAAGGCTAAGGTTAAACTAGAATTTTTTCCCAGATCTAATTACTAAAACAATCCGTGTTCTTTATGGAGACTCTGCAAGGAACACATTCACAAATAGGAACCAGCATCGCCTCTAGTACAAAGGGCACAGGGAAGTGTTCCTGGCGCTTCAAAGTGGTATAGAAGCGAGCCTATTGGCAGGAGGGGGGGGAGCTTCCGGCAACACTTCACTTCCGGTTCAGAGAAACCAGTGTGCTCAGCTCTAGTTCCTGCTACATGCATTCCGTGTAGCAAGATGACTACAGCCAGCTCAGGGATCTGGAAAATAACAACTCCACGCTCCCAGGGCCCCTTCCTGCAGAGTAACTGGGTCTTCCCCTGAGGAGCTGTGGCCAGGCCCAGGCTCCTCCTTGACTTGCTGCAATGAGAGCCGCCCTGTCCAGGTGAGGGTGGAGTGCTCCTGTACTCCGAGCTGACAAATGGGAAAGCATCACCCTGGGGCACTCACAACTCCTAAATCGGGTTCTCATTCAGGAAAAAAAAAAAAAAAGAATAAACCAAGAGAAATTTTCCACTGTCCCATTAATCAAGAGAGTAGCAGGCATGGGGCAGGAAACTCCATGACCCGCATTTCAGGTCCTCGGACCCACCCAGCCCCATTCACTGTTCATCACCGGTAGCCGGGTAGAATCACCCAGTACTGAGTGAACCCTTCTGGAGGTTCCTATGTAAAATAGCTTGGGCTTTCTTAAAAGCAGGCACAGAAGCTAGGTAGCAGACCGAGTGGTCTTATTTCCACACAGTTTCTGTAGAAGAAACAAGCAGACCATTAGAGGTGGGGACTTCGACCAAACCCCTTCCCCATCACTGCTTAGGGTAGACAGACACTCGTGAGACTCCACTCTGGGATGAAGCATTTTGCCATTTCTGTGTTTCTCTTATGGAACAGCCCTGAAGAGTGGGTAAGAGGTCACTCCGCCAAGCAAACAATTTAACCTCTTTACAGGTTGTCTGTAATGAAAATACTTCCCTCATAAAGTTGTTGTGAAGAGTCGATGAGATAAAATGCATGCAGAACCCGGCACATTCACAGGGATATAGTCATGCACAACTAGCAATTCATTCATTAATAATCTCTCTCTCTCTCTCTCTCTCTCTCTCTCTCTCTCTCTCTCTCTCTCTCTCTCTCTCTCTCTCACCCCTCCCTCCCTCCCTCCCTCCCTCCTTCTGTCTAAGACAGGATCTTCTGTAGCCCAGGCTAGCCCTGAACCCTCTTTGTGGTCAAGGAGGATCTTAAACTTCTGATCCCACTGCCTCTACTTCCCAAGTGTGGGGATTATAGGCCTGTGCCACCGAACCCTCAGTCTTGTTGGTGATTTCAGGGCCTCGTGCGCACTAGAGAAATGTTTTGCCAACAGAGCTGTATTACCAGGGTAATTCAACAGCTCTATGTTACCATCCATGAAGGTAGGACATGTGGTTTCCGCCTTCAGGATCGTATTGTGGGAGAAACAAATCCTACAAACAATGATTATGTTGGGAGGTATCCATGACAGTCATCCTTTTACAAGTTATCTTTGAATCTTCCCAGTAATGTGACATAGTAAATATCGTGTGTCCAGTTTATAGTTGATGAATCTGAGGTCTAGAGGTCACCTTGTAGACTTCAACTTGGATCTTTTGAGTCCAATCCCAGTGCTGTCTTGGGTTTTGGTTTTTTGTTTGTTTGTTTGTTTGTTTGTTTGTTTTTCTTCTTCTGTTTTGTTTGTTGCTGTTGTTTCTGTTTAATTGAGACAGGGGCATGCTGTATGTCCCAGGCTAGCCTCGAACTCTTGCTGTTGTTATTTTAAGACAGGATCTCAAATAGCCTAAGCCTGTCTCAAACTCCTATGCAGCCGAGGCTGCCCTCAAACTCCTGATATTGTTGCCTCAGGTTCTCCTGTCCTGGGATTACATGCATATGTCGCCAAGCCAGGCAGCAATATGTTGCCCATCCTCTTTCTGTTTTAGTGGCCCCCCTCTCTCTCACTGTCCACCGAACCTTCTACTAGCATCCTTGTTGTTACACACACCACCTGCTGCTGACCATGACTTCAGACCTGCAAATAAATGTATTCACCTATTATGAGCAGGATTGACTCGGCCAGGTTGGTGTAGAATCGGCTTCATCACTCATGGCTCACACTGCTATTAAAGGCGCTCTCTCTGTCTTGATAGCATTGCAAGCAGAGTGCTGCTCTGAGGCTCATGGCCTGGGACTTTAAACTGCCTTGAGGCCATCACTACTATCAGCTGCCTCTTGCAGCTTGACAATGGTGATTAAATGCTGTTTTGTAAAGGAGCTGTGAGGAAGCCGGGTGTCCTGCAAGGACGAGTAGAAGGCAGCTCAGACAATGAGCTAGCTATTCTAGCTTCTCTGGCAACTTAACTCTCTCTCCTTTCCAAGAAAGGGAAAGAAAGAAAAAAAAATCACCCTATGAGAACCTAGAAGAATGACATAATGGGCTCTTGGGGACAAGCAAAGAGCTGGGACAAGTAGCCTAAACTCTGTTGGATGCTTTGGAGGTCCAGGTTTCTGCCTGGAGATGGGAAGTAGGAAACGGTTACAGTAATATTTCTTTCTTCTTCTTCTTCTTCTTCTTCTTCTTCTTCTTCTTCTTCTTCTTCTTCTTCTTCTTCTCTTCTTCTTCCTCTTCTCCTCCTCCTCCTTCCTCTTCTTCTCCTTCTTCTTCGAGACAGGGTGTCTCTGTGAAGCCCTGGATGTACTCAAACTAACTCTGTAGACCATGCTGTCCTCCAACTCAAAGATCCACCTGCCTCTGCCTCCAGAGTACTGGGATTAAAGTTGTACACCCCACCCCCACCCCCACCTTTGACCCCTTTGACTTTCCTGCCTCAACTTCAAAGCAGCCAGGGTTCAAGGCATACACTACCAACCCTGCTTCTTTTAATTCTAGTCTTTAAGTTTACAGAATTTATTGTCTTTGAACATTTGGAATCGCAGTCCTAAAATAGCTGGCTCAGCATTTCAGACCAGCACACACTCTCAGTCTCATTTCTGTGTTCCAGTCCCCAGATCCTGAGCCCCAAGTTCATGACAGCCAGCCTTGCTGCTTGGCAAGCTTCAGTTGATCAGCCTGTGTCCCATATGATTCAAAAAGAACTCCCAAGAAGACTCTAAATGAGAGAAGCATGGGAAAATAGCAAAGTAGAAGGATCCAGAGGGTCCCAGAAACCTACAAGTAGAACATTATGATAGGCAGATTTGGGCCCAGGGGTCCTGCTCAAACTAAGGCACCAGCCAAGGACAATACAGGCGGTAAACTTTAAGCCACTACCCAGATCTAGCCAACGGTCAGAACATTCTCCACAGTTGAGTGGAGAGTGGGATATGACTTTCTCACGTACTCTGGTGCCTCACATTTGACCATGTCCCCTGGAGGGGGAGACCTGGTGGCACTCAGAGGAAGGACAGCAGGTTGCCAAAAAGAGACTTGATACCCTATGAGCATATACAGGGGGAGGTAATCCCCCTCAGGAACAGTCATAGGGGAGGGGAATAATGGGAAAATGGGGGGGGGGGAGAATGGGAGGATACAAAGGATGGGATAAACATTGAGATGTAACAAGAATAAATTAATAAAAAAAAATTAAAAAAAAAAGAACTCCCAAGAAATTCCTTGGAATCTCATTGCCCTACCCCCACCCCTCCGTATGGATGGCCTGACGCTTTGCCTTCCTACCACAGCCTCCCTCAACCTCTCTGCCCGTCTTCCACCTTCTGACTCTTCTTTTCTCTTCTCTCTTCTCATCAAAAAGCTAACCCTGCCTCCATACGTCATCCCTGCTCCCCAAACTCCCTCCTCACACCCTGCAGGCTTTCTTCCCATCCATCCACATCTCCTGAGCACCATGTTATCTTGACTTCATCCACTTACTTCTCCTTAGTGTCTATTCGGATAAGTCTCTTCTGGAATAGAGTGGGTTTTTTTGTTTTGTTTTGTTTGTCTGTTTGTTTTTCGAGACAGGGTTTCTCTGTGTAGCCTTGACTATCCTGGATTCGCTTTGTAGACCAGGCTGGCCTCAAACTCACAGAGATTCTCCTGCCTCTGCCTCCTGAGTGCTGGGATTAAAGGTGTAACCACCATGCCAGGCTTGTGTTTTTTGTTGTTGTTGTTTTGGTTTAGTTCTTTGAGACAGGGTTTCTCTGTGTAGCCTTGGCTGTCCTGGACTCACTTGTAGACCAGCCTGGCCTTGAACTCACAGCAATCCACCTGCTTCAGCTTCCTCAAGTGCTGATATAAAGGCTTGTGATCCCGTTTCATCTTTGTTCCTGAAGAAAAACCCCAGTCACAGAAATGCTGTTGACAGTCTGGCCCCATGTTCTCTGTGCAGCTTTTCTGTCCATGTGGTCTACATCATGTCACGGGCTCCTCTGCTACCACTTCCATGCTGGCATCCAGTCCTTTCTCTTGCACACAAAGTCCTTGTTTTTCATACCACTCTCTCCAGCGAAATCCTACTGACTGGACTAAAGACGGAGCTCTCTGGTAGAGTACTTTTCTAACCTGCAAAAAGCCCTGGGTTTGGTTCCCAGCTGTGAAAAATAAATTCTTGCTAAAATATGAGTCAAATAAGAGGCTTCCCGACCATGCACGTTCTCAGGCCTCCCAGCCCATCTTTTAGTTTCATTTCCATCATTATACTCAATAGTGTTGTTATTTGCTTGGGGTGTGTGTGTGTGTGTGTGTGTGTGTGTGTGTGTGTGTGTGTGTGTGTGTGTCTGCGCTTGCGTATTGGCTGTCAGAAGACATGGCATTCACGTGGAGATCAGAGGACAATTTTCAGAAGTCATTCCTCTCCTTCTACCAAATGGGTCCTGAGATTTGAACTCGGGTTGTCAGGCTTGGCAACAGGTGCCTTCATGCAATAAGCCATCACTGGCTGCCCAGGATGATTATTTTCACAGCATTTGTTTTTCCTAGTGGAAAAAGGAATTCCAAGACTGTCAAGGGCAAGAGTTAGGCCTCTCACTTCTGGGCACACTTCATGTAGCCTGGCATTATGTCTTCCATTATGTCTGTCAATTAGCTTGTTGATTCTACAATTAGAGAGGGTTTTGACCCTTAACTATACATGCGAAGTTCTTAGCTTAAACATCTTGGTCTTAGAAGACATCTTTATTTATATATATATCAGCAGCATTTTTCTTTCTATTTATTAGTTGTTTGTTTGTGTGTTTGTTTTGGAGTGGGGTAAGCACACCTGCAACCCATCACCATGCTTCGCTCTCCTCCTCTGCTTCCTGTCTAATCTTCATAGGAATCTCCAAGTGGTGGAAGAGAAGGGGTGTTTCCTACCATCGAAGATCATGGGAATCAGTGAGTCTGCCTTCTCCTTTGACCGCTGTGCACTGTTCTTTATGCTTCAGCAGCTAAGGGGTTCAAGCAGCAATTAGCCTTGGTGCCCAACTTCAAGACTATCTGAGTCTATAGAGTCTCTTTGTGAAGAGACACTTGTATGGAATTTGTTGCTGTTATTAATCAGCTATAGCCGCAAGTCAGTACGATACAAGCGCAAGGGAAGCAGTCAGACCTGTTTGTCTTAACGCATCTGAATCACTTCTTGCACAGTGTTGGAAGATTTATGTATCGTTCCTGCCGCCACTGAAGGCACAGCGCAGTGATTGCAGGGCACGCGGTGGACATTTACACTGTCAGCCAAATGGTTCCCCCTCCTAGGATGCAAAGAATGACTTTATATACCCAGCTGTAATACATAACCACATGTTCCCTTAGCTCAAATGGAATACATCGTCAAAAGGTGTGTGTGCGCGCGCGCGCGCGCGCGCGCGTGCACGCGCACACGTCGGGGGGGGGGGGGGCATTGTCCTCTTTTTCTCTTCTGTGGGATTCTGAATCTTCCCTTTTCTCCAGCTCCAAGAGGTCATGCTCCATAGAAAATATGAGGCCAGCAGTTCCGCAAACCAGAACCCTACATACAGAGAGCATAGCTGGTCCCACCAGAGACTTCCAAGATTCAGGGTGGGTCTCACTGCCCTTTTTCTCCAGTGAGTTCAGCACAAGCTAATCAGAAGGCAACTAAAAAGGTGCTCTCTTTCCTTCTCAAATATTGCACTTTGAGAATTTGCTTTTTAGTAATTTACTTATTATTATTAATCCTTTTGTTTTTATTATCATGTGTTTTGTTTTGGATTTTTTTCGAAACGCTGTAGCCCAAGCAAAGCCTTACTACGTAGACCAGGCTGCTCTCAAACCTTCAAGACTCTTTCTGCCTCAGCCTCCTGAATGCTCAGATTGTTAAGTGTGAGCTAGCACACCCATCCTACTTTGTATTACATTTGTTTGTTTGGGGTTAAGGCTATATCCCAGACTGGCCTTAAACTCTCCATGTAACCAAAGATGGCCCTTGAATTCCTGTTCCTCCTGCCTCTACTCCTCACGACTATAATTACAGGCTTGCAGCACCATGCTCAATTTGTGTGGTACTGGGGATCCAACCCAGGAGTGTTTACACTCTGTGAACTGTTACATCCTCAAGTTTTTGTTTTTTGTTTTGTTTTGTTTGTTGTTGTTGTTGTTTTGTTTTGTTTTTTCTGAGATAGGATCTTGCTGTATAGTCCGGGCTGGCCTCAATTTGGTGAGCTTTCTACCCCAGTTTTTCAAATGCTAAGATTACAGGCAAACACCATGATTTTAGTATCTGCTCTGATGGAAGAAAAAATACTCCTGAGAATCCAGGATAATGAATGAACCTCACCTCATTTGCATGAGGACTTGGCATGTCAGAATGAGTGTACGAGTGTGGAAACAGGCACATCAGTTGAGAAAGATGTAGACACCCACACTCGCAAGTGTAGACACCCATTTTTCTGACCATCCTCCATCAGACTTGACTCGGATCATTACTGGAGGTAACACCCCGATTTTACTATGCTTTGTCTTTTCCGTTTCTAGGGAGCCCCTGAATATATCTGGGGCTGGTTCCCACTCTCGCATCCACACTGACAACGTTCACCCAGAACACCAAGAGTGCCTTTGGACCACAGGTCAGATATCAGGCTGTGTTATAACATTTTTCAATGTTGTCCAACTCTTTGACCTCATCCTGGGCTAGGTGGAACCATTGGAGAAAACAAAATAAGCCGCAATGGAGCTGACAACACTTTCTAATCACTCCACCCTTCACCAAAGGACCTGGAAGCCATAAATCTGATGATATCTTATGGCCTTGAAATGAAGAAACTGGGCCCAGAGGAGACGGAGCCCCTCGCCTGCTATCATGTGACAAGCGAAGGCCAGGGCAAAGAGGGAGACTCAATAGCACTCTGCATATTTTTCATCACATCTGTCAGAGACCTGGTGATTTCAAGAAGAAGAAATGAAAAGTTGACGGATCAAATCCAAGCCATTGGCAGATAGCCACCTCTGGTTAAACTGTTTTCCTTCTGGCCTTTTTATAGCACAAATGGAGAAAGGTACAAATGAAGACCTGGCTTGTGTTTACCAAGGCTTAGGCATGCCTGGAAGCCCAGCACTGGGGAGGCAGAAGCAGGAGGATCTCAAGTTCAAGACCAGCCTCGTTTACATAGTAAGTTCCAGACCAACCAGGGCCACATAACAAGATAGCGTACTAAAACAAAACAAAACAAAGAAACCACACACACACACACACACACACACACACACACACACACACACACTGAAACATAAGAGCTTCAGGGGCTTAGAAAATAATTTCATGTGGAGACTGGGGCTCCAGCCAGCAACTAAGCATGGACTGGCCCAGGGCCCCCTGCACAGATGTAGCCGATGGGCAGCTTGGTCATCACTGGGTACCTTAGTGAGGGAAGTGGAGCCTGGCTCTATCATGGACTCTGCTGCCTGCTTTTTTGTTGCTCTCCCCTAGTTGGGCTGCCTCGCTGGGCCACAGGGGAAGGAGATGCCTTCAGTCCAGATTCTACTTGATATGCTGGGGTGGATGGGTGAGGTGAGTTTCCCTTCACTGGGGAGTAGTCGAGGGGGGAAACAAGGGGGAGGGGAAACAGGGAGGGAGGATGGAACCAGGGGGGAGAGGAGGGAGGAGGCTATGACCCGATGTAAAGTGAATAATTAATAATATGAAAAGTAAAAGTTAAAAAAATACAATAATAAGAAAATACAAAACTAAAAAAGAAAAAGAAGTCATTTCAGTATGAGAATAAGTAACTGTGAAATGTTCAACGTCAAATGGGACATCTACACCACAGCTAGGACTTATGCTTCGTCAGAGAAAAGGGACAGCATTTTGGGAGGACTAACATGAAACAGTCTCACGTGAACATGAAAGGACCCTTTTTTGGCTTTTCGAGACGGAGTTTCTCTGTGTAGCCTTGGCTGTCTTTGATTCACTTTGTAGACCAAGCTGGCCTCAAACTCACAGAGATCCGCCTACCTCTGCCTCCCAAGTGCTGGGATTACAGGTGTGCACCACCACGCCAGTTGTGGACCCCTGAATTTATAAATGCATAGTAGCTGCGGTTGCTCAAGACTTGTACAAGATTGAGCCCAGCAGCATTCTAGCCTGGAGTAGAAAGGGGTTCTTGAAAGTTGGTGGCTCCTTGGGGAGAGTGTCAGATTTCTTTGCTGTGGCTCTGGGTAGGTCTAACACATTCCAGTGCACTGTTCCACGCCCAGAAGTACAGCAACAGCACAAGTTGGAGTTGAAGGGTTATTTCATTCCTGTTTAATCACATGAAGTTGAGGGGCATGTAGGGAGATAGTTCCTGGGAATTGAACCGAGGCCCTCCTGCTTGCAAGGTGAGTACTCTACCAACGTCATCTAACCCTTGAACTGATAGAACTGAAGATATTGTTATAAACATCACTCTGAGGGCACCATCTAAAGCATTCTACTTAGTCCTCACAATTACATATGTATGGATAAACAATGAAGCCAAGTCAGGTTGAATTATTCTCTAGTCACTGATGGAGCTAGCATTCCCATGCCGGCCACCTGGTTCAGAGCACACAGTCATTTCTACTATGCTGTAGCCAGAGCTAAAGCAACAGACGAGAGAGTGCTCCAGAGACAACCTGACCTTGGCCGCCCACTTTTCAGGTCAAGGAGATGTATCTGGGCCTCCCTCATTTTCTATCTGATAGGTAGCTCTGCAAAGTGCTCCCCAACTGCCTGTCACCATCTCCCCTAAAACCTGTGATTTTTTTTAATGACACTTGTCAAATCACTTTCTTTCTTTCTTCTTTTCTTTCTTTCTTTCTTTCTTTCTTTCTTTCTTTCTTTCTTTCTTGTTGTTGTTGTTGTTGTGTTGTTGTTGTTGTGTTGTTGTTGTTGTTGTTGTTCTTCTTCTTCTTCTTCTTCTTCTTCTTCTTCTTCTTCTTCTTCTTCTTCTTCTTCTTCTTCTTCTTCTTCTTCTTCTTCTTCTTCTTCTTCTTCTTCTTCTTCTTCTTCTTGACAATTAAAAGCTAGGAGTGGGTGTGTACACTGTAATCCCAGCACCTGAGTAGTGGACGAAGGCTGATGAAGAGTCCAAGGTCATCACCAGCTCTATGAAAGGCAAGAAGAAACTGGCCGTACACACATGCCAGTCCCTCCCCACCACCCTAGTCATCCTTCCCAACTCAACAACGTCTATGATCCGTGTCCTCCAGATCCCCATTCAAACACTGGCCCCAAAAGCCTCTAAGCCAAGCCCGGCAAGTTTGACTTAAAAACCAAACACACCCAGCCATGAAATACAGGAATATAAAAAACTGTAAGGTAAAAACAGCCTTCTTAATGTCTGTCTACATATTAACTCTTTCCAACCACCCAGCGGAGAAGTGAATTGTATCAACCCCTCCACCGTCACTCCCCCTCAACCAGTCCTCCCCACCCCACCTCCACTGAACAGAGAAAACAGCATTCAGTCCCCAACCACAAACAAAAAACCCCTGGTTTCTTATTCAGGCCCATGCACACAGTTTAAACAGGGCCAAATCATATTAATTAGTAGTAGCCAGTCTCTCTCAGATCTGGGATGAAAGGCACGAGGCCACGAAGAGTGTACCCCTATTAATATTATTATTATTATTGTAATTATATTTTATGGCTCCTTTCCTAACCTCTACTGCTCAAGCCTGGTTAATTTCTCCTTTATGAACAGAGGGTATGGCTCTTTTATTGGACGGAGTGTCGGGTGATTTACTTTGGTTGAGTTTTACCAGCCTAGACGTAATTAAGGACAGCAAGTCTCCACGTGGCGTCTGGAGCTCCGTTATCACTCAGGTGTGAGGCAGGCAAGCAGTGGAAAGGAAGAGGGCCATTCCCTTGAGGTTGTCCAGGAGGCAGCCACCCCCTGCCCCAGTGCTGGAAGGGTCCGTCTTTGTTTCTTGACTCCCTTCTTTTTCGGAGGGTGAGGTTGAATTCTAGGACCTTATTCATGCTAGACAAGTGCTGACTACTGAATTATATCTACCTTATTCTCCACTTTTGCTACTTTTATTTTGCGACAGAATCTTGATGAGTTACCCAGGCTGGCCCTGAATATACCCCATGTCCCAGGTGGCCTTGAACTGTGACTCTTCGGCTTCAGTCTCTCAAACAGATGAAATGGCAGAATTGTAATACCAAACCCTGCTTTAGATCTCAAACACACACACACACACACACACACACACACACACACACACACACACAGGATCTTGGTGTGTATCCCCATTTGGCCTGGAATTCAAACTCACTACATAAAACATGCTGGCCTCAAACTCAAGGCCTCTACCTCCCAAGTGCTGGGATGAGAGCTGTGCACCACCATTCTGCCACTCAGAAAAGGATTTTAAAGCTAGAGTTTCCACATGCGAGATTATAGTGGGCTCCTGAAGATTGCTGGTGACCACCAAGTAACCAAGTCTAAACATAACCCTCCTCCACCACGAACATTCCCTGAGGGACAGGCAGCCCTGAGCACTGCGTTTAGTTGTCAGCTAGCCTTGACCTTTGCCTGCTATGAGATGTTGGGCAAGTAACTTAACCTTTTGGGAGGCAGGGTTAACAGTGATGTTGCCTTAAGAGGGAGAAACAGAACAGCAGTCACTCAGCAGAAAGAGCTATTGGAAAGGCATCTAAGGAAAACAACCCAAAAGCCATGAATGTAAGGCTCCAAGTC
Source organism: Acomys russatus (assembly GCF_903995435.1). Taxonomy (NCBI): domain Eukaryota; kingdom Metazoa; phylum Chordata; class Mammalia; order Rodentia; family Muridae; genus Acomys; species Acomys russatus. The sequence continues at coordinate 57,162,508 of NC_067145.1, forward strand.
CTTCCCTTTTGCCCTTCCCTTTTGCTTCTTGTCTTTGGCTTTTTAAAACAGAATCTCACTATATTTTCCAGGCTAGTCTTGAACTCATGGTCCTCCTGCCTCAGCCTCCCTTGTGATGGGATTATAGGTGTGAACAGCCGTGTCCAACGTGACTTCTGTTTCTTGTAGCTCAGTGTAGAAGGTAGCCACACAGCACTAGAGATGAAACTAGAGTTTATGTACCTTCTTGAAGGTTCTCTGTGCACCTGCGTAAATCTGGGCTTATAATCAGTGCATCACAGGATAGGCAGGAGGGTGGAGTGAGATGCTGTGTCTATGTAAAGCACCCACTAAGGACTCAGTGCTCACAGTGGCCACATATCTACACAGAGACAGGTCCACAAATGGTTTATTAATATTAATTTCCTGATAGAGTAAAATACTGTCCAGGTTTCCACATGCATGGTCACCCCACATGTAACTAGTAAAACTGTTATTCAATGAACTTCTCTGTGCCAGCACACACCTATAATCTCAGCATTTAGGAATGCTGAGGCAGGAGGATTGTGAATTAGTGGTCAGCTTGGGCTACATAGCAAGACTCTGCCTCAAAGTAGTGGTATGGTGAGATGGGTCAGCAGGTAAAGTGTTTACAACCAACCTTCGTGACATGAGTTCACATGTCCAAAGCCAACGTGGAAGGACAGCAAGTTGTCCTTTGGCTGACACACATGTGGCCTGGTGCGCGCGGGTGCGCGCGCGCACACACACACAATGTTTTTGCTTTTGTTCTTCGAGGTTTTTTGTTTGTTTGGTTTGGTTTTGGTTGGTTTTTCAAGACAGGCCTTCTCTGTGTAGCCTTGGCTATTCTGGACTCACTTTGTAGACCAGGCTGGCCTTGAACTCACAGCGATCTGCCTACCTCTGCCTCCAGAGTGCTGGCATTAAAGGCATATGCCACCATGCCTGACTGTTTTGCTTGTTGTTTGTTTGTTTGTTTGTTTGTTTGTTTAACCGCATTGTGCTATGTGCTAAAAGACCCTAAAGATTTCTGCTAAAAAAAATATTATATCTTGTCTGGGAATCTAAACCACTGGTACAGTACTTGCCTGAAATGGGTAAAGTCCTGGGTGCTATCCCTAGGACCACAAGAACCAACCAAACTAAGACCATTGTATCTCCCCTGGTACCTAGAATTCACACTAGATTCACTTGCTTAGTTTAAGTGAGAAAATATTAAAGGTTTCTCTGTTGTACAAATACCAACAAAGAACAATAGCATGAAACCTTTAAACATCATCAGTACTTTAACTCAAGGGTGCATCAGCTCAGACTCAGCATGGAGTGGTATACAAGGAGAGAAGGAACAGGTGACATCAGCCGAGAGCACAGGTTCAACTGGCAGCAAAGTTCTGCGGCTAAATGATGCCACAAGGCCAGCATCATTGACAACTGCCCCAAACAGAGCAGGTGGGGACTGAAGGAGACAGAAGTGAGTCCACGGAAAGCCTCGCACTGCTCCACAATCCTCCTCTGGGCATTTGATGTTGTGTCTGACTCTGTGTGTGTGCGCGCGCGCGCCCGTGGGCACACGCACACATTCTTGTATGTGAATACAAGTGTACAAATGCCACAGCACTCCCATAGACTTCAAAGATCAACCCTTTGTTCCAGGGACTCTTTGTTGCTCACCAGTGTGAATGTCAGGCTTGCCAGCCTGAAAGCTTCCAACAAGTGTCCTGATGAGCTCTTATGTGGGGATATGGCTCAGTGATAGAGCACAGAGGGTCTTTAGTTTGAGGCCAGCCTGGACTATCTAGTGAAATTCTATGTATAGGTTGCTGTAGGAGTTCTTGGATTGCTGACGCATGCTATGGCACTCAGCTTTAGTTCTAGGGTTTCCAACTCAGGCTCTTGTGTTTGCACAGCAATTGCTTTAACACACTAAATTGACTCTCCAGCCTGAAATTCACGCTGTTAAGATCACCACCCCCAGACAGAAATCAGAAATACAGCTACTTCCTACGCCTCCCCCCTCCCACTTTCTCTCTGTCCCTTGAACAGAGTATTGTGTAGCACAGGCTAGCCTCAAACATCCTATGTAACCAAGGATGACCTTGACCTTTCGGTTCTCCTGCAGTGTTGGTTAGAGGTACACACCAAGCACGCCTGGTTTCTGCAGTGTCGGGCAAACCCAGGGCTTCCTGCACCCTAGGCAAGCGCTGAGTCCCAGCCTCGTGGCTGCTGGGTCTGATGGTGCCTTGAGAAGCTTTGGTGAGGCTTTCTGCCCAGTGGCAAAGAAGCTCAGTCCTCCTTGGGAACTCATCTGCAATGTGGAAAAAGACTGCTTCCCCCTCATCTGCGGAGTTTCAGATGAGCTATGACTGACTGCCTTCTATTTCCTCTCATCCCCTAAGACTCCTCTAAAGTACTGTCTAGAGGTACCAGCCAATCATTTGACCACATAACGCCATGCCTATGCAACAAGCAGGGTGGTATCCAGCATCAAGCTGGAGCCACGGTAATTAAAGGGCAAAAAGGTTGGGCTAGAAGGGTCCATGGGCTTCTGTACAGACATTCCATATTTTGTGTGGACAGTTTGATCCCTTAAGTTCTGAAAACACCCAGAGGGCAAACTGTCAGCACCCTGCACAAGAATTTTGCCCTCAACAAAATGACCTTTAAGTTCCTAACTGGTTTCATATTTTTTTTTCAGGTCTCTGTATACATATTCCTCTTTGGTCACCCCCTGACATCTTAAATGCATTTAGTTGCTAGTAGGATTTGCCCTCTCTGGCCAAGAGCCACTGATTAACATCTAGTCTGCAAACCATGTAGAAACGTAATCCTTAACAAAATGGGACAAGTTTCCAGCAAGCCAACACATTGTATTGATTTGCCAGCTTCAGTCCAACTCCGGCATCAATTCTCGCCAAGATACAGCTGTCTGTCTCCAGTGAAAAGTTCATCTCATCCACTCAAAATCTGGGATCAGATTAGAATTCTCTATTTCGGCAGTGGAGGGGGGGTTTGTGCATGGGGGAGTATGTGTGCATATATGCACACATGTGCAAATCGAGGCTAGAGGCCAACATCTAAGTGTCTTCCTAAATCTCTCTCCAGCTTAGTTTTTGAGACAAGAGTCTGTCACTGAACCTAGAGCTTGTTTGACTAAACTGGCTGGCTAGCAAGGCCCAGTGATCCTCCTGTCTCAACCTCTGTGGTACTGCAATTAGATCCATGTGCCACTACGCCTGGCCTATGCCTGGCTTGTTTTGTTTTGTTTTGTCACGTTATGTTGTGTTGGTTTGTTTTGTTTTGAGACAGGGTTTCTCTGTGTAGCCCTGGATGTTCTGGAACTTAATTGATCAGGCTGGCCTCAAACTCACAGAGATCTACCTGTCTCTGCCTTCTGAATGCTGGGATCAAAGGTGTGCGCCACCATGCCTGGCTATGCCTGGCTTTTTCACATAGTTTCTGGAAATCCCAACTCAGGCCCAACTGAGTCAGTTCTCTAGCCCCAGTTAATCCCTCCCCCCTTTTTTTTCTCATACCTCAGTAGGCTGGGGCTGAGGATGCAGTTCAGATGGTAGAGAGCTTGTCAGCATGCAAGAAACCCCTACCATCACATCCACTAGACATGGAGGTTCATGCCTGTAACCCTAGCACTTAGGAGGCTTGAGGTAGGAGGACCAGAAGTTCAAGATCACCAACCACATTGTAAATGAGAGGATAGCATGGCCTACATGAGATTCTTTCCAAAAATACAAAAAAACAAAAAACCAAGTGGAGCTAATGAAAGGCCCATCCTTTATAGAGGCGGCACTAGACAAGACCGGGACAGCACTCAGCTGTTCCCTTCAGAGACAAGAAGGCAAGGATACAAGTTCCCATAGAGGAATCTTCTAGATCCTAACAGCTCTCTCAGTGGTCAGCCAGCCTGGGATTTCCCTTCAGTTCAAGAATCGCACCTCTGCGGGCTTTTCTTTCTTCTTTCATTTTATTGTTTTAGAGCTGAGATATGCCAATACTCCCACGATCTAGGCCAGGCCCCTGGGGACAAGACTTTGTAACTCAGTCACATCCTCAGAGCATCAGTTTCCCAGGCCGCAGCTGAGGGAGCACACGGGCCAACAATACACCTTAGAGAGCCATGCTGATGGAAAAAGTGGATTGACGCGCACCTCTTTTTTGCCCTCCTCCTCTTTCACCTTTGCGCAGCCAGCTGGCTATGAGGGCAGACCTTCCGCCAGTGCTTCTCTATCTGGGGTAATGGAAAGCAGAGACACCTTATCCCTAAACTGCACCTTAGCCACAGCTGTAGTTTAAAACCTCCACCCTCATCAGAGTTGCGGGTGATTAGCAAAGCAAGCCATGTGGTTGCTATGGCCTTTACAACCATCATTACCACTGGGCAGTGGTGGTACATGCCTTTAATTCCAACACTCGGGAGGCAGGCAGGCAGGCAGATCTCTGAGTTCGAGGCCAGCCTGGTCCACAGATCAAGTTCCAGAACACTCAGGGCAGAGAAAAACCAACGGAAGAAAAGAAGAAAATCCGTACCTTCTCCAGATATGCTTGGAAGCAGGAAAGTGGTCCAGCTCAGGAATCCAGGAGGCAAAGCTAAGGATGCAGAGGACCTGTGTGATCTACAAACTGTATCACTGGCTTCTGCTAAAACAGAGGGTACAGCATGCTGGGCAAGGGCAGCAGCAACATGAAGGAAGCTCCCAACCCCATATCTTCAGTCATTCTGGAGGCCCTGATCCAAGGAGCCCCATGCCCTCTATAACATCACAGTGGAACATACAGACTCACTTACCCAGAGGCAGAGGCCCATTCTCAGTCTGATTGTTCCCAGGAACATACTGTTAGCCAACAAGGCTGGTAAGCACTTAAGGGAAGGCTGGTACCACTTGAGTTTGCTTAGATGTTTATACTTAGTATTCTTTACTGAAAGCTGAAGAAGATGCTTTTTTTCTTTTCTCCCCACCTCCCTCCTTCCTTCTATCGCTCTTCTATTTTTTTTTCCCAGTGCTGGGGGTGGAAGCCAGGGCCTTGTAGATGGTAGGTAAGTGTCCTTATATCTGCAGCCCAGAACCCTGGCTCTTACCTCCTCCTTCTCCTCCTCCTCCTCACCTGCACTAGTATCTGAAATTCCATCCTGAAAAAATCCCTTTTATTTTATGGCTCAGTCAGTAAAGCTCACCATGCAAGCCTGATGACCTGAGTTCAAACCCAGCACCACCACCCCCACCCCACCCCCCAAAATGCTGGGCCTGGCTCCAAGCCCAAATTCTCAAGGCTAAGGAGGCAGGGAGAGGAGGATTCCTGGGCCTTGCTGGCCAGTTAGTTTAGCCTAATTGCAAATCTCAAAGTTCAGCGAGAGACCCCCATCTCAAAAAATAATAAGGAAGGAAGAAATGACTGGAGAAGGCACATATAATGTCCACCTCTGTCCTTCACAAGCAGTTGCACATACTCTTCCATGAGTAAAACCTTGCCGTGCAAATGTCTCTATTACACCCATACACTCCCCCCCCCCCCCCCCCCGAGGATGGAACCCAGGGCCCTGTGCCTGCTAAGGAAGCTGTACCACCAAGCTACCCCAGCCACTAGCTGCCACTATAATTTTTATTTTAAGACAGGGTCTCAGAAACTTGCCCCAAGATGGCCTGACCTCTTCCAGGAATCCTGTCTCGGCTTCCCCAGCACTGAAGTTATAGACACACAAACACTGCCCTGTCAGCTTTATATCTTGTTGGTGGTGTGTGGACTCAGATCCTTCTCCACATGCAGCGAGCACTTTAGCAGTTGGCCGGTCCTCCTAGCCTCTCTTACCTGTGTGCCTTTTGTGTGCATGTATTTGTATACACTTGTGCAAAAAAAAAAAAAAAAAAAAAAAACAGCAAAAAAAAAAAAAAAAAAACCTACACATGAATATGTGGCGGCCAGAGGACAATCTCAGATGTAATTCCTCAGGCACTGTTCACATGGTTTTTGAAGTAGGGTCAATCATTGCCCTGGATCTTGCCAAAGAAGCTGTTTTTAACTGGCCAGCCAGCCCCAGGGGTCTACCTAGCTGTGCCTCTCCAGAGCTAGAGCCCCAGAACATGCCACCACAATTGACTTTTTCTTTTTCTTTTTTTTTTTAAACATTGGTTCTGGGGATCGAACTCAGGGCTTCCTGCTTCAAGGCAAGCATTTTGCCTACAGAGCCATCTCCCCAGGCTGGAAGCCATTGTATTTAGTGGATAATCTTAGTGTCTCCTCTCGGAAAGGTACCCATTAATGTTCAAAGGGGTAAAACACTGGTGTTTGTGTGCTAAATGAAACACAAGGAACAAGTGTTATAAGCCAGGCCCTCAGCTCTGAGCAGGTTTATTGAAGCCTGTCATTCTCTTAGTTCCCTTAGCCCTATTGTTGGGGACAGACTCGTAGCCCAGCAGGGTCCAGCTATGTACTCCTAGACTTAGCAGATGTAAGCCATTGGACAAATTATTTGCTTTTTCTGGAATACTCTTTACCCATAATAGAAACAAGAGCTTTACAGAGTTTTTGTGAAAGAAACCAAGTGAGAAAACCCACTTGAGGAACCAAGCACCAGTTGTAATTGCTGAATACACTCAGTGGAAGGTCAGCTACAATTTGCCAGTGGTTCATGGTGGTGCCAGTGTAGTGCATCCTCCCAGCCTCACGCCTGCTAACCCCATTTGTTCCTCCCATTGCCTGGTCTGAGTAATCCAAGGTCTTAAGAAATGAACCGAACAAATGATCAGTGTTCCTGAGCTTTTAAATTACTCTTACTGCCGAGCTTGGTGGCACACGCCTTTAATCCCAGCACTCGGGAGCCAGAGGCAACTGGGTGGATGTGAGTTCGAGGCCAGCCTGGTCTACAAAGTGAGTCCAGGTCAGCCAAGGCTACACAGAGAAACCCCTGTCTTGAAAAACCAAAAAGTAAAAAATAAAAATAATTTAAAATAAATAAATTGCTCATATGTATTTACGTGTGTGTGTGTGTGTGTGTGTGTGTGTGTGTGTGTGTTGATGCACACATGCCATAGTGCATGAGTCAAGGTCAGAGGACAAGTTTTGGGAAATTGACAGAGATCCTGAAGTATTTGAAAGTGAATTCTATCACTAGCCTATGGGAAATATTGTTCCAAAAGAGGGTTCATGGCTTTAAAAGCTTACTCAGGGGACTGTAGAGGTAACTTAGTGGCTAAGAGCACCTGTTGCTCTTCCAGAGGACCCAAGTTCAGTTTCCAGCACCCATCTGGCAGCTCACAACCGTCTGTCATTCCAAGGGATCCAACACTCTCTTCTTATCGTTAAGGCCACCAAGAATGTACATGATGCGCACACATTAAAAACCAAAACTAACTAACAAACCAACAAACACTTCCTCAGCTGCAGCAAGGGAGCTCTGAAGAGCTTCACTGTGGTGAACAATGCTGTCAACTGAAAGATTTACACAGGTCAGATTACAAGCTTGTCTCTGATGGCCCTTTCCAGTTCAAATGGAGCTTTAGTGACTTTCAAAAAGCAACTTCTAGGAGGATCCCCATGAATTCCTGGCCAGCCTGAGCTACAGAGCAAGGTCTGAAAATTAAAATGAAGCAACCTTGTACTCAAGCCCTCTCCTCCCCCCACCAACCCCTCACCCCCCCCCCGAACAACTTAGTCACAGAGGCATTTGAGGTCAATTGTCCCCCCAAAACTGCCTGTGCTTGGTCAGTTCAACAGCAAGAGTGACTGCTATTTCTTCTCCTTTTAAAATGTTTTAGGCCACTCAAGGGCTGTAGTAGCTCAGGGGTGGGGTGCTTGCTTAGCATGGGGGAGGGCTTGAGTGCAATCCCCAACAATAAGTAGTGTTTGAGGACTTGAGAGAGAGACAGAGACAGAGACAGAGACAGAGAGACAGACAGAGAGAGAGAGAGAGAGAGAGAGAGAGAGAGAGAGAGAGAGAGAGAGAGAGAGAGAGAGAGAGAGAGGAGAGAACAAAACTTTCATTTTCCTATCAGTTTCTTGTGCCCCACCGGCTTCCTTCCCACCTTGGTCCCCTCCCCCAAATAACCCAGATAAACTGCTTTCTTTGTGGCACTGTCTCTGTGGCTCCAAGCCACAGAATCAGGTCCCCTTTTAGGGCCCGATGGCTTCGAATCCTTAGTCAGCACCTTGAGCTGTAAAACCCACATCCCAAAGCTGCTTCCTTGATAACACAATGTCCTTTCAGGTGTTGACACAACCTTTAGGCTCTTACTGTGGCCTGGGCCCCTCCCACAAGGCCAGGGAGAGGGGTGTTTCCTGGGGCGTGGCTTCTGTTCCACTCCAGGCCTGTGGGTCAACAGGATGGGCAGGGTGAGGGGGGCCCACTCTCCAAATCCCCTCGCCAATGCTCAGCCTGACAAACCATGCACACAGACATGACAGGGGATTGTAAAAATGCACCACAGACAATGTAGCTAATGTACCAGGGTCCCCTGCAAAGAAGCCAAGGGCCAGTCAGGAAGGGATGTGAGCAAGGCACCCGGAAAGGAACCGCTTTTGTGAGCATTGGTTTACTTCCTCTGTTTATCCCCTTCCTCAATGGGAAAAAGAGAGAGAGAGAGAGAGAGACAAGGAAAGAGAAAGGTTGGGTGCTGCTGGCTGTAGTCCGAGCAGAGCCCGTAAGCCATTCAGGCAGGATCTCTTTACAGGATGGATGAGAGCATGTTGAGCCAGGCGGCCAAAATCAGCAGGGCAAGTGAGCCCCCGTGTATTCAGCTCCAGAGGGGCCTGGACACAGTTCAGAAAGAGCAGAGAGTCCAAAGACAGAGATGCTGACTCTTGTGAGGAACTGCCAGTCAGGCAATGCAGGTTAATGTATGTTCAATAAGATAGTGGGCAGCACCACTGACCGAGGGACCACCAGAATCTCCTGGAATCTTCTGGATCCTGTCACCGCAGGATTTTCAAGTGGCTTTTCAAAATCCTGGGCTTTCCTAATAAAGAATTCTCAAAATAGTAGTGGGTCGATGATGTAGCACAGACAGTAGACTGCAGCCATAGCTTGCATAAAGCCCAGAGCTTGAGACCCAGCATCACAGAAACCAAGTGGAGTAGCATCCGCCTGTAATGGCAGCACTTGAGAAGTAGAAATCTGAAGTTCACAGTCATCCTCCTCTACACAAGGAATTCCACAGCAGCCTGGCTACAGGAGATCCTGTCTCAACAAGAGGAGGGGGAAGGGAAGAGGGAGGGAGGGAGGGGAGAAAGTGAAAAGCAGTCATGATGAAGAATAAGCTTTAAAGAGTGTGTGTGTGTGTGTGTGTGTGTGTGTGTGTGTGTGTGTGTGAGCTGGGTAGTGGTAGCACACGCCTTTAATCCCAGCACTCAGGAGGCAGAGGCAGGTGGATCACTGCAAGTTCGAGGCCAGCTTGGTCTACAAAGCAAGTCCAGGACTACCAAGGCTACACAGAGACACCCTTTCTCGGAAAAAAAAAAAAAAAAAGGAAGAAATGTGTGTGTGTGGTGTATTTGCGTATACACGCCTGTGTATGTATATGTCTAAAGTCAGCCTCGGGGACCTACCTGTCCCTGCCTCCCTAGCGGTGGGATGACAGCCACATGCCAACAGCTTCAGGCTTTTGTGGTATTGGGGTTTAAACCAAATCCTCAAGTTAACACAGCAAACAGCTTACTGAGCTATCTCTCCATCTCCTAAGCAACCATCTTTAAACCCTAGAGAACAAATACTGATCTCAGAAGCATCTGCGCATCCCCAGTTCTCTCACAACTGTCTACTTAAGGACTAACCCAGAGGCCCTGCCATGAATTTACCACAATCTGTGAAACTCATTTTGAAGGGGAATAACAAGGTTAAGGCCACAAAGTAAGAATGACATTGCTAGTGTCTTCGTTTCTCTATTTCCTGGTATGATTTTTGTTCTTTTGTTCTTTTTCTTTCTCTCTCTCTCTTTTTTTTTTTTCTTCAGATTTTGAGGCAGTCTTACACTATAACTCAGGCTAGCCTCTAACTAAAATACAGTCCACCTGCCTCAGCCTTCCTAAGTGCTAGGATTACGAGTGCAAGCCACCGCACCTGGCTTATTTTCTCTTAACACCTTTTTTTTTTTTTTAAAGATTTTTTTTAACCAGGTGGTGGTGGCACATACCTTTAATCCCAGCACTAGGGAGGCAGAAGCAGGCGAATTTCTGTACGTTCAATGCCAACCTGGTTTTGAACAAGGTCCAGGACAGCCAGGGTGACACAGAAAAACCCTGACAAGAGAGGAGAGGGGGGAGGGAGGGAGGGAGTTAAATATTTTTAAAAGCATGCATTTTATTTATTTATTATGTGTGAGTGTGGTTGCGCACACATGTATACATGTATACATGGCACAGCCCACATTGGAGATTAGAGGACAATCTGAGGGAGTCAGTTCCTTCCTTCTTCTGTGGGGGTGGTCCGGGAGGTCAAACCCAGGTCATCAGCCTTAGCAATAAGCATCTTTACGTGCTGAGCCATTTCATTTAAAGATGGTTTTAAACGAAATTCAACCTAAACACTCAATAGGTGGTTGTTGAATAAGTGACAAGTTTTTTGCTTTGTTTGTTTGTTTTACTTTCGGTTCTTTTGGTTTGGTTCTCTTTTTTTGTTTTTTGTTGTTTTGTTTTGTTTGAAGACAGAGTCTCACTTTGTAGCCCAGGCTGCCAGAGAACTCACCTGGTAGCCCAGGCAGACCTCTAACAAAAGGCAACAGTGTATATGCCTCCGCAGCACACATGACTCCCCAGTGCTGTGCCTTGAGGCAAGAGCTGGCACCACCATCTTAAAGTGCGTACACCCAGTGATATTTACTCTGTGGCCTTCCTAAGGAAGAGAGTTGGTTTTGTTCTGTTTCTAACCCTTTGAAATGTTTTTAAAGAGCTAACCCAAGTCAGGTGTGCTGGTTCACACCTGCCACTCCAAGCAGCAGGGAGGTTGAGTCAGGAGGATTGCCCTGAGTACCTGGCCAACCCAATCTACAGTGTGAAGCCCTGTTTAAAAAAAAAAAAAAAAAGGCCGGGGTGGGGGGGAACCTAACCCAAATCACTGTATCTTCTTCCCTTCTCCCAAGCTCCATATTATATTCCAAACATTCATCGACGGCTACGCTGATACAGTTACTTGAAAAATGAGATCAAACAGATTGAAAACTGATCGAGGATACAATTTACTCAAAAACACTTCGGCAAGTATCTTGGTTCTTGTCTTGTTTTTCCAGATTAAACTCTCACGTTCTTCTGCTGTGTCTTTCTTTTTTAATAGAGACACATTCCAAAAGAAATCTGAGCCATTATCATCCAGCTATAGAGATATTTCATAAGACTTTTGCACCATCTCTAGAAGCAGCTTTGACAATTAAATCGAAGTACGGAACACTATGAAGAAATGACAAAGAACCAGGAGGTAGCTAGCTACCTTACCTACAGCAAAGCAAAGCTCATGCAGGCTAGTATTGGGACTTTTGTGTGTGTGTGTGTGTGTGTGTTCCCTTCCACCCCCTTACTCCTTCTCACTCCAGGAATGTCAAGAATTTGAATTCCTTGTTCTTAAGGTGAAAGGGCATTAACACAAATGGTCTTACTAAGACAAGTGGGGACTCCTGAGACACGGGACCAACCTGACAATAAAATCTCCCAGGTTCAGTATGACTCTCTTCCCTGCGTGCTTCAGAGGGGTTTGGAGACCATTATCGGACTGTTGGTCATCAATCGGGAGCCAACAAGATCTACGCTTGCATACCAGTTCTCTTACTCTTTTATTTCAACATTCAGCTTTAGATTTAGATTTAAAATATGTGCTAAGAAAGCAGAGGTGGTTAACAGACTCTTAGGTGTGTGCCAGAGTTACACATTCTGTCAGCAGGGCAAAGGGAACACAGCAGGTTTCCAAAGGGTCATCTCATGTTGCGCAGACATCCTGGCCACCCCTCCAACAGCAGCAAAGTAATCCCGGAATGAACTGAGGAGCTCCCGGCTGGCTTGCAGTGTCAGAGGGGTCCGCACCTGAACACCTCAGCCCCATTCTTCCTTTAAGATTGTCCCCCCCGGGAGGTACCCAAGGAAAGCAGGCAGTTCACAGGAGGACCCCAGAAGCTGTGCCTGCCCAGGCATAGATTTCTCTAAACAACAGCAGAATTCACATGGTCTCCTGGTTAACAACTAACATATTTGTTTGAGGATGCTTAAAAGGAAAACAACTCTGAAATTAGCTAGTGCTACCAAATTCTATAAGAGCTTGGCCATCACTTTGATACAGTGTTGCTTTGTTGTTTTAAAATATTTTAACTTTATTATTTTTTATAATATTATTCCAACAGACTGTTTAAAAGGCAGTGATCACTAATACAGACACACAGGGCTAACAGTCAGCCAGGTTGCTCTCAGGACAAGGCCTGTCAGTGGCCAGGTTGCTGACATGCATGTTGGTAGCTGGTATGCTGCTACCTTCATAGCTTAGGCTGCAAGTGACGAAAAAGACAGGTACCGCTGGCCCATAGAAGCTATTTAATAAATATCATCAAAAATAAAAGGAAAAATAAACCCTCTAGAGGACGTCCACCTTAAGTCAACTGAAAGCAAGCTAGTTTATTCAACCAAAAATCCAGAGAGAAGGAAAACATTAAAACCAAAAAAAAAAAAAAAGAGCAGTTCTTAACACTAGTAGTAAATAAATTTATACAACAATTCAGTCTGTATAATATGATGAAATAAATCTACATCTTTTTCTTATTTTGGTGCTTCTGAATTGTACATACAAACAACAATTACAGGGACTGATTCACAGAGGGTGTAGGCCTAGACATGACATTCTCAAATCTTCATTGGCAATCGGTAAGATTTCACACTGATTGCCCAGCTCTGAATTTCTTTGTAAAAGCTCACAGCCTGGAATAAATGATTTGCCTACAACCTTTTTTTTTTCCCCCCCCTTGGATTTTTTTTCTTTTCTTTTTTTTTTTTATTTTTTATTTCTTTTCTTTTTTTTTTTTTTTTTTTTTTTTTTTTTTTCCTTTTTAAAATTTTTGGTTTTTTTATTTTTATTTTTTTTTAAGCATCAAACAACTAAAGGGAAACAAAATTGACAGTGTGCCCATTTGGACATCAGACTTAGTTTCTTCTGTATCTCCATACTTTATTTTCCCTATATTCCTTAAAATTCTTGGTGTCCTTCATGCCTTTCTTACAGCTATCCAGGTACAATAAAGTCTTCCTCAAATGTACAATATTTCTTACAATATAAGTTATATGCAATGTTCAGCAATTTTTTTTTTCACAGCACTAGAGACCCTGTTAAAAATAGGGAATATGAGTCTGAATGGCTTATTCACAAATGGGACCCGGATTCAGTGGTTGGAACACAGACACTACCCGGAGCTCCTTTTGGAAAAGAAGCAAACATTTTGCTCTCTGCCTTCAAAAAACATAGATCTGTCGCTTTCGGGCTTCATGATACTGCTCCTGCAAAAAACGCAAGTAGAAGGGGCCGTGGGGGGAGGGAGGACTCTTTGCAGACTTGCAGACTCCATGGGCTTGTGGAGCAGGGCTCTCCCCTTTCTACCCCATGGCGGTGACCATGCTGGAAGGGTGGTGAGGTCCAAAGGAGAGGCCAGAGGGTGGGTGCATGGGCGTCGGTGTGGTCAGCATGTGGCTGGAGTGGCTGAATGGGGAGATGTGACTCAGCGATGACATGTGTCTGGACAGGGCGGCCGGGTTGAAGGAGCTGCTCTTGGGGAAGTCCTCCAGCGCGTCATGCACCTTTTTGCACTTTTTGGATTTGCTAGACATCTTCCGGTTTCGGGTCTGGATGCCTTCCTTCTTCATAGTCAGGGGTCTGTTAATCTAAACAAAGATCAATTTTTTTTTTTTTTTTACTTTTTTGCTGCCTTTGAAATGTACAGGCTTTTTGCACAGTAGCACGAGCCCTGCCACTTGGCCCAGGCCAGGGTTGTGTTTCTGTGTTGGTTGTCCCATCCTTATTCCCAGCTGCTCCTTCCTTTTTCCCAGGGTCTAGGGTCTAGGGTACAGGCCTTCTGAGTCAGCTGCCACTGCTTTTAAAGCCCTCGGGCCCCAAGCCCAAGTCAGCTAAGCTCAGCAACATCTGACTCAGGGAAGTTGGCATGTTCGGGGCCCACCTAGTGTATGTCTGACAACTAAAACACAACAGCATGGCCCTCCTCAAAACTTCCCTATGATTTTTCTTTTTTTTTTTTTTTTTTTTTTTTTTTTTTTTTTTTTTTTTTTTTTTTTTTTTTTTTTTTTTTTTTTTAAAGATTTATTTATTATTATGTATACAGTGCTGTCTTTGTATACACCTACATGCCTGAAGAGGGCATCAGATCACATTATAGATGGTTGTGAGCCACCATGTGGGTGCTGGGAATTGAACTCAGGACCTCTGGAAGAGCAGTCAGTGCTCTTAACCTCTGAGCCATCTCTCCAGGCCCTTCCCTATGATTTTTCATGAAGTTAAATTTTGAGGCACTTTTGGGGGCAGGGGGATGACAACGACACAGGCCATTTTGTTTACTTGTTTGATGAATCTACAGAGAGGCGGAGAGAGTCAAGCCTCCTCTGGTGAAATCTATCTTATGGGAAACTAGGTCTCCTGTACCTCCCTGCAAGGTCTGGCTGCCACTCTTCCACCTGGCTTTCCCCCACCCCCCCACCCCCCACCCCAGCGTGACGTGCTGGAAAACCTTACTTTGGAACGTGTGTGTTCTGAAACTTTTTCAGGGAGGAAAGTTCTGGGGATGGCAGCCAGGGCCTCACCCTGCTAGGAGCTACATGCATAGCCCAGCACCCTGTGCGAAAGCAGTGTGCTCTTTCAAACAAGAACCCTGTGCCCACAGCACACAACAGCAGCCACAGTGGGGCTTGAAAGCTGTCGCTTTCTCCCAGCCTGCCTCAGCACTTGGAACTGCACAAGCAGCTAGTAACAGGTGAGAGGACCCAAAGTCCTTTAGTGGCATGTGAGAACACTCATGGCCAAAACTAAAAACCAAGGACACATCAGGTAAAGATGCAAAGCCTGCTTTGAAGATCACTAGGAATTGCAGGCAAGACCCTCACTGATTGGGGCGCGGGGGTGGGGGTGTGGGAGGTATGGGAGCGATGGAGGGTGGGACAGAGAACTAGCCTTTGACACTTAAACATCCTTTTGGTTCATGGCTAAGCATCTTCCTAAGTGGCCTAGGCAACAAGCAGTTGTAATCCTCCTGCCTCAGACAACAGAGTAGCTAAGATTATGGGTACATGCCATCCTATGAGGTCTTTTTCTTTTCTTTTCTTTTTTTTTTTTTTTGAAGACAGGGTTTCTCCATGTAGCCTTGGGTGTCCTAGAGTCACTTTGTAGACCAGGCTGGCCTCGAACTCACAGCGATCCACCAGCGTGTGCCTCCAAAATGCTGGGATTAAAGGCGTGTGCCTGGCCTAAGCATCCTTTTTAAACGCATATACTTTGGGGACCCAGAATCAAGGATGGGGCTTTACAAAGCTAATAGAGCTTCTCTTCAGAAAGAGCCAGGGAAGTCAATGTCATCAGCACATATCTGCTACAAAGAATCGACCGCACATGAGAATCTTGAGGAGAGGCAACAGGGCCCAGTCCTGCCTTCCACCCTGAGGGTAAACGGCCCCAGACCCCAGGCTTCTCAAACAATAAACAGGCTGCCTTGGCTCCAGTGTTCATGTCTCTGCTTCTGAGGCCAGAAAATGACAGTTAAGGAAGAAAAGATCCAAACAGCCAAGAAGGACCACGTTTATGGGTGCAGGTAAGTACATGGCTTCCTGGTGCTTGCAGAGGTCACCCAAAAGAGACACAGAGCCCCACATTGGGACCTCAGACCTTATTTACCCCTGTGACAGGAAGACAGAGCGAGTAGAAGCAAAAGAGCCAAAGTTAGTGCCAGAAAAATGTTTCAGGGCTCCTTGTTCAGGTTGTCAGGGAGATAAAGACGCCGCCCACAGAGATGACAGGTATCCACTCCCACATTAGACCTTCCCTAAGATAATGTCTAGATACACCACTGTGTGCACCAGTCCCTAGGTGCACACAGCCAGATATCGAAATATAATATCTGGTTACACCAATAACTACACGGCCACAGATAGCTAGTCACAACACACCTAGATACACTGATGCAGAGATAGGCAACCCTCTAAACACTCAGATAAGAGGAGCCCGTGCCATACGTGTGCAGGCATGGCATGGGCAGAAGAAATAACACGCCAAGAAAATGGTCGCAGATTGTTATCTTATTGTTAAATACACCTAAGTTGCCTCCTTTGATGAATCTGCACTAAGCCAAAAGGCAGCAGAAGAGGGGGAAATGCACACATGAGAATGAGAAAATCCTCCTCTCCCCTCGCCTTAGGCTTATAACAGTAGCATTTGGGGGCCAAAGCAGGGGAACTGCCGGGTCCAGGAAGTAGTGGGAGAGGGATGAGGAACAGAAAAAGTCAATAGGTTAAGCAAGTGCAACTCGGTGCTATAGCATTTGTCTCACACACATAAAGCTCTGTGTTCTATGCCTGGTACCACGGGGGAAGAAATCATTATCATTCAAAACTATGCACACATGAATTTGTATGAGAAACCGGCTTCATCACAACTCAACACTACTATTCAAAGAAGTTCTAGGTAGCCAGGTACAGCCATGAAGGTGGGAAAGAAGTACACACACACTACAGTCCGTGGAGACTGTGCTGCACTGTAAGGTCAGACTGTTTTTCCAAGTCTCCTGTCACCCCTGATGGCTCTCAATGTCCGGGGAAGGTCTCTGGCACCCTGCAATCAGCCCTGACTTTGCTAGCTATGCTGCCTCGCACACACTATGTATATGGCTTTCCTAGCACAACTAAAATAGAGAGTCGCTGCCCTGTCCACATCGCAGGGCTTTCTGAGGCTCACATGTCATCCTGTAGAACAGACATTCTTAGAGAGTTGGAAATTGTAGCTCAGGGACAAACCACATAGGCTATAGGGCTGCATGGAGAGGTAATACATGCTAATATCCCAATCCTACCAGATTTTAATCACAAATCTTTCTAACTGCTCTGCTTTTGCTCCATATTTGAAAGCAAGTGTACCATAGCCCCAAGGGGGCATTGGATGGGGGGGAGAACAGCAGATCCTTAGGAAGTCTCTAGTTTCCTTATACTGGGCAATACAGAATGGGACCATGTCAACAGCTGTGAGTTTAGGCTCCCATGGAATCTCAGAAACATTATGTGAGAGAGAGAGAGAGAGAGAGAGAGAGAGAGAGAGAGAGAGAGAGAGAGAGAGAGCACACAAGCGCAAGCGCAAGGGGGGCGGGGCTTCCTCTTTAATTCCCAGGTATTCCTGGGGTAAAGTTAGTTACTGCCAGAATAGCCACAAGCAAAAGTTTATGCTTCTTCCTCATTCCTCCCAGACTCTGCCAAAGGCAAGAAGACTTCAGGAGAATCAGGTAAAGTTGAGGAACATAAGAGAGGTGACATTCTCCCCCACGCCCCTTGGGAATAACCATACATTTGAGGCCGTCATCTGCTACATAGTGAGTTCAAAGCCGCCTAGACAATATGAGACCCCATTAAAAAAAAAAAAAAAAAAAAAAGGTGAGGATAGATCGGGCTAGACTCTGGTGACTGGCAGTTCATTTGCTCACGATATGTGGAAGGAGGAAGTTATCATTTTTTCCCCCTACCGTTCCAGCCTCACTCTTTCCCTCCGCTGTTTACATGTGAAAACCCGTTGGGACAGAGACAGTCAATGAAATTTCAGCTCATGTCTGTCACACAGGGGATCACTTGACGTTCACAGCATAGGGACAGCCATCAGTAACCAAATCCAGAAATAGACAGCAGCACAACATTTCCCTTTCTCCTGCAAGGGAGGTGCTCCCTCCTACCCTCACCCCCCCCCCACCTCCCACCACCCCAACCCCCACCCCACAAAAAGGAATATCAAAGCAGAATTGGTGATTTCTTGCTTTGTTTTGTTTTCTGGCATAGTGTCTCTTTATGTAGCCCTGGATGTGTGACTATTCGCTATGTAGACCAGGCTGGCCCAGAACTGCCAACAGTCTACCTTCATCTGTCTTTCAAGCACTGGGATTAAAGGCCATGTGCCACCTGACCTGGCTTTAGAACTGATGATTTTTTTTTTTTCCTGTTTTCCAAGATGTTTTCCCCCTTAAAACCTATACAAATCCACGATATTTATCAGGTTTTAAGCTCACATAAAAGCTATCCAGAACGTGTTAAATCAGTAGGTAGCTGTATTCTTCTCCATTTTTGTTGTTCTTGTTGTTTTTGAGGCAGGACCTTGCTCTGTAGCCTTAGTTGGCCCTGTTCTAGCTGTGCAGGCCCTGCTGGCCTACAACTCAGGGTAGTCATCCTGCCTTGGCTCTCTAAGTGCCAGGACTGTGGTTATGCTATAGCCACAGGGAACCTGGTTCCTTCTCTGTCTCTAATCCTTTCCATCTCCGCAAAGATATTTTCAGAACTACATTCTGCCACATGTAGCAACACTCATCTGTAGTCCTGGCGTGCCGGAAGCTGCAACAGGAGGCTCAGAAGGAGTTCAAGGCTAGCCCCATCTACATGTAGAGTTCAAAGCTAGCCCAGGGTATGTAAAACAGTTGTCTCAGAGAACCAAGAAACACAAATAATAAACCCAGTCCTACCATGATGGTTATCTGAACAAACTGCTTAGCTCCCAAGAGGATGACCCAGACCCATCAGAAATCCGGATGCTGCTTCAAAGTTCTGGTCAGGATCCCTCCCCACCCCCACCCCAGCTGGGCCCAGCTCCACTTACATTGTGAAGCTTGTAGTACAGTCCACAGGCATTACAGACAGGGTCCCCGTTAGCGTTCCTCCTCCAGAGGGTGGTGGTGGTGGTCTGACAGTTTGCACAGGATGTCCCTGCTCTCCTGGCTGCCGACTGGAGACAGGGAGAGAGGATAAAATTGAAACAAATAGTAGATTCATTGGCAAAGCTACTGAGACAGGCTTGGATGGGGGGAAAAAAAAAGACATTGAAATCAAAACTAGCAAGTGGCCCACATGAAAGTCATAAAGATGCCAGATCATCCTTAAGAAGAAAGATACAGCCAATCCGGTGTCTAGGAGTCGGTTGGACCTCAGCAGGCAAATGCCGAACTTGCTGTCTCCCCAAACAGGACTGGAGAGAGGCAGGACACCAAGGCCATCTCCTCGGGAACGTTACCCACTCCCCCCCATCCCCATGAAGTGTACCATCAAGTTCATCTTTAAGAGTGACAACTTCCCATTAGCCAGGCTAATTTTGGTCCCAAGCTCCTAGTCGGTCCCACTCATCACTCGCAGGCCCGTAAGAGTTCTTTTACAAGAAATGCAATCAAAACTGTTGCTCTCTACCTCGCTACTGGCTTCCAGGGACACTAAGAGCAAGAGAAAAGTGATGCTGAGCTAAGAAACCACTTGTTAGACCCCCAAATTAAGAAATGTTGAATTAGCTGGCATGGTTGGTGGTGCTTGCCTGGGATTCCTGAACTCTGAGGCTGGGGCAGGAGGATTACTGCCAGCTGGGGCTACATAATGGAAGAGGGGAGCGAATGAAAACACGATAAGCTAATACAGATGTCCCGACAGCCTGATGAAATACAGTCCTTTGTATGCTAAGCTAAAATAATGAATTATATGTAAATGTATAAATACAGATATTCTGAAGACTATATCTCAAGCACACACATACACCATACACATGTACACATACACACACATGTACACATAAAATAAAAAGAAAATGGATCTGTCGCTTCTAAAAAATACACCCCTCTTTCTTGTCCTAAAAAGAAAATGCTAACTCAAAAATGAGTCTGGACTTGGGAGGCAGAGGCAGGTGACTCTCTGTGAGTTTGAGGCCATCCTGGTCCACAAAGCAAGTCCAGGACAGCAAAGGCTACACAGAGAAACCCTGTCTCCAAAAAAAAAAAAAGTACTTTGGATTCTGAGCTCCAAATTAATTGTAAAGAAAAGAACAGAAGGCAAAGCATCCAGTTGCATCAAGAAAGTTCTGAGCACTCAGGAGGCAGAGGCAGGCAGATCGTTGTGAGTTCGAGGCCAGCCTGGTCTACAAAGTGAGTCCAGTACAGCCAGGGCTACACAGAGAGACTCTGTCTTCAACCGCCCCCAAAAAATATTTATTGTAAGGAAGTTCTGGGATGGAAGATGGAGACTGGGCTCAGTGTAAGGGGTGTCTAACAGTTTCAAAAGGCCTGCGCTGGCTTCACAGTGCACCCCAAAAGAAAGGCAAGTAGGGGAAGGAAGGAAGGAAGAAAGGAAGAGAGGGAGGAAGGAAGGAAGGAAGGAGGTGGGGAGAAAAAAATAGAAGGCAAGAAGAATGAGAAAAAATAGATTCTGGTGTGATTTTAATAACATGAAACTAAAGACTACAATGCCCCCCCCCCCCCTTATTCTCTATCAATAGTGCATTGAGCACAAAGTTGCAGCAAAAGCTCAAAGGCCTGTCTGGAAACCCAGTGGTGATTTTGAATTCAGCAGACATATTCCCTTCCTTTCAAAGCCCCTAGGTTGTCCCGCAGATCTGCTCCCATGGGCTTTGAACAGCCAAACGCAAACTTTTTTTTTTTTAACTGATTCTTTTTGAGCTTGTAAGGAAGTGGAATTAAAAGCAGCCCCTCTCTCTCTATCACTGTGGAGAGGCTGCTGCTTTCCTGCTATTTTGGAAATAAGTCAGTAAGACCCAAGAGTGCGGATGCTGGTTCTGGAGCCTTTGGCCACCTGCCCTTGTGAAATGTGATCGTTTAATATGATTTCCCTCCTGTGCCCTCTGGAAGAAAGTTCTACTGAAAACCAATGCCTAATGGTTTGTGACAATTACGTTACACATGATTATTATCACCTTCCGATGGTATTTCAGAAGAAATAGGGAAAGCCCAACAGTGTCCACTCAGCGTCCACCAGTTTTCCCAGGTCAATAATCTTAAATGTATAATGAAAATATATAAAGCCAACTGATCCAATGAGTGCTCTGAAGAAAGAATTCCGTGTGTGTGTATGTGTGTGTATATATATATATATATACATATATATATATATATACATATGTATATATATATATATATTTCTTTGCAGTACATTGTAAATACCATACATACATACGCATGTGTGTCAGATACATCTCTAGTAAGACAGAGTTTGTGCAGACTTTCAGGATTGCGCAGAACCACACTGCTGGGCTCAGTGACAGGACATCAGTAAGTACTTAAAGTAGACGAGCCACTCAGCCTTTTCTTCTTCTAAGACATATGAGAATTCTGGAATACTAGCAGCAGGGAAAGCTATAGATCTGGCCACTGGTCGTCTCTTCTATGTCAGTGTTTGCTATGTATCTCATCGGAGAAGCTAGCTACATTATGGGCTGAGTGGTTATCAGTAGATCTGCAAATATGTGAAACAAAACAACCAAGCTAGAAAGACAGAGCTGAAGTGAAGGGGCAGGACACGTACGAAAGCAGAAAACGTGGCTTAGGTGTTCTTAGCACGCATGAGCCTAGACTTCTATATCCCAGCACAAAGGTAGAAAGAGAAAGGAAAAGAAAACAAAGGATTCTAGATGTTTGGAAGTAGAATACGTCTAAACAGGGAGGGAGAAAAATCTGGTGTGATGGCTCAGCCGGCAAGCCTGATAATGTGAGTTCAATCCCCAGCACTAACTCACATGGTAGGAGAGAACCGATTCTTCCTGCAAGTTATCCTCTACACACACACACACACACACACACACACACACACACACACACACACACATCATAGCATGCACCACACACACACACACACACACACCGTAGCATGCACCATACCTACACACACGATAGCATGCACTACACACTCATACACACAAATAAACATTAAAAGGGAGAAACCTATGTGTCTCTGTGTGACATATAAATTGTAATGGAATTGAAAATAGCAATACCTCCCCCAGGAGGGGAGATGATTATGATAGGCAGCTTCCATTGTGACAGCCTATGAACACTAAAACTAAAAGCAATTATTACTCAAGTGTTCCACAGATTTCCTAGGAAAGGTGAGTGGAGGCAAACCCATATAAAACAGAAGTTGAGCCCTCCCCTGTGGTCTCTCTACAAACAGATAAATTCTTCTTCGTCCATCAGAAAACTGACACTTTTCAGAACTTTTAAAACCTATTTGTCTTTATTTTAAAATTAAAAACTGTAACTGTACTTCTTATTTCAACAAGAAGTTTTTGTTGTTGTTGTTGTTGGGTTTTGGGGTTTTTGTTTTTGTTTTTGTTTTTTTTTTTTGGTTTGTTTTCGTTGTTGTTTTTTGGGGTTTTGCTCTTTTAGTTTTTGGTGTTTTACTTGGGCTGGCTTCTGAGTGATTCAGGGCATTCTTTTGCGGTGGGATCACACTCATTCTGAGCTAACACCTCCAGCCGTTTTTTTTTTTTTTTTTTTTTTTTTTTTTTTTTTTTAATGCTTCTTGTTCTGATCCGTCTAAGCATCTTGATGTTTAAGTTGGGGAAGCTGAGTTGTTGTTTATGAGTTATCTCTAGCACTCAGATATCCGGCAGCTTTTTCCTAGGAAGTTGGCTTTGCACATAAGAGAAAGGGAGAAAAACAAAAAACAAAAAACTAAACTGCATGGGGTGGGGGATTGAGACAGTTAGAGAAAAGGGCAAAGATCAGATAGAAGGAGGCCTAGAGATCTAAGATTGAAAATAAATAAATAAATAAATAAATAAATAAATAAATAAATAAATAAATAAAGTCACATGGGTACTTCCAGCCCTGGAGAGCTTTCCTTTTTCTAGAGAGGATGTGAGAGGTGTTAAACTGTGCCGCTGCCTGACAGGGAAGACAAATAATGCTTTACAGGAGTGGCCGGGTCTCATCTGTGCAGTTTTTGCTCTATTTTCCCCCTAAGAATCTGCATGGGGAAATTCCTCCCCTGAGCTCAGTGAGGTCAGCATTTTGATCTTGCCTGTGGGTGGATGCCCCCTGCCAGCTCCTCTTATTGTCTCTGTTATATACATTCAGCACTGTTCGATCCTGGCCAAGGTTCCAGAGACAAGTTTACAAATAAACGCCTCCTGTTTGCTTTCTTTATAAATGCTCAGTGGTTCCAGGTTGGATAATTATTCCTAATAATCAAAAAGCTCAAAAAAAAAAAAAAATAAGCATGCTATCACCCTTTGGATAGTGCTTCAAAGAAAATAAAGCCCAAGGCTAGCTGAGACCAACAGTCAAGACAGGGATCACCCACGTAAAATCCTCAATGCATCCGACCAAGAAGCAGAGAAATAAGAGGAGCTGATTCTGAAATTCAGTTAATTCATTATCAATGCCATGGCCCAGGCTGGCTTCAAACTCAATATGTGACTGAGGGGGCCTTGAACTCCACCTGATCTTGTGGCTCAACCTCCTAAATTCTGGGCTTACAAAAGTGCACTACCACACCGTTAAGCCCAATCAATCTTAGAGTGTTAATACGAGAGGTTCAACCACAGTCCTAGATCTGTGACTTCTTCCTCCGAGCCTTCTACTACTTCCAAAGTATGTTCTAAATGGTTACTAGAATATTTTATTCCCACACTAGATCTCTGTCTGTAACACAGCAACTATTGACACAGTTGTACTTAAAAGACGGCGACGACGACAACAACAATAATAAGTTTTTTCAGGATCCAATTTGAAAAAATAAAAGGGAAAAAAAAGGAATGAAGGGGTTGGGAGAGAGAAAAAGTGAAAACAAGGAAAAGGAAGAAAAACAAAGGAGAGAAAACTGTCCTGCCAATTTCCTGCAGAAATCCATCATTCCCAGAGACAGCATGAAAAACACAAAATGGTTACATGAGTTCAGTCCTTCCAAAAACTTACCAGCCTCCTCTTGGGCTTGATAAGGGGCCGGTTCTGTCCATTCATTTTATGGTAGAGTCCGCAGGCATTACAAAGATAGTGCCCGGTACCATCTCGCCGCCACAGTGGGGTAGAGGTTGCCCCGCAGTTCACACACTCCCTGCCTTCTGGAAACAAGATCACAGATAAGTCACTTATGGAAGGAAAGCATACAAAAAGGAAGTAACATTTAACATTATGACAGTGGGTCTCTGTGAGATCCCTCTGTGAAGAGAGAAAGGCATTTGTTGCCAAACCTGAATTCCATCCTTGAAACCCGCATGGTGGTAGGAAAGACCCAACCTCCAGAAGTTGTGTTCCATCTTCCATATATGCTCAAGTGTGCATGTGCACACACACACACACACACACACACACACACACACACACACACACACACACACACAAAATGAAATTAGAAGGGAAAATAAAACCAAAAACATTTCCAAGCACTTTGGGTAGGGGAAACAGTTCCACCTCACCTCCAAAGTGCTCCAAAGTTACGACCCTTTGTGTGCGACGTACATAACTATTCCCTGTTACAAACAGACTGTGGGTGTGTAAAGTGTAGCTGAACCTTGATTTTGATATGTTCCACTTGGTGAGAAAGATAGAGCCCGAAAGAATAAAGAGGATGAATGAACCTGAAAACATTTCCCTAAGGACATGCTGAGTCCAGCACAGTCAGTGGCCAGCAAGGGTAACCCAGTTAGTCATCAGGCCCTTCTATATAGATTGACTCAATAACAAAGATTGGGAAGGGGAGAGAGGAAAGATTAATCAATGGCTAGGTAGATAAACAGATAATAGATGGATGTATAGATTGGTCAATTGCCTGATTGACTTGAGTAGCTAGAACTTTTTTTTTTTTTTTTTTTTTACTTCCAATAAAACTGTAAATGCCCCTAGGTGCAAAGTCATCCATTAAGACCCAGCAGGACTGATTCATCCCCTCACAGTCACAGCCTCCCCTTCAAAAGAGGCCAGCATTTCCCAGGTTCCCAACTGCTATTGGAGGGTTTGAGGTTACACTCTGGCCCCAGCCTAGCCAGCCAAGGGCTGATAGGAGCAAACCAGGGCACAAGCCTTCAAGCAGGAGATCTGCAAGAGGGGAAAGCCAGGAGAGAAAAGGACAGGAGGGACAGGATGAATGCAGCTCACACAGATGGGGAGAAAGCAAGTCAGCCAAGGAGGGGAAGACGTTGGTCCCCTCATCAGCCAAAATCAACTACAGCTTCTCTTTTCCCAAGACCACAAATAAGCAAACAGAAAGCCAGCCCCTCCAGGTGTGTTCATTCCCAGAACCAGGGACCCACTCCAGAAAGTTCCTCAGTACAAATGGGTCCTAGGAAGGAAACTGCCTGAGGAGACTTCCTTGCAACTTCTGAATAGGGGAAAGATCCTTTCTAGAAGAATCTCCTCCACTTTGGGGAGTGTGGAGAAGTACTCTAGAATGCATGGTTCCTCAAGCCAAGGAGGAAGCAGCTGAGAGCCCAGTTGCCTACTGGAGCAAGCAGCTCAACTCCAGGTGGTCCACACAAGGGTGAGCAAGGTACTGAGAGGGAAACAGACGGGGCAGAGGAAGTAAAGGGAAACAGCCTTAATGGTTTCTCTGAGGAGACTAAAGCTATCGGAACATTTGCCCCCAGCATGGACAAGGGGCTGGCCTTCATCCCCAACACTTAAAGGATGATGGAGCCCTTTGTCTGGAGAGGTTAATCAATGACAAACAAAGACAAGAAAGAGACTCCAGAAGATCCACTGGGAAGGCTGTCTTTCCAGAAGAGGAACAAAATCTACCCTGGTAGACAGAAGACCTGAGGATTTTTTGAAAGCCCCACATCAAACCTGAAGGGCCTGTCACCTTCTCCAGGGACCATTCTAAAAAGTTATTGCCACAATTCAACTCTGACCCTCTCTAGCAAGTGGACAGACAACCATGAAAAATATTATCACCTTCACCTTTACCATACTCAGGGACCATGTGTAAACTTGCTTTTTCAAAAATGATTTAAGCAGAGAACGTATGTTCCCCCCCCCCCCATCCAGATTACAAAAAGGCTCCTCAGCCTGGGTGTGCAGAGAACTCTCCCTTGGTGTCCTAGAGCCCCTGGGATATAAAACCTTACACATACAGCCAAGGGCACTTTCCTAGGGACTAGGTTAACTTTTGCTAGTTCCCCTCAAAGCTTCTGGGATGCCTCATGCTCAGACAAACTTTCATGTTGGGTCAAACTCTGATGGGTATAGGCCGTGGATGTGGGGAAGCTGAAGGAATGAGCTGCTGAGGGGGTACCAGGGATTGCAGCTTTGGCTTCCCAAATGTCTGCTGCATCCACAGCAAGCATGCTGGGAAATAGCAGCATGGGCCATGGCCCAACCAAAGCCTGCTCTTCATCCTGTGTGCACAGGAGCCACTTAGGTCCCCTTCCCTGCATAAGCACAGGGCAGAAAGGCACAGCGAAGCTTGCTGGCTTCATGCTCCCTGCACCAGGCCCTGAGCAGCATGAATGCCTAGGCACTAGGCGGCTGGCTGGCTAGCGGGTGAGGCGGAGCTGCTGGGGGGGGATCTCCCAGCCTGTGGCCAGGCTGATTTCCCTTCCTTTGTCAGGCAGGAGGGAGGAAGGCAGCTTCCTTTTCAGAGGGCCCTTGAAAGCGGAGAACAACGATGGTTGCTCTCAGGCAGAGAGCCCCGAGAGCAATTTTCTGTCTTGATTCACTCCACAAGTTTTCGACTGCCCTGCGTGGGCTTTCTCCTTTTCGTTTCTCCTTGACTCTACTGTGAGTTCAGCACACAGGCAATTTTCCTAATGGAGGGCACTACTCTCCTGCTTTCTGTCTTCCTCTTTCCTCTCCTCTGTCTGCTATGAGCTGCCAGGCAGACACCTCTCTTAGGTGACAAGAACCACAGAGCTGTGAGGCCTCTTGACATTCAACAGCCATTTTCAAATGCCCCTTGGGCTTCGGACTGAAACCCTGAAACTGGGGTGTGTAGAAGCAAAGGGAGAGAAATTTTTCTCAGGAGGATGGAAAGAGATACCCACATCCAAAGTGATCAGGGAAACTGGAAAGAAAAAAAAATTGCCCTGGGGTTGGGGGGGGGGGGGTATAAGGGCAACGGTATCAGCTTTGTCTTTTGTTCACAAAGATAGATCCCAGACAAAAAGCAAAGACATCAAGAAAGCAAGGTAGGCCCTGACCACAGCTTTCTCTGAAACAACAGTCCTGCCTGCCACCTCTATCCTGTTTCCTCCTGTAAATGCATCTGCGAAGAGGAAACAGAAAGAAAGGAGGAATTCGGGTGAAGAGAGAAAGGGAGGGAAGGGAAAGGAGCTAAACCTAAGAGAATCCTCCCTACTAGAATTCTGACAAGTCCACCCTCTACATACCAAAGGTTTCTAGAACCATCCCTCTCTACTCCAAAAGTCCCAGGTCCTTTGCGGACCAGGTATGCCACTTTTGGTTTTTATGACTGTGAGAAAGGAGTAAAAAAGAGGAAGTAAAAATCCAAATTATAATGATTCTCCTCCTTCTTCACCAAAATAATAATAAGCAAACAAATAAATGAAGTATATGCATAGGTATTCCTGGTCCTGGTTTAGAAGAGGCCACCCCATCCCACTTCACAAACTCAAGGAAAGAGATGAGAGAAAGAAACAGAGCAAACCAAGGACAAAAAGTATGCAAACTCAAGGAAGTGGAAAAGAAGTGTGCATGCAAGGGCAAAACAAGAAGACTCTTCTGGAAAGTCAAGTCCCGCTCCCCCTCACAGCCACCACATCAGGGCTCTTCCTTGACCTCAGAGCCCCACCAGTATAGAGATGTTTTGTTTTGCTTTTAAACCCCATTGCAACCTCAAAACACACAGACTTGGTTCCTTGATCTTAACTCTCTGGCAGAATGTCAGGAGGCAACCAGCACCGTGAAGCTTTCTCCAGCCCAGCATCTTCACTCCTCACAAGCCCAATTCTTGCGTTGGCACCTTTAGCAGACCACATTACTCCCTCGGCTCTCCTTTCCTCTAGCTTTCTTTTTGACTTTACCAACAAGGCTACCTCCTTCTCCCTCCTGCCTACTTTCATGTACTGAACATGCAGGTCTGAGTTTTTCTGTCAGCCTAACCGCATCCGGACTCTATTAAAGTTCCTGGCTCAGGATAAACAATGCAACTGTCGCGTGCAGCCGGCTGAAAATAATTGGATTAGCTAAAACATATCAACTAAATAGAGACAGTCCTGCTCAGGCAGTCAGACTGAATGTCACCCTGGAAAGAAAGAAAGGAAGAAAGAAAAAAAGAAAGAAAGAAACCCCTGAAAACCGATCTGGTCACTGGGCTCCCACCACCCTCCCTCTGAAGTCTTCCAAACCTAAGCCTGCCCTGAACACTGCCGACCTAGCCCTTCAAAGACAACAGATTATTTTGTAACCATTGCTTTTTTTTTTTTTTTTAATGCGATCTGTGTAGCTGGGGTGGCCTACTCTGAAATGAACACACCTTAGAAGATAGAACCATCCTCACAAAATCCCTTCTAAAAATACACTTCAGTCTGATACAATCTCTTTTGGCTAAAATGTTTCCAATTGCCACAGATTGAGGATGAATTTGTCTTATTTCTAAAGCAAAGAAAAATTGTGCCTGTGTATGTTTCTCCAGCAATGACCTCGATAGACTAAATCTCTCAATGTGCTAGGAAACATCAGCTGCTTTTGAGGGAAAGGGGCAAAAAAAAAAAAAAAAGCAGAAGTGTACACCTGCAGAATCATTTTCAGCCTTCCTAGCTACCGCACCTGGCTTCCCAGCATCTCCAGGAATTGTCCTAAGTGGGGCCTCTGTCCCCCCAAAGACATTAGGCAGCTGACTAGGCAAGGGACACCGGCATTCCTTCAGCTCCACACCCTCCCAGGGATCCACCTCCTGCCCTCAAGAAGTTCAGCTAAGAGGCCCCTTTCCATGCAAAGCCTGCTTCTTTTACAAAGTGCCTGCCTCCATCCGAAATGACACAGACTGCACACTTTATTTATACATGTCTCTATAAAGGACAGTCCTTGGCTATAGCCCCAGTGACGCTCTGTGAGGGGCGGAAAGAGGAGCAGTCCGACTGACAGAGGCCAAAGGGGTCATAGGAGGGACCTGTGTTTGTTTAGGTTGGAGGAGGTTTCGTTTTAGCTTTAAACACTACAGATTTATTCCCGGGGCCTTCCATTTGGTCTTGGAAACTAAAGGTTATTGGCAGAATCCAGAAGTCCTTCAGCAGACAGGAGGAGAGGGTATTCATTTGTTTTTGTTAGTCTTTTCCCTTTCCCAGTTCACTGGGGTGGGGTGGGGTGGGGGTTGTGCAATTAGATCACACTTCCCCTCTGCAGCCTAGGTCAGTAGGAGTTAAAATACACACACCGCATTCTTTCCAGGCTGGAAGAAAGGAAGAAAGACCTCTGAAGGGTTGGGCAATACCTGGAGTCCTCCCACAGATCCTCACTTTAGAGGGAAGAAAGCCCACTTTTTGCCCTGACCTGGATGCAGTGGAAACAGAAGGGAGCTTAAGAAAGATTGCCAGGGTGGAGGTGGCACTTACCTGTGCTGGATCTTGCCTTGGGCCTGGACTTACATCCGAACCCGGTAGGGGATCCTCCCAGCAGGCTGCTGGGGGGGAAGAGTCCGGCGCTGTACTCGGGCACGTAGGGCGGATAGGTGGTAATGGGGTGGTGGGTTGAGGACGAGGCCCCTCCCAAGGTGGTCATGCTGCCTCTGGAGTGAGATGCCTCCAGCTTCATGCTATCCGGTAGCACCTGATATTTGAGGCACTCTTTCTCATCTTGCCTAGCTGAGCCTGCCGATCCCGGGGTGGACAGCGACGGGTCTGGGGAGACGTCCTTAGGAGGGGTTGGCGGGAAGGTGAAGAGATGCGGACTAGAGTGGCCCGCGGCCAGAGAAGAAGATGAAGCCGGAGGGTAGACCGACAGGGGCCCTGGAGAGCCGTGGTGGATTGACGTCTTGGAGAAGGGGCTGAGGTTCCAGGGCGAGGCGGTGTGGTGGCTGCTCAGGGCTTTGCCGCCATCCAGCCAAGGCAGGGATCCGTGCAGCAGGGGCGGGCGGCATACCTGGCTCCCTGCGACGCCAGCGATGGAGGGGGAAAGAGGAGAAAAGAGAGAGGGCCTCAGTGTGAGCTGCCCTCAGACACACCTGGAGAGTCTCCTCCTGGCGCCCCTAACCTCCCGTGTTGCAAACCTTCAGGCCCGAGGGCATGAGATCTCCAACCTACTCTAATCTCATGGTCCCAGGAGTATCAGGCCCACACAGCTCAAGGTGGAAACAGACCCTGTCCACACCCATCAACCCAAAAAAAAAAAAAAAAAAAAAAAAAAGAACAGCCTGATCCTAATACTCCAGAGGAGTGGCAAGGACATGGAAAAAGGTCCTTTGGCTCATTTGCCCTGTCCAAATACACAGTCTAAACCAAATTCCCCCCCCCCCCCCCCCCCCCCCCGCCTCCTGCCTTGATTTATCGGTTTCTTTCAATGGCCCTGATTCTCCCACTGCAGACTTAATGCCCACCAGGCTGATAAGAGCCAGTGTGAATGAGAAGGCCTGAAGGATGAAGTGGGACCACACCACTCCTCAAGCCTAGGAAGAGGCCCAGCTCCCAACACCTAACCCAACGAAGGCAGGGTGCGTTTGAGAGGTCATTTCAGCAGTACTCAATGCTTGCTTAGAACTGGCAAACCTGCTTCCAAAAGGCCCGAAATGGAAATTTTCATTGCCTAAACCTTTGAAGTTATCCATACCTCAATTCTGAGATTCTTCCCCCTCTCCCCCCACCACCCGCCCCCCCCCCCGCCCCTGTTCTTTCCTCACTCTTCCATTTCTTATAGGAAAATAAAATAAAACAAGCCCTTAGGCCCCTAAGACTTTCCTGTTCACCGGGGCAGTATGTGGATTTTCACCTGAGACACAAAATCCCAGTTTACGTGTTTACTTCAAACCAAGGGTGACTCATATGCAGAGTATGTTTAGCTTTCATTTAAAACACACAATTTTAAAGCATTCATAAGTTATCTGAGTCCATACTTTCTGAGAGGGGAGCCTTTACACTTCAAGCGCAAATCCACACTCTTTATCGATCTTTTCAGTCCAGTATCTGCCTCACCATTTGGCATTCTAGTCAACCATTAAGAACAATACTGAAACTAAAATCTTAAGCGAGAGAGGAAGGGGAGGGGAGTCAAGAGAGAGATGGAGAATTCTCTTGAATGCCAAGGGTTAAGGCTCTTTTTTTTTTTTTTTTAATGCAGGAAGTAGTATAGTAAATAACATTAGGCCTGATCTACCTCCTTTGCACTTAACTGCTAATCTGCACACAACCCAAGCAAAGAGCACCCCATCCGCAGAAACGACTGTTGAAAACCCTGCGGCTGTAAGGCGGAGGATGCTGCTGCTGCCTGAGGGGCTGTGTCACAGGCGCCAAGGCAAGGGGACCGGAGCAGACCTCCGGCTGCTGAGAAAACCTCACACCTTCTTCCCTTCAATTTTTTGCTCCTTTAAGCACCACACACTTACAGCTGGGAAGTGTTAAGAGTTCCCTGTCCCAACCACACGAGGCTCGGTTTCTTTCTTTTTTCTTTTTTAAGCACCTCAGAACTCCCCTAAACTTCTCAAGGTGAATGGTTGGGGGAAGGGTAGTGCAACTGGAAACGCTCCTACTTAAAAAGAAACTTTGATGTACTCTAAATCTTTGAGGAGTCTATAGAAACTACAGTAGGCCAGAGGAGAAAATAGGGCCTGGCAATTAAGCTAAAAGCAAAGACGAAGGAAAAATTCTGTGTAGCCGGGAGTCTACAGCTTAAGGCTTCCTCCGTGCCAAGCACCAGATTCTCTTCCTCAAGGCACCAGTAGGTAGGAAACTTACCTAAAACTCAAATTCACTAGCTTTGGGAAGGAAAGTTTTTTTTTTTTTAATGTAGAAATAAATGCATGTGTTTGGGCCTTTCTGAAAATATAAAAGGAGAAACAAATTGCAAGGCTCTGGCAGAAGATCACTTCACTAGAAAACTAGACTCTGGAAGCCCTTCGGAGGAACCCAATTCCAGGCCCGCCTGGCCGGCACTGCTGCCCGGCCTGAAAGGCTTGGAGCTTGCAGGCACGGCTTGAGACTACCCGGGCTGCAAAATCTACAACCGCATGTGGACCAAGGAAGGCTGTATCTTGGCGCTTGTCACGTAAGAGCCAGGCAAAGACGACACCCGCAAATAGAGGTGCCTGCTGTACTCTTTTAAAAAAAACAAAACACTGTCCCAACGAGCGACACTGCTTCCTCGCCCCATTTCCGGGCCCCAATTTTTTTTAAATGAACTAGTGACATTCTTAGTGGCTTTCGTTTACTCTGGCGGTCTCCCGGACCCAGGATAACAGGCGCGGATCCAGAGGATTCTGGCACCAAGGTGGACTCACCGTGATGAGTCGGAGGGTACCTCTGCACGGTAGCTCTGACCGAGTTTCCGTAGTAGGACGGGACGTGGTTGCCTTGACCATCGATGTTAAAAAGTACGTCCACCTCTTCCGTCAGGGGATACTGAGCCGGGTCCATGTATGAGTGGCCGAGGCCCGGGTGGTGCGTGTCCGGGTGCTGCCCGTTGAGGACCGTGGCGTGGTGGTGGCTCACCCAGCGCGGTTGGTCCGCAGTCACCTCCATGTCCTCGGCTGTGCTCGCGCCCTCTCGCCGGGCCCGGAACCCTCGCGTGTAGAGGGAGGGCTGTCGGCCTGGGAGGTCCGCAGACTTCTGCCGTCGGAGGCCCGGGAGAGGGGTCGTTTAATGGTTTGTTTGTAGTGAAGGGGATTGAAGGGATGAGCAAAAAAGAGGGCTTAGGGAGTAAAGAAAAATCTTTGCGGGATAGTTTAGCAAAAGAAAGAAAAAAGTAAAAAGAGGGAAAAAAGAGGGGACCCCCCTCCCCCAAAAAAATGATAGACACGGCGTAATAAAGGGGCCAAATGCAAAAGGAAAAGAAAGAGAGAGAGAAACAGAGAGGGGACGTTGGAATCCAAGTGTGGCCACACTGCACACCGATTCCTTAAAGCTCAGAGACGGTTGCTCTTTCGATCACCTGCAAGGGAATGAAAGGGAGACCCGGATGAGCAGCAAGTACTTTAACACCTGAAATTCTGTAGGGCGCTAAGTCTCCTCCAGCTCCCCGCAGGGCCGACTCACCCGGGACGTGCACACGCACGCGAAGACCCAGCGGGAGAGGAAGCCAAGCTCCCCCGCACACCTCCAGCAGCCAGGCTCGCAGGAGCCCGGCACTGACTAAGCAATTAAAACTTGGGGACAAGTCCTCCCTGGAGGACACCGGCCCTAGGATCTTTTCAGCCAGTACAAATTCTCAAAAAGAAGAAAGCTGAGCTTTAAGTTTGGGCGAGGAAAAAGTCCCTCCAAGTGGAGGGAGGGATATCAAACTTTAAAAAAAAAAAAAAAGTCACAATACCAACCTGAGTAGCTAGGAGCGTAGAGGAGGAGGAGGAGGAGGCGTGTGACCTGCCCGGTCAGCTTGCGTAGCACTCTGTGTCTCTCTCACTCAGTCTTTCTCTCCCTCTCTCTTTCTCTCTTTCCCTCTCCCTCTCTCGGTATTTTTTTTTTTTTTTTTTTACAGGGAATGCATTCTTTCTGAAACTATCAAGACGGCGCCAGGCAGCTCAGTGTTCGCAGACAGCTGTGGCGCGACGCAACTTAAGGAGGTTCTAGTGTCATCCGCGCCGAGGGGGAGGAGCCTGGCGCTGGCAGGAGGGGACACGATCCCCGGCACAAGGAAACTGCAACCCAAACCCGCTCCAGGACTTCACCCCCACCCCCACCCCACCCTACCCCCCCACCCACCCCCACGCCAGCACACTGCCGCCCCTCCTCCCGCTCCTCCACTGACCGGAAAGGGGCGCCGCCGAGGGCCGCCGAGGGCAGAGGGGCCGCGGGCAGGGTGGGCGAGGCCGGCCGGAGCTTTGGGTGGAGGGGACAGGCAGGAGGGAATTCGCGCTCTGGCCCTTTAAATGTGGCAGAGCCGATTCATTCGGGCTCAGTAGATTATTCCGTACCAGTGAAACTCGGCCACTCCATTCATAAAGCTAATTTCCATAAGCAGACTTCTTTTCCACGCTTTTTTTTTTTAAATGAGCAAACTTGGAAATCGTGATTCAGGGATATTTTTCAGTTTATATCAGTTTGGGAGCTATGTATATGTAAAACTGATCAGAAAGGTTTCATAGCAAAGTTACTGAAGATTTGCCTCCCAAACCAGTTTCCTAGGAAGCTGCTGAATCGCGCAAAGGACCTGGATTTTGATTCGGACCTTTGCGTTATTATTGTTATGGTCTCTCTCCACTTTCTTTCACAAACCTCCCCAGGACGAACAGCGTTAGCTGTTGCAGCTCTCTTTTTCAGATCTAATGGTATAATCGATGTGTGCTTTTGACCTGAGTGACAACGAGATGCATAGAAAGCCGGGTGAGCGAGACCCAGGGTCACTGGTCCCCGAAATACAGTGTGGAACTAACTTGATCTTTGCTTGGGTGGCCTAACTTTTGCCTTCGGAGCCCTACTTTATCCTGTCTTCCACCGAGGAAACGCTCCCCTACACAATCCCTAACCCTAACCTCCGGGGTGGGACCCATCGGCAACTTCCCGGGACTCTGTGGGTCTCTAGGCCCGTGTCTGCTAGGTGGGCAACCGGCTAACTCCGGGTAAACTGCTGCAAGAGGCCCTGTGCAGGGGGCGGGGCTTGAAGAAGGCGGGACCACTATAAGGACCAATCATCGGGCGAGACTATGACCGGGCCGCAGTCGCCCCGCCCCACGAGCTCCAACCTCTGCGGCCCTGTTCGGTCCTTTGAGTCACTGCATCCCCTAGTGGCGTTGAGGTTTCTGCAGCCTGGGTCCGGAAGACACAACCCAGTCGAGCAAGGTCGGGCGGGAAAAGACTTCGGGTGTACCCCTAGGGCAGTGTGCGAGAAGGTGATTCCATTCTGCACTCCAGGGCAGAGAGCTTCGCTTGGAGGGTTACTGGAATTGAAGGCGTCATCCCCTTTTCACTCCTTTACCCCCTAAAGTTTCACACCAATGCAAGACTTGGATTCCCAAGCCCTTTCTAAAATGTTCTAAATAACTCCTGCCCTACTGTGGAGAAAAAGCATCCTTGTCTACCTTGAAGCCGGTGTGGGGTGGGAGTGCGTTCTTTTTAAGGCACAACCCTTGAAGAAAACAATTTATTTTGAAATGAACGGATTTGAATTTGGAGCGTCTCTTGACTCCTCATCTTTTACATCTGCTCCAGGCTGAATTTCTAAATACAAAATATGAAGATATCTTTTTTCATATATATATATAAATCTCCCTCCTGAGTTCATCCTGCATCCCTTCCCCTGGTCTCGCTTTTATGCAGGCAGCTCAGTCTTAGAATATCGATTTTTTTTTACTTTCACTCTTTGACCAACTCATCTCTCCTGGGCCAATCAAGCTGCCAGCATCCCATCCAGCTCACGGCGCTCTCAAAACCTTTTAATTATTTAGTTGCTGTCTTACATTCGCCGGAAACCACTCCATAAACAAGCAGAGAAGACCGCACACACATTTTTGCTAAAAGTCCCGGGATTAAGATTAAGGACGAGAGTTTAGAAAGGTAAATCAAAAGGGGGGGGCAGAAGGTCCCTGTGTCGCTCCTGAGTTGTGTAGGATACAAGTCCGCCTGACCCCAGTTCACAGCTTCGAGGATAACCCCAAGTAAACATAACTCTTTGGTCTTGGGCACCAAGATCTAGAAGTCCAGAAAAAGAGCACGAGAAATCTTTCTCAAGACAAGAAAGAAAGCTGCTGACGCCAAGACGTGTTAATTTATGCGGCTTAGAATCTGGCTTTAAAGACTGAAAAAGAAAATGTTTCTGAAAAAGAAGGCTTTCCTGGTAGGGGCGTCTCTCTAATAAATTCGGTAGTGGGAATGGAGGGTATTATTCGTTTTAATTTAATCACCAGAGTAGCTATGCTGGGTGCAAAGGACACTCCCCACCCTTGGAAAAATAGAACGTCTAGTAGGCCCCTCCTGATCTAAGGTAGTTTGGGGCTGGCAGAGAGGGATAGGGGGCCTAAGGCTGGATGCCCTGGGTAATGGAACCAGCCTGTAGGGGGTATTTAACATGTAATTCCCAGCCGGTCCGCCCCTGTTCCCGGACTGACAGTGGGTAATTGGGAAAGAGGACGTTGCTCTTTTGATGGCCCGCGCCGGCCAGTCTCGCCGACGCCACACTGGGTTTGACGTCACGGACCCGGCCCCAGAGTCAGAAACACAGAGCAGGGGAGGGGGAGGGAAAAAAAAGGAGGGGGATACCGAGGAGGGAGGGCTGAGGTCGGCTCCCGGACCCACCGGGAAGAAGGGGGAAGGGATCTAGTCCGAAGAGGCTGCGGCGCGTGGCCTGAGGCAGAGAGCTGGACTCCAGGGGTCTGGGCTAGGCCAGGCGCCGGTCTGACCCGCCTAGCTTGCAAATGCAGGCCCGGCTTCCTCCTCCCCTAGCGGGTGGCGGGGGAGGGGAGGGGGCTTGAGGCCCGAGGGGAGTAAAGAAAGGTGGTCCAAATCTTCCAGTTGCCAGAGCCTACAAAGCTGATCCGGCCTCGTTAGGGGACGCCTCAATGCACCCTTGAAAGCCTGGGGTGCCACCCTCAGGCACACCAGCCCTCTCTCGGCGTTGCGCATTTCCCCTCTTCCCCGGGAGCGTCTGGCAGAGCGAAGGGAAAGGCAAGAGAAAACCACCGAGGAGGAGGAGAAGGATGCTGCGTTGCTGCCTGGAGCCTTTGGCTCCGGTACGGTAGTTCTTGAGGCTTCCCTCGACAGGGTAAGGGGCTGACGAACGAATGATCTGGATGCATGGGGACCCAGCATCCTGGAGCGGAACAAGCGAGGGCTCAGCTAGAGCCCTCCAAGGACCTCCGACTGTGTGTTGGGTAGCCGGAGCCAATTTGGCCTACCTGAAAACCATAGGCCTTGAGGCTGCTGCTGTAAGCATCAGGTTGAGCAGGGTATGTGTGCCCTCTTGGGGAAAGGGTAAGAAATGGATCTGACTTTCTCTGCTTGGAATAAGCTGGGACACCTCTCAACACACGCGCGCGCGAGCGTGCGAATACACACACACACACACACACACACACACACACACAAACACAAACACATCCAAACACACTTGCCCGTCTTCTGGTCCCTCCCACTCGCCTTCACTGGGACGTTGCGACCCCATCCCTCTGGAAGTAGTCACAGCCTGTTCCCTTCAGAATTTGGAAGCCCAGGTTGCAAAAAGGCCTCGTCATAGGCCACGGACCCAGAAGGTAGAAATCCACTCAGTTAGAGTCACCCACCCGAGCTTGACTCCGAGCGAGGCCAGGCGAGCTCCGCGGGGCCGAGATCCGGAAAGATGCTACCTTGGGGTGGGGGTGGGAGGGTCGGTAAGCGTCGCCCTCCAGAGTGTGACTAGCAAAGCGGAACCTCGGGGGGTTGAGGTACCATAGTTACTAATCCTGGGCAGAGGTAGAAAGCGTGCCTTGGAATACCCATGGCTGTCATTTGAGCGTGTTTACTTAAGGACTTTGCTAGCCCAGCGCAAGCGGAATAGTGGGATTCTCCTAAAGGTAGCAAATATTTGCAAGCTGAAGAAGGAAGAGAAGCGGGGCCATACTGCCTTGTCCCTCCCCTAACCCCCCCTCCCGGAGCCACGGCGCCTGCCTGGGCGGACCTGATGGCGCGGGTACCGACTGAAGTGAAGCCCGGAACCTGAGGGCTGAGAGGTAGGGGAGCGCGCAGAGCAGTACCGAAGGCCAGAAACTGAATGCACAACTCGGGGCGCCGACGACCGGAGGACTGGGTTAAAGTCCCTTCCCTTTCCAGTTCGATCAATCTTGCTTGGATGTGATAAATCAATAAAACCGAAGTGAAAAGACCGTGGTCGCTGTGTGTCTGGGAAGGAAGTGGAGGCCAGAGGTATCCAGGCCGGCGCGGGCGCCCCCTTACCAATCCGGTTCGCAACCCAGAAATCTGCACCGCCCGGGACTAGGGAAACCCGGCGGTGGCGAGAAACCTGGGTTACCGCGCGGGGCCTTTAATTGGGTGTATCCGTTTTAACAGTGGCCATTGTTGAAGCAATTAGTGGGAGACAATAACCACCAAAATGCGTTTAATTCGATTCCGCGCTGGCTGCAGTCCTTACCCTGGCTCTGCAATAGACAAGCCGGGAATAGCCGGGAGGTTCTGATCGAGAAAGTATTGGTTCAGTTCCTAGATCATTTTGACTTAGGCATGGAAGTTGTAAAAGATACGTGGGGGTGGAGGACTAGATCTGCCCCAAGCAGGCCTCGGTAGGAGACTTGTCCTTGGTCTTGCTAGTCCTCAATGGTCACTCTTCTCCCGACCTCTGTTTCTTCTTGGAGCGTGGGTTGAAGCTGCGGTCGCCGCGTCAATCCACAGTGCCTGTTTGCGGGGCGGGGGGGGGGGGCGGGGGGAGGCCGGGAATTTTGGGACAAAAACTTAAGTCTCCTTTCTAAAGCCTCCTATCCTACCTTGGTTCCTCGAACCAAATCCGAATTACCTTCCCAATCGAGGGAGGAGCAAAGGAGAGATCCCGGCTTGTGTAGCACAACACACCTCCTTCTCTTTTGGAGCCAACCCCACTACCCCCTCCTCCGTTTTAGCCTCCGGATTAGGTTACCCAGGCCGGGCGAAGATTTTTACTGGATACGAGAATAGTACAGGTAAAGCTGAATAAACAGTTCGCCGGCTGCAAGGCAAGAAGGTTACGCCGGGGACACAGCCTCAAGGCGCCTCCGGCCAGCCTGGGTTGGGCGGACAAAAAAAACGGCTCCGGCTCCGGAGGCCGCTTTGCCTAGGCGACCCGGACCTCACAGGTTAAACACATATTACGTTATCACCATTTTCTCTATTCCCCACATGAGCTGAAACGCAAAAAAAGAGCAAAATTCAAACC
This sequence comes from Acomys russatus, assembly GCF_903995435.1. Classification (NCBI taxonomy): domain Eukaryota; kingdom Metazoa; phylum Chordata; class Mammalia; order Rodentia; family Muridae; genus Acomys; species Acomys russatus. The sequence continues at coordinate 57,201,417 of NC_067145.1, forward strand.
ATGATGAGAAAACGAGGCAGGCAGTGGACCAGACTGGCTGAGGTTTACTACTCAACAGAGACACTTTTCCAATTAAAACGGTGGACAGGGGACTTTCGTGATGTACAGAAAGGAGGACCCTCAAAGTCACTGACCATGAAAGGATGCTCACAGTGGAAGCCTTCTAGGTGAAAACCCATAGGAACTTGAATGAAGAGGCTATGAACCCATACCCGCAGATCTCCCGTCTCCCACGCCCACCCACCCTGCTTCTAGGGTCTACCTTCCAAGCGAAATGAGCCACCGTTTTGGTTATGTGGTTTGAATAATCTTTTCCTTTTTTTTTTTTTTTTTTTTTTTTTTTCCCCTTAATCATCTACCAGGTTTAAAATACCTGAGGAAAGCCACGCTGACCGGGAGGAACGGCGAACTACATGGAGAGTCTATGAGAGAAGACACGCGCTGGCGATTACCCCGCTAGTACTCCGCCCCCAGCCCAGCCCCAGATCGCGCCTTCGTCTTCGAGGGATTGCCCTCCCTCAGCTGCTATTACCCCCCCCCCGCTTGAGAAAACCCCTGATTATAGCAAGATGTGTATATATACATATGCAGAGAGAGAGAGAGAGAGAGAGAGAGAGAGAGAGAGAGAGAGAGAGAGAGAGAGAGAGAGGTGAAGCGGAAAGGGGCAGGCGGACAAGGGGAAGACCGGGGATTTCTGCTTCCCGAATAGAACAAAGCGCTCGTGAGGATGTTGACCCGGGAACCGAAGCCTAGGGTAGGAAGAGAAAGAACTCATCTAGGAAGGAGAAAGATGCACCTTCCAGTGCTCCTGGTCCTGGTCCTGGGGCATGGGGACCGTGGGAAAGGGAAGAGATGCGGGTGGCAGGAAGCCGCTCCCCTACCCTTCAGCATCATTAGTTTTTAGTGGGGGGATCGCTGCTTCTAGACCTGGCCTGCTCCCAGGAAAGCCCCAGGCCCAACCTTAGAAGCACCTAGGTTTCTAGCGGGCATCCAAGAAAATCCAGAGCCGGGTGGTTGGGGTTCGACCACTTGAACACACAGGCTTCTTCGCCTTAGTAAATATGTAAAGCTGTGAGGCTAGGGAGGGCCAGCCTTAGTCACCTGCTCGTTTCAACCTTGGCTTCCTGGTTCTCCTCCCTGGTTGAGGAGCTCTCCAAGCCCCAGCGGCGGCGCCTGCTTCAGCCCACTCTCCCCGGGCGCTTTGGTGGTATCAAGAGAGAAAGTGGGCTTTATCTTGGAGATATGAGACTCTAGGAATTGGGCTGTCGACGGTAAATGGGGCAAGGACTAGGGCTGAGGTGCAAGGGGGGCTGTAGGGGCTTAACAGCACAGGTAGAAAAAAACGGGGAAGGAGATTCGATTCAGGTGCTGGGAAGAGCAGAGGGTGGCTTTTTAAAAGCACTAATCATTAGTTGGTGTCATTGAACGCGCTGGTGACCCCCAAAGAAAAAGCCCAGAGTATGCCTGGCTCAGAGATGCAAAACCAAGGCTTCCCCCAGCATTCTGCACTCTTTGCCTGTGACCTGTCCAGGTCCCCAGTTGCTGGACACCCTCCACAGCCTGCCACCTCGTGAACTTCAGCAATCTGTTATTTAAAATAAAACAAACCACGTGCTTACTCACCATTAGCTGCTTGCAGACCCCCCTCCACCCAACAAACTCGGACCTCAGAGAGAGCAATGGGCAACCCTTCCCCACCCAAGTTGCCTGTGCACTCACTCTCCCAACAGCACCCTAGCTCCAGTCGACCCAGCAAGGAGCAAAGGGTGCTCCCTCCACACAGTTAATAACACCCGACCGTTATCCCAACCATTAGTGGGGAGGGGGTGATCCAAAATACTGAATTGGCACACAAAGACATAGCTGAAAGGAACACATACTCAAGTGTGAAATGGCTAAGACAACAAGAATAAAACAACCCTCCAGGGGAGCCTAGAAAGTGTTAAAAATAGCCCAGGGCTAGAGAACAGAAAGTTTCCCCCTTCAGTCCCACTCACAGTGTCAGAATCCTTATTCCTCTATCTTAGTTGCCACTGCAGGGACACAGAATGCCCGAAGGAGGTGGACTCCTTGGGACTCCCACACACCTGCCACTTCCCCGAGCCTTTCTGTGTGGCTTTGGGCAATTGGCAGCAGGACAGAAGGGCTCTCTTTACCCTAATGCTTGCACCCACTCCTTGACTACACCTCTGCCTAAACCCCACCAGATGTGTTTCCTGTAAGAAGGCAGAGTCAAAACACTAAATAAAGGAAAATGCAGATCACTCCGTGTTTAGATTGTAACAGAAAAGGACTGGAGAATCCGGGGCAGCTGGCAGTGACAGTTTATGTAGAGGGTAGAAGTAGACCAACACCAAGTATGCCATGGTCTAATTCCCTACTTGAGTCAGAAAGATTAGGCCTCGCTGAGCCACTAGCTGGAACCTTGAAGCTGGGTCTTCTGCTAAATCCTAATGTGAGAATCAGTCAGCAGCCAGAGCCCATTGGTACCTTCACAAGTTTTGGTCTATAGAACAGAAATTACATCTAGACCTAGTTCAGACCGATAGGGAACAGTTTTCTTGTTGGGGGGCGATGCAACCATTTATGGGATGCCCTCTTCCCCACAAAAAGCCATTTGGGCAGCCAAGCATCTTATTTAGAAATGCCTTGACTCACTTAACCTGGTTCACTGGGATTCCTTGGCCATCAGCCTGTCCCTGAAAGAACAGTCCACTGCCATCACTACCCGTGAAGGAAGAGTGGATGGGCTGCAGAAAGGATGCCTGCATTATTTGTCCCTTCAGAGTTCTGAGTCTCTCAAACCACAATTCCAGGGTCCTGGTGCCTTTCTATAAGAGAACAAGAGGGCCAAGAAATATGGGAAATAAACCAAGGAGGATGCAGCGGGCAAGGTTACTTCTTCTTCCCTACTATGGACAGAATCCCACTGGCCCCCTTGTCATCCCGCTCTATGAAAGAAATAGCATTTTCAGAGCAACAGCTCTGCTCGGATTCACCAGACTTTCCTTGCATTTTTAACATTACCCATTCGTGTGTGGGCACACCTATTTCCAAGTGGCATATTAGGGGTCTGTTGGTCTGATGAGGGGGGTCTAAATTTTATCCTCTCTACCTTCTCACTCCAAACTACCCTGGTCCTCTCTGGAAAACTGGTTTTCTTGCCCACCTCAGGGTGCTTCTGTAAGCAAGGGTGCCTAACAACCACCAGCTACTCTGAGGAGATGCCAGAAGCCTACATATCTTGGCTCTAACTTTATCTCACAGTGCACATGTTTTTTTTTTTAATGATATGCAGAGACAATGCGCCTAAACATAGCACTTGTAAGCCTAGAGAGAAAAATAAACATGGAGTTGTCACTTGGACACCAAAGCCACCTTAAGAGAAGGCTCCTAAGCAGACGGACTGCTTCCTTCAATTTTCTGTTCTCTGCACAGCTACCAGCATCTATCAAGAGCCCTTCCCGGGCACCCCCACAAGCTCTTATTTTTCCATTCAGCTTATCTTTGCACCCCAAGTTCTACTAGCTCCCTCCTCCAGACAAGGACATCCACACACTCCAACACCACCATCACCCAAGGTCACTGCAGAAAGCCAAAGATTTCCAGTGGCCAGAAAGCACAAGAAAGGACTGGGGTCTAGTTCACTTTCTTCCAGAGGTAGCTGTCCCCATGGGGGGGGGGGCGAGGACAGACCTCCTCTTAATTCTCTCCACGTGGAGCAGGGAGAAAGAGGGCAGAGGAAAAGGGGACAGCTCTGTACGCACTGACCTGGGCAGTTCTCTCCTGAGGGCCAGCTGTTTTTTATTTTTTATTTTTCCAACCCGGCTTGCTAGAGATCTGAAGGCAGAAATGACAGGCAAGGACTTCACCACTGTTGCCGAAGCTCCCACCGCAGTCGGAGTGCTGCAGCTGCTCCACTGCAGCTCAGCTAGGCTGCCAGCCAGACGTAAAACCTAGCTGCCTGGAATCCCTGCTAAGAGCCCCCTCCCCTCTGCCTTCCTTGGCTCACTGTAGGCAGCAGAGCTCTTCCGGGTTGCAAAGGGGTGGGGAAGAGGGGAGGGAAGAAGAAAGAGGGAGGGAATGAATAGCACCCCCCCCCTGCAAACACACAAACCACGCAGCAGAGGTGTGTGAAATTGAGGGGAGCAAGCAAGAAAGATCGCCTGAAATATGACCTGCTCCTGGCGCCTACAAAGCGAGCCCACTGTCTTTTGGCAGGATTGGAATTAACACTATAAATGTCACTGTCCTACGGACTGGGTCATTACCATAGGTATAAGCACATTCGAGCATTTTCTTCTCACTTTTGAGTAAATGGTTCAATGGGAATTTCTACGGCCACGGCCAGCAGCGAGCATCATACACAGACGTAACCAACTAGCAAGTCTTCAAAGCGCTTTCCTTCTCCTGAGGTTTGGATTTATACTGGCACTCCTATTCCCAAAAGAGGGGTCTTTGCCCTTATTTTACCCCACTACCACCCCCCCCACACCCTTTAGTCACGGATGTTTAGTAAGTTAGAATTGGGATTTTTTTTTTTTTTTGACTTGGCTTGATTGTCGCTGTCTGGCCCACGTGTAGAAGAACAGTCATCAACGGCACATAGGGTCCTATGGGTCCCAGTACTCTTAAAGGCTTCGAGGGAAAATTAACCTTTGGGAAGTAAAATTTAAAAAACAACAACAACAACAACAAAACCAGGAACCACAAACATCCACAAAGAAAATCTCTAAAGGAAATGATGCTATTTGTCTACCCCATGACCCAATAAAGTGCAGCCCTCCTCTTGGAGTTCCCCCCTCCCCCTCTCTTCTCATCCCACCCAAATAGTGAGGACATCAGAACTGTGTACCAAGGGAATCTGCCGCGAATAAATTTCAGCTAGAGGAAAATGAAGCTCCATAAACACTGAGGTAGGAAACGGTCAAGGTCCATTTGTTTTGACAGGTCGAGCTTTCCCTTCACACTATTTATACAAAAAGAATATGGAGACTGACTTTAAAAATAAATACGTCCTTGGAGAGAAATAAAACAAAATTTTGTCCAGGGCTGAACCACGAAGTCAATGAATTGGGCTGCCCCAATCGGTTGGGCAAAGAGGGGTGGCTCAGTGTCCCCTCGGGGTGGTCCCTGGGAGCAGGGGAGTAGAGGAGTAGGGGAATGGTCAGAGCCAAAGGAATTGCTGGTGGACGTAGGTGGAGCGGAGGACAGAGGAGAAAAGAGAAGCCGGGGAGGCCCAAAAGTATTAGCGAAGAGATGCGTGGCAGGGGGGGGGGGAAGGGGGGGCGGATGGCCGCAATGGAGTGGAGAGAGGTACCTGGTGATGGATATATCACCTTGCAGAGTGGGTGGTGCGACAGGCGCTCTTTCTCCCTAGATAGGGTTGGTGACCTGTCTACCTCCCTGAACTTAAAGTTCTTTCCGTTTAGACACCAACCCGCCTGCCAGCCCTGTGTCTGCTCCCCCGGTCAGGCATCTTCTAGGATGCGGTGAAGCTCAGAGTGGGGCGATCTGAGCGCCCCATTTGCCAATCTGGCAAAAAGGAGAGAAGGGGATCTTCTAGTCTGTTAGGGAACCCGGAAGATCCATCTTCGCCAAAGTATTTTTGCCTCGGTTCCCAGTCTTGTTGCTCCAGTTCTCCGCCACCAAGTGGCAGAGTCAAGCTCTCTGGTAAGCTTTGAGGACTCTGTCTGGGCAATGTTCTCAACAGCTTGTGCCCAACCTGTTGCCTTAACGCACCCGGTGAACTCTCTAGGAAAGCCCCAGGCCCTGGGAAGATCTTATTAGCTTCCGGGACCCATAGGAGACACGGTACCCTTCCTCCTCTCACACAAGAGGGTGGGAGCAGGAGCAGAGACCCGGGAGGCACATACCCAGGTGACTACTGCAACCCCTAACCCCCTGCAGCCAGCGGTATCTAGACCCCCACTTCCTGGTCCTGTAGGCAGGTGGGGCCCTTTACGGCCTTCCCCCAGGCTCCTTGTCTTCTTTAAAGTTCCTGTTGTCCCACCCCTCCTTCTACATACCTTGAACAAGTTCGCCTCCAACTTGAAAGTCGTTTTTTTTTTTTCTTTTCTGTAGAATGTTTGTCCTGTCCCGACGCCTTCGAAACTCAAGGCCGACTTTGTTTCCTCTCCTACTCCACCACTAAGCGACCCCTAGGTCTCCGCGGGTCTACCACGCACTTCTCTTCTGCTGACACGGGCTTCGCTTCGGATAGACTACACAGTTCTGATCGTAAAGGGGTGTGAAAATGTAATCACGTGACCCCACCATCGCTCCCAAAAGCTTTAACCTAAGGAAGTTAGGCTTCCAAAGAAAATCTTAAGGACTGCAGTGGTCCCACAGGGGCTAAGCGCATGACCGACCTATCTCTCAATGGATAGAAGGGTGGAAATTATACTGGGGAGCTGAGTGAAGGTGGGAAGCAAGTGAAGTAAAGAAAAGAGGATGCTAAGTAGTGCTAGCATTGCCCCATTCCCAGCACTCCAGAGGCAGAGGTAGGTGGGTCTCTTGAGTGGTCAGCCTGCTCTACAAAGCAAGTTCCTGGACAGCCAAGGCTACACGGAGAAACTCTAACTTGAAAAACAAAACAAGCAGTGGGGGCTGAGGGGGATTTTCTTTTCTAAGTAGTAAATAAAATGTGGGAAAGGCTCAGAGTTATTTCCTGGACAGAAGAACTGAAGATTTATTCCTGGGAGAACTACAAGGATAGTGCAATAATGAAAGCATAAGTGGCTTTCTGAATTTAAACACAATTGCTCTTGTTCATTGCTCATTGATTTCTTGTTGATATCTCTCTCTCTCTCTCTCTCTCTCTCTCTCTCTCTCTCTCTCTCTCTCTATCTGTCCCTCCCTCCCTCCTCTCTCTCCCACCCCATTGAGACAAGAAATAGCTTTGCCTCACTCAGGGGTGACCGTGTTTCACTATGTACCAAAGAAACCACGTGGTTCCCAGGCGATCAGGAGTTAATCCTCCAGAGAGTGCAGGATGGTCCCACTCGCTAATTTTAGGGAGGGATTTCATTGAGGATTGTTGTGTGTTCTTTGGAAACCTAGGTCACAAAGACACAGGCCAGCTCACAGCCACTAAGACCTGAAGACATCGCCACCATTGGTTATTGTTCCCTGAACTGTCCACCCTCCCTACTATACTACCTCAGGTTTTTCCGCACTCCGTCTCCCCTGCATGGAATAACCACTGCTGAACTATCTAACCTGTGTTCTGGGAGTGGGTGGTGGTGAGAATGAGAACAAGAAACAAACAATGAGAATAAGAAACAAAAAAGTCCTTCCTTGGTAAGGGTTGTGAACTGAGTTAGCTAGGGAGGTGGTTGGTGGGAGGCCCTGGGCCCTGGGGACATATCCTGAAGGCCATCGTGCCCTCTTAACGGCCACCACCATCAGATGCTTCAAACCCAGAGGTTAGTTCTATAGCTTTTCTGAGATCAGAATCTAAGGCATTAGGGTGTGAAATATAAAGGGAGGTCACCAGGCATGTGGAAGAAGAAGATAGATCTGTTACATGACCAAGGGATAAATGAAACCCTGAGTGCAGGTCTCCTGGGGATGGCCATAGAGATAGGATAAAGACAGGGAATCCCCAAATAGAGGAAATAATCTTTGGCAGAATCTCCAATCTTTTTAAGACGGTGTGGTCAGTTAGTGGATCAGGGTTGTGTGTAAGGATGAAGAATTCATAGCAATCCTGTTCCAGTGGGTCCCCCATCTTCCTAGTCCTTCCCCCTGAAACCAGGAAGTAGTTGTCAGTGTGTCCATCAGTCTTCAACGTCATCCTGCTTTTTCAGCCTTCATGTGTACACTCTGAAATTACGTTAGGAATTTAAAGGGCACTCTGCCAAAAGACACTGTACTTAACTATCACCTTGGGTTTAAAAGTTCTAATCCTTCAAGACAGGTGTGGCTGTAGGCACCTGTCACCCAGTGTTAGAGAAGTTGGGCAGGAGAACTATGGTTTACTACAAAATGAGATTCTGTCTGGAATAAAACAAAATCTACTTCTCCAATCCCATTTATTGGAACTTGTTATAGAAGTGTAGAAGAAGAAGAAGGTTTGGCTGGAAAGAACCGGAAGGCCACACTGCATGGAGCCCTAGCGCTCTGTTTCTTCACATCCCCAGCAAAACATATGTATCAAAATTAACTACCACGGTTGTGATCTGAGTATGTTTTCCTGATTCAGTCCGATTGGGGGTGCCATGCAGTAGGCACCTGGCTAATAAGTAGTTATGAATGCCTCAAATGAAAGTTTCCAAGAGGAGCCACTAGAAATTAAAAAACAAAACAAGGCAAAACAAACAACAACAACAACAAAAACCAAAAAGAAAAAAACAAAGCAAAGCAAAACAAAACAAAACAAAAACCCCCTCAGACCCACTCCACCCAGGCATCCTAAATAAATAGCCCCGTTTGCAAATTCCTATCAATTATTACGTGATGGGAAAAAATCCTATCTGAAAATAAAGCACGTGGATGGGGAGAATTTTAATTAAATCTTACTGTGGATATAATGGCATGGAAGTGATTTTTCATTCGGCGCTTGCCTGCTCACCAGTGTTTTATGGCGTTTTCTTGCCTCTGACTTTATTTTAAAATATTAGGCGAGGTGGAGAATTATAAACGGCTCTTTCCTTATCTGTACTGCTCACATATCCAGGATCAGAGGAGCTGATTAAGAAAGAAGTCAGAGGCAACGCTGGATTCATAATGATTTGGATAATGAATCCTTATCTCTGCTTTCCAGATTATCTGCTTTTCAGCTCCCAATGTTTTGTTACATGGGATAATTTATTGCATCTAATACATCACAATGAATCTGATGGTGGAAAGTGATGGCCAACGTTGTGAAAAGGGGCCCTTATTTTTTATCCCTGGGCAATGAAACTGCTTTTTGCAGTTTTTAATTGGGAAAATATAAGGTAGATCTGATAAAAAAAAAAAAAAAACAGGGAGGGGGGAGCCTGAGTATAATCTTGCCTGCTTGTGCCTTACCATGCTGCTCTTTAATTAGTGTGTCAATTTCAGACTGAAATTAACAAGATCGACCTGAAACCAGTGGTTCGCTTCTCCCAGTGCCGAGATCCTAATTTTTAACATGATTTATTTTTATGAAAAAGAAGATAATTAATCATAAACAGTGACTAAAGCACAGGGCTAGGTTAAGATAAAATGTTCCTTGCATCTTTATCTAGAAAGACAGAAATAATGTTCGCTTTTCCAAGGTTTCCTCTCCCCTCATCTCTTTTGCCCCCACACCGTTCTCACCTCCACTACCTACTCCAGGCCCCAACTCAAGCAAACCAGGAAATAAAGACTAATTCTTCCTCCAAATAGCCATTGCTTTTGCTCTCAGGGAACACACACACACATACACACACACACACACACACAGCAAGCTTTCAGCTTGTCTGGCTTTGTCTCTTAACACATGCAGAATAGGCACAGGTTTGAGTGGGTTCTCACAGACTCCCTTCACCCCACCTCACACCTACCCTCATCAACTTCTTTCCATTCTAGAGAGGGGGGGGGGGTGCACACATCTCATTTAATGGCTAATTAGTTCCAATAATTGGCATTTTTGTTTTCTTTTGTCTCTCATCCTAACGCCATAAGAACAAAAGCCATCGAAATGCAACAGGCATCACTGGACTCTAAACAGGACAGATGTCAGAATACGAGACTAAAGCACCAGTCCCCCTCCCAGGGCCTCACAAAACATATGGACATCCAGGCTTACGGACCCAGAAGGGGCAAGAGTCGTTGGTAATTCTCCCTTTAAGCTTTTCTCTGCCTGCTGATTACTTTCTGGTTGCTTGGATCAAATAATCATTGGGAATATGTAAACGAACGAGAGGCAATTCATACATATTCGCTCTCCAATTGTTTCCCCTGACGTCAGATGGTAATTTATTGGTAATTGGATGCCTTGCACCCAAATACCACCACTTGTCTGAATTCCTGAACCCCCTCCCTCAACACACACATACACATACACACACACACACTGTGTGTGTTTTACCCTACACTTAAGAGTTACTTCTTACAGTGTGAGAATTTGTCATTTGTTTCTGGGCTATAATTCCCCCACATAATTCTTGAGGAGACTGAATCTATCCTGTGGGCATAGCCAACAATGATGGGAGAGACGGAGGGGACAGGGAGAGCAGGTATGAGATCCTATGAGGGGGGTGGGGAAGCATCCTTACATCCATTCCTGGGGTGGTCCTGCCTCCCCCTCCCCAACAGGGTTGCCCTGGATTTCCATCTTTCTCAAGTTCAAGTCTCAAGTCCTGAGCCTGCCCCACACACCCTTAAGAAAAAGAGGCAGTCGAATAATTACAGTCTTTTTTAAAAACTTGGATTTTGTTTCTAAACAACTGTCAGGTTTCAGGTTTACACAAAAGAAGACACCTGATTTTCTGGGTTATTTTCCCTTAATCTAGTAGCTCACTCTGTCCCTTGTTACCGTGGACTTCAGACTCCAAGTTCTAAACTTACTATCCGAAAGGTTCCCTCTCGTCCTTCGCCATATCCCAACCCCTCTCCATTTTCCTACTTTTCTCTCCTTTCCTTAGCACACATCCCTCCAAGAATTTCAAATATCAATTATAAGTAATATGAATTTCCCAGTCTCCACCGGAGAAGTGCAGATGATCTGATAGGAGCCTGGAAACGCAGATTCCCTAGATGGGTAGTCTGCTGGAGCCTACTGGGCCTTTTCCCATGCCCAGATGAACATTCAATTTTCCAGCATTATCTCCACACTTAAACTCGCTTTCTCCCTTTCTGTGCCAAGATAAATTTGCATAATATTTGCAGCTGTAATTAGCTGATGAGCATCTCCCAGCTCCCCCTTTTGTTTCTCCCTGCATTTGGTCCTTCTATTGATGCCACGTTTGATCTTTAATATCACAGGATTCCCGATAGAGGGTTGAATATCTTATCTTCCCGGTTCCAAAATCTTCTAAGGAGGGAGAAAGAAAGGGGAGGAGGGGCTGAGGGGCCGGGGAGAGTGGCGAGTGCGGAGAATGAAGCTTACAGTTATCAGAGAGTTGTTAAGGTTGCATTCCAAGAAGCTGTAGGTACTGACAGAGCCAATACGGTGAATGGAGAGTTGGGGTGCAACAGGGGTGGGGAGGAGGCACTACTCTAGGAAAGGGGAAAGTCTATGATAAATTGTTATTATTTAATGCAGAGTTGGCGTCCAGGAGACTGCATGGGTGGCGAGGGCGGAGACCTGGGCACCTCGTGGGGGGAGTGTCGCTAGCCTCAACTCGAGGCCCGGGTTGTCTTAAGAGGGAAGACAGAAGCTCCTCTGAGCAGGAAGTCCCTGCTCCTCTCAAACAGAAATGGGATGCTCCGTGACAAGTGACTTCCTCATCTTCTCATCCACCCTTTTTGTAGAAAGCTAGGACTCTTGGCTTACTGCTGTGCCGCTCCAGTCTCCCCAGCCTCACTTCAAGGAAATGGGAGCGCTAAGGGGAGCAGGGGCGGCGGCCGGGGAGAGGGCGGTGGGGTGGGGGAGCGCAGGGGACTAGGGAGAATAAATGAATAGTGTTGCCTCCAAAGTAGAACAAAACCAGAAATATTACACACCAGCCCCACCTTTCTTGTTATTTGTCTCCAAATAGGAAGTTTGGGAGTGACAGCGCTGTAGGTGGGAAGACTGACTTCGGGGAGCCACACTGGCGCTGTAGTGGTATCTGTGGGAATCTGGAGGGGAGGGAGAGAAAGAGAGAGAGAGAGAAAGGAAAGGAGGGGGCGAAAAAGAAGACAAGAAAGAGTCGATTTTCATGGCAATCCTCGGAACAAATAGCTAACATTTAACATTTACACCCGCACTGGCGGCGCCCTGGCGCTGCGCGGACCTGGAGCCGGGCTAAAATGTCCCGAAAGCCTTTGGAGAAAACGAGTTTCCAGCTATCAGGTTCTCAGCATCTCCTCTTTTCATAAGGCTTCGGTTTCAGGCTGGACTTGTCCAGTGTCTGCGTTACCGCTGCGAGCTCCTAAATGAGTGTCAAAGAGGCAAATATCAAATGGCGCCGAGGTCAAGGCGATTTAGTTAATCAAGGGACGCTCAGGGCTCGAAATTTGTGTGGGACTCCGTGGGGGGAGGGGAGAGCTCACGGATGGGTGGGTGCATGGGCACACCAACGCTTGCACAGACGGATGGTGAGGAGAGAAGGGCTGAGGGAGGAGCCAGCCTTCTTCTGGTCCTAGCCTCTCCTATTTCCTCGCTCTTCACAGACTAAGGTTAAAGCTCTCAGACAAAAGTTCCCTTACAAGTTGTGTTTTGTTTTGTGTGTGTGTGTTGTTGCTGTTGTTGTTGTTTTTTTTTTTTTTTTTTTTTTTTTTTTTTTTTTTCTTTTAAATAGGACCAATTTCCTGACCCAACATTCAGAAAACTGGGCTCTCACCATAACCCTGGCTTTAAAACCTGTACCAGCACAGGTTTTAAAGAGGCAGAGGCGGGCAGATCTCTGTGAGTTCAAGGCCAGCCTGGCCTACAAAGGGAGTCTAGGATAGCCAAGGCTACACAGAGAAACCTTTTCTTGAAGAAAAAAACAAGAAACAACAACAACAACCCTGTATCAGCTCCAGAACTCAGTTTCCCCTTATGCTAATAGAAAGAACTGTTCAAACTGATAGCCAAGCTCACTCAGGCTGGCTATGTGGCTAGAAGAGAAACGGGGGCGGGGGGAGGGGGTTGGCGGGTGTCTGTGTGTGTGGCTCACTCTATAGTCCCTCTCTGCATGTGTCACATGAACAATCTGGTCCCACCACCAACCTGGCCTACACTCTCTGTCAAGACAGACTCTCATAAGCAAGAGCCCATCAACACCCCCGGAGCCTCAGGATACAAGGCTTCACCCAATGCCCCCCCCCTCCAGCCAGGTCTGTAGCCCTGAGCTAGGGATTACTTACTGCAGCATCATGCATTCCCTCACACTTGCCTTTGGCCTCTCAAGTGTTTGCAAGAACAGAGCATCCTCATTGTGGAGGGAGGGGAGTGCAACAGATTGAGGGTTCTAATTTCTAATTCAAGTGGCAGAATGAATGTGTGAATAGATGCCACATCGGGACAGGGCCCCCAGTGGAGCTCCCTTCGCCAGCTTGTTCCTTAGCTCTGTATAGGGTCTCTTGTCTGTGTTGAGACCACCCCCCTCCATGTCATGTGTGTGAGAGGCTGCATGGGTGGGCATGTGGGTGCATGTGTCTCACAAGATGAGAGGCGGAGTGTGCAACGCGATTGACTTGTTTCCCTCAGGACACACAACACAGAGCAGGAAATCAAGTCCAGCTAAGCACCAGCTAGAGAGACTAGAATTGCCTAGACCGGTAGGAAGTGCACTGGGCCTTCACTCCCATCAAGCTCTGTGAGGCTGTTTGTTAGGGCGCATGCGAAAGCTCAGGGCTGGGCTCACTTCTCAGTCCAGAGGAGATGAACTGTAGAGTGGGGGGTCTTGTCCTTGCCAGAGGCAGGAGGGAGGAACAGAGACCCAGGATGGACATGCATGAAAGGATAGGTATCTGTGTTCTTAACTTCTTTTTATAAGCTTTTTCCTCCCCTCAGTATAATGCTCAATGATAATCATAAAGAACAATCATGATCCTCTCCTCAAATTGAAAAAAAGGTGTGGGGGAGGAGGGAAGGAGAAGGAGGGAGGGACGGGGGGGGGGGGGGGGGGGAGAGAGAGAGAGAGAGAGAGAGAGAGAGAGAGAGAGAGAGAGGTAGGCATATGCTAACCTCACTACCATTTGGGTTCCAGAGAAATTCTCAAATAGAGAGTGTAATTTCTCAGTTGATTTTGATTGACACACTGTCCCTGGGATCATGTGTTAATCCCTTCTTCACTCAAGCCTTTTCATAACTCATTTCTCTCTTGCTAGATGGGGACTCTGATGGTTACCGAGGCAACGATGATAGCACTAAGCTATTTCCCTCTCTGCAAGGAGGCCATTATTCCGCATGCATAGGCCATTTGCAACAGAGGTCGCCACAAAGTCATCCACGACACGGGCGCACGTTTATTAAACTTTTATTCTCTCTTCTTTACCCCAACACAGAAACTAGTTTGCACTTATGGGGAGGGGGCTCATATCTTGTCCTGTGTTAGTAACAACTGCCCTGGAGTGATGAAACGCACACAGATGCTCATTTGTACAACGACACAGACACAGGTCTGGGCCACTGTCCCCTTGCACTCAGCATCAGTCTCCAGTGGGCTCGCTACAGCTTCATCCACCATGGGTGGACCCACGGTGGCACCAATCGTCCCTTCAAAATAAAATGGAGACTGGCCTCTCAGGCCACCTGCACTTCTGCTTTGAAGACTCACATATGGGGAAGCTACTAGCCATCCCGCTTTCTTGGCTCCACCCCCCTCCACGCCCACCAGGACACACCCAAGCAAGCCCCTCCTCTCTTGAATGAGAGGCTCTCTTCGCTGGTTTAGTGGTACCCCTGACCTCAAGAGGAGCTCCAGAGAAAGCTGCCTGCCCAGGCTTGGTCAGTGGGCAGGTTTCTTGAGCTACCCTCCTTCGGGAACGCTTGAGTTCGGTTCAGGCTTCTCTGAGTGGCTGTGGTGGGCTGATGGGATATAAAGAGTGGGACCTCCATAGATGAGAGTCTGTCTACATTGGAAGAAACGTTGCAAGTGTTTCTATCCTCAGTCTTCAAGGCCACCAAAATCTGACCTGCTGCTGTGAAGGTCGCTGATCATGGAGTCTGTTTCCCCTCCAGCACCTGTGGTCAATATCCCCAACCCTGGGGTGCTATTAGTCAGCGGCCATTTGTTCCTCCGCAGGCTGAGGGGCTTCATACTGCAGCATCCTTGCTCTGGAGGAAACAACAACAACAACAAAAACCCTGCATGTCAGAAACTCACAGCCTAAAAGATCTTTAGAGGCTCCCAACCCCGGAACCAGGGGAGCTGCAGAAAAAAAGGGGGAGAGGTAGCATCTCCCCTGGGTCAAGGGTTTTATCTATATTTCTTCCCAGGAGAATAATGCAAAAGGCAAACTCATGGAAACTCACTTTGAGGTGCCAGTCCAGAGCTTCCCAAGGCAGGTGTAGGTCAGTGAGCAAATAGGGAATTGAGGTAGAACTGAGGGGACAGCTGTGCTACCAAGCAGGGGCAGCAAACTGAGTGTCAACATCTGGCAAATCTGCTTTTCTGAAATTCCAAGCTCCAGAGAGAAGAAGTTGAGTCTCCACAGGAAGTGAGGTGAGGGAGGATTCAAATGAATTTCTCTCCCAGTGGAAAGGGTTAGAGGCTCCAAGCCATGTCCCAAGTCCTGGTACTGATGAGACTTGAGATGGGAAAGAGACCTGGGTCTGGGAGAAAGGCCACCTGGTCCCTGAGCCTGTGGAGACCCCACTGCTGCACATCCTTGGAGGCAGGCTTGTCAGCAAAGGTGAATGCGCTCATAGGCGCAGACGCAGGGTGATTGCTGCAAACTCCAGGGCAGAATAGTTTACACAGTGAGTTTGAGGTTGCCTAGGGCTCCCACAGTGAGGCCTGTCTTCACACAGAAGCAAGGCAAAGCAGGGCAAAACAAAACCTAGAATGTAATATAATAGCAGCGGTACTTAAGAGCCTGTGGAACCGGAGCAGTGGTTCTCAATTTGTGGCTTGTAGCCCTCTGGGGGTGCACTGAGCCTCCTATTCACAGGGTTCACCTAAGACCATCAGAAAACACTGATATTTGCATTCCTATTCATAACAGTGGCAAAATTACAGTTATGAAGTATCGATGAAAATACTTGGGTCACCACAACATCAGGAACTGTTTTAAAGGGTCTCAGCAGCGTTAGGAAAGTTGAGAACCACTGAACTGGAGGTGCAGAATGTTTGGAGCCAACTTATGGGGTCTGGGAACTGAGCTCAGGTCTTCTTCTACACACGAGCAGGCTCAGGTCTTCTACATACGAGCAGCCAGTGTTCTTACTCTCTCCAGCCAGAGGTTTTGTTTTTTTGTTTTTTAACACCCTCCTTAGGTCTCAGCTTATCCTTGTGGTTTAGGTACCACAGGCTATACGCTCCTTCACCGAGTGACCTTGGGGGAAAAGGAACTGATGTTTATTCTCTTGAATGGTAGCGGTTACACTCACCACAAACCAAGCTAAATGCACAGAACACCCCCTAAGCGTGACTGTGTTTTTATAAGTGATGGGTTCTACTGGCCATGTCACCTATTCTTGCTCCTGCCAATGCTCCTTGGGTTTCCTTCTTGCAAATACCAGCATATGCTAGTGTGTATCAATGGAGGTAAGTATATTAACATCCATCCACTCATCATCCTTGCTTTCTGAATAGAAACCCCCGATAAGCTCCAAGGCTGGCAGGGAATTTTCTGTTTCCTTAAGATGCTCACGAAGTAGACCATACTAGATACAGTAAGACTGTATATGAGGCGTGCAGCTTAGTTGACTGAGTGTTTTTGCCTGGCATGCCAAAGTTCTAGCTTCAACCCCTAGCACAGCTTAAAACCAGGCATGGTGGTGCATCACTATACTCCCAGCACTGGGGAGGTAGAGGCAGGGCTATCAGAAGCTAAAGGTTCAAGACCAGCCTGGATTACACGTCCTGGACTACATAGGCTGTCTCAAAAGAGGAGAGGAGAAGGAGAAGGAAGAGGAGGAGGAATAGAGCTATATGAAATGTTGGTCTGATGGTATGGGAATCCAGAGGCCAGGTCAGAGGCATTTCCCCACTTCCCCCAATGGGGCAAGCCTGCTGCGACTCTCAGAGGGTGATCCAGGGCTCTGGCTGGTGTCTAAAGTGGAGGTGGGGGTTGGGGCGGGAGGCCAGGGAGTGAGGTTGGGAAGGGCATGGATAATTCAACTAACTGTGTGAACGGTGACCCTGAGTAGGAGGACAAGTAAAAGGGTGGGTCTTTGTCACAGTGAAGTGCTTCTTTAGTCAAGGGAGGTGGCTTTATTTTGTGAACCTTTGGGGACCAGAGGACTGGTGGTGGCTTTCTTTCTTTCTTTCTTTCAGATTTATTTATTATATATACAGTGCTCTGCCAGCATATACACCCGCAGACCAGAAGAGGTCATGAGATCACATTTATAGATGGTTGTGAGCCATCACGTGGTTGCTGAGAATTGAACTCTGAAAGAGCAGTCTGTGCTCTTAACCTCTGGGCCATCTCTCCAGGCCCCAGTGGTGGTTTTCTATTCAGGCACATTATGATAAGAATGAGTGAAAACCACAGAGATTCTAGATGCTACCCTGGTGGCTAAGCTCCCCTATCTCTCTCTCTCTCTCTCTCTCTCTCTCTGTGAGTGTGTGTGTGTGTGTGTGTGTGTGTGTGTGTGTGTATAATGTGTGAACCATATACACACACACATACACACACATATACACGTAGAATGAAAGTATTTATGCCAATATTTTACATTTCATCAAGTAAGCATGTGACAATATTTTTGCAAAAGACTTATGTAAAAGCAGCATAAACACCAAAGCTGGCAGTGCATCTTGATTTTTTTTTTTTTAATTATGGAGCTAGGGTCTACAGTACTTAGCTTAGTCTAGTCTGGAACTAGTCCAAGCTGGCCTTGAACTTGTGGTCCTTGTTACTCAGTCTCTAAGGTGCTGGGAATTCAGGTATGCAGTACCACACTCTTGGTGTGTTTCCAAGATTTCTGCCCAGACCTTTGGTCCTATACACTCATGGATGTGTTAGGAAGAACAGCCATGTTCATCAGCTTTGCTGCAAAGCCACCACTTTGCTGAGATCTAATACTGTCTGATGTTTAACTAACGCAACAGAGATGAACCAAAGCCCGGAAGGTAAAGCGAGACAGTGCGTGGAGAAGTAGAAGACGCCTGTGAGGAGAAAGGGCAGAGGGAATCCTCTCTCATGAATATATGGCAGGTATCTACAAACCTTCTCACTAATTGATGGGCTCTCTATATATAATCCTGATAAAGGGCCACTGGGCAGTAAACGCTGATGCTTAGAACATCCTGATAGGGCTTTGTTAACACAAAGATAACGGAAAAGCAAGATATGTTTGTTTCCCTGCCTGTAGATAAACCCAATAGGCCTTTGTTAACTTTTCATGACTGATGGCCACCACTAACCATGATAAATAATCCCAAGAAGAGGAACTTTATTTAAAAGACTAGAAATGGTTCTATATTTTTTTTCACTCTTTTGAATGAGGAGTAAGAATTTTTATTAGTGTGACTGTGTGTGTCGTGGTACACCAACATCTAAGTAATTTTAAACCATCAGTGGAAATTCTGAGTCAGCCTGGCACTCCGAACGTTTTCAGGATGTACTGCACTCCCGTTAGCTGAGGCCAGAGTAGGTCTCAGGCACTGGATCTCACAGAGGAGCCTTCAAAGGACTGGCAGGGGCAGCAGGGGCTAGCACAATTGTTTTGCTAGCAAAGAGACTCTGAGGAAAACCCACTCAAGCTACGTGGTGATTTTTCTTTGCTTGTTTGGGTTATTTTGTTTTGTTTTTCAGTGCCGGAGTTTGGACCTACAGTTTTACAAATGCTACTGAGGTCCTATATCCTCAGACGCCACTATTTAGTAACACTTGCCAGGTAACTCAGTGGCCAGAGATGCTTGTCTTAACAACATATTGTCTGCTACAAAGTCATAGTCAAAATCCACTGCTAAATGTGTTTGTGGGCATGTGCTGGCATGCATTTGTGTGTGTGTGTGTGTGTGTGTATCTAGTACTTCTAGGCACGTGCATGCTACAGTGTGAGTACCACGGTGAACATCTGGTGGTCAGGGGACAGTTTGTGGAAGTCAGTATTCTTCTGTCCCATGGATCTGTCCTGAGGGGACCAAACTCAGGCCATCAGGCTAGGTGGAAAGCACCTTACCTCCTGAGTCATCTCATTGGTGCCCCATCTTGTTTTCTAGACAGGGATATCTCACTGGCCTGAGGGTCACTGATTTGGTCAAATGAGCTGGCCAAGAAGTCCTAGGTATACACTTGTCTCTGTCTCCCCGGTGCTGAGATTACAAGCGCGCGCACGCGCGCGCGCGCGCGCGCGCGCGCACACACACACACACACACACACATGCCCCAGGGTTCTGAAGGTGAAACTCAGGTCCTCACTCTTGCATCGCAAGCACTTTAGCATCTTCCTACAAGTCCTACTTTCATTTGGGTTGCCGTGATAAAATACACTGAAGGAAAAAAAAAGCAGGGACTTAGGGAAGAAAGAAAGCTGACTAGCAGGTGGTGACATCACATCCACAGTCAGGGGTAGAGAGGGATAAATGTGTGATGCTCATTTGTTTGTTTGTTTGTGCTCAGCTTGATTTCTCTACCCCTTGCCTAAGGAATGGTGCTGCTTACAGTGGGCTAGGATTTCCTACATAAATTAACCTTTAAGACAGCGCCGCCCCCCTTCCCCGGCCCACACATGACCACATGTCAACCCAATGTACACAATGCTTCACTGATATTCTCTTGATTCTAGGTTGAGCCAAACTGACAATTAAGCATAATCATCACACCAGCCCTAAATGTTTGTTTTTATATTAGTGCATGCACTCAGAAGGCCGAGGCAGAGGGATCTTGCATTTTACATTTGAGGCTACCCTGGGTTTTATAATAAGATCCTGTCTCAGAAAAGAAAAATGGAGAGGAGAGAGGGGCGGCGGTGGGGGTGGGGAACGTTGAGACTACATTTCCTTATTTGCTTATTTATTTATTTACTTACTTAGCTAGTTATTTTAGTTTTTCAGGACAAAGTTTCTCTGTGTATCCCTGGCTATCCTGGAACTTGCTCCGTAGATCAGGCTGGTCTCAAACTCAGAGATTTGCCTGCTTCTGCCTCTGAGTCCTGGGATCAAAGGTGCCACCACCAGCCTAGCAAAATTTACATTCAAAAGCTGGTTAATTTTTTTGGTTTTGCATTATCTGTTTTTCAGTTACAACTTGTCATAGAAGGACCTCAAAGTTTCATAGGTATACTCGCCTCAGAAGCCAACCAAAATGTAAATTTCAAAGCACATTTAGGTCTCATTTAGGTCCAGTTAGTAAAGCAAACAAACTTTCTGCTGCTGAAGTACTACTCCTCTGAATCTTTAAATTTCTTTTTTTTATTTAAATAAGGCAGTCATTCCTACCAAAAATATCATTTGAATTTTATCATTGTTAAAATGCTTGGGAGGAAGACAGGAGGCGTGGCCAGACCTTATAATCTTCCCTCCCCTACAGACAGCAATTTTGATGGAAGAAGTGATACTGGGAAAAATTAACCTGATTTGTCACAAACAAATGGGAATTCACTGGGATGAAATAGTGTTTTGGTTAATAAAAAGAATATTAAAAAATTTATTCTTAACACATAAAAATAGTACATGTAAAAGTCACAGGATAAAATATATTTTCAATTCATTTTAGGAAAGGTGTGTGTGTCTGTGTGTGAATACAAATAAGAAAGAGCTATTGTAATTCAGTTTACCTTTGGATTCTCAGAGAAAACTCGAGTTTGACTCATTGTATGAGGCAGCTGAGTCCTGAAAGCATCAAATGTGACTTCCTAGACTCCCTGGAACCACAAGTTCACATCCCAGAGGGGCTGGGCTCAGCCCTTCCTCCTTCCTAGGCAGTAAATAGCATGGAAACCAGGTTATCTACATGGCCAACTTTCAGGAAAGACCTTGAAAACAGAGACCAGGGGTGGACCTTGGAGGTCACGTGGTGCTTTCCATAACAGTGGGGGGTTTGCGGCAGGGGTGGCTGGAACTTATTGGGGCCAGCCGGCAACTAAATGCCACGCTGATCCCAGGAGATAGCCAACTGAGGTTTTTCACAGAAGTCCATTTAGAAGCCTGCGACAGACTGCCCTGCCAGCGTCTCCACTTACCTCAGGCAAAGCACTGGTGGCTCCATCAGATTAGGTACCAGGACGTTAGGGAATCTGGCGTATTTGCTTTCATGTTCTGTATTCGGCCGCATTTCTATAGAGCCTTAGCATTTTAGCACTCTATATTTTGTATTTCTGATTAGCAGGTTGGCATAGGTACAGCGTGATTAATGGCTCATTTTGGGTGTTTCTTTTTCTTTTTTCATTCTTTTTCTTTTTGACAAACCTTGTACTGATTCTTTACATAAAATGTACCGTTTCCTCTAACTTTTTTTTTTTTTTTTTGCTTTGGGTTTGTCTAATTCGAATAAAATTCCCTGTAATAATCTTAAGAGTTCCGTTTTTCTTGGGAAGGAAGGAAAAAAGTAGCCGAGGACAGAGATGGTAAGCTAACAGCCAGTCTGAGGTTTACTTAGCCATCAGCGGTGTGAGATGTCCTTAGGCCTCAGGCATGGCCAACGCAGGGAAAGCTGCTGGTGCCTTCCCTCATGTTTACCTCAAAACCTTTATTTTTCTCTTGAAGCTTGAGGCCTCAGAAAACATAATTATGAACTGGATAAAACATATGTATTTGAAAACATGCCAATCCTACCCGCACCGCCCAGGGAGTCATGCCACATCCATTCAGAATGATAGCTGTCTGATGCAACGTTTATGCCTAACGTACATAAACACAGATGTCTATGAAGAACTGTGGGTTGTGTAGACTGATGCTGTATTTATTATTTATTTGCTTGTTTTTAATTAGGTAGAGTCTAAGGTACAGTAGGCTGACAATGAGTTCACTGTGTAGCCAAGGATAGCTCTAAAATTCTGATCCTCCTGCCCCTATCTTGTGAGTGCTGTGACTGCAGACAGCTATCAACTCCCTGGTGTATTCTGGGATCAAGCCTAAGTGAGGGAAACACTCTGCGAGCTGAGGTACCTCCCCAACTCCATTTTTATATTTTTGTTTAAACGTCTTTCCTATGAGATATAGAACAAGACGCTTCAGACATGAGATCAAATAAGACGTTTAGAGGCATGTCTCAGAGATACAGTGAGTGACTGTCACACCTCCATGTCCATCGGCTGCTTGGAGTGGGTGTGAGGTGCTTCTTGTTTCTAAGTTCCATGTTTTAAAACCATCAAGGACTTCTGTTGCTCTTAATTGCTCCACTGTCTTGGACAACCCACTGTAACCCAGGGCTGCCTTTGTTCCGGTGGCCCAAACACTTGAAATTCTTAAGCAGGTTTTGGTATTTTGTAATCCACAAGAGGATCTTTTCTGCTGTGTTTCAGGTAATTTGAGACACAGTTTAGTGACATCAATTTGTACATTAAAAACATTTGAGGGCTGCCTAGATGGTTCGGCTAGTAAAGGCACCTGTGGCCAAGCCTGATGACCTGAGTTCAATTCCCGGGATCCGCAAGGTAGAAGGAGGGGACTGATTCCCAAAAGCTGGCCTCTGACCCTGTAACTATGCTGTAGTATCCGTGCTCCTATGCATGTGCATTCACAATTGAATGTGTACATGTGCGTGCACAGACACACACACACACACACACACACACACACACACACACACACGCACATTAAAAAAATAAACATTTGAAAAAATTCCTAGTGTCTGTACCGGGCCACGCAGCGCTAATAAATTTAACACTTACATTGCCACAGAAAGTTTGGTCGTACCTGTGAACCGCTGGATTGAGTGATGATAAAGCAGAGGCAGACGGATCGCTGTGAGTTCAAGGCCAGCCTGGTCTACAGAGTCCACGACAGCCAAGGCTAACACAGAGAGACCTTGTCTCAACAACAACAACAACAGAACAAACACAACCTGAAGTGCGTGGAGGCACGTGGCACGCACCAGCCCCTCAGGCTCTAGCCTGTGTATGGTAGAATGGAGTTATTGTGAACAAACTCCGCTCATGTAGGTGTAAGAGCTTCTTTACTTCCTCTGATGGCTGACGGGGAGGCCTGCGGCAGCGGAGAATGGCACACAGACTGGGGCTTGCTGACCGTGGAGGAAGCCACCTTCCCAACAGCTTGTCCTCCACAGCTGATGTTCTAGTTTTCTGAAATTGTGTAGTGTTGACTAGAAAACATCAGTGGCAATGCTCTGCGCATTAATTTGGTGGAGGAGGTGGTGATGGTGGTGGAGGAGGTGGTGGTGGTGGTGGAGGTGATGGTGGAGGTGGTGGTAGAGGTGGTGATGGTTGTGGTGGTGGTGGAGGTGATAGTGGAGGTGGTGGGGGTGGGGGTGGAGGTGTGCTCCTATGGGGTAAGTTAGAACTACGTAGCTCCATTGACCTCGAACTCTTTGTTCTCCTGCCTCTGACTTCTGAGTGCTAACACATGTGCTGGGACTAAAGGCACCTGGCTTCGAATGTGTTTTTCTGTTTGTTTGTTTGTTTGTTTGTTTGTTTGTTTTGCAGCATCTTGTGTTAACAATTTATAGATGTTTTCTTATTGATTGATTGAGGCTGTGTCTAGTCTCTTGAGTGCTGGGAATACAGTCTCTGTCTCTGTCTCTCTGTGTCTCTGTCTCTGTCTCTGTCTCTGTCTCTGTCTCTCTCTCTCTCACCTTTTCTTTATCCCTGAAGACAAGGTTTCTCTATGTCGTTCTGCCTATCCTGGAACTTTCTCTGTAGTCCAGGCTGGTCTCAAACTCAGAAATCTACCTGCCTCTGCCTCTATCTCTGTCTCCCAACTGTTGGGATTAAAGTCATGCACCACCACTTCCGGACTCATCTTGGATTCCTTAAGTGTTGCTAACCTTGAACATTTGAGTCTCCTGTCTCTACCTCAAAAGTGCTGGAAGTAGAGTCAGCAATACTCTCTCTGGTTAGTGCAGAGCAGGCACTGAATCCAGGGCATGTTAGGCAAGCAACCTCCTGGCTGGGCTGCGTCTGAAGCCCATGCCAGCCCATGTGCAGCTTTTCAGCTGATGAGTCAATAAGTGATAGCTATTATATTTATCATTTTAAAAGCTTGCACTATTAGTGTAAACTTAGACCTTCAGTATGGCCTCATTTGTGTACATGGGCACAACACACACCCAATATGTGCATATAAATACACACACATATACACATCAGGCGTTAGAGACGTTGTTTCATATGCACAGGTCTCAGTCGTCTCCCCCTCCCCCTCCCCTCCTCACACCAACACACAGCAAAGCAAACATTTAGCACAGATATGAAGGCAAGGCTGTAGGAGCCCAGTTCATCTGCTGGGTACCCCTGCTTTTTGTGGTGCTTTCATCTGCGCTCTCCTGATGTTTCCCAATTTTCTATAAACTTTGGTCTTGCACCTCATTTTTCTCTTCTTATATTTTGATTTCTTTGTGAAGAATGAGGTGGGGGTGGACTTGGCTTTCTCCTTCCTCCATGTGTGTCGTCCCTGGGATCAGACTGGACACCAGTGCCTCAAGTGGACGAGTTATCTCTGGCTCCTGCACCCAGTATCAAGCAGTGAATGCCCTTCGGGCGTCTTGCCCACATGGCTCCTTACAGCGATGGGTACGGGTTCTTTGAGTTCTCACGGTACATGATGTGCCCTCTCCAGTGGGATGACAAACGTTTTCTTAAAGAAACATGCAGAACTGGCTGAGTACACGACACTGTCTGCCTACTACTTCATTTTGTGACCATTGCCAACAAGCAGGCCACATTCCTCGAGTGGCCAGGTATGGTGAGCCTGCAAGCCTGGCCTTCAAGAAGTGGAGCTAGCCGGGAGCAGGAGTTTGTGGTCAGCTCGGACTACCCCACCTCAATAAACAAAACCAGCGAGTAAGCAAACAGAATGGACCGGGGATGAAGAATTGTCCAGAAATTCAGTTTTAAAGAATCTATTTTTTATAAGCCAGCAAAATCACCATTACAGAATAATAACAGTCAGACCGTAAGCTGTCACATGGACGGACACTCTGTGCTCCCTCTAGAAAGTTCTGCTAAAGCTCTCACTGGGCTAGCTAGGACCAGGCCAACACTATCCTCAAGCTCTTTCAACTGGCCATTAACTTAGTCAGGACAAATCAAGGCATTCCTTGGGGCTGTGTTGTTTTGCTTAAGGTAGTCAGTCTCCTTCCAGATGCTTTCATGAATCAAGAAACAAGGCCAAACAAAAGGCTTCAACGCATCAGTAAACTTTCAAGTTCACAGCAGAAAGTCACTGCTTAGGACGAAGTTTGAAACAGCTGGAGCTTGTTCAGCAGGCAACTTGCTAAGGTGCCTGAGTTCAATTCCCGGGATCCACATTACAAAAGAAGAGAATTGATTTCCGAACATCATGCTCACGGCGACGATATGCACGAACCAACACACACACACACAGTGATCGATACATGTGATAGGAAAATGTAAAAGGTGCTTCTGTCCTGAGAACATAGCACATTTAGATCTTGCAGAACATGGACCTGTACCTTCGTTTTTTTCATGTAGCGTCTACTGTTAGCTCCTAGGACTGGTCATTCAAGCATTTGCTGAACTTTTAAATGGTGTGTGTGTGTGTGTGTGTGTGTGTGTGTGTGTGTGTGTGTGTGTGTGCATGTGCGTGTGTGATCAATCTCTAGGTTTGTGTAAGGCAATAGAAAAATCAGTTATAGAAAAATGTAAGGGCTGGAGAGATGGCTCAGTGGTTACGAGCGTCACCTGCTCTTCCAAAGGTACTGGGATCAATTCCCAGCAACTACATGGTGGCTCACAGCCATCTATAAGTGATCTGACGCCCTCTTCTGGCCATGCAGACAGAACACTGTATACATAACAATAAATAAATCTTTAAAAAAAGAAAGAAAGCTAGGCGTGGTGGTGCATGCCTTTAATCCCAGCACTCAGGAGGCAGAGGCAGGCGGATCGTCATGAGTTCGAGGCCAGCCTGGTCTACAAAGCGAGTCTAGGGCAGCCAAGGCTACACAGAGAGACCCTGTCTCAAACACCCGTCCCCCCAAAAAAAAAGAAAGAAAGAAAAATGTGAATGGAGGGCTAGAGAGGAAGCTCAGTGGAAGCGCGCTTGCCTAGCATGTGAAGGCCCGGATTCAGTTCCCAGCACTGAGTAAATTGGGTATGATGGCACAAGCCTGTAGGCAGAGGCAGAGGCAGGAGGATCATATGTTCCAAATCATTCTCCAGACATAGGGAGTTTCAGGCCAGTCTGAGCTAGAAGCTAACCAAAAGCAGAGAGGGAAGAAGTATACTTAGAAATTGATGAAAATTCCCTCCCCCTTTAAAAAAATTCTGTTTTTTTTTTTTTCTCTTTATGCAGTCCAAGGCTGGCCTCAAACTCTCCATGCTTCTGCCTCAACCTCTGGAATGCTTGGATTTAGGTACATGTCACCACTTCCAAATGATGCAGTCATTAAAAAAAAAAAATCCAAGATTTATTCCTTTCCCTCCCTCCTTACTTTTTTAATTAATTAATTTATTTTATGTATATAGTGCTCTATCTGCATGTACACCTACAGGCCAGAAGAGGGCATTAGATCACATCATAGATGGTTGTGAGCCACCCTGTGGTTGCTGGGAATTGAACTCAGGACCTGTGGAAGAGCAGACAGCACTCTTAACTTTTGAGCCATCTCCCTATCACCTCCCTTCCTCCCTCCCTCTTTTTCTTTCCTCCCTTTTTTGGGACAGGGCCTCTGCTTAGCCCTGGCTGTCCTGAAACTCATTATGTAGACCAGGGTGACTTTGAACTGGCAGAGATCCACTTGCATCCACCTCCCAAGTGCTGGAATTAAAGGTGTGCTTCACTATGCCTGGCTTCTAAGATTTATCCTTAATTTCGTATATATGTGAGTGCCTGTGTGTACGTGTATGTGTGTAAATGCAGGTGCTCCTGGAGACCCGAGGAACCCTATTCCTCTGGAGCTGGAGTTAAAAGCAATTCCAAGAAACCTGATGTGGGTACCAAGGACCAAATTCGGTGCCATGCAAAAGCAGTATGTGCTCTTAACTACCATCTCTCCAGTCCCTGATGTGATCATTTTATCTTAGAGAAACTGAGGAAAGTAGTGCAAAAATCATGGGAGAGTGCAGATGACAGACCACAGAAGCTGGCCATACCCAGGAGATATACTGGGATGTGCTTTCCCCCTTGCCTTCTGTGAAAGCTGCCCTCAAATGTGCAGTCGATGAGATGAGTGAATCAGACCCTGTTCTGTAAACAGTGAGAATCTCATTTGTCTAGGGAGGATGGAAAACTAGCAGTCATTGAATTTTTTTTTTTTAATTCTATTTCCTTATTCAGTGTGTTCCAGGTAGAGCCGTGTGCCAGGATCCTATTATGGAAGCCAGAGGACAATGTGCAGGGCGCAGTCCTCTCCTTCAGTCATGTGGGCCTGGGGATCAAACTCAGGTCCTTAGACTCAGCGGCCATGTCATCAGTCTGCAGCAGTTATTTTAATAACTCCCCCTGCCAGAGCTTTGTGCATCTTAAGCACATACTCTGCCACACCCGTGGCCAAAATGATGTTCTATTTCTTTTTCTTTCTTTTTTTGGTGTGTGTGTGTGTGTGTGTGTGTGTGTGTGTGTGTGTGTGTGTGTGTCTGTGTAGGGGTGCATGCCTGCACATCAGTGTGAAGGCTAGAGAAGGACATTGATGTGGCTTGCTATTTGGCTAGGCTGGCCACCCAGTGACTTCTGGGGCTCTGCTTGCCTCTGCCCATGGCCCTCACTGTGGTTACATAGCCATATGAAACTTTTAGAGTTGGAGAGATTTGAACTCAGGTCCTCTTGATTTCACAGCAAGTGTTCTTCTCCACTGATCTGCCTCCCCTGCACTAAAATGAAATGAGGGCTAGCTAACTCATCCAGCTACTGGGACTGCTCTATTTTCAATGCCCTCTACTGGCCTGCGCTACGGAGTCACGCTCTCTCCACATTACTTTATAAATGAATGCAAGCTTCCGAGAGAAAGTTTCCTAACGGAAATGACTGGTACTGCTGTACAACGAGAGGACATTCCTTCCTTCTTCAAAAGAACTATTCTACTTTTAAACTTCCACAGAACAGCAACAATGGGAAGAGATTTGGTATAAAACTATCTGTATCGAGAACTATGTCCTCAGTGAACTTCATTGGTTAGCATGCTCAGTGGCAAGGCTTCTCTATCTCAGCGTTCATTTTATACTTTAATTTGCCTGGTAGGTCTTTGTTTAATCATCCTATTGACAGGAGAATACAGGTGGTTTGGGTGACATTGTTGAGTAATGCAGTATTTTTTTTTTTTTTATCTCTCTAAAAAGCCCCATGGTCAGAATACTCTGATAGCCTCTGAATTTTTTCCAGGTTTGGAATCACACATCAATTGGAGGATAAGGATCCTCACTGTATTTAGTGGCAGACACCTTCCGAACACAAATACCTTGCCGGCCACAGAGACGATGCCTTGCCAGCCACCCTGGTCCCCGACGGCGGATTATCGCACTGTCCAGGCAGCTCAGTTTCCTCTGACTATCTGTTTCATGAATGAATACCATCTCCTTCTATAAAAACACGGCCAGGGTACGTACTTAGCCTTCCTTCTCCTTTAGAAAGTGCGGATGCTGTTGAAATGATGGCGCTGGATAAAGGGAAAACAGGTTGCTGGAAACGTCTAGCCTTCCTAATGAGGAATACTCCTCCTTTGCTCCAAATTGTTAACAACTCACATTCCTGCAGCTGATTTGTTACTGTGTGTGTGTAGTGTATTTTCACTACTCTACGTGTAGTGTCTGTCTGCAGACACACTTGACAGTGAGTGCACTTGTGGAAGCAAGAGGTCATGCTGGGTGGGTACTCTTCTCTACTGCTCCTCACGTTATTACTGACACCACCAGGCATGGGAGGTGCACCCCTTTAATCCCAGCACTTGGGAGTCAGAGGCAGGTGGATCTCTGAGCTCAAAGCCAACCTGATCTACAGAGTGAGTTCCAGGACTAACCAACCAAAAAACCCATATGTGTGTATGCATGTATCTGTGTGCAGATGCCCACAGAGGACAGAATGCAGCATCACATCCCTGGAGCTGCATCTGTGAGCCTCCTGATGGGGTGCTGGGATCTGGACGGTGGTACTCTGATACCGCAGAAGGCTTTTAATTGCTGCCCAGTCTCTCCAGGCCTTCTACTTTACTTGTTGTGAGGTAAAGTGTTTTGCTGAGCCTGGAGTGTTTGCTATTTTGGCTAGACTGGCTGGCCAGCAAGCCCCAGAAGCACTTGTCTGCCTTCCCAGAGCTGGGTTATAGGTGCACACTTTCATGCCCAGCTTTTTTGTTGTTGTTCTTGTTGGAGACAATTCAGGTCCTCACAGATGTCCAGCAAGCAATTTACACACAGAGATATCTCCGTGGCTCTAGACCCCATTTTTCTTTTCTCTAGGGCTTGCGAGAGTTCCCTACCCAGACTGTCACCCTCCTCTACTTATTCCTGTTCCCTTTTTTGTCCCCTTCTGGTTTTACTTGCCCCCATTTAAGGAAATCAGTCTCCATTCTTGAGCAATCTGTAGTGTTTATAATTTGCTCTTTTTTAACGTATTACTTTCTGGAGAATGATTTTGACCAACTTTTTAACTTTTCTTTGTAACATCAATGTTTTATTTTTCTAATCCACACTTCTCTTTTGCAGTTTTTTAAACTTCCCTTGGTTGGTGTCACAGAAAGCCATCCAGTGGAGACTGCAACCACCAGTTCATTTTGCACAGGCCACTGAACAGTCTTAAGATGGTGACAACTTTTAGTCTCTAGTGACCTGGACTGGATTCGACTCACTGACCTAGAGGTGAAAGGCTCTGTATTCCATTACTAATCCCTGAGGCCATCCAGCCCCCTGAAAATGATTCTTTGGTTTTATTATTGCAAAGGCCATTTATAAAATCATGAACTGGATTTAGGAAAGCAACCATGAAATAGCAAAGGACAACAAATTGATTGAAATTCCTTAAATGTTGTGTGGGCTGGAGACTCCGAGACAGGAGAAACGGGAAAAAGTTCTATATAGGCGCCTTCTTTCTTACTTTAGGAGCGCGGCCTGCTCACTTAGACGTGGCAACTTCAGATCCATTGACCATGCCTCAGGGAACTAATTCCTAAATAAAGAAAATGGAAAAGCAAACTACGAAACAGCCAATAATCTTTATTTTGCACTTCCCCCACCCTTCACCCCTCTCCAAAAAGCACTAATGGGTATATTTGTGCATGTGAAAATATTGTATAAAGTATTTAGAATGATCTCTAATGAATGAAGAAAAAAATGAGGAAGACACATATCTCAACATAGGTACTTTTTGGGGGGCAGGGGAGGAAAACTTCTGGCTTCTGCAACAAGGAGGGTAGTGATTCCCACACTCTTCACAGGTCGGTTCCATTTCTACTGTTCTGCAATTTAACATCAAGGCAGAGAATAGCATTTCTGAAACCACATTATATGTTTTAAAATAGGAGTAATTATAATGTTAATGTTGGCAGTAAAAAAAAAAAAAATCACATTTCTATGCATATATTTGTATTAGGTTCAAACCCCACATTCTAACATTCAAGATAGCCTTCACACATGCCCAAATTGGGATTATTTCAAAATCAAGTAAAAGTCCATAGTTATTCCAAAGTCACTAAAATATGCTAATAAAGTTAAATTTGATGTTTTTTACATTAAAAATAAAACATTTGGTTTACGTTTCAGATATCTATAACATATAATAAATAGTGGGCAGTATAGTAATATAATAAAGTTTTGTGATACCCTGAAATTTGATGAGTTTTCTTTAAAAAATTCACAATATACTTCATTTCAACCTTAAAGCACAATGTCCATGAACAAATCTGTAGAAATAAAACAATATAAACACAAAATGCTACAGTCTTTTTCTTTCTTTCTTTCTTTTCTTTTTTTTACTTTTATGGAAACTACATGTCCTTTTAGTAAAAATGAAAGCAATTTACAGAAAGTATATAACAAACAGAACAATTTCAAACCATCAACTCTGGATTAAACTGCCTTGTTTCCTTCCAGCTGCTTGGGTCCGGTCCCCACCGTGCTGTGGGCGTTGCATCTGGGAGAGAAATGGCTCTGGGTTTTTTTTTTTTTTAGCTTCTTTGCCTATGTACATCAGCAATTACAGACATGGCTGAAATCACAGTGGATACCAGAGAAAGCCAGAATTAAACACGATAAAAAAATTTTAAAAATAACTACTTCATAAATATTTATTATTTACAGTGGGAGGGGGGTCTTAGTACCAAGAGTTTTATACAAGTTGATGAAATGTACACGCCGCAAGAAGGCTCCCGCTCTTTACAGAAGTGCAGAACTAGGTGCCACCAAGTCATAAAATAGGCTGAATGAAAATAATTTGCACGGAGGTGAACAGGACATGATAGAAACCTTTTTCTTAAAAAATATAAGGTATCTCACAAAAAGCCTGAACATTTTACACATTAGTAGTAAAAGTGGGGTGAGGTGGGGAGTTTCATATATTCTCATCACAAAAATATTTACCAGTCTTCTGACTGGGGTGTTCTTTCCTGATGATTATCTCACTGTGGAGGGAGAGGGCTTGCAAACTGTATAGCTAATGATGCATCCTTCAATTACAGTCAAGGCATTTGTACATCACTTCTTATCTAATTCCGTAATGGAAGGTTCTGGAGAGAAGGAAATCAAGAGGGAAGATGTGTGGTGTCTTTATTAATACTTGTCACTGGTAATAAGCAGGCGGAGGTGCCAGCTCTCAGGCCACGCCTCCCCTGCAGTGTCTCTTCAGGAACATGCCATGGGAGCGCAAGCCCTTGTGTTTCAGAAAGGAGCATCCAGAGCGAGGGCATGTTCTTGTCCTTGGTCCTCTGGGATGCGCTGTCCTCAGGGCCTGGGGGAGACAAGATGGCAGAGGCGGTCCGGTCCCGACCTGGTGCAGGCAGCAGTGCTGCCATGCTGACGTCAGTGCGCGCGGTGCTTCCTCTTCTTGTGCTTCTTATCTTTCTTTATCTTGTTGGCACACTTGGGGCAGAACCACTGCATCTCTTCTGGAGGAGCAGCCATGATTCCAACACAGGGCCTAGACACCAAAAAGGTCCACGTTAGCAAGTTTCTTATGTTGGTAATTTTCTTTTTCTGAGGCAGGGTCTGCAAGCTGCTTTATGCTTCCTAAAAAAGAAACTTGAGGGCTTTTATTTGTGTTGTATGTACGAGTGTTTTACCTGTGTACCATCTGTGTGTCTGCTGCTGGCTGTGGACCTAAGAGGGTGTGTGATCCCCTGTAAATGGAGCTGCAGACCACTGTGGGCCACCACGGGCGCTGG
Source organism: Acomys russatus (assembly GCF_903995435.1). Lineage (NCBI taxonomy): Eukaryota > Metazoa > Chordata > Mammalia > Rodentia > Muridae > Acomys > Acomys russatus. The sequence goes on from NC_067145.1 coordinate 57,233,562, forward strand.
GACTTCCCCAGGAGAGCAGACAGTGCTCTTAACCATTGTGACATCTCTTCAGCCCTTGTGTGACATGGTTTCAAAGGGGCCATTTCTTGCAGGTACTGTCAAGGCTGGCTGTAGCACAGGATGACCTTGAACTCCTGCCTCTGCCTCCTGTGCTGGGATGTGTGTACCCTCAACTTGTGTATGTGGCTCTGAGGATAGAACCCAAGGCCTCCTGCATACCAAGGAAGCACTCTACCAACTGAGTTAAATCAACCGCTCCTTTTTCGATGCTTTCGCACGATTCTTTTAGGCATGGTGATATGGCCCAACAAGTAAACACCCTGGCCACGATGCCTGACAGCACAGTCTTCTGAGCCCTGGGGTGGATTTGGAAGTGGAGAACTAGCTCTTTTAAGTTGTTCTCTGACCCTCAAAGGCATGAGGTAAAATGGTATGCATACCAATATAGCAAGCTCCACTCCCACAATAAAAATAAACGCAAAAAATGATGTATGTACCAGAAGTCAGCCCAAAGGCTCTAATTTATGTAGCACTAATGTTGGGCATTTGGGTTATGTTATTATACAATGACTTCTGTACAGGTCCTATGGGGAGATTACTCAGTTCATTTGTCCTTTCAGTCAGGAACAGTGTAATGCAATGGCTTTGCTTTTATGTTTTAACTTGGAGGAAGAGGCTTGGGGTGGGACTGAATCTCAGGTAGCCCAGGCAGACCTCAAACTTACTAAGTAGCCAAGGCTGGTCTCAAACTTGTGATTCTTTTGTCTCAGCATTAGGAGTGCTGAGACTGCCAGCATCCTACTGCCCCCGGCTGTTTTTATTGTGTAGATAGCAAACTTCACAACCATAGGCACTTAAGGGAGAATGGGGAAATAGAAGGATTCAGAGGGTCCTAGAAACCTACAAGACCACCATTAAGGCAGATATGGACCCAGAGGGGTCTGCTCAAACTACTGTACCAACCAAGGACAATGCATGCAGTAAACCTAGAACCCCTATGCAGATCTAGCCAATGGACAGCACATTCTCCACAGTTGTGTGAAGAGCAGGCACTGACTATGACATGAATTCTGATGCCCCCTGTTTGACCACTTCCCCTTGGTGGGGAGGCCTGGTGGCACTCAGAGGAAGGGGAAGCAGGTTATCCAGATGAGACCTGATATGTGATCATATGGTGGGGGAGGAGGTCCTCTTCTGTCACAGACCTAGGGGAGGGGAATAGGATGAAAAAGGGAGGGAGGGGGGAATGGGAAGATACAAGTGAGGGAGTAACAATTGAGATGTAATCTGAATAAATTACTTAAATAAAAAAAAATTTTTAAAGGAAAAAAATAAAGAACGAAGCACAGCTGAACACATTTGGCTTAGCGGCTTCAGATGGGAACAGCTAACGAGACTTCAGAAACAAGCAAGCTGTCTTTGAGTCTGCTCTCAAGCACACTAGTCACATGTGGACAGGAAGGAGAGGGGAAACCCCTATATATTTACTTATTTTTGTAGGAAAATGTATGTAAGCGAAGCAAATTCCTACTCTAGGCCCTGTAACAACAGCACAATTAATTTTGCAGTATTTTACTTTGCAGGCTCCATAGACAGTTCTCAGGAGAGTAGCTGAATTGGTCTGAAAACGCTAGCTGGCTACGGTACCTGTCCAGGCAGGGTCTGTGTTGTGCTGCCTAAGCACCTCGGGGCACTCTGGGGGCACTCACCAGTGGTACCAATCGTCACAGTCATCACAGCCAATCATCGGACTCCCGTCGTCAGGCTTGTTACACCCTGGACAGATCCAGATCTGATTGCCCCACTCATCACGGATCTGATGTTATAGTGGAGAGCAAAATTATGGTGGGAAAAGAACCAGAAGAGGCCAGATAAGAATGCTGCTTTCTACTGTACACACAATAAGCTAGCAAACTAGGAAAACAGTAGATGGAAAACTGTACAGAAATCATCGTCATCAACCCTGCTCTGGAGTCATGTAAAGAAGAAAACAGCTAGTTAATCTTCAATAGCGTCTTCCCTCCTTCTCCGGTCCCTTCCTTCTTCTCCCTCACACCTTCCCCTTCATTCTTCCTCCTCACTCCTACACATCCTTCTCTCACACACTTTCTCTCCTCCCTCCCTCTCATATTTCTCCATACTCTTCCCTCTGTGCCTCACATATTCCCTCCCCCCTCTTTTTCTTTTTCTTTTCTTTTCGTTTTTGAGGTGGGGCTCAAAAGCTCAACCTGGCTTAGCATTCACTAAAGCTGGCCTTGAACTCCAATCTCGGCATCAGCTTCCTGAGTGCTGGGGTTTCTGGTGTCTTCTGCCATGCCTGGATATAATGACATATTTCTAATCCATATTCTAAACTGCTTTGTAAATCATTACAAATGAAATATTGTAGAATCAATCATCCTAGGGAGCCATACAGCACGATCTGCAGTCGGCTTCATCTAAGAAATTCCTATAATCTTAAGAACTCTTTAATGATTATGAGTCTTCTGGCCAGAAACAAGTGATATTTTTGAAATTGCTCAGTTTAAATAGTTTTTCAGCCAAGCTCATGGCATGGGATTAGCACATACAGTCAATGTGCCTGTATCCCCTCATTACTTATTAGCCAAGCCCTTCTCCTGAACTGGGCGATACGATCAAGGATATAAAAGACCTGTTACTAAGTAACTTTCCATTCCCTTTATGACATTTTAGAAAAGTACAATCAACGAAAGGGCAAATGAAATAAGAGGCTCATGGGGCCAAAGAGTTACACACGTAATTATTATTATGCTCCATATACTGCTAATTCTGGAGTTCTAACTTCGTTCGCAGTAGGAAGCCCTCCTAACTGCATGGCTTCCTCAAATGCCATGGTTGGATACTGTATGGACAGATACTGTAAGGGGGAACTGAGTCAAGCTCACTTTAAATGTCCTCACAGTAAGACAACATATGGTTTCACTGTAATTTTACAAGGCAGCTCTTCCAATGCTTTTAATTATGACATTGACTAGATAGGCAAAAGACCAGTGGTTTCCTTGTGAGGGAGTATCAAAAGTGGCTATGTTCTGTGATATGCACGGACTACTAAGGGCTACTATTAAAAAACAAACAAATAAACAAACCTCTATAAAGCAAACTGTTAACCTGAAACCTTCCCAGAGGAATGTGGAGGGAGCTGTCTCTGACTACACCATGGAGAAAGACCCAGCAGTCACCAGGCACCGGGTGTCCAGTGGGTGAAGCCATCATGCATGGCCGGTCCTGCTGCTGGCTGACCTCTCTTGACATTAGCAGGCTGTGACTCTGAGTTACATGGGGAAAAAATTGCCATAGCACCATAGTAATACTCAATAGTTTCAAGGTACTGAGTTCTTTCAAACATATGACTTCTTTTAATCATTATAAATAATTTTTTGATGGTTAGAAATGGGGAAACAGGAGCTACGAGAATCTCACTGTCAAAGTCACACTAGTAGGCTGTGACAGAATCGCCCTCTGTGTCCTCAGTCCATAAAGTGTCTACTTAGACTGGAAGACTTCCGAGCACTGTCCCAGTTGGTGTTACCTCTGTGAGGTCAGCCCATAGTCTACTTCAGAGCCACAGTCTTTAGAGCCAGACAAGACTACAGAGATTATGGAGTCCAGTACAAATCCCTTAATTACAGATAAGCACATGGAGGGAGGAGATTAAGTATAAACTCCTTCCTGACCCACTCACCTGGGGCGATGCCTCAATTAGACTCCTCGATTGATCCTTCAGCGGACCAAGTTATTCCCCACAGGTTTTGGCATCACATTTTCTGTCTTGAATTGCCAATTTATTAATTTTAACTTGTTTCCCCTGACTGTGCACTCTCTGAATACATTCAGGTTCACCTTATACCTTTGTGTCCTTATAATGTCTCACCTATTTAATGATGCATTTCTTTTCAGACTCCCCATGCAGCACACTACACAGATATACCATAACACAGAGCACCGGTCCTGCCCTGCGACTTCCCAGTCGTTCTTCTCTTTGCAAAGGTTAACGCAGCAGTCTACAGAGCTTGTCATTCAAAAGCGTCAATGTCTCCACTTACAAAACATTTTGTGTGCTTGTGTGTCTCTTCACTGTGCCTTGAGAATATATCTTTATAAATACGTCATTAGCAGATTGAATTTGTGGTTGGAATAAGATCTGATAATATTAAGTATGGGGGAAATGCCTAAGGGCACTCCCAGGACAATGTGGAGTCATTTAATAAGATGAGATGCTTTTATTCTTCCTAGAGAGACTAGGGGTTAAAATCATGCCACGCAAGCTCTCTACCACTGGGCTATGTCTCTAAGCCATGTATGCTAGGTCTAACAATTTTTTAAAAAATATGCACTTGGATGCTCAGAAATTCCTGTGGTCTAATGGTTCATTTCTATTTAAGATGTAAGTTCTGATATATTCTGGATCTCAGCAAATAAAATACAATAATTAGTGCTATAACACAGAAGTATCAGCTGGCTCATCAGATCTATGTCTATTACATATATTATACTGAAGTCAATAATTGAGTTACTATAGTAAGAATTCACTGTGGACTTTAAGTATCGCATATGTATATATTCACACTGATATTTTTATATGCAGGTATGCATTCATGTCTCAAGCTGACATAAGTCAAAGCAACTTCCCATCATTACATAGCTGAGTGTGAACTGTGTAACCTAATAGCTTTGGGCCAACTGCGTGAAAAGGCACTGGAAATGCTTCTCCATTTATCAAGCACTGCCCATGAGAGTCACCAGGGCAGAGGCAGAGCTCCCTTAAACACTGTGGAGACATACGTACCACATAAGTGCTGACTGTCTCTGTCACCACGCTCCGTACTGGGGCTTTGGCACTCCCTGCTCCAGAGAGGGCAGGGGCTGGGGATGGCATCAGGGCTGGGCACATTGCAGCCTGGGCAAGGAGTGGTGGTGGCAGGGGAGTAGGGCTTACACGCACAGGAACAGGAACTGGGACTGGAGGTGGGGTTTTAGGTCTGTTCAGAGAAGGGGAAGGCTTAGCCTCGGGAGCTGGTACCACCTTGCTGATGACACTGTCAAGGAGAGAAAAAGCAAAAGTCAAAATGTGTCACATTTCAACAAGTGCTACAAAAATCCTTTGTTTGGAAGCAAAATAGGTTTCCTTTATATTAAAAACAAAACATTTATTTAGGTTGTATAGCAGTCAAGAGGACAACTTGCTAGGAGATGGCTTCCTTCCACCATATGCATTCCAGGGATCAATTCAGGTTGTCAGGCTTGTGTAGCAGATGGCCTTCCCTGCCGAGCCATACTGCCAGCCATATTCATTTACTTTTTTGCTGTAGGGTCTCATGCATGAATGGCAACCACTCTCGGAGCTGAGTTATATCCCCAGCCTTGCAAAACATGCCTTTAAAGCACCTAGAAACAGCTAAAGAACTTGGACTCCAAGGCCCATCATCATTAATTATTCTTGAAACTTAGGCTAACTTTTCATTTTCTCAAACTGTCCCTCAGGGATCAGACATGTAGAGATATTCTAACAATATATATGATCATATGTGTTTTTCATCTAAAATTTTGGTAACATAAAGCTTTTAAGAATTATAAATTGGCTGGGTGTGGTGGTGCACACCCGTGATCCCAGCACTTAGGGAGGCTGAGGCAGGCAGAGCCTGGACTACGTAGTAAATTCCAGAGCAATCAGGGATATAGAATAAGACCTGTCTCAAAAATACCACATTATATGAAGTGGTCATGCATTTATTTTTAACAAAAGGAAAAAAATAGCTATGGGTAGTATAAATAAAATCCAAATTTTCTAAGGGAAAAAATGCAAGCATGAATATTTATGTGTATAGTTACAAAAACTGACTCTATATGCTGGGATTATAGGGTAATTTTCCTTGGCTTATCATTAACATATAAATCTTGTAATAAAATGATGAAAATAAATATATACATTCCAAGTGTTTCTAGGAACTTTTACACAAGATGGTGGCTTGGCCAAGACCTTCTAGTAAAATGTTGGTCACAGTGTAGTTATAAGGGTTGCGTAGTACAGATGACTCTGCCATTGTTGATGAAGACCAATAGTCTAAAGACCAAGACAGTGAGGGAGAGAGTCTTGGGTAATTATGTGAGTTGTTCGCCTAACTAAAATAATAAACGAGTCCTTTAAATGTTATAGCAATTGTATGTGGTTTGTTCCAGAAGATACATGTGTTCATGGGCTGGTTTTCAGTATGAAGATGTGCAAGGCAGTAGGATTTTCAGGTGAGGTTTAGTGTACAGCAACTTATGTATCAGTGTGTGTGTGTGTGTGTGTGTGTGTGTGTGTGTGTGTAAGAACAAGTTATTAAAGTGGACACTTTGTTGTACAAGACAAACTGTTCTAACTCTACTTGCAAGGGGTCAGAGCAGCATTATATTATCACGACACTGACCTACTTTCCCAGCTCCTGAAGTTCAAAGGAAAGTTTCCTAGAATTTCAGGTATTTTGACTTTCGGTTCTACATGACTTAGAGTAGTTGAATATACAGTTTTAAGTGCAATTATTTTTTTTAAAGAAAAATTCTTTTATTATCTAGTTTTAGCAATACGAAAAACCGTGTAGCAGTGCACCATATTAAGTACATATTCTCACACTCACTTTAAGCATTTAGGGGCAGTTCTGGACTCCAGCTGCCCTTTCCCTCATATTGAACTGCACAGTAGGTTTCCCTCCAGAGCTTCCTGTTGTGTGCCCAGCATCTCCCAGAGAAAGCAATACTGCTCGCAGCTGTGCCCCACGGTGGCTCTGCTGCTAACGTTACATCTTTGGGAGGATTTGGTCACAGTGCCCTAATCACTATGAACACTGGTGTTATTCATACACATGTGCAGAAGGAGGGACTTTCTGAGGGATTTCTTTACCTGTTTCCCCACCACAGAATGATGGAACAAACAGAACAGGTCATGAGCTGTAATGCAGACGTACAGCTTGACAAGTCAATAAAGAGCCAGGCCTTGCCTCCCAGGCCCTGAGAGCCTCCAAGGTTAGAGGCAAACACAATTTGGATATGTTCTGCACAGGAGGGTTAATGATCCTCATTATTCAGCTATTGTGTGCTAACACTTTGAAACCAGTAATCTAAATTATCAAAGTCCAAATAACTGGCTACTAAAGTGCTCTCACAGTTCAGAAGTCCCCTCACAATGGCTTACTTATTTACCTTAACAGCGAATAGCCATTTTCAAATGGTGACATGAGACCATAGGGAAAAGTACTGTAATCATGCCTATGGATTTTATGTGACATTCTGAACACAGAAATTATTCAATGGAGAAAAATCACTTTGAGGAGAAAACACATTGCTTACATCACAATTCATTTAACTTCTTTCTAAACGTTTAATTTTATATTTCAGACATACACACCTACCACAAGAAACACATTCTCACAAATGTTATATGAACCTCTTCTCACAACAAATGAAAAAATATTACTGAGATTTTACAATAATATCACTGTGAAACCTCACAGTTGGGTTGTGACATGAATATGTATGTCTATTCTTCCTATTTTTACATTTTCACTTTTATGGAAAGCCCCAGACATACCTGGTCTAAATGTGGTAGTCAGTCTAGTGTTCTCACACCGGCAGATTTAAATAATATGAAAGTCATTATGGCTGCTCTCCCAGACTGGTGAGCGCAGCACACCGCCCCTTGCTCCCTTTGGGATCACTCCCTGGGGAAAGCCAGTTGCTGTGTGCGAATGCAGAAGCTGCCTTATGAAGGGGCGCTTGGTCTAGGGGAACCGGTCACCTGACTTAGCCTTACTGAGACTTCAGATGACGTTTTCTTTTCTCCTTTCTTCCTTCTTTTTTTTTTTTTTTTTTTTTTTTTGTTTTTTTGAGACAGAGTTTCTCCCTGTAGCCTTAAATGTCCTAGACTCGCTTTGTAGACCAGGCTGGCCTTGAACTCACAGAGATCTACCTCCCTCTGCCTTCTGAGGTGTGGGCCAGCACGCCCAGTTTGGATGATGTTTTCTTGACCAAGAGCTTCAAAAACCTGAGTGAGAGCTGCTCAAACCCTCCAGAACCCAGGAGTAAGAACTGTTGTGTTAAATGGCTAAATCCAGGGTTATTTGTTGTGTGGGAATGTAAAACAAACACATCAAGTTTTCCATTTTCCTAGCTTAGGTATCTAAGCAAATATTCTAACCCTGGGAAGAATTCTATTTTAGAATATCAGTACTTAAAATGCCAAAGAGGGAGACAGCCGTTTCCGTATTTCACGTTGATCAAATACCCAAAGACAATTATGAGAATCAGTTTTATGTTGATTCTTTAAATCAATCATTATTCCTCATTCTTCTTGATCCTCACAGCTCAAATTTTAACATTCATATAATTATAAGACAACGATAAATGGATTTAATTCCTCAAGCTCATGGCTTGCCTCTTGAATATTTACATCGTCTCATAAAACGGGTATTTTATCTTGTCATAGCCCAAGTACACATCAAGTAGCAAACATTTTATCTTTTAATGCAGGCATGACCTATTTGAAAAATGAAACAAATTGCATGAAGTAATTAGAGAAAAACATCACCATTATAGAATCTTGTTTCCAAGGGAGAAGCCCAAATGATTATACTTCTATTGTCAAATGTTCCAAATCTGTAAAAGACCCTAAAAGGGCACTAACATTCAGATAAGTAATGAATAACGAACATCTCATCATACTTGCAAAAAAGATTCAGCAGAGTGATAAAGTACTAATGAAAGCAAGATGATAAGCTCTCAGTAAGCTACATAAAGGGAAGGGGCAAAAATTCCCTAAATGTATCTTGTCATATTTTTGACTTTACAGCCAGGTAAACAATTTCTATATTCAAGAAAATTCATTTGTTCTTTTAAGACAGGGTCTCACTATGTAGCTCTGGCTGGCCTGAAACTTGCTATGTATACTAGGTTAGCCTTGAAGGATCCATTTGCCTCTGTCACCTAAGTGCAGGAACTATAGGTGTGTGTCCACCACATCTGGCTCAGAAAATAAACTTTTAAAAACTGTCTTTGAATGGAAAGTAAACAGAAATGAATAAATCTCCAAGTATGTCAATTATAATGATATGATAAGCATCATTTCAGGAGATTTTAAGAAGCTAGTATGCCGTTCACATATCCATAGAAAAATGTAAAAATAAATAGTGAGTGAGGCCAGGTTATAGGCCAGGTAACTTCTCTTCAGAGGCCCCCAAAGCGATGCAGGCTGCTGCCACTGTTCCTGGATGTCCAGTGGAACCATACAGTAAGTCTCTACTGCCAAAGACATGCGCTTTGGATATAGGGCAGAGAAACCAAACTGGAGCCGAATGAAGCTTCCTGCTGACCAGTGTCAAAGTGCAGGAAGATGCTATACGGGCTGACGGTGAAGGGTCCCTAATGATCATACCCAGCTAAAGACCCTCCATGCTCTAATATTGTACTGCCTGGCATGACATAACCCACAGGTGCAATAGTAGCACAAAATATTCTGAGGGTAACCAACTGCTTCCTGATCGGATTTGAGGCCCACTCCACGGGAGGAATACATGCTTGTCAAAAGCTTATGGCCATGGAGGTCACAGGCCCTAGACAGGGAAATCTACTACTGATGTTTTATAAACATCCATGTTTATACTCACAGATCAGTATGACTCTCAGCCTGGTCCGAAAAGCCTCCTTTAGCAGTGGGCAATGGCAAAGCAAGATTTATAACTGGTTGAAGTGCTAAGAATAGTGAATGCTTTATGTTTTATTCCAGACAGGACTTCTAGAGGACACTGCAGAAGGACAGAAGGACTGTAGAAATGAATGGCTGAGAGGCATATGGTGGGATACTGTCTTCTGGACATAATGTGGGTGAACATACAGCAGCTGTGATTGCCTGCATGGGGCCTGCTCACCACCCCCCAAATAAATGGAAAAAGGGAAGCAAGGAGGACAGGAGTGGGACCAGCTGGGAAGAAGGTGTGTGTCTTAGTGTTTTAGTGCTGTGAAGAGACTTAGTTTCAGAGGCTTAGTCTATTAAATCATCATGGTGAAGGCATGGTGGTACATATGGTACTGGAGTAGTAGTTGAGAGTTACATCCTGATCATTAAGCAGCAGGCAGAGAACAGATGGAAGGAGGGAGGGAGGGAGGGAGAGACAGAGAGAGAGAGAGAGAGAGAGAGAGAGAGAGAGAGAGAGAGAGAGAGAGAGAGACAGGGAGAGACAGAGAGAAGGAGAAGGAGGAGGAAGAAGGAAGGAGAAGAGAGAGACAGACAGACAGACAGACACCTGGCCTGCTGTGGGCTTTTAAAACTGTGAAGTCCACCCCCCCAGTGACATGCATCCACCAACAATAAGGCCACACCTTCTAGTCCTTCTAATTCTTTTAAACAGTTTCACTTCCTCCAAATACATGAGCCTATGGGGATCATTCTTAATCAAACCAGCACAGGGGGCAAGAGTGGGAAGAGAAGGATGAGAAAGAATAATAGGGTCGGGGTGTGTGTGATCACAGTGCATCTATAGTGCATTGAACACAATATTTTAAGACAAATAAATACATTTCAACAGTGATAATATCTTTACCCTCCCATCAAAAAACAATGAAGATTAAGAAAATCTTAATCTTATTATTTCTTAACTTTAAATAATTTATTTATTATTTATTGTGCATTGGGAGGTAGGAATATGCCATGGTGCACAGGTGGAGGTCAGAAGACTACTTTCAGGAGTTGGTTCTTTCTTCCCATCATGCGAATTACGAGGAGGGAACTCAGGTCATTAGGCTGAAGGTGGTAAGCACCTTTATCCACTGAGCCATCTCATCAGCCGTAGGTTTGAATGGCTTCCTTATCTTATCTAGCTATATAATATTTTTATTTGTAAGTTAAGAATAAATTAATTTTATCTTTAAAATATTAATCCTTACTTCATTTGGTAGTCTTGTCAGTAGTAATAATGGTATTGTCATATGCAGATTACTTTGTAGGGGTCTTATAAAATAAAACAAGTGCCATTTGTGTTGGCACTCAAGACTGCTAATGTAAAAAAGGGCACAGAATAAATTCAGAGAAGTAACAGTAATGTAAAATCTGATAACAGGTGTGTGTGTGGGTGTGTGGGTGTGTCTGTAGGTGTGTGGAGGCAATTGGCTGAGGTTCTTCCACAATTGCTACTTGACCTTTTTGCAATAGGGCCTCCTACTGAACCTAGGGCCCAGAAGCTGGCTGAACTGTACGGCTAGCAAGCTCCAGAAACCATCCTATCTCCACCTTTCCAGACCTAGGATTACAGTTGTGTGGCACCATGCCCAACTTTTTACAAGGGTGCTGGGGATCTGAATGCAGGCCCACATGTTTGCACAGTAAACACTCTACCACTGAGATATCTCCCCTGCCTGGTTTTCTTTCCTTTACAAATAGATCTGGCTCCTAGACCTGTGCCTTTTGAAGGACTAGAAGTTAAGGCATTCTAGAAGCAATGGTCACCTCTAGTGCCTAAATTGGATTCCTACCCCACTGACGTAATCAATCTTTTTTGGAGAAATGGCTAATTTGAGGTCTGTGGAAGTGGCCAATAATACATAGGAAATATATGAAAGCTATTCAAGAGTAATGCAGTTGTACTGAAAATAACAGGCAACATGAAAGAATTACCATTGCACAAGACAGGATAATTTGAAAATGAAAATAATAAAGGAGGAAGGGAAGGAGAATGCAACAGGTGGGGTTCGGGTGGAGAGAGAGACTGAACCCACGCCTCATCACTAGTGTAATTCTGCATCAGTTCCACCAACTCCTTCCTCTGAAGATAGCAACAGGAGAAACTCGGTCAGCATTTATCATCCCTTTCATGCTTAATTCACATTTCAAAATAACCAAATACAAGTATATTTTCATTGAAGGCTTTCAGTTAATTAATACTACAAAGATGGTCACATTTTTAAAAAATCCAGAATTTCACAAGGTCTAATGAAATGACTGATTTAATACTGTTTAAGGGTATGAACCTCACCATGTGCCCTCTGGTAAGACAGTAAGACAATATCAGATAGCTCAGCAATTAAGAGCATTCATTACTCTTCCAAGGACTGGAGTTGGGTTTCTCATAACCACTTGTAATTCCAGCTTCAGGAACCCCCACACCTCTAGCCTCTGCAGGTGCTTGCATTAATGTGCACATACCCACATGTGGATACACATTACAACTACACGTAATAATAAAAATGAATCAGTGGTTAAGAACACTTGCTGCTCTTCCAGCACAGAAGTTCAGTTCCTAGCACCACATGTGGCAGTTCACAATTGCCTGTAACTCCATCTCTTGAGGGATCTGATGTCCTCTTCTAGTCTCAGAGGCAAATCACACCCACCCTCCACACCCATGCATAAAGTAGATCTTAAGGAAGAACTATCTTCCTTTAACTTCCTTCCTTTCCTTCTTTCTTTCTTGTGTTTCAGTTTCTTGTTTGCTTTTCAAGACATGGTTTCTCTGTATAGATCTGGCTGGTCTGGTATTCAATCTGTAGCATAGACCAGGGTGGTCTCAAAATCAGAGATCCACCTACCTTTGCCTTCCAAGTGTTGGGATTGAAGGAGTGTGTCATCGCCACCCAGAAAGAAGAGCTCTTTCATCTGTTAGGCTTGTTGTTTTGTTTTTTCGGGTTTTTCAAGACAGGGTTTCTCTGTGTAGCCTTAGCTGTCCTTCCTGTACTTGCTTTATAGACCAGGCCAGCCTCGAACTCACAGAGATCTACCTGCCTCTGCTTCCCAGAGAACTATATATTATAGGAGTGCATCATGGTGCCTAGTCACCTTGTAGTTTTTAAAAATGAAATAATGGTAATATTTAAAGCATATGTGCTATTAGACAGATGTATACTTGTGTACAGGAGGTATCTCATGCTTTTAGAGAGACCGGACAAAAGCAGAAGGGGCAATTAAAAGTCTGTTTTATAAGGCTCTTTGGCAGTAACCTAAATTTACTAGGCAGATGTTAATTTTCTTATATTTATTATAAACTAAACAAATGAAAACAATAAAAAGTAGGACATTGTGTTATACTGATTTGGCTTTGACTGGCTTAATGGTAGCAGTGGAACATGGGGGAACTTATAACTGGGATTTACTCACTCTGTTAAATCTTCCAATTGTTCCAAACAAATGATTCTGGTAGCATTACTTACTGTCAGTGCTCCTCAGTATTTTACCAAAACTCACACCTCCATGTACACATTAATCAGTACAGGTAAGTCATAATATATGCTAGGGCCATGCTCAAAACCAAGATCATGTCCAACACCAGCAAATGTTCTAACAGCTAATTTAAATTAAAAGTACATGAAGTGCTCATGACCTAGTTATAGCCATAAAGTGAGAGCAAAGCTACAGAACTATATATGATAATTCTATTTTTTAAAAAAACTGGTGAAATCAATACTGAAGTTAGTATTGGTTGTTTTGGGAGAAAGAATAGCATTTGTGGGGTAGGAGGCTTAGCTCTCTAAATTATACACACACACACACACACACAAACACACACACACAAACACAAACACAGTTTTGTTTTGTTTTTGTTTTTCAAGACAGGGTTTCTCCGTAGCCCTAGCTGACCTGTACTTGCTTTATAGACCAGGCTGACCTTGAGTTCTCAGAGACCCACCTGCCTCTGCCTCCGGAGTGCTGAGATTAAAGACATGTGCTACCACATCCAGTTTAAATTATTTATTTTAATAGCTAACTATCATTATTACAGTAACATTTATATTATGAAAAGGTCTCATCACCTCTTCCTCCTCGTTACCATCATCACCACCCATCATCATCATCATGACAAGATTTCATGTATTCCAACATAGCCTCAAACTCACTCTGTATGCAAAAAACACCTTGACCTTCTTTCTGATCCTTTGGACCCCACTTTCAGACTGCTAGGAGTACTGTCATGCCTTACTATGTCTGGTTTAATTTGGTACTAGTGATTGAACCTAGAACTTAACATATGTTAGGCAGAACTCTACCAACTGAACTATATCCCCAGCCCCAACTTAAAGCTCCAGCTTGAGTTAACTTAATTTTTAAAAACATATTTGTGTGTGTATGTGGACACATGCATGAAGGTCTGAGTTCACTTGTAGAAGTCAGTTCTGTCCTTCTAGCATATGGATTTCTGGGCTTGAACTTGGGTCACAAGGATTGATGGCAAGCAAGTACCTTTACCCTTGGAGCTATCTCACTGGCCCAGTTAACTCTTTAAAAACAATAAGGACCATATGTTATTTTTGCAATTAGAAAAAAGAAATTAAAAACAATGTCAAGTACTTCCACACATAGCAGTACTTGTTAAGTGGTTTTTAAGTACCTGAACCCCTGATTTTATCCAAAAGACATAAAATGCTGAGATAGCAAGTAAAGACCAAAGGATAGGGTCATTTTTTTGCTCGGTTCTAAAAAATCGGAGAATGAGAGCTTGCTTGTCCAGCATAGCATTATAAAATAAACACAATATCCCAATTCTATTACTCAGTCTTTGCCTTCTTTCAAGTTCTCCTAAGACCTACAGTGGCTTGAGAGTAGAAGCTCTGGATTCATCGACAGCATGTAAGAATCAGGAGGAACCTGTGTGGAGAACACCATAGTGGCTTGATTTTTAAAAATATGCTTGACAACGACATTGGTCCATTCAGGCAAATGTTCTCAAGGGTAACTGGGCAGAATGCTATGAACAAAATGGACTTGATTATCACTGCTTGACCAGAACACAGAGAGTAAGAACAGAGTAACAGGGGAGGAGCAAGAAAGAAAGAGATGTAAAGAAAAAGTACATGAAGAAGAAGAAGAAGAAGGAGGAGGAAGAGGAAGAGGAGGAGGAGGAGGAGGAGGAGAAGAAGAAGAAGAAGAACAACAACAACAACAGCAGCAGCAACAGCAACAACAACAACAACAGCAGCAACAACAGCAACAACGAATGATAAGAGGATGAGATACAGACAAACAGGGAGAAACTGGGGTAATAAAGAGTTTCATGGGCAACAGGGCCCAGAAGAAGAGAAAGAAGTGAGGCTATTAGGACTCAGCCTGCTCTCTGCACTGAGCCCAGTAAGAAGTTACAGAAGCCTTGCAAATGGAAAAGCTACACAGAAACTTAATCCTCCAACTCAAGAAAATAGTTCAATTACAGAGGATAGCAGGTGACATCAAAAGAGAGGAAGAGTATGGTCAGATTTAAAGGTTTACGTGGGAATAGGGTACAAAAGAAGTCTTACAGAAATCCATTAGTTTGTAATTAACTAAAAGAAAAAAAAAGTAATGAATGTTTTTAGGTATCCTGTAAGGGTGAACAATGCTATTCCCAGAAGACATGTGCTATTAAGTAAGAGCTTCAGTGTCAGGCATAGGATTCCTCCTTACCAACTCTTGGTCAAAGAAGCCCCAGAGGAACCCTCAACACAGGCTCATGGGTGCCTATCATAACTAGATGGTAGGACCCTGTTACTAAAGACACTACTCATTTCACTTGCAAGACATGGAGAAATCAACCTTCACAAACCAGAAGCCTCTCCCTGATGGCTTGCTTACAAAGTACTAGAAGGTGCTATGCAGGGGGAAGAAAAGACATCAGTGGTCTTTCTTAGCACTAGACCCTGCACTCTGTAACCCTGACCTGCTGGCAAGATATGCATACTGGTGTATTAGTGGCATAACAGCTATGTGTGTAACCAACTGCATTCTGATCAGACACAAAGCCTGTTCTGTAGCAGGGGTGATTTCATACCTATTTCATACCTATTGTTGCAAACCTGTTCCAAAGCTGGGAGTGGATCACAGGACCAGTGAGGTCATAGGTCTGGAGCTGTGTGTAAGGGGATACTATTGTTGTTTAGCTAAATGGTCAAACTGTGTTCTAAAATCTTACATTTATACCCAAAGATTTATACTGTGTTCTGATTGATTAGAGAGTATTTTAGCAATGAGTGGTGGTTAATGCAGAAATTCATAACTGCTTAAAGTGTCAAGTATAAATAACCTAGTGCGACACTAAGAATAGGCCATCTCAGGAGACACTGTCAAGAGAACAAAGCAACAGCCTAAAGAATGGGAAAAGATCTTCACCAACCCCACATCTGACAAAGGTCTAATATCCAAAATATATAAAGAACTCAAGAAATTAAACACCACCAAACCAAATAACCCAATTGAGAAATGGGGCTTGGAACTAAACAGAGAATTCTCAACAGAGGAATATCAAATGGCTGAGAAACACTTAAAGAAATGCTCAACCTCCTTAGTCATCAGGGAAATGCAAATCAAAACAACTCTGAGATTCCATCTTACACCCATCAGAATGGCTAAGATCAAAAATTCAGGCGACACCACATGCTGGCGAGGATGTGGGGAGAGAGGAACACTCCTTCATTGCTGGTGGGAATGCAAACTAGTACAGCCACTTTGGAAATCTATCTGGTGCTATCTCAGAAAAACGGGAATAGGGCTTCCTCAAGACCCAGCTATTCCACTCCTTGGAATATACCCAGAAGATGCTCCAGCACACAACAAGAAAATTTGCTCAACCATGTTCATAGCAGCCTTATTCATAATAGCCAGAACATGGAAACAGCCTAAGTGTCCATCAGTAGAAGAATGGATAAAGAAACTGTGGTACATATACACTATGGAATACTACTCAGCTATTAAAAACAAGGAATTCCCGAAATTTGTGGATAAATGGATTGAGCTAGAAATGATCATAATGAGTGAGTTAACCCAGAAGCAGAAAGACTCAAATGGTATATACTCACTTATATCTGCATACTAGCCCAAGGGGCATGTCCCACAAAAGCCTTCACTTACCAGGAACCTGGGACAGAGGGGAGGATATCCTATTGGGACTCTAAATGAGAGAAGCATGGGAGAATGGCAAAGTAGAAGGATCCAGAGGGTTCTAGAAACCTACAAGTAGAACATTATGATAGGCAGATTTGGGCCCAGGGGTCCCGCTCAAACTAAGGCACCAGCCAAGGACAATACAGGTGGTAAACTTTAAACCCCTACCCAGATCTAGCCAATGGTCAGAACATTCTCCACAGTTGACTAGAGAGTGGGATATGACTTTCTCACGTACTCTGGTGCCTCACATTTGACCCTGTCCCCTGGAGGGGGAGACCTGGTGGCACTCAGAGGAAGGACAGCAGGTTGCCAAGAAGAGACTTGATACCCTATGAGCATATACAGGGGGAGGTAATCCCCCTCAGGAACAGTCATAGGGGAGGGGAATAATGGGAAAATGGGGGGGATACAAGGGATGGGATGAACATTGAGATGTAACAAGAATAAATTAATAAAAAAAATTGAAAAAAAAAAAAAAAAGAATAGGCCATCTAAGCTGGGCACAGTGGTGCAAGCCTGTAATCCCAGCAGTAGGGGAGGCAGAGAGGCCAGCCTGGTTTACAAAGTGAGTTAAGGACAGCCAAGGCTACATAGAGAAAGGAAAAAGAGGAAGAGGAAGAGGAAGAAGAAGAAGAAGAAGAAGAAGAAGAAGAAGAAGAAGAAGAAGAAGAAGAAGAAGAAGAAGAAGAGGATGAGGAGGAGGAGGATGAGGAGGAGGAGGAAGAGGAGGAGGAGGAGGAGGAGGAGGAAGAGGAGACCATCTATATCCACCGCCCACCAAAGGCTCAGGGAACTTCAAGGAAGAAGATATGGAGAGAATGTAAAAGCTAGTAAATGGGGAGGGAAACTAAGAAATACTGACTTTGAACATGACATGGTTGCTGTACACATCAACCCATAACAGCTATGGTTGCCTGAACAAGATCTAACCAGTAAAAATTTCAGCATAGATAGGGAGAGGCTCCCAAGGACCCACCCAAAGCTGAGGAGCTATTTGTCAGTTGGTGGCATGGGGATGGGATTCATATGCCCCAGTGGATGGCCACACATGTGCATATGGGAAGCATATGGATTATAAGCATTGTATTATAAGGATTATTAATAACCAATAGGACATGAAGCGGTATGGGAGATGGGATGGGGACACTATCAGGAGTTGAAGGGAGGTAGTAGCTGATGGATATGGTCAACATATATTCTATCAACGCACAGAACTTTCTAAGAAGATAACGTGTTCTCTATAAAAAGAAGCTACAGAACTTCTTGGGTAGAATCCAGAGTGCAGTGGATCCAGGAGCTAAAACAGAATAAAGTGATCAGAAAGGCAGGTGAAAGGGGAGTTCTCAGATTTTCCTCAGAGAGAAGCCTGGTAAAGGTATGGATTTGGCATGAGAAGATGAGGCTAAAAGAAAAAGGAGAGAAAAAGGAAGAAGCTGGCACAGCGCAGAGGAGGTGGGGGAGGAAAAGGTCTCCCACCTCAGCAGGTGCGAGCTGTGGGCTGATGGAAGGCGCAAGAAGAGAGTGGACCTTAAGGGTCAGTAAAGATGCTGCTGGGATCTTTTTAGAGACTGGAAGACAAGCCAAGAGAGGGTATGATATGCAATTCTGGAACTGCACAGAACAAATCCAAACAGGTCAACATGGCTTGTCAGTTCTACGTGCAGAGCTGAGGCCACAATGGTAAGAAAAAAAAAAAGGGAAAACTCAGTCTCAGGATCCTTGTGGTGGTACAGATGTCCACTTTATAAACTCTCAAGGTAGGGGTGGAAAATGTGTAGAAAGAAGTTATTCCATGTATCCAAAATCTCTGTGCAAATGTCTGAATCTAGCATAGGATAGACAGGAAACATAGGATACAAATGATGAAAGAGGAAGTCTAAATGTTTCTATATTTATAAATGTAAGTTTATAAATTATAAATGTTTTATAAATACTTGAACTGTGAGCAGAGTGATCTTTAGGGAGAATTATAATCAGATAGTAGTCAAAAGGTTACCACGATACAGCTAAATTATCTCTGCCTGTCACAGGTCAAAGAACATTTAAATTCTGGAGGTTCACATCAGCTTTTTTTTCAGATAACAAATCTTAAGTACCTTCCTATATTCATTCAATTAGTGATCCTGGCCCTTGATAAAGCTGTGGAGAGAAACTTTCCAACTATCATTCAAATCATATCTAAAAAGGTGGTCATAAATATTTTAAAACCTAAGTGAACTAATAAGACCTAGACCCATTAAGGATAAGATCTTTTACAACAAATTAAATAAAACAATTTATTGAAGTCTGGACTCCAGATAAGCTAGATTTACTGGCTGACCTTTTATTCATTTAAGGAACAAAATTAGCTCTAATTGCATTAGAATGGAATCCAGTAAATTTCCCTCAGTCTTCTAATGTGGCATCCCTGTAAGGACTGCTCTAATTGTTTACAAGCAAGATGGAGATGCTTTGATTGTAATCTTTCCACTTGTTTCACCGTGTTGTAAAAGCTTTTCCCCCAAACCCAAAGCTGGTTGGTCTGACAGCAGACTAGTTCTTCTCTTGAATTTATATGCTACATCTCTGGTGTTTGTGAGCAAACGACAATGCTCCTGGGAAGAAATTAAATTTAGACTTCATCATAATTCTAGGTTGGTGAAAATGAGAGTAATATAATGTATGAAGACCAGGGCTTTCCTAAAACAAAGAAACAAAGCAAGCAAGCTGGCAAACAAACAAAAAACTCCAGAAAATCGCTTTTGATCCAAATAAAAATATCATCTGTCTGTTTGTGCCAAGGTGGCTAAGAGTGGCCCCTAAGACAACTGATGAGCACAGAGAAGCCCCAAGACTCCACAGGCCCTGCCCCAGCCACGCAGCCGCCAGGAAAGCACCTAGTAGCACTAAAAAGAGGTCATTTTAAAGTTGCGGATACACTATCTTTTAAAAAATTTAAATTGCGGGGCTGGAGAGATGGCTCAGAGGTTAAGAGCACTGACTGCTTTTCCAGAGGTCATGAGTTCAATTCCCAGCAACCACATGGTGGCTCACAACCATCCACAATGAGATCTGGTGCCGTCTTCTGGCATGCAGTACATGCAGGCATAATACTGTATACATAATAAATAAATAAATAAATATTTTAAAAAATTTAAATTGCACTTACAAAATATGAGTACGGTCAATCTTACGATTTCTTTTTGTCATTGTTTCTGCTATTTACCTTAGAACATGGGAAGCGCCTAGGAAATGATTCTGTTTAGGTAATAATTTCACCAGGGTAGGGCAAAAGGAAGACAACTCAGAGTACATCAATTAAAAATTAAAATAAAAAACCACTTTGTTTTTTTTTTTTTTTTGAAAGGGGAAATATTAAAGCTAGAAAGTCAAGAGGCCTCTCCAGTTGAGGGCCATGCTGCACACTGCTGAGCCTTGGCACTAAGGAGTCATGACGTGCAAAGCCGGCTTCGCCCTGGGCCTGAGATTCCTTTAAGGGACAGAAACTCTGCTTGCTTTTCTCTAATTATGACAAAAACCATCTGCTGCCTTTGCCTGCCTTTGTCCATGCTCTGGTGAGCGTCTACCTTTCTTTTGGGGTCACCACCTCCCTCCTGACAGGGTTCTGTTATACAGCACAGGGTACAGCAATCCTCCTGCCTCAGCCCTCCAGAGTGGGGAATTATAAGCGTGTGCTACCATGCACACCAGCCCTGGCTATATTTTAAAACAGAAAAATGATTATTTTCCTTGAAAGTATCATTAAATGGTTATCTTTGTGTTTTCTTATGATTACACTATTTCTACTGTCAAAGGTTGGCGTGGGACAAGTATCTAAACCTATTTTATGTTTTGAAATATCAAACCTTTTTTTCTTTAGATCAATAAGCTCCAGCTCCAATTTTCACAGTATATGGAACTAATTGAGAAAATACAACTAAAAAAGCTCCAGCAAGCTTAAGCAAAACCTTATCACCTGTAGCAAAACCAGGAAAGACATAAACAAAAATGCATCAAATTTTCAGCACCTCTGTCATGAGGGAGCTGCAGAAGGAAGAAAACTTTCTGGAGTGGAGAAACTGAACTGGCTACTAGTGGAAACCAAAACATCAGCAGAGTGAAACTGTCTGTAGGAAGGTAGCCCCAATACCTCCAACCTAACCAGAGAACTGGGTGAAGTCTGCAGGCAGACTACTCTGTGTGGCAGTACTCTCTCTGAGGGAACTGTGCTCTCACTGTACAGGCAGCCTTACAGGCGGGAATACCTTGAGAGCAGAGGAGGGAGATTCATGAATTACTTGTCATGAACCTCTTTGTCCATGGGGAAGCATAGCCTAGTAGATAAAAAAGGACGGAAGCTCAAAGCTAGAGCACATGCCTACAATCCCAGTTCAAGGCCAGCGTAGGCTTCTTAGAGCTCTTATGTGAGAGGGGAGGCCAGATGTTCCCTCTAGCATCTGTGATAGCCATTATAGAGGGCATTTGCAAAACTTGAGGGGAAAAGGATTATTTTCCATCCATAGTCACCCTCAAAAATTTGTACAAATTTATGTTGCATTTTTATTAATACTTTATTATATGGAAAATTCTTTTCCCATAAGACTTAACTCAATTTAAAATTTTCTAAATATTCTTAGAAAACCTGCAGGCCCTATTCTGTCATGTTTCTTTCTTGACAATTGCTTTTTTTTTTTTTTTGAGGCAAGGCCTCATTCTGGCTGGCCTGGACTTGCTATGAAGACCAGGCTAGCATCAAATTTATAGAGCTCACCCTGCCCTCCCTCCCAGGTGCTGGGATTGAAGGTGTGCACCATCACACGTAGTTTCTGACTCTATCCGACTCTGTCCCTAACAACTCTGTCACATTACTTTGCTCTGCACTCTTCACAAAAAGGCCTAGAATAATGCCATCAGTTAGCCAGTCCCTAAACTTGCCCAAAACACAGTAGGCCAGCAGCCGTGAGATCCAGGTGACAAACACAGGACATTGTGCTGTCACTGAGTACCATGCATCCTTTGTCATCACATCTGTTGAGGAAACCCCAGGATCCTGACCAACAGAGCTCTAGGTCTCTGGGCAAGCTGAAAGCCCAACTTAACTGTGAGCCTAGACACGTCAGCAGTGGACTTGAAGGCATGGCGTCTTCATCCACACAGCAGAGACTATAAGCGTCACAATTTGGGGTTGGGAATTGTGTTTCCTCTTTAGTGTGGACTGGAGGGGACTTTGGATGTCCATCACTAGCAGACATGTTGAAGGGATCTGGGGGTCTTTGAAAAGTTGTCCTGAATTTTAACATCATCAGGAAAGGGTACTAGCTTGTCGCAGACCCCTCTACAAGACAGTTTTGAGGGATGTGAAACTAAAGGAAAAACAAATTGCTGCTGTTTTGCTGTGAGGAACACTAACAGAGAACAGAGGACCCTCTCTAACCACAAAGTACTTTTGTGGATCAAGGGCAGAAGACCTAACTTCTTCAAGATTTAGAAACTAAATATTGTCTTAAAGATCTTCCGACAAGAGGGTATAATTTGAACCTTGTAAAGCTTTTTCTTTCTCTCATAATTTAAAAAGACTTGGTCCTTCAGCAATAAACACCCCCTTCCCCACAAGGAATACACAGACTCCCTTGTTTTTGAATCCCATTCTGCTCATTAATTTCACTTTAAAAGAGTATTAGCTCACTCCCAGGTGTATGCACACAATAACTAAACACACATTTAGCTGACTCCCTACTTTCCCATCACTATAGCCGTGGAACAGAGTATCCTGCAGAGTAGTTCCTTAACATGCTACCATAAAAGATGTCTAGAATTTGAATGTAACCCAATATTCATGTGTCATAAAAATATTTTTAAATTTTTAGTTAAGATTTTTAGGTGTATTGGCACACAGGTGCAGGTCCCCTGGACCTGGAGCTACAGGCAGCTATGAGTCACCTGATGTGAAAGCTTAGAACTGAACTCTGGTCCTTTGGAAGAGCACCAGTGCTCTTAATTGCTAAACCAACTCTATAGCCTCACATAATATTCTTTTATGTTTTTCAGTCATTTAAAACCACAAAAGTCATTCTTAGATTACAGATCATACAAAAGCAAACAGTAGGTTGAATATGGCTTATGGGCTGGAGCTTACTAACCTCCAATTTAGACCTTCCTACCACCAAAAATATTTACTGAATTTCTATTTCTATGAAATTCTATTTGACTTGAGTTCCTAGCTCCCTCTTATTTTAATTTAACACGCAATGTGTTACACTTAATTTCTTTGCTCAGCACACTTCTATGCCTGCTTTGGTAAAATAATTAATTGTTCATATAATACAGCAGCTATTTTCTAAGCATCTACAAGTTACATGTTATGTAACATTGTACTTCCAAGGGTAATTTGCCTAGAATCCAGGGTATTCACAATTTCCCTCAAGCTGGACATTCTGTTCTAAAGTAATAGGATCCAGTCCTCACATCTTCCAATCTCTTACGAATATGAATGATTTATTGAAAGGTGAAAGTCAAATGGACAGCCAACAGAATTACCAACAGACGCTTCATGGCAGAAGATGAATGCGACTAGCAATGCCTTTTTAAATCTTAATTCTCTATAGGGAGGAAGCCAAGCTTCTGTGTGGGAGCTAAGACTGGGTATTGACGAGTTATGGAGAAAACAGGAATTAAATATGAATTGGTAAGAGTACCTTTTGAACGATGAACAAGAGCATTTTCTTTAGAGAAATGAGACAGAGTTTGCACGGAGAAGGGGTCCCTAGAGCCCGTGCATGCTAGGTAAGTGCTACTGCTGAACTAGACCTGGTCCAGTCTGACACTCCTGAGTAACTTCAAGGGTTTGGGTTAAACAAGGATGGATTTCAAACACTTCTTGAAGATTTTCTCTTTGTCAGCAGTAAGACCCCACCTGCCATTGAGGTCTCTGCTGGCACAACAAAGAAGAATGCTGTGCAGGTCAGCCTGAGAGTGTAGCAGAAAAAACAAGGACCAGCAGGCCTCTTCAGCTTCAGCATATACTTTCCTGAAAGACCATGTTGGCCTCTATCTTACCTCACCATAATCCTGAGGGGCTTCTTCACTGAAGGACACTTAGAACTGACAGAGCAGTTTGTAAAATACACTCACCTTAGGATGAAATGAATTGATAACAAACAGCAATCTTGTGCACTGTACACCCTGTCAAAAGCCCAGGGCTGAGGAAGTCACAGGCCCTGCGTAAAGCTAAGGTGGATCTTCTACTATTATTTTACTACATGGACATATTGTCAAAAAGCCTTCTAAATATTTGCAATTATACCCATAGATTAATTAGTGGGGCTCTCTGTTGGGTCTCAGAAACAAATGGCGGAGGTGCCTGTTAACATACCAAAGCAGACACTGGCCAGTTCTCCCAGCAACACTCAGTACTAGTGGCTGCTCCCAGCACTCCTCACCTAGTCTCCTACCCTAACCTCTCCCTCCTAGGGGCATCTGCTTCCCTTTCCTCAGCCTGATTCCTGTATAAGCCAGCCGATATAATGCAGCTTTCTTGGTCTCTTGGCCGGGGCAGCCTCTCCTGATCATGGTCTGATTTAGTCTGCCAGCCTGGTGCAATCTGGACTCTTCCCTCTGCCTGCTTTCTCCCTTAAAGCTACAATAAAGCTCTTCTCCATCATTTAGGGGTGGTCATGTCCTCCTTCGTTCATCTTGTTTTTTTCATTTGCTCTCAACCTCGGTGGGTAGCAGTCCTCTGGAGAGACACAGATGCTGTACCCAAGAATTCAAGGTGGCTGTGCTCAGAGGCACAGAGCACTCTAGTCAACATTCCAGCGTGGATGAGCAGGGCCTCACTAGGCTCTGCCCTGAGCTGAGGAGCTACCGTCTAGGAAGAGTCATTAGTGGGTATGGCAGCCAGTAGGTCGCTGTTCCTCCTGCGGATGGCCCCACGCCTATGCAGTGTAAGCAGGAGTAACTAAACTGTGGGCTAAACATCAAGAGGATGAGGACATGCAGGGGAGGCTGGGTGGGTGGGCTAGGAGGCAGTGTGACGGGGGACTGGGTTGAATAAGATCAAAGTGCATTGCATATATATTGAGTTGTCAAAGAATAAATAAAAATTTCAATAAAAAAAAGGCAAAACTTGGGAGTCTTCTGTCTTGTTTTGTTGCTTGAGATAGGGTCATGCTGGCTTTGAATTCTTGACTACCCTGATTCCCTTCCCCACAGGCTTGACATGGGCCATCATGCCAGTGAGCATTCTAGTCCTTACTCAAGAAATAAATCCTTACGTCTTCCTCTCACTTGTATTTGAACTTGTATGGAAACTGAACACCCTCTTCTTTCTCTCTAATACTGTTTGCAAAGCAAACTGCTCCACTTTCACATTTACTGGGAAAAATAATAACAAATTATACTCATAAATTTAATTGAAATGCCACACAGTGTGCTCTTCAAAGCAAGCATTTCAACACGATTTACAAAAGAGACTAGTATTTCATAGTGCATCAGGAGCCTCTGAAAATACTATAGTCTTAACACTTCCTCAGAGGATGAAAGAAAAAAAGCAGTTTTCTTTAAGGAAAAATGGCCTCATACAATGATTTGGGAAAATTCAAATAAATGGTAAGCATGACATTTACTTTCCTCATTTTCTCTTAAAAACAAAGTTGAGTTGGTGGATGGGCTGTCAATAGGCTGTCAGTCATACACTCTTTCGCTAAGCCAGCAGACATCTTTGTCTTACAGGTACTGGAAAAAGCACAGACCTTCTGAGTCTTTATTCCCTCGGTTGATGTGCTCTTCGGAAGGTCTAACCCTGCATCTATGTGTGTGAGATGTGGCAGTTAACCCACTCACTACACAACCTCCGATTTTTCAGGTGGCCAGGACCTCAGATACTATGCAGTAATGCTGCCTTCTCCATTACAAAGGAGAAGGGGATGGCAGGGGGAGGGGGTGTGGAATCCTATATGTTAAGGAAGATAAAAGCATTTACCTGGAGGAAGAAGCCAATACAAACTTGATCGCAAAGAGCTCCCAGTACAGACTCTGTTCACACCTGGAGGGCTGACAGAGTGGAGGAGAAGAGAGATTTCTCAGTTCCCACTGCTCATACTTACATCTTGTCTTGGCCAGCGCCAACTCGCAGAGTCAACCTGGGGATAACTGGACTTGAGGCTGGGACGACAGGCTCCACTTTTATCTGCAGAAGTTAGTACATTAGTTAGAAAAAAAAAAAATTCTCCCTAAAATATTTCCTCTCTTCTACTTTCCCACCCCACAAACCTAATCAACACATGTGAAATGCTAGATAAAAAGACGTGGCTAGTATACGTGTTGTGTGAAGATATGAGCGTGAGGGCCCATAGGCAGAGATGGGTGTCTTCCTTGACCATTCTCTCACTGAAGCAGAATCTCATCAAACTGGGAGTAGGGGGCTTTCCAATGAGACTTAGGGTTCCAAGTATCTCTGTCTTGCCTCTGACAAGTGTTGGGGCTGGCTACGGGTGCACATTTCTAGTTCTCTGCTTTTAAATGGGTTCTGGACATCTAAACTCCGGTCCTTATGGCTGTATCATATCAACGGAGCATTTTCCGCAGCCCCAGTCCATGTTCTTTAATAACTGGAGGCTATTTGATACATAACAAAGCCTAGGAACTTTATCTACATTACATTACTTTGGCAGTTGTTTCTGGCTTACTGGCCGGTGTTCATTTCTTTTGTTTTATTGCATTGTTTTATACACATACACATTCACAAACATAAAGTGATAGCACAGCATCTGGAGGAGTAGTTACCTAACCACCAGATTTTTAGTTGTTCTAAAAGGTTTATTTTTCATTTTATGGGTATGATTGTTTTGTCTGCACGTATGTCTGTGTGCCACATGTGTGCCTGGTGCCTGTGGAGGTCTGAAAGGGACACCAGCTCTCCTGAAACTGTAGTTACAGATGTGGGTGCTGAGAGCTAACCCTGGGTCCTCTGGAGGAGCAACCAGTGCTCTCAACCACTGAGCAAACTCTCCAGCCTCATAACTGCCAGACTGAATATAACCAAAAAAACCTGCCATGAGATCGGCCCTCTAGAACAACACGCACTATGGGCCCTGATGAATGCAAACCTCACTGTAGGTGTGCTTCATTATATCTGAAAGCTAAGTACTAAGTATAATTATAGCACTAAATAATTCCATTTTGGGCTCACCAGACCTGGAATTTGTGTGTGTGCGTGTGCGCGCTTGTGCGCCCGCCACACTTTCTCATTTTAAAAAGGACTTATGGTGAAGGTAATGACTCCTGAAAAAGTTGAGGACTTCATAAACATTTGAGCTATTAGAAGGAAAATACACAAATTATGACATTACATGGTCTCTTGACAGTTAAGATCTTATGGTATAATAAGTATTTTGAATAAAAAAAATTTCTGTAGTCCCAAATTCTTATCTACATCAGTCTTTCTTTTTATTTTTTCTTTTCTGAGACAGTTTTTTGTTTGTTTGTTTGTTTGCTTGGTGTGTGTGTGTGTGTGTGTGTGTGTAGCTCTGGCTGTTCTGGACTCACTGTGTAGACCAGGCTGGCCTCGAACTCACAGAGACCCACCTGCCTCTGCATCCCTGAGTGCTGCTGGGATTAAAGGTATGGGCCACCTGCTCAGCCTTATATGAGAGTTTTTCAATGGTGACTGGTCAGGAAATTTGTCACTTGGGACTGCCCCAAGCACTGATAGATGCTTGACTTGTCCCAGAATACTGTGAGCTTGTACGCACTGCTAACTCTGACAACTATCTACAAATACTGACTTCCAGATCTAAATTGCAAGAATGAAACAAGAATGAAAGCTTGTAGGGCTGAAGGGGAAATATATATATATATATCCCTCTCTATGTACAGTTCACTTACAAACCTATCATCACATAAGTCTGTTGACTGTTCTCTTGAACACTGCATGGCATGTAGGGCATGTTTAATAATCATCTATTAAATTAATGCTTATCTGAACATAGCTTCAACTCCTATCTCTCAGTTATTATATTACTCTTCCAGGATCAATCTAAAACCAGCCTCCCAAGCCCTGAATGCCACAACGGGACATTTAGAAAACTTCTGACTTCACGGATGCCTTTAATACTATTATTTATTTGGATTTCCAATTCACTCAAATACCACTGAAACCATGTCTGTTTTGCTTACTGTTGTTTCCCAATGTCTATCACAGCGACATGTAAATGATTAAGAAACATTTAAAGCCTGAATATGAAGCAGTCATTCCAAACCATTTCTTTTAAGACCTTCCCATGATTTCTTTTTCTGATTTTACTTAGCAAAAATATTGAGGCCTGGGGAAGGTGAATTCTTTAAATTCTCTATGAATGTACAACTTCTTCAGGCCCCAAGTATGAAGTCCACCTCTTCTACACTTCTGAAGAACCTTCTCCAGCCAGGCATGGTGATGCACGCTTGTAATCCCAGCACTCAAGGAGGCAGAAGCAGGTGGATCTCTGTAAGTTCAAGTACAGGCTGGTCTACAAAGTGAGTCCAGGACAACCAAGGCTACACAGAGAAACCCTGTCTCAGGGAGTGGGAGGTGGGGGTTGTCTGCCCTACTAATTGTTATACTCAGTACTATGTTTGGCTCATTTCTTTCTTTCTTTCTTTCTTTCTTTCTCTTTCTTCCTTTCTTTCTTTTCATCCTCCTCCTCTTCCTTCTTTTTTTGTGATAGCTGTACTTTAGACTCACCCAGCATTTATGGAATCACTCCCAACACCATCCAACTGATCTTCATAACACCATACAGTAGGTGTAGGAGGGTAGACTCTCCCATATAACGACCACTCAGAAAGCAATGCAAGGTTTGCTTGGGGTTGCAAAATTAGTAAATAAATCATGTAAACCCAAGCTTCCTGACACAAAATCACCTCTGGTTCTCTAACACAGTTCCTTGGCTCTTGGACATTCTTTGGGTCCTGCTATATGCTTGTCCTGAATAGAGCTACTCACTTTCTTTACCAAGGTGTCTTATGTGTTAGTCCTAGGGCTAGCTGTGAGGCATTTCTCTTTATGGAAGGCTAATGAACTTAGATGGATTTGAGATTAACTTTGGCTTTACCTTGATTCAGCTAAATACCTAGATTTTTGTTGTAGTTGTAAGTGACTTGACAGGTGCCATGAACCAAAAATTAGGTTATTTATGACTTACTAAAAATTAGTTAAATAAAGACGAACGTGGTGGTGCACACTTTTAGTCCCAGCATTTGGCAGGCAGAGGCAGGTGGATCTCTATGAGTTCAAGGCCAGCCTGGTCTGCACAAAGTTTTAGAATATCCAGAGATACAGAGAGAAGTCCTATCTCAAAGACAAACAAATAAACAAAACCAGTTAAGTGATGTGTAAAAAGAAAGCGAACAAAAATGGGGATTTATAATCAGATTTAAAATGGTGTGAAAGTATCTTGAAGGCAACAAGTATTCCATCACCTGAATGAGTTAATGAATGATTTGCTACTGCAGCTCCAAGGTCATCACAGCACTTGATGTTGCTTAAAGAGACACCTCTGGTAGCAAGAGAGGTGACGATTAGTTACCCTGTGAAGCAGACATCAACCAGGACTCTCTCAGGCAGCCAGGACAAATAAAACCTATAACCAGTCGAACGCCTTAATTTCAGTCTAAAAGTTAAATCAAGTTTACCTTGAAAAAAAAAAAAAAAATCAAGGAAGCACAGAGAAAGAGGAGTAAGGCCATTTTGTTCAAAGGAAAGAGATTAGTGAGGATGCTAATACTACAAGGACATAATTTCTAAATAAGAATGTCTCCCTGAGTTTTTATGTTAACTCTATCTGAATGCTTATCAAAATCAAATCAAACACCTATAATCCTAGTACTTAGGGAGGCAGAGGCAGAGGCAGCAGATCTCTATGAATTGGAGGCCATCCTGGTCTACAAATGGGAGTTCAGGACAGCTAATGTTACACAGAGAAACCCTGTCTCAGAAAACAAAACAGAACACATAAATAAATAAATAAATAAATAAATAAATAAATAATAAAAACAGAGAAACTAACTACAAATTAAAAACAATTTCTCTACTGAACTTTCCCAAGAACAAACCTAATGGTGACGATGACTGATTACTTAACAAAATTCACGATTTCATTGTTTAATGGCACACAGCCATATCCCGGGGTCAAATTTTGCTTTTAAGGGTTAAAATAAAAGAACAGTACTTTGGAATAATGCTGTGAATTGGGGCGAGCAGAAGAGCATTTACAGTGGATTACTAAGCTTCCCAA
Organism: Acomys russatus; assembly: GCF_903995435.1. Classification (NCBI taxonomy): domain Eukaryota; kingdom Metazoa; phylum Chordata; class Mammalia; order Rodentia; family Muridae; genus Acomys; species Acomys russatus. The sequence continues at coordinate 57,263,706 of NC_067145.1, forward strand.
TTCACCAAAGAGGTAAAGTCCAGCAATATAAGACTCCTTTATAGCTAACTAAAAATACATTGTCAGTGGATTTGTTCAGTTTTATGTATAAGCAATACTCCTTTCACCTGAGCTAACACTAGTAGTCATATAAGCCCCTTATTGCCATGTGCTGCATTTTTTTTCTTTCTTTCTTTCTTTCTTTTTTTTTTTTTTTTTTCTTTTGCTAATCTTCAAGGATTTAGCTTCTTTGCCACATACCTCAGGGCACCAACTGATAAAGCCCTAACTCTCCATTTTTTCCAGGACACCAGCAGTGCGGCCTTGCAAAAAATGAAAATCGCTCAAGAGATTTAAAGGGGAAATTTATTTTTAAAATCCTGACTTGAAGCAAAGAGGTGGATTTTTAAAAAGCTTATCTCTAAAGAATCAGTTTAAATTTAAATTCTATCTTGGAACTCTTTCATGCATTTCAGCTTTAAAGTTTATCTTTTGACAGGGACTTTCTACAAAGGTAATGGGCAGCTTTGTCAATTTAATCTGTTCAGGTTTACTTATTTATTTTTTTAATGTTAAACTCCTTTCATTTAAGAAAAAAAAAAAAAAAAAAAAAAAAAAAAGAGCAAAGGACCACTAACATCTATGTGTACTAGCTCGGGTAAGCAAGGCTAGCAGGTACTAGTCTCGATGCCCACCTGTGCAGGTGTGTTAGAAAACCCCAGCAATACTCCTGAAAGCCACATGGAAGCACTTCAGATTCAGGGTGCTCAACAACGGCTGGTGACCCTTTGTTGTCCTTCTCAACAATTAAGCTCTTCAAATGAGTTCCTTTTTGAATCAGACTCACACAATGCCACCAGGTTTTGGAAACATTCAGAAGACAGTTTGCTGTGGTTGAGTAGACTGAGGGGTGCCCAGTGTGGACAGGAAGCTCCGGCCAAGCCCCTGGAGTGCACTCATAGGAGGATGGGGAACAGCTTTCAGTAGCTGTCTACAAAGTCAAATACACTCATCTGAATGTTCCTGGCCTCATGGAAGAGACAGTGATGAGAGACAGGAAGGGAACATTTCCCCTATTTAACTGTGCTACGGCAGTGGTCTGCATAGGAATGGCCTCCATAGACTTGTGTATTTGAATGCTTGGCCCACAGGAAACGGCACTACTAAGGGGTGAGGCCTTGTGGGAAAGTGTGGCCTTTCTGGAGGTGGGGTGGCATTGTGAGCGTGGGCTTTGAGGTCTCCTAGGCTTAAGTTTTGTGCAGTGTAGAATTCCAGCCTCCTCATGGCTGCCTTTGGCTCCTCCAGCACCACATCTGCCTGACACTGGCACGCTTCCCACCATGATGATAATGAACTAAAGCTCTGAGCCTGTGAGCCAGCCCCAGTTAAATGTTGTCCTTTATAAGAGTTTCCTTGGCCATGGTGTCCCTTCTCAGCAATGAAGCCCTAAGACAGTTACCTTATATACTGCAAACCCTTCATTCCATTAGTTATGACATGCAATGAGAAACGCAAGTCCAGTCCAGCCAAGGGTACACAGACAAACCCTGTCTCAAAACAACAAAAAACAAAAAACCACCACCAACAACAAAATAACAAACAAACATGAAGTTAAACAGGCGCTCATAAGGTTTGTCCAACAACTGATAACTTCATCAGCCCTGAGGCCAACTTACTTCTGATCACTCATCCTGTCCCAGTAGCATCCTGTGCCCTGCACATGCCAGAGTGGAGAGAGATAACCTAGGATGCTGCCCTGAGTAGCAAGGTCACAGGATTTGGTTAGATAGGCCCAGTCAAGTCAGTCTTCCCTCAGTGTTGCAGCATCTCACTCAAACCTTTCAGCGCACAATTTTCTGTACTGCACAGTCAGTTTGGAGGATTAACGCATGGAGTAGCCTGTCACAAAAACACACTCTCAAATGATAGTGCTAGTGCCGCTCCTATCTAGGTTAGCCCATTCATAAATAGCCAGTGTTAGCTCAAATAAGACAATTTATCAGTCAAGTCAATGTCTGGAAATTCTTTTTAAAGTCCATAGGTTTTCCAGCATAAACAAAATTTTAATTATCCATAGATGATCAACATTATTAGTTATTTGTAAGAAAATTCTAAACTGTCAGTTATCTACATATCTTAAACAACAAGAATCAGTGTTTGCTCAGGGTTTTCTATGGGGAGTGGCTTTCAAAATAGGTATTCTTACAGAAGGTATCAAACAAACATTGTTTTCTTTGTTTGTTTGCTTGTTTGTTTTGAGACAAGGACTCATGTATCCCGGTTAGGCTTCCAATAGACCATGGAACCAAGGATGATCTTGAGTCTCTAATCCTGCTGCCTCTGCTTACTAACTGTTAAGATTAAAGACACGGGCTGCAATGCCTACTTCATGCAGTGATGGAGATCAGACCCAGAGCTTCAAATACAAAGCAAGCACTCTAACAACTGAGCCATACCCACTGCCTCCCAAACCGTTTTCAACAAAGTAAGTGGATAGAGTGATGCTGTCACTTCCCAAAATGAATGTGAGGCAGAGACAGAGGGAAAGAAGCAAAGATCCCAAGGGTAAGAGAGGGTCAAAATAGCTAGGCAGTGGTAGGCTTGGCATATCTAGCCTCCCAAAACTGCCGTGGGCCTGGGTTGGGTCTAGTTATATAAAGGCGGTAATGCCATATGTTTGGAGTGTGGCACTCTATATAATTAAGACCATATTCAAGAAAGAATACATTAATGCAAGACCATGAACCCCTCAGTCTGATGCTGACGGAGTCTTGCTTGTCTTCTATGTAAGGTTATAGGTAGTTACAGGCATAAGAGAGAGCTCACTAATCATGTAAGGAGCCTGGGTCTGACCCCCAGCATCATGCACATACATATGCACGGATTGTGAACACAGCTGTCTAGTTCCACCAGTATAAATAACAAGACATTTTCACTTTTGTGTTCATTTTCTCTATGAAACACACTTAAAATACTAAGAATAGATTTTAATTAAGGCAATCCTGCACATTCGTCTAAATCCCAACAATTTATAGTTTAGGATAATCAAGCCATGAAGTGTGCACACACACAATGACAATGCACAATTCTAGTAAAATATTTAAATTTTTTTGTTAACCACTGAGAATGCTATTATACTATATATTAATAAATAATTGATATATAATTAATATGTTATATTAATTATAATTATATATTATATAAACATATTAACTATATATTAATTATATATTAATATATGTAATTATACATGCCATATATAATTACATATACTAATATACAATATTATGCTATAGTACAGTATAGGTAATAAGGTATAGATACGCCATTACACTATATACTATAGATAATATAATATAGTATAGACAATGCTGTTATACCCGTATAGTTACTATGGACTAGTCAACAGAATTGTTTATAATAGGGTCTTCTGAAAAAGTTAGTTTGGATCTATTTTTAATAAGTGACAGAGCAGCTTCTTAGCCCTGACTAATGTGTATGAGTGCTCACAAAAGGGAACAGAAAGCTTTTACACATGAATTCACTTTCTGTGTGTTAACTTAGTGTCAGAAAGCACAGTAGCTAGGAACATTAACTACAGCATCTTGCCGGCCTAGACTAGACTGGAGACTCCTGCTGAACTGCTTCCCAAGGCTGTCACTTTGAGTAAATTTACTCAGCTTTCAGTCTTCTGGTGTCAAACATACTCTACATATTAATGGACTGTAGCACAGACTTAATTCACACAAGGTCTGGGTGTGGCATATGGCACAGGGTGGTTGCCCAGGGAACTCTTAGGTGCTGTGCTATTTGTAGTCCTGTCTCTCTCTGCTTTAAAGATGAAATATATGAAAAGTAAGGAAGCCACAGAGCTTTTCCTACACCTTATCCTAGGTCTGTTGGACTCTAGGCAAATTCTCATTTAATTAATGGTATCTTTAGTAGGCACTGGTCTTAGTGACTTGTGTTGAGAGAAGGCATCTCAAACTGGCCTCGAATAGACTATAGATCTAAGATGTTAAAAACTTGCTAAATAGGTAAACTAAATGTGGGGAGTATTATTTCATTTACTTATTTAGCGTGGGGTGTGGTGGGAGAAGGCACAGGGCACACAAGAAAGCCAGAGGACAATTTGTGGAGTTAGTTAGTTCTTTCAACAATGTGAATCCTGGAGCTCAAACCAAGGCTGCCAGGCTTGATGGCAAGCACATTTACCTGCTGAGTCATCTCATAAGTCCAGGTAGGTTTAAAGGAAAACTTTCACATCTGTTAACTGATTGATTGTATGTGTGTGTGTGTGGGGGGGGGGCTCTGTATGTGCCACAGCATGCATACAGGGGTCAGAGGCCAACTTGTCACAAGTAGGGTCTCTCCTTTTACCAAGTGGGTTCTGAGGATTTGCCAGAAAGTGCCTTACCTACTGAACCATCTTGCTCACGCTTTTAGCTTACTTTTATTATCTTTCATCTGATAACGTTTAAGAAAATCTTCAGTGCATACCACGTCAGGTGTGCTTCTGACGACTCATTCTGCATGAAAATTGGGTCGACTAGTGGGTGGAATGAAACTTTAACATTACAGCAGCCTTCAATCTTTACTCCTTATCAGTCTTTCCACAAGTGACACCACTCCTCCCCTTTCTACTGCTACAAAGCACTAAGATGGAAAAGAATATTAGGGAGAAGAAAAGATATTTTTAAAGTATAGAATGGTTGATGCTGCTGCATTAACAAGTTGGTTAGTATGGCCCAAATGAGTAGAAACTCTAGGTTTCTACACTTTTATAAGGCAGTTCAAATGGATATTACTATCCTGTGCCATCCTCATTACTCAGCTAACATTTACTACATATATGCCAGACATGTTCCTATACACATCTTGTGTATCATTCTTATTTAATTTTCAAATAAGCAATTTCTCGAAACCCAGTATTCTATTTATTTGTAATGTTCCTGTAAGATAACAGATTTTGATAAATTTTTATATTTTGTCATCTCTAATCTATAACCTATCAAACAGGACAAGGCTTGAAAACATCTACCAGGCGACAGTCTGTGTGGTTACTGGTGAGTGAGTCTCTCTGCCTGAGAGGTTTTCTTTGCAGTGTATGGTAGACCTGAGCAAAGGCATGGCCTGCCTCCTGCTAACAGCGGCATCTGATGGGGGCTTCGCTTAGATTCCCAAAGTCAAGGTTGTGCTAAATACAACGGGACCACGCTTGGCTGGCTGGGAGCCTTACTGCTGCTACTCTAGGTGCACGATAGAATAATGACTAAATACCTTCAGGCAATACAACACTTCAAAATGGGAAGTCTGTCTGTGCAATAAGGGACTTGACTCTTGTGAATCTGTGACTCTCAACTGGGGCAGGCCACTCTCCGAGGCTACCTCTTGTTCACAACTGTTGATAAGACCTGCTGGATCTGCATCACAGGTGTGTCAGCAGGGGGAAAACAGTATGCTGAAGGGCTTCAAAGCCAGAAAAGTACCATATTAAGATAACATAATAATAAAACGATACTATGAGTGCAAAGACAGGGATAAGATATGCTGGAGAAATGTCTTAGTGGTTAAGGGCACTTACACTGAATGCTCCCCTAGAGGACCTGAGTTCAGTTCCCAGCACCCATAATGACTTACAACCACCTATAACTCTAGCCAGGGAAATCTAACACCCTCTTCTGCTCTCCATGAATAGCTAGCTGCATACATGAGCACAAACACATGCAGACATACAACAATACCAACAAACGGAATCTTTTAAAATGAAAGAAATAAGAGTTGGTGCCCTGCATCTCATTAACTTGCCAATGTCCAATACTGACATTATTTTCATTCCATTTCTTTATCATGGAAAAGGTAAGGGGTCTAAACAAATTAATAGAGTTAGGTAGAAAAATGTGGCTGTTGTCATCCAAGTTAACCTTCCCAATAAGTTTGAAGCTAAAAACATTACAACATTATTGGCATTGCATTTGCTGTAGGTAGAATAGCATTCATTATGTGGAAACAAAGCCCTGGGCATCATTTTGTAGCCAAGCATAAACAGAGAAGATCATGTGCAGGTAGGAGGCTTCGGAAGTTCCACAAATGGTCCTGAGTGTTGAGTTAATGTTTGCAACAATCTCAAGACCAAGAGGAAGAGCAGCGGCCACAACCTGTGTCTACAGGACATAGCCCCTGACTCTATGGAATGACAGGGTTGACTAGCACCCCTGCTGTTTACATAGACTCTGCAAGCCTGCTTTCCAGAAAGTGTGTGGAGTTAATTCCTGCCTACTGGCTGGACCACCAGATCAGCCAGGAAGGAGTTCCCATCTTACCATGAGAAATAGCAGGAATAAGAGAAGCCGCTCAAGTCCTACAAGCAGCCTCTGCCCTAAGTAAACGGCAGGCAGAGTGGCTCTCCAAAAGGAGACCAAGGCCATCAGGCCCCTGTTGGCTTCCTGTCTTCTTACAGAAGGAAATGCGTTTATGTGTCTTAGAAACACAGATGCTTTCGGGTACCCAAGAGTCAGTACGGGGCAGTATGTAGTAATGGGCTTGACAGTGAACATGCTTGTGTGTGTTTTAACTGGGAGAGATCAGTTTAGTGACTGCAGAGTTCACAGCTTGTTCTTACATTCCTCTGAAGCTATGCATTTTTTTAAAAGCATCTAGTGTGTTCAGGGGCTTGTTAGAGAAGTAACTTTAAACTTTGTAACCACATTACAAATGAAATGTCACTTAACTGTCCCTTGATTTACATCCAAAACAGATAAGGCTCCTGGCTTTGTTTACCTGAACTTTGCACTAGGCCCTTGTTCAGACAGTGCTGAAAATGACACCCAGCTTACTTTGTCATGCTTGTGTTTCTCCTTCTCTCTCTCTCTCTTCTCTTTCTCCCTTTTCTCTTTCTCCCTCTCCCTCTCTTTCTTCTCCTTTTCCTTCTCCTTCTCTTTCTTCTTCTTCTTTTCCTTTTTGTCCTTTTTTCTTTCTTTCTCCTTGGGCTTCTCTTTTTCCTCAAACAGTTTTTCTGGGAGCATTGGCGACAGGGCGGGCAGCATGGACGGAACCCTCACTGCGGCAGAAGGGCTGAAGAGAGGCAGCGCCATTTCTTTCGGGGGTAACACCAGCTGTGTTGGAGGGGCCTTTATCTTGTCTTCTCTGCTTTTTTCTTTACCCCTTTCCCTTTCCCTCCTATCTTTATCTCGCTTGCCTCTTTCTCGATCTTTCTTCTTGTCTTTATGCTTCTCTTTTTCCTTCCTCACAATTCCATCTTTCAATCGTACTTTTGCATCAACGTCTTCAAATTCTTTGATTTTAAACTTATAGGGGTCAGATTCTTCGTCTTTCATCAACTCCTTCCATGGGTACCTGACTTCCTTTCCAGCTTCCTTTTCCTTCTCCCTCTCTCTCATTTTATCCTTCTCTTTGCTTCTTTCTTTGTTTCTCTCTTTTTCCCTCTCCCTATCTCTCTGCTTTTCTTTCTTTTTCAACTTAGTCTTCAGTTCTTTTTTCAACTTCTTCTTTACATCCACAGACGAAGGCAGCTTGGCTTTCTCCTCATACCCCTTGTGCAGAGGTTCGGGAGTGGGAGGGGAAATAGAGGGAGAAGAGATATACGGGAAGGCGGGAGGCATGTTGGAAGGGGTTCCCAATTTTGCCTTCCGTACCACCTCATCAATTGAGGCATCCATTGTCCATGAGTTATCGGAACTTGAGGTTCCACCAGAAAGAGGCAGAGGAGTCGACCCAGACTTAGTGAAGTTATTGGAGGAAGTGGAAGCTTTTGGAGTGGTGCACTCTGAACCTGAAATCCTCTTAGGACTTGTAAACGTGTCTCCTTCGGATTCTGATCCGGAAGAAAATTCAAAAGGATCTGGCTCCCGCTCTGCACAGGCGCGTGCGATCACAGCATCGATGGAGTCATCAATGGTTTTGTCTGTCACCACAGCCTTTTTGGGCTGCATCTCAATGCTCAGTTTCCCAACTTCTGGGGGTGTCTGTATTGGTTTCATTGGGACGGTCTCTTTAACAGTTTTTTCAACCACCAGAGCTGAAAGGGTCCTATTTGGTGTTTCGGGTCTGGCAGGGAGTTGGAGAGCATGAGTTACAATCTTGGGGCTCTTGGGACTCTTGGGGCTCTTAGAACGGCCAGGTGACTTCTTTTCTTTAGGGATAGTTTTTGGTGACCTAATAGGACTTCCAAGCCTTGCTGGTGATAGCGTAGTCTTGGGTGACTTAGTCTTCTGTCCTGGAGAGCTAGCTTTAGTCTTTCCTTTCGGTGTAAATGACTTTGTTTCTAATGGCTTTGCGGTTGGTAGTTGTGACTTTGCAAATGGAGCCAACATCGGGGGCTCTGGGGAAGGAGGGGCCAGATCTGTATTGTCCTGGACATGCACAGGAGAAAGCATTGGTGGGATCTTTTGTGGATTTATTGAGCTTAGAGGTTCTCGGGCTTCCAACAGTACAACGTCCAGGGAGTCCCCTTTAGTGCTCAGGAGTCGTGGGCGCTTCATGGTGGGCATTTCTTCCACTTCAGGACTGTCCAGTGGCCTCTTACCCAAGAAATTCTCATCATTGATGACTTCCTCCTCCTCCATTTCATCGTCTTCTTCCAAGGGCACCTGCATGGCTTCTGCTGAGGTGCCCCCATCAGTGGGCACCTGTTCTTCCTCTTCCTCTGTAAAGGAAGAATAGGTTATTATTAGAATGGACAGAGAGTAACAAACAGAACCTAGGTTTTAAACAGCACTCCTTGTCAGGAAGAAACAAGGCCTACAGAGCACAAAGCAGTGAATTCTCCAAGAACTTCCCACCTCAGAGTCATCATCCTTTTAAAAGTGGTAACAAGGAAGACCAGTGTCCTAAAGTCATTCGCAATCTGAGAGAATATCGACTTTCTGTTTCTGTGCTCTTCTCATGCTTCCCTCACCCCACACCACTCAAAAACAGAGAGCAGTTTTCATGACTTCTAATCTCAGAAATGATAGAAAAACAGACTTTTTATGTGCACGTGTGCATGTTTATGTGTGTGTAGAAGTCAGAGGCTGACATCAGGTGCCTTTGTCAGTCACTTTCCACCTTAGTTTCAGAAATAGGGTGGCTCGCCGAGTCTGGATCTTACCACACTCAGGGAGACATGGGTTATGATGGACTGCATATGGGTCCCTATGCTGTTGAGGCAAGCATTTTACTTGACTAAGGCATCTTCTCGGCCCTTTGAAAAAGACTTGTGGAACAAATTTTCATCTCAGTACATAACTCACATCATAGGTACACCCCCTTGGAGTACAATGTGATCCACTTGGCTCAGACATCTGACACTGTGCTTAACTAGCATCCTGCCCCTACAGAGTGATGGGCCTTAGGCAATCTCATCCTCCTTAAGCCTGCTTCCTGACCTTTCAAAAGGAGCTGGTGTACTTGCCCTGCCTACTTGACTGAGTTCTTATAAGATCAGATTATGTCTTTCCATGCATATCAACTAAGCACATAATATATGATGATATAGGCTGAAAGAACTATAGGGTCAATTCATGGCCTAAATTAGTGCGTATGTATGGCACACAGAAAAGCGATCGGGACAACAGACAATGCTGCAGGAGTTCAGAGCAGAAGGGGATGACTCACTGTCAGTGGAGATTTCAGGAAAAATGCAGTGATTAGAATATTTCCAAGAGTGCCAAGGTCCAGGCGGAACAGTCAGGTGGCAAAGAGAAGGTCTTGAGACACAGGAAGTGTATAAAAACCATGGAATAATTTGTATGGAATATGCAAAGTGGGGGACCTAAAGACTGGTAAGTAAAGTTGAATCTACACCACAAGATGTCTGCATTCTGCTAGTTTAGACTGAAGCATGTGTAAGATCATCCCAACACAAATCCATGATGGATAGATTGGAGTGGTGGTGACAGACATCAAAAAGAGGGACAAATTAGACAGATAATATGAACCTGAGTCTGGGGGCCCACACGGTGGAAGGAGAGAACTCACTTCACACATTGTCCTCTGACACCCACCTGCATACTGTGGTACACACACACACACACACACACACACACACACAACTAAACAAATGAAAAAATTTAAAGGTTTTTGTTTTAACAAAAGGAAGCCTAGTGAATAGGTCAATGAGAAAGAAGGCTAACAGAAGTTGGGCTACAAAAGTATTCAGGGGCAAATGGATGAGGTGATGAAAGAGAAAGCACCCTACGGACTACCATCATGTGACATGACACCATCATCTTTCCAGTAGCCGCAGCAGAAACGTGGGAGTCATTTCAGACCATTTCTGTGTCCATTTTTCCTCCTACCTCAACTTCTGAGTATTTTGCCTTGTGGGTTCAACTACATTCTGGCTACACATGCAGCATAATGTAGCCTAGAGCTGAGTATGGTGGTGCATGCCTTTAATCCCATCACCCAGGGAGGGAGAGGCAGCCTAATTACTGTGAATTTGAGGCTAGCCTGGTCTACAAAGTCCAGAACAGCCAAGGCTCCACAGAGAAACCCTTTCTCAAGAAACACAAACAAACAACCCCCCAAAAACAACAAAACAAGGACTCTGCAAACAAGCAAACTCTAGAAATGTTTTACTAACTTGTTTTACACAGTTAACTAGTACAAGATATCTGCCATCATACCTACTGTCTCCATTTTTGGAGACGGGAGGAAGGCGTTTTCTGTACACGTGTGATAAATCGAAAGTGAGGAACACTAGTTCAAGGGAAACTATCAAAGGTGAGATTTTAAGAAGACTCATTCATTTCTCAGTGATTCCTTTCTTGCTCTAGCACTTGTGGACATTAGCACTGGTTCCCTTGAGAGGACAGTGAAAAGCTACCAATCATTATAGAGCATTCTAAGCAATCACAGTGCTCAACAGTACAGACATCCAGTATATTAAACTTATGGTAATTTTTGGATGAGATTTGAAAAAGAAGAGCAATTCTGTTTCCTACAATCCATGCACAACCACATAACAAGGGGTCAGGGCAGAGTGAGCATCTCCTCGTGAAATGTCTGTCCCCTTTGCTAACAACCCTGACTTGCCCCAAAAGGTGTACAGAGTGACTGGACAAACTTCTTAATATTTCAGTAAAAAAAAAAAAAAGCCAGTTCTGGGTAAGCATTTAATACTCAGGTTGCTCCAGAAATCATAGAAGTGTGTGCTTTTCTGCAGGGCTGAAGTTACAATGATACAGCTATGGGTTTCTGCGAGGAGTTACTCCTGATTAGGATTTGTTATAACTGATTATCTGTCATTTATCAAAAGATACCACAAAGTTGTGTCATAACCTTATACATCCAAGAGAGGGGGAAAAAAGGACAACAATCTATCTGCCCTCCCACCAAAGAAGATATATTAAGAATTCTAATTAAGCCCGGGTGGGAATCTCAAAAATACTTAAATGATCTGGCAAATGTTTATGGTTACTAACAACTTAGTTTTTCATGTTGATTCACTAAGATGTGAATTCCATTTAGTTCCACCACAGAAAATACTGACATAATTGGGGACACAAAGGAACTCTTCATTCTGACAAAAAAAAAAAAAAAAAAAAAAAAAAAAATTACTAGCTGGCCCCAACTTTGTGTTTTGGGAAGTAGTAGAAACTTCATAAAGTGGGACCCATGGGTGGTTTTTAAGTGATGGAAGGGTGCCCTCTAAAGGGAATGTGGACTCTTAAGTCTCTCTTAGGTCATGAGGTCAGCAGGTTTGCTCTGCACAAGCTGAAAACAACAGAGTCAACCCATCAAGGGAAACCTCTAAAATAATGAGCGAAAATAAGCCTCTCTTTTCTGTCCATCACTTAGGTACTTGTTACAGTGATGGAAAGTTGACTGACACATCTGGAATGTCTTTGCAGCAGGAGTAAACGAGAAAATAATAGGAAACAACATGGATGACTGAGCACAAAGTCTCAAATCACACAAAAAGAAGAAAACACAATCAACAGTAATGTCCATCTTTTTAAAATCACAAATGTTGATGAGGGTAGGACAGTACAAACTTCACTGTGATTTTCCTTCATAGACAGCATAAATTAAATAATTCACATTCTGAGGAATAATGGAAAAAACATGCTTTCTTACCAAACTTCTCCAACAAAAACAAAACAAGGCAATGAGGTCTGAAAACACCACAAGGATTTGGGGATGTTAATTCTAAGCTATGATAAATATTGACTTAGAACAAAATATCGTTTTAACTAGAACAGTAAATGCCTTTAAAGAAACACTGTAATCTAAAAAGCTAGTAGACATTAGGAAAAAGAGGAAATTGTTTGCACATGGCATGAAAGCTTTTTATCTCATTAACTACACAGATGCATGCAACTTTTAACTTCAGTGGCGTGTTCTCAAACTAGGCAGAAAATACATTTCTATTTTTAAACTTTAACTAAAAGGACAATAAAATGCTACCCACATATATTTCTCCCAAATTAAATATATTAAAGCTACATTGCTTGTGTAGAAACTTTTTAAAGTTTAGATTGGTTCTTGTTGAAATGCCTACGCTGGCCTCAAACTGGCAATCTTCTGCCTCAGTCTTCCAAGTTTTGACATTAAGGTCTATGCTAATATTCCCTTTATCAGCAGAATTATTTAAAAATTTCCCCTTAAAACTACATTTACAGCCAGGCATGGTGGTGCACGCCTGTAATCCCAGCACTCAGGAGGCAGAGGCAGGTGGATCACTGTGAGTTCAAGGCCAGCCTGGTCTACAAAGCAACTCCAGGACAGCCAAGGCTACACAGAGAAACCCTGTCTTGGAAAACCAACCAACCAACTAACTAACCAAAAGAACAAAAACAAAAAACCTACATTTACATTTGTTTGTATCATAGATGTATTTATCTTAACAAGTTCCTGTAAGTGACTCACTGACTCAATTATCTGTTGTGTGTCTCCTAAGCCACCATGAATAGCATTGTATTAGACTCTAGGGACACAAAAGCATATAAGCAAGCCACAACCTTCTGACATTAAGAATCATCTGTATCCTTGCAGGCATTCGTTGATGTGGTAGAGCAGAGATCTGAACAAGCGACATATGGAGGACAGAAAAAGAATGGAAGTGGAAATGCAGACTAGAAATGAAACTGCCCTCAAGTTGCAGCTGGGTGCCCCCCCCACCCCCGTAGCCACAATTCAACCCAGCAGAGCCAGTTAATCTCCCCAAGACCTATGATTTCTAATCTGCAGAATAGAAGCGTGGACACCTGAGCTCCTACTAAGGAGTGAGTATCATGACTATTAAAGCCATCTCTACATGTAGTTGATGATGCATAAGGGATGATTTGAAGGGCAGGACACAGCTAGTCCTGATCCTAAGTAGGCCATTGAAGGAACCAGACTGGTACTTAGAATTCTAGCCACTTCATTATGTCTTTGGAGAAAGGTTGCATCTTTAAACAGTTGCTGTCAAAATATTCGTAGGACAGTGAAGACAACAAAAGAAGAAAGCCTACTTTTGGGGGCCAAGAGGAGTGAGAAGATGGCACATAATTTAGACAATCTGATGCACAGTAAGGGCTAAATGCGTCTGGAACACAGGATGTTGCTAGGAAGATCAGGCTCAGGGAGGTGCTGCTGCAGGGAGGAAGCCTGGGACAGGTGGCCAGGAAGAAGGAGACAGACATGGGTGCCTGGTAGGAAATGCAGGTACAGTGATAGTCAAAGTAACTGTAATCCATCAACATTGTATCTTTAGTCAGAGGCTAAAAATTTTTAATTACATCTATATTGATGGATACAATATTTTTTAACTGCCCTGTCAAGAGTTGAACCAAAATCAGAACCCTTTTAACACACAACTTAACATGTATAAGTGGGCATGTATTTTTTAAAATAAACCTACTTACTTAAAAAAAATTACTAGCAAAGACAAGACAATTAGGCAATGACAACTCATACAGTGTAGTCATTCAATGACACAATGAATTAGCAATAGTGAAGACGTGTTATGAATACCTACACACACTGACCTGTAAAAAAAAGCCCCATTCCACTAACATTCTGCACAATAAAAAACTAAAATGCGATATAAGCAAGCCAACCTGAAATGACACCTAGCATTATAAATGGCCTAATCTATATGTTAATACTGTTGTATCACATAACTGCAGCAAGACCAAGATAACAATATGACTTTGGGGTTTCTATGGCTACATCCTGGCTAACGGGCCTCAAAGGGCTGGCTGCTGACACCACACAAGCATTCCGAGTGCTTCTTTTTGGTTATTTATGATATGATTTATGATAACGACAACATCTCCTATTTTCTTTCCTCCTTAGATACAATAAATTGCTATCGTTAATCACCCTTCTCTGTTCAGCTAGGATTACAATAGTATAATAGGCCCAGCTATGGTAATATTGTGGATTTTTTTTTTACAAGAAATAAATACAAGTAGATCTCTTCAGACAATGTCAGTATCGCTAATATTTTAATCATCTTCCTTTAAGTCTTTCAGAATATTTTTCTACAACTAAGATTCCATATCCAGAATATAAGCCCTTGATGTGAATCAAATTTATAATCAAGCACCACATACTCGCAACTCACTATTGTTACAATTTTCTTAAACTTGTCACACAGGGCACAGGTTTTCCAAGACAAACAATGGCAGTCATTTCATCTCTGGATTGATAGAGCCTATCTTACCGCTGTTTCCAGCCCTACAAGACAAACTAGCTATTTATCTATCAGAAAGCAAACTAGTAAAGAAAGAGTAAGCACCTTGTCGTCACATAGACATGGGTCAGAGCTCTGCCGTCTGTCACTGGCTGTGCGGCTGCCTCATCTTTCTGAACTGCTTCCTTCTCTGACAATCTGTGCTCAGGAAAGTAGCACCTACACAGCCTTTGACTAACAGTAAGACAGAGCACGGAAAAAACAACAATGACAAAACCAACCTTGGCCAAAGGCCAGCCAGATAGCTCAGCAGGTAGAAGGGCTTGACATGCAAGCATGGCAACCAGAGTTCCCCTGGAATCCAGAGTAGGAGGAAATCAACTTCAGACAGTTGTCCCTGGCCTTCCCCCTTCCCCCCATAATAAATAAAATAACATTTTAAAAAAGAAACCAGCCAAGTGTTTAATGCATACACTCAACTGTAAGAACCAACAGAGGTAGGTTCTTCCCCTCCCCAAATGGCCAATACAATGTTAATCAAGACAGGAAGCCTATTTGAGTTTGGGTGGCCACCTGACTTGCATAGCTAGGCAGGGCTCAGCTGGCAGATGTGACATAAACAGAGGCTTGAAAGGCGCTGACACTCTGGAGTTAGACCTCTTGCCTGCTGAGCAGTGAGAAGAGCAGAGCCTAGAGCACAAGCCAGAGCATCAGGCATGGAAGGGAGTGCATTGGTCACCAGCTGACCAAAACTCAGCCTAGCCCGGGCTAGCAGAACTCCACAGTGAACTAACCCACCTAATCAGCAAATTACAACATTGTAAGCAATAGAGTTGCTGTTTTAATACACTAAACTTTCAGGTTCAATGCAGTTACATTGTAACTACAGAGTCACATGTACATGTGCAATCAGCTATCATTACTTTTATAATTTGCTGTAAATATTGTTCCTAGGGAAAATACAGACTTCAGTCTTTGTGGATCCCTGGTCATGTCTTCACCAAATGAGCGATGTGACCTTGTCTTGTGTGGCTGCCTTCCCTTCCTTTGCCTCCTCCTCTTCTCTTTCTTGCTGGATGGGCTTCACCGCCATCCCCCTTCCGCAGCCCCAAGTGCTGGCGTACAGCAGCACACCCAGCTTCCTCAAGGATCTGACTACTACACACTGGTGACTAACAGCAGTCTGAACTGGGCTTCACAGAAGCTTTGTTCATGTAAGCGTATTTTCCGTAAGGCATGCCACAGCTTTTGTGCTTAAGGACAGTAGGCAGCACACAGAACAGTTAGGGCCACAGGACTTGAGAAGACACGTGCTCAGTGAAAACATTCAGCAGTTCAGAGCCTGAGCAACAGGTAGGTCAATATTTAAAATTAATTAGTTTATTGTTTTAAGTATAAGGGGGTTTTGGCAGCCTTCATGTGTATGTAGCTCATGTGTGCTTTGTGCCCATAGAGGCCGTAGGAGGGTGTCGGATCCTCAAAACTGGAGTTACAGATGGTTGTGAGCACCAATGTAGGTGTTGGGAAACAATCTTGGATCCTCTGGAAGGAAGAATAGCCAGTGTTCTTAACTACTGAGCCTTCTCTTCAGCACCAATAAGTCAAAAAGGTTTTGACAGCTTGCATATGTACTCAAATTATCTTGGAGATGTCACTGAGTATTCTGAGGTTAAAAGTCTCTGTAGTAAGTGAGGAAATCTATGAAAACAGAATGTGCAAGTAAAGCTCAATTGCTTGTTGTATGGTTATGACTTCATCAGTGCTATGCCCTTGTATGGATTACTGGTTTAAACTAAAGCAAAGTACTTAAAAGCAATCACATTTACAATGCACATTTCATGGAAAGAAAAAAATATGCTTGCTATACCTTTTCTGTTGCTATGAGAAAGTAACTCCAACAAAAGCAACTTAAGGATAAAGGCTTTATTTTAGTTTACAGTTCCAGGGTCCAGGCATCATGATGGGAAGTCAAGGCACCTGGAGCTTGAAGCAGTTGGTCTCTTTATATGCACAGTCAGAAGAAGAAAGTGATGACTCAGGCACACTAGTGCTCAGCTCCTTTACCCTACTCTTACACAGTCCAGGATCCCCTGCTGGGGAATTGACTACTCACTGTGGGCAGGTCTTCCCAGAGAATCCTCCAAGGCATGTCTAGAAGTTCATCTCCTAGGTGACTGCAGGTTTTATCTAGTTGAAAATTAAAATTAAAACCAACCACCACATACATTTAGTGGTAACATACCTGCCTTAGATGTTTCTCCAAATTCAAACAGAGGTACATTTTAGATTAAGCCACAGAATATTCATACACAGAGCACTCGGCTCAAACCACACGGTAATTTTTTTTTTCAATTTCTGGGACATGGTAAGGTCTTTTATGTTCTGTTTTTCTCCTAAAGGACCACTCATCTCGCAGCTGGGCCTGCTTCTCTCTCTCTCTCCCCCCCGCCAACAGAAGCTAACTTCACTGTTAGCGGTTAACCAATATAATAACTACAAATGGTCCAAGTGTTGTTGGCCAAACTTATTTTCTCACCTTACACGGTTCACAAGTGGTAAGTGTTCAGGAGAAACCAGACTTTAGGTTTTGAGACTTGATCTTTCCCAAGTGAGTGATGTGTGTAAGAGATTCTTGTCATTTAGAGGCAAGTCCACGAAAAAAAAGGGTTCTGTTCTCACAGATTTACTAGGAGAGCAGAGGCAACAAGTAAACACCAAGGATAATTCACAGTGATTAAGAGCTAGGAAGCCAATAAAACAGGGCACTGTGTGTGGAAAGGGACAGGCTAGTGAGAGAATCATCAACGAAGTGATGCAGGGGCTGTCAGCAGACAGGAAAATGTGACCCTGGGTGATGGCTGACCAGACATGCCAGGAGAGAGAGAGAGAGGGCAAACGCCACACTGTGGTGTCAGCTGGAAGAGGGTCTGCCCAAGGCACCCACACAGTGCCTGCAGCATATGGGAGCCGCTGGCGCCACTGCAAGAAGGTTGGAGAGCTAGAAAGGAGGGCAGAGGGAGGTGAGGGCAGATCTCCAAGTGCTCACTTCTCAGTGAACGAGAGAAACTATCAGATAAGACACATGAACTACATGTATCTACCCATGTGAAAGTCTCAATAATGTGAGCTGAAGATGACTGGTCAGACTGAACAACCACGGCAGTTGGAAATCCAGTATTAGGAGAGATGTGATATAGACAGAAAACGCACTCAGCAAACATGAAGAGTAGCCAACTACCACAGGGTGAGGCAAGCTGACTTAACTTCAAAAACTTGACTATAGTCCTCTTAATCTGCAGAGGCCAGAGGCCAGGGCACCTCAGAATCCTTTTGGAGAAAGGCTGTCTGTCTCAGGGACTAAGTCTCATTCTGTTTTGAACGGCTAACTATCATAGGATGAAAGTAAGGCCATACCTACATCGATGCTGTCTGCCACGAAATCTTCACAATGCACTCACTCACAGATGCAATGTCTATACTGCAACTGAACCTAACACTGTCTCCATGACCTTGACAAAATTTGGAGAGGGGGTAAAACTCAACACCTGGGGCTTTAAAGCTATTTTAAAATTAACTGTGAATAATTGTCCCACAATATGAGTTTCTTGATTAATTGCTTAAGATAACGTCTCCTTTCCTCAGTGGCCTCCAGAGACTCCCTCTAGTTCCCATAATCATCTTTGTCTCATTCTTCTAAGTTCTGGAAGGCTAAGAGAAAATCAGAGATACACAAATTTCATCACTCAGGTATCAGCTGAAAGATAATCCTCTGAATTCCATCCCTGACCACTATGTGAGCAATTAGTCAGGAACTAACGAATGTCCCAGGGACACTTTCAATGTTTTCTGGGGCTCACCCTGCTTCATAAGACCGTCATAAGGCATGCACCACGCCAGGCACAGTGATGCACACCTTTAATTCCAGCACTCAGGGAGGCAAAGGCAGGTGGATCTCTGAGTTCAAGGCCAGCCGGGTATACAAAGTAAGTCCAGGACAGCCAAGGTTACACAGAGAAACTCTGTCTCAAAAAATCAAAAACCAAAAACCAACCAATTGAACAAACAAAAGTTATAAATACTACATCCTGCAAGGCGACATGAGAAAAGTAAGCACTACTTTTTTACTGAATTTTGCTTTTCTGATTTTTTTCTAAGCAAAAAACAAAAGCTAAAATGAGAATAATTAGTCTTTTGAAGGTCTTACTAAGTAGGAAATTAACATTCTATTTTTAAAAATAGATTTATGTCTTACAAGTCAAATGTATGCATACTTTAGTAGAAAATTGGCAAGAGTAGGTCTTCCATCTATTTTCAACAAAATTAGCACTCAGCCACCTCAAATTTTGGCGGCATTCCAGTATGTATATCCAAAGCAGTAGATAGAAAATAAAACTGATGATTGTGCCTAAACAAGTTAGTTTCTCTCCAACAGTCCCCTAAACGCGCGCGCACGCACACACGTGTGCACACACACACACACACACACACACACACACACACACACACACACTTTTAAGACATGAATGAAAATTTCAAAGTATACTTTGCAATGAATTCACAATTTTCATTCTTCCTTCTACACATATGGACTGCAGACAGAACAAGAAAACCTCCATTCTCAATGCACAAAGAAAAACTGTTGTAACAGTTTGAGTAAGAAATGTCCCTCTTGGCCTCAGCTGGTGGCAGCATTGTGGGAGGTGTAGACTTTAGGAGTCCAGGGGCTGGGCTGTGCGCGCCTTTGCAGCATCTTTCTCTCGGGTTACTTACTGTCTGAGGTGAGCAGCCTCTGCTGTATGTTTCTGCTAGCACATCAACTACTCTGAACCCTTCCTACCACGATGGACCAGACCCTCAGAAACTCCAAAGTAACATAAACAATGCCCCTTTAAGTTGTCCATGACAGATGTTTTGTCACTGTAAGGATACAAGTAAAGCTGAAAACTGGTACTAGAAAAGGTTCATTGTGGCTGCAACTAAACTTAGCTACAAAGTTCTTAAGCATTTGGAAGTGGGTTGGAGGGAAAATTTGGAAGAGTTTGGATCAATAATCTCAGATCGGAGGTCACAAAGATGAGAACAGTATAGATAGTGCGTGTAAGGCTTCAGGTTCTATTAGTAACTGGACTAGAATTCACATCACATTCTGACAAAACATCTGTCTGTTCCATCTGTGTCCTGACACTCTGAGGGAGACTGAGATTAGAGGTGATGAACTCATTAATCAGGTCTGTTCAGTTACTGCAGCTGTTTTTAGCCAGAAAGGTCCATGCAATGGGGTGGGGTGGGGGTATGGGGACAGGACACTAGTGCTGTTAAGAAGGAACCAGTGACTGTTTTTTGTACTGGAACAAGAGGGAGGATGACATGGAGGCATTTCACCAATTACCGAGGTTCAACCCAAAGCAGGTTCAATTGAATAAAAGAATAAACTCATTTAAAAGACTTCCTGCCATGCTCAGATGCCCAGGCACACAGAGACCACTAGAATAGTGGTCTTTTTGTCTGTTTGTTTTGTTTTTCCGAGACAGGGTTTCTCTGTTTAGCTGGCTGTTCTGGACTGGTTCTGTAGCCCAGGCTGGCCTTGAATTCACACTGATTAGTAGGCTTCTGCCTCCCTGAGTGCTGGGATTAAAGGTGTGCAGCACCATGCCTGCCTTAGAACCGTAGTCTTACAAGAGTTGCTAGGTTGAGAATTGATTAATGGAGAACAAACAATAAAGAGGAACTGAGATACTGAGATATAAACACAACCAGTCAGGGAGAGTGGCGACAGTGGCCTGTGCTTATGGAACATGGTCATATTCCCTACAAGAGTGGAAGGGCCAGACAGCCAGCCAAGAGCCAAGGCTTCCTGGTCTACAGTGTTTTTAAACATTTTGAATTAACTGTTCTGATAGTTAGCTTTAATCTTCAATTTGATACCACCTAGAATCACCTGTCTAGAGAGTCTCAATGAGAGGTAGTCTACACTGGGCTGTGACATTGCTTTGCGTAGGAACAGAACTGCCCACCATTCTTTTTGATGGGCCTGTGAAATGTAAAGCTGTGAGTAGACAGGGCATGTCTGCTGGAGTGTCTTAGTTAACTGATATGGGAAGACCCAGCCCACTGTGGGTGGCATATTACCCAAGCAGGAAGTCCTGAATTGTAGAAGAATGGAGAAATTGAGTTGAACACAAGAGACCATGCGAGGACCATGCATGTGTTGATTTCTTCCAGCTTCTGGCTATGGGTCTGATGTGACCTGCTGTTCTAAGACCCTGCCTTGAATACTGTAAATGAACAATGGGCTGTGACCTGGAACTGTGAGAGAAAAGAAACCCTTTCTCCTAAAAGGCACTTTTATCAGAGTATTTTCTCACAGAAACAGAAATGAAAGGACAGCTGCCAAGACTGACAAATGCAGAGACTACATAAAGAAATAAACCAAACCACCCAAATTTCTTGCCTATTATAAAACACTAGATTTAGAATTCCATGTCTCCTATGAGATTATGAGGAGCAAAGCAGAACATGGGGGCCAGCCTGGGGGGCACACCACAGTCACCCCAGCCCTTCTTGGGATCTGAGTTTGCAGCCCAAACCTGACATGACCTATCCCCAGGGCTCCCTCGGGCAACAAGAAGCCAGGAGTAGGTTGGCTTCCTCTGAGAAACCAAAGCAATTTTGCTTTTAGAAAAGAGAAGCCTGTAGTTTTGTATTTAAAGTCCCATCAGGACAACTGATGGGTCATACTGCTACTACACAAGCAATGTTATATAGTCACAGAAATACATTTTAAATTTTTGGATAAAAACATGTAATTTTCAGGTTTAAAAAAAAGAACCATGAACTATCAGAGAGAATTCCTACACATGACAGTAAAACTTAATTAAAGCACATGGGTTAAAGTATATTTTATAAATGTTTACCTTAAGTATCTTTCAGATTAGTATTTATATGCACATTCTATTCAGGAAAGCTCACTGAAAGCAACAAAGGAGAATTTATATACTGTCCCAGATGACTGATAGATTGACACTTTTCCCAGACTCTCAGAGAGACTTCTTTAAAATCCGAATTATGAATTTTAAGAACATAACTAATGGAACATTAGAGGGCTTAATGAAAATGTCAACCTGTCACCTCCTGAAATATCAGTTTAGTGGCGGCACATGACACCCTCTTTGTGGAGCATGAAGCTGACCTCAGAACAAACATCCCTGACTCCTTGAAGCTAGACTAAACTTGATGCTTGGGAGGGACATGACAAGAAGTGATAGAAATGAACTAACTACACTCCCCAAGTGCTCTAAAGTAAGGCTTTACTTAATTCAAGAAAGCAGGAGAATAGTGCTGGGACCCACACATGCTCATGGATTCTCCAGTACCCATAAGTACTGAAATCAGCTGCTTCGTTCAGCTCTTTGCTTCCCTTCAACATTGCTGTCTAGCTCTTGTACACAGTGAGTCCTTGTACTAATTGTTTCTGCGATTATTTGAGAATTTGCTATTTTTAAGACCCAATGACCATAGTCACAGAGAAAGGTAGTCAGAGCCACCTGAATATCAGTGAAGCAGAAAGGAGACCAAAGACACTCAAAGTATAGTGTGACAATCAGAGAGATGAACGTCAGCTCTGGTCACCCTGTTCAAAGATCACACTGAGCTGATCACTTTCCCACCCACTCACTCTTAAACCCTTGTTTAAGTCCCCATCGGAAATGTTTTCTACTGTAGTCTGTCTCCTCCCTCTCCCTCTTTTGTTTGTATTTTCCTCTCTTTTGGAAATGCTGATTATCTTGCCTCAGACTCCTGAGTGCTAGGATTCCATGTCTGCACCACACACCCAGGCTCCGGGCTGCCCTTGAACTCCTGACTCTCTCACTTCAGCCTCCCAAGTGCTAGGATTGCCAAGGGGTGTCACTGCCCTTGTTGCTTATTTCTCTTTTTCCCCCTTCTTTTAAAAATGTTTTTATATTTTTATGTGTGTATATTATTACACACATGTAAAATAAACTACACACAGCAAGAAGAACCACAAAACAATATATTAATGTTACATTAATAGTGTTTTGGCTATTTGTATCTGGCACTCTTGAAAAACACATCTTTCCTATCTTGGTGAGTCTAAAATTCTGAAATTAAGTCAATATCTATCATATCTCATCTCTATCAACTTAAAACATCTATTTAGAAAGGCTGAAGGTGGATCTCTGTGAGTTCAAGGCCAGCCTGGTCTACAAAGTGAGTTCAGGGCAACCAGTGCTACACAGAGAAACTCTGTCTGGAAAAAATCAAAACAACAAAACACAAACAAACAAACAAAAACATCTATTTAGACCTAAAAACATCATAACCCCTAAACAAATAGCAACTCAACATGCTGCTTAGTTTCTAACAGAATGATCTCTAAAGTTCAACACAACAAACATTTACTGTGTGCATAGTCAATGCCAAGCATCCGTGCAGGGGCCAAAGAGAAAATACATTAAAGCCAGCAATGATTCCACTCCAAAACACAGCCAGTCTGAAAGATTCTCCAGAAATCACCTCTTCCTGATTGTCTCCTAGTCACCGTGCTCTGCTAAGGCGCTAAAGGTGAACCTCAGACCACAGCCCAACACTGGAGCCTCGACTTGACTTTTGTTCTTTTCTTCCTCAGTTCCCTTTCACTCCAGCAGCCCTGCGTTACTTAATGTTTTGAGTTTTCCATTAAATTCTAGTTACATTTTGTATTGGCTATAACACTTTTCTCCCCATATATTTTATGAGAAATATCTCCAACAGTCCCTTCATGAAGGCCTACTTCAGTCAGATCTGAGCTGTCACCAACACAGATTCCCCACAGCAGCCTCTGACTGTGAGAACACTTGTGCTTACACTGATGTGTCCCCACCGTCCCACATTAGTAAATGTGAAGTTATTGAGGGCAGAGCCTGTATTTTAATTCACCTCTGTTAACAGAACCTTTCAACTCGGGTCGATAAACATTTACATGATAGTTATTGTATGCATGGTGTCACATTAAGCATGTAGTGGGTGCTGAAATACCCACTAGATTCGACTGAATTTAGACCATATCATTTGATAGTTTTCTGGTAAGAGATGCTTGAGAAATGAATGCTTTCAGACAAGGTGTGTCTGAAATGTTCATATTCTACCTCATGGCCTGACAGTTTGGCTGAATACATAATTCAAGGCTGACATGACTTCATTTAACGTTCTGATGGTACCATTGCCTTCTTCCTGTCCCTGTCCTCTTCCCACTTCCTGCCCCCCATTCGGAACTGCACGACTAGTCTCTGGTGTCCTCTAATTTCACCTCAGTGTGGGTGAGAAGCAGACTCAGCTCAGTGACAGCCTTGTGTGAGCCCTGAAGCTTTCTTTTAGGCATGATACGTGATAGCCAGACTTGCTGGAGGTGGAGATGTTTGACAAATCAAGATGGAAGAAAACTAATAATGAAGAATAAAAATCTTTCTGTCTCAGGAAACTATGCAGCAGGAGAGTATGCAAACATCAGGAAATGAGGAGCTCCTCCCAAAAGCAGACTTCAACACTGCCTAAGAGTTTTTGTCTTCGGCTAGTTTTGTAAACGTGTTTGCAGAGATTTTAGGCACTTCCTAATGGCTTCTCACTTATGTTCCCCATGACTTTAGTTGCAGGCAATGCTGCTGCATCTGTTTCCACATGTGCCACTGGTAATGTGACTCCACTACACAAAATCTCTGCTACCCATGGTGGTTTGAATGAAAAATGTCCCTGTAGTCTTGGGTATTTAAATGTTGTTCCTAGTTGGTGGTGCTGTTTGGGCAGGCTGAGAAGGCGTGTCACTGGGGGGGGGGGGTGCTTTCCGTGTTTAAACAGTCTTGCCATGCTCTTCACTCTTCTCATCTTCCTGCTTGAAGCTCAAGACGTGCGCTGCCAGCTGCTCCTGCTCCCTGTTGCCCCAGTGGCTCTGGCCCCTCTGGAACGGTAAGCCCAAGTAAGCTCCTCCTCCTGGAGTTGCCTTGGTCATGGGGTTCCATCACAGCAACAGACAAGTGACTGAGACACAAGCCGTGGTGCATGTTGTCCTTCACAGCGACAAGGCAGCCAGCCACCTATAGACACTTCTAGTGCTTCCTGTTCTTTATGAGGTAGCATGCTTTCGCAGTGGCAACATTTTTATTTCTGAGGTAGCATTATGATACATACAGTGTGTCTTAGTGTGAACTTTCTTGTACTATTTCTTTGACAATTTTATGTCTTTGGGTTTCAATGTCCTCTCTTCCTGGGCATCCTTCGATATGGCTTTAGGACCACATGAATTAATTTTGTGTATTTCTGGTATTGTATCTCCTATTAGTCTTCTCTTTATGTTTCTTGCTTAGATTTTCATTTTGTCTTCAAACTCATGTAGAACTTCTCAGCTCCAGCATTTTTTTTTTATTGCTCTCTTATTGCTTGTTCCTACTTCTGCTCTTATATCTCTGAAGGTATGTGCATGTATGGCATGCCAATTCACAGAAATTGCTACTTTTTCTCAATTCCAACTTGCTGACATTTGATCTTTAATAAACTGTTACATCTGATTTATCTCTTCAACTACAATGTCCCAGAGATGACATTTTATAGCTTTTGAAACGTTCCATGTAGAAGAAAAGAGAAAGTGGGGAAGAGAGAAGGGAAGGAAACAAGGAAGACAGAGGGAAAGGGGTAGGTAGAGAAGAAGAAAAGGAGGGAGGAAGGGATGGAAAAAGGAAGGAAGGAAGGAAAGCAGGACTTCCTTGTTTGGCTTGAGGTCCCACTGTGCTCCTTGGGCTGATTTTGAAGGTTGGGCTCAAAGGCTCCTTCCACTTTAGTCTTCCCAGTACCAAGAAGACAGGCAAGGCTTGTTTTCCTTCAGGAAAATTTATTTTGTAGTATTCATGTTCAAAGTTTTCTAAGAGATGGATACATACTATCACATTTATGGAATATACCTTACTTTGTTCTCTTTTCTTTGGATTTACTTTAATTGCTGTACCATGGTTAGGATCATGTTTTCTTCTCATCTTGATGTGCAACTACCATACCAGTCTAAGACACTGACATCTCTCATCTTAAAAATCCTCATTACCTATTGGCAGCTCTTACTGCTTCCATATGGGAGCCCTTGCAGGTGGCATACAAAGTTCCAAGTTTGAAGACCCAGTTCCTCTCACAAGCATGTAGCTCCAACTCACAGCACTGTCTCAAGCAGGTAGCAGCAATATTTCTTAGCCTGGTCTCCATCTCTCACTGGAGTCTAGTCACACCTTTCTCCTGCACTTTCAGTCAATGTGTTGTACTCCAGCCTCAAGGTCACTGACTCTGTCCTTTCTCTATGCAACTACAGTTTGACATTGAGTTGTGATCCTCATTTCCTTCAAGGCCCTATCTAACTCTCATTTATCAGAGACCTTCCTGAATAGCCTAACATGGTAGCCCCATTCGTCACTGGCACTTTAGTCTAGCATTTGCTTTCATTTTTCCTCCACCTCCTCTTTCTTCCTCCTCTTCTCCTTCCCCCCTTCCACTTCTTTTTTCTGAGTCAGGTCTCATGTACCCAAAGCTAGTCCCTAACTTCCTATGCAGCAGAAGATAGCCCTGAACTCCTGGTCCTCCCAACTCTGCCTCCCAAATGGTAGGATTACAGGCCTGTGACACTGTGTCCCAAATGTCACTTTTTCAATATGCCACCTGCCACTAATGTTTAGCACACTCTCTAGCACATAAGCTTTGTTAAGGGGGAGACTGGCTTTGCCTACTGAGTATTCCCAGCTCTCAGCACAGTGCCTGCCTTTCAACAGAGGTGAGTGGCTGTGAAATAAGAGCCCCGGACAGTTGGCACACTGCTGCAAACAGCACGTGAGGCCAGTTAACACACTGCTCTACAGCCACTTGACAGTTCACAGAGGCTTTACCTTCTCAAAAGTGTCACAGGTGAGGAAGGAAAGACAAGTGCAACAGCTGGGCTTCTTTGGCCCTAAGGTACCATCTCTGAGAAGACACACTGACTCCACATCCCATTAGAGAAAAGGCCTGAGACAAGGCTATTGCACTACTTGAACAATGTTTTCAGATTTACTTAGAGGTTCTCAAGGTTTCACTCCCTCAACCAAAAAGGCTATAATAAGCCACACAGGGAAGTCCTATAACTTTTCAAGCATCTAATTTTTCTGCAGTATTCTGTAGTCCTGAGCTGTAGAAACCTACACTTTCCCATGAGGTATCCGTCTGTACGCCAGCAAGAGCGTCGGAACGGCAGTGCTCTGTGCTCAGCGAATGTCTCTGCGACTCTCTTGCAAACCACTGACAGTTACTCTGCAACTTTGGTCCATGCTGCGGGTGATGACAGCTATGCTGTGACAGCTAACAGGTAGTGACTATGAGAAGCATCTGGGTTTCAAAAATGCTGAGAGGAAGAACATGCTTCCTTCTGATAGTAACAGCCAAAAGGAGGGCTTACAGGGTGTCCATTACTTTGTGCTGGATATTCCTATGTGTCACCTCCTGCCCCCTTCAGCAGTCATACCTAAAAACCTAGAAAGGTAGCAGTAATGTGAGTGCGAATGTATGTGCAAACACCAAGGACATTTTACTGTCACTTATCACTGCTCATGCTGAAGGAGGGAAGGAACAGACTCACACACTCCTGGCCCCAGTTCTGCTCTCCAGGCCCAAGTGAGGTTTCATGAGAGCTGGCAACAACACTTGGCTACTCCTCGGGCATTTCTAGTCCTCGCAGCAGGTGCCACAGCACTACCATGTTGAGAAAATGTATAAGCCATGCCCGGCACAAGGAGCTAGTTCCACCAACCTATGATCTGGAATTCCTTCCATGTGGCTGGTCACTTCTATTTTCAGGGAACTGGCATTTTATGAAGCCAAATGCCTGTGGTGTTTCACCCTCAAGTAAATTTCTGGCAACACCTTCTGGAACAGTGTGTAAATAGGATGAACTGTAAAGACGTGAGGACAGTCTTGAAGACATTACAACCCCCCCTTATTTCAGAGGCACAAGTCATTCTGGTTTGCTGAAAATCACCCTCAGCCCTTGTTTTAAGCAAGTTTCAAATACAAAGGAGCTAAACAGAGCTGGGATCTTTTCCAGTCTCACTCCTTCAATACTAAGTGCAGTCTAAATCAATGCCAGTTATGCATTTGTATTTGGGCAAAGAATGACATTAACAAAACTGTTCTTTACATTTGGGATTACACTAACCTAGAGAATACACACATTTTGTTTCATTGGCAATTCTGGTTGCATATTTAAGACAAACAAACTCAGATCGGTCATCAGTCAATTGACCTCCTCCCCACATCCTCACTGTCGCTTAATTCTGAATATGTACCACAGAAAATATTTAGCCAGCACTTCAGGGCTATGCCTTCGGGTGGCATAGCAAGTGGTGTGGATGCCAGCCTCTCCTTGGCAGGTGGGATGCAAGCGTGGTCATCTGCCCACATTCCGTGAGCTCTGTGCATCTTCTAAGAGGAAAAGGAGTTTACCACTCCAAGTCAGAACTGCTACCATTCTAGCGCACAGATCTATTGTGTACACAGGACTAATGGCCATGCTTACTAACATAGGTACTTTTTACTTTTCAAAAGTGCAAAAACTTGATTAGAAAGGGAATAAGTTAGGAGTAGTAAAGTGAAGAGAAATGAGACTAGTAAAAAATACTGCAGAAAACTGCATGATGTTTCATATCCAAACACTAAAGCATGGATTCATAGAGACTCTGTACCTGTATAGTGAGGTAACATTTTGAATAATGAGTATGTAAAGCATATGGAAAATATATTCTGAATCCATTCCTATAAAATCCACACTGCTCGATGACCTAGTACATTCCTGTGACTCCAAATGCAGCTTATTATAAACAACTTATTCATGTTTCTGTCTTTTTCATGAAGCCAAAAGCCCTACAACCAAACTCTAGAAAGGAGGGCCTGCACAACCGTTTTTGTACACCCAGGACCGATACACACCAACTGCCCTTAAAAAGGCCTGTGGAGCAGCCGCAGTAAGCTCTCTACACTCATTGCCTGATGGCCTAAGACTACTTTACATCAGCAAAGAACACACAATGTTATCATAACCTAAGACTCACAAACATGGGTTATGGGAGCTGGGGAGATGACCCAGAAGGTAAGAGTACTTGCAGGCACCTTAACTACTGCGTGAGTTATTAGGAAAAGGTGTCACACATATAGCATCTAAATAAAGCAAAAGTAGCCCAAACTCCACAACCAGGCAACTTTCCTCTCACCTTAGAGACTTTTATGGGTATCAGATGCCGTGACCAGACAGCGCAAACCAAATTCTTCTTGGTATAGTCACTGTATGCACCTCAGATTTGGCAGATAAATTCTAGAAAGAAGACTGTATGACTTATAAAGACCCTTTTCTCACCTAGAAATGTTAACATACATGCTACAAAATAAAAATCATTTAGTTTTTTGTTTGTTTGTTTCTGGTTTTTCAAGTCAGGATTTTTCTGTGTAGCCCTGGCTGTCCTAAACTCTCTTCGTAGACCAGGCTGGCCTCGAACTCACAGAGATTCACCTGCCTCTGCCTCCCAGAGTGCTAGGGGAAAAAAAAAACTATTTTCTTAATTTAAGTTTATTGTTTGGTTGGTTTTGGCCTTTTAGCTTTTCAAGACAGAGTTTCTCTGTGTAGCTTTCACTAGCCTGGAACTCACTTGATAGACTACGGTAGCCTCTGTCTCATAGAGTGCTGGGATTAAAGGCATGCACCACGAGGCCTGGCTCAATCATTTGATTTTCTGATGCTGATTTTGTGTAATAGAAGCAAAATGGATGCTAGCATTAATTACATCTACAGCCTTGCTGACTATAAAATTAATTGTTATAAAATTATTTCCTCTGCTTTTTATGTAATACATGATTTTTACTCAACTTGTGCTGAGAAAATAGTACTTACTCTATTCGGGGACTTTTCTCCTCTCCCTTAGTGTTCCAGCATAAGATAAACTGAACTCTGAGCTACAGAATACAGTTTCCTTTAACTAAACAAAAGGAGGGAGCTGTAATGCAGACCTTTGACTACACAGCCCACTCATGCTATAGAAACAGGAAGCACACATTTTACCTTTTGTTGCAGATCACTGTGTCAGACGGATAGGAAAATCAGTGTGTCCTCTGAAATCCAGCAACAGGGCTGGAAAAGTGTGGCCATTTAAAGCCTAGCACAGCCGAGCAGGAATCAGTCAGTCATATGTAATCCGAGAGCCTTCTGTATCTGTGGGTTATCCTTGGATTCAACAACTACAAACCATAAGTATTTTCAAACTGGGGAGGTGGTTCAGTAGGTACCAGGTTTGCTGCACAAGGACAAAGGTCTCCCTCTGACTTTGGCCTGCACTTATAATCCCAGCTCTGGGGAGGCGGAAACAGAGTCCTGATCTCCCTGGTTAGCCAAGCTAGGCTAATGAGCAAGTCCTAGATTCCAGTGAGACTCTGTCAAAACCAAGCTAGGGTGGAGGAAGGCTGAGAGACAGCCAGCTGGTAAGGGTCATTGCTCTGTCAGGGGACTGCCATCTGATCCCAGCTCCCAACGGAAGCTGCACAACTCCCTGTAACCCCAGCTCCAGTGGATCTGACATCCTCTTCTAGCCTTGGTGGGCTCCAGGATGCACATAAACTCATGCAGGCACCCCACCTCACAATATCAGCACACACAATCCTAACAACCAGTGTTCACACAGCTGTACTTAACTGTAGCTGATAAGACACAATTTTGAAGTTAACACAAACAGAAAAGCTCTCTAATTAATACAAATGAAGAGATTCTTGAATTTTAATTTTAATATGACTTGTCTCTACAAAACATTTCCTTTGCTAAGAATTAAATCTTGAGTGAAATTTAAGAGTTGAAAAAGAGTAATCTAGAAAGTAAAATTCTCCTTAAAATACGGATGTGCATTTCAGAACAAACATAGTTGTTACATTAAATTCAAGTCTGAAAATTGGGCTTTTACCATAGTAAATATTCTCCCCCAGCATGCTATTCTACACAGTACAAGCAAATTCAAGACACTACAAAGCAATTCTCTTTTGAGAAGAAAATCTTTTCATAAGCATATGTGTTCAGCTCCACAGCCTGCTGAACTTATAATATGCCTGCTTCTTCGGGGGTCAGGCATCCAGAAAGTTTGATATTCCAAAACTCAGTTCTCTGAACTGAAAAAGAAACTACTAAGTGAGGGCTGGTGAAATGGCACTGTGAGTAAAGGTGCTTGCTGCCAAGCCTGAAGACCTGAGTTTGATTCTGGGACCCACATGGTACAAGGAGAGAATCAACTCTGCAAAGTTGTCCTTTGACTTCCACACGTGTGTCATGTGAGTCCACTTGTTCTCTGTGCCTCTAAGTAGATGTGCAATAAAAATAATCTTAAAAAAGAAATTACTAAATAGCAACTATTTCCCCAACACACACCCCTATTTGTATAACTTGCTAAGATAAAGATGGTCATGCCATTACTTTTCCTACATAATTCTGAATTAAAAAAAAAAAAAAAAACTCCATCAACTGCATCAAAAGAGTGACTGAGCACTGGATACTGGTTTAAACTGACCACACAATAGCTCATGGCTGTGAACACAGGATAGTCCTACAACCTTTAAAGGCTTGCTGCAGATTACAGCAATCATTATTTTAACTCTAGTTATAAAATAAACCTAAGACAGAATTTGAAAACATCTTCATAAAGAGACTACAATTGCATTCTGATGAAAGATAAAATTCATTTATGTAAATTCTTCCCCCTAGATGTCTAACAATGCAAAGTGATGCAGAATACAAGTGAGTTTGTTGCACTGTAACTATTTAATTAGACCATTCAACAAATCTTAGTACTAAGTGCTAGGAAACAGCAGCGAATAAACAGATGGAAATCTCTGTCTACCCAGAATCTATATTGCAGAGGAATAGACAAAACAGTCAGAGGAGCTGCTAGTTCTGTAGTTCTTCTAACTGTGGAAGGACTATCACTTTGTACATCTAAACCACAGATGAATCAATTTTATTTTTGTTTCAGACAGAGTCTCAGTGTGTAGCCTGGACTAGCCCAGAACTCTCCTTGTGGGACCAAGCTGGCCTTAGATTCAGAGATCTACCTGCCTCTGCCTCATGCTCAGCTTACAAAGGAACGTTTTTTTGGTTTTTGTGTTTTTTTTTTTTTTTCCTTCTTCATTTTATAAATCAAGTTTGGGGTCAAGAAAGATGGTTAGGCAAGAACTCAGGCTTGATTCTCAGCATTTCCACAGTGGCACACAGCTGTTTGCCACTCTAGTCCTGGGGATCTGATGACTTCTTCTGGCTCCACAGGAACTGCATACTTGTGTGCACAGACACACATGCAGGAAAAACACCTATACACATACAAGTAAATACAGTTTTTAAAAGGATTAAAATTTGCTTGGTCACTTTTAAATAAAGGTAATAAAACATGCAATTTATCATCAAAAAATTAGAAATCAAAAGAAAATAATGCCCAGATTTAGAGGACAGACTGTCTTCCCTGAGATTACTTAGCAGCCACTTTTAAATGCTTTGTTTGTTTGTTTGTTTGTTTGTTTATTGTGTGTGCATGTTTTGTCTGCACACCATGTGTGTGCAGTGCCTATGGAGGCCAGAAGAGGGTGGCAGACTCCAGGCAACCAGAGTTATAGATGGGTGTTATCCACCCTCTGGTGCGGGGAGTTGAATGCTGGTCCTCTAGAAAAGCAGCCAGTGCTCATAACCTGCTGAACCATATATCCAAGTCTGGATGCTGACACCTTTATACAGGTTCCACTCTGAATAATAATGTCCCTTTACTCATCGGTCCTGCAAAACCACAGCTGCAGGATCACCGTGACACAGGGCAACAACAGGATAACCAACCGGAGTCCTAGTGAGGATCCAGTAGTGATAACAGAGTAGAAGCCAGAGGCCTCGAGCCAGACCAATGACTCACTGCAGTGGACATGTGCAAGTAAGGCTGGACAAAAGGATGAACTGTGTGACACCGCAGCCTCCACATCAAGATTTCTTTTCCTTTGTGTGCGTGTGGAGCAGGGGTTTGCAGGGTAGAGGGCAGTTATAGAAGGACAAGGAGGTAAGTGGGATTGGGGTGCATGATGTAAAACTCACAAAGAATCAATAAAAAAAATTTTAAAAGCCAGCTATGGCGGCGCACACCTGTAATCCCAGCACTCAGGGAGGCAGAGGCAGATGGATCTCCGTGAGTTTGAGGCCAGCCTGCTTTACAAAGTAAGTCCAGGACAGCCAAGGCTACACAGAGAAACCCTGTCTTGAAAAACCAAAAGCCAAAAGCCAAAAAGAAAGTGAAAAACAATGTCTGTTTACAACCAAAACCTCCTTATAAATGTGACCGCAACTGTTGAGATGGGCGGTGGTGGTCTCTCTAAGACAGATTTCACTATGCCAGTCTTTCCTGGCTGGCCTACAACTTCCTATAGAGACCAGGTTGGCCTTGAACTTGGAGCAAATCTGCCTTGGACACTTGACTACTGTGAATATAACTGTGCACCATCACATCCAGTCTTTTTTAAAAATGGTTTTTATAGTTTCTTCAACCACATGCTTACTTTATGCCACCATTGAACCACAAGTAGATTTTTCCCTGTAGGGATGGGACTAGAACCCAGGTCCTTGCGAATGCTAAGCAAGTGCTCTAACACTGCTGGGTCACAAGGCCTGCAACTGACTTTATACAGACATACTATCTGTTCTTAAGACAGGAAAGCCATTCTGTAAATTAGCTCTTGGTCAACACCTGAGTTTGTGTGCTGACAGTGTCTAAAGCCAGTACTGTGGCCTGAGATATTGCGTGTTTGCTTGTGTGCCTGAGTGTGTGCATGTTTGTGACTGTGCTGATTCACATGAGAGTGTGTGGAGGCTAAAGGATTTTCTGGGCTTTCATAACAGGATCTCTCTAACCAAGCACACTAGCTTGGCTGTGCAGTGACCCGCCTCTCTCCACGGCTGGGATTACAAGCATGTACCACTTGCCTCTTTCTTATTTTTGTTTTTAATGTGGGCTCTAGGAATGCAACCCAAATCCTCATGTTTGTGAGGCAAACTTACTGAACCCTAAAATAGTTTTTTCTTTCTTGTTTTTAATTACTACAATACAAGCACTCTGCAATTTTCTTTATAATTCAAGATGCTTAACTTTTTCCTTCCTGAGATGGTAAAAGAAGATGACAACTCACACATCACCCAAACTTTGACTACTTAACTGCTGCACAGCTGAGGATGTCAACAGGTACTGAAATTCAGAAAGTACAATATTATAAAGGCTAATCCACTTGTCCTTTGTTTAAAAAAAAAAAAAGTTGGCTTATTAAACACTGCTGAACCCACTGATGCATTAGTAAGATGCGGAAACTGTGTTCAAATTACTTAAATCACTACAGAACCCTGGGTTCAGCACGTAGAGAACTTATGTGCAAGCATGAAGCATCGCGTTTGGATACACAGATCCCACATGAAGTTAGACACAGTATGCCTGTAATCCCAGCACTCCACAGTGCCATGGGAGGAGGAGACTGGAAAATCCCAGGAAGCTTGTGCCAGTTAGCCTGATATCCATATTGGCAACAGACAAGACGCCTTGTTTCAAATGAGGTGGTAGGTGAGGAGGTTAGCTTCTGACGTTCATACATGCACACGCTCACACAGCACACTACCACCCAGGAACACACATGGGAAACAGACAACAGACAGAGATGGGATTAAACTAAGCTAAACTAAACTAGAGCTTTATCCAAAAACTGGCAGGAAACATTTCAGGCATCGTTATTTTTTGTCTCCCAAGGTTAATTAAATTTGGTAACATATATTTGAACAAGAGAATTTAAAAATAATTACTTATATATAGTTTGAACATTAAGGCTTCAAAGGTACTTTTCACTCTTAAGATCCTAAAAAAGAAGTGAGATAAGGTGTCCAAAAACTAAATGGACATGATTATCTAAGTAGTAGACTCTTTCATGACACACAATTTCTGATGGGAGCAGAGCTTCACAATAGGTTATAAAGAGGTCTGGGTGGGTGACAACACAAAACTGATGTGGCATCTGAGACAAAGGATTCTCCTGTTCTAAGTACAGTAGTATACATACATGAATATGTACGCTAACTGAAAGTATGACAAATGATTTCAAATACACACACACACACACACACACACACACACACGGTCAGAAAAATACATATGGGCCTTGTGAAGTCATAGTTGTTTTTGTTTTTTTTTTTTTAAACTCTATTTATTGTGTGATTTTTCTGTCATTCGCAAATTAAAAACTTTTAAAAAGATAGTATCACCAAGAAATTCCTGTTTGGTTGCTGGGTCTCCACCAAACAGTACTGTCTCTTCATTTTTTTGGACCACGTTCTAGGGGAAGCTCAGGGTTTCACATATGCAAACCAGGCCTTCCACCAACAGGGAGTTCTTACTTTTGCCAAAAGACATGAATTCAGTGCTGAGAAAGGTTAAAGGAACAATGGCAGACACACCCATGTCAAATTGTGAAAATGACCTATGCACTTGACTTCTATGTTTGTTATGGTTTGTTATGCAGATCACAAGACTTGAAGGCAAAGCTCATGGGGAGCTGCAAACTCATATATGAGAGACTAAGCGAGACCAGGTACATTACAGAAGAATCTCATCCTACTCAGGAGTCTTGAAATCAACACACACTATGGGAGAATGGCAGCTTTCTGCAGTGGCTTGAGCTAATGGGTTTTTCGATCAGGTTAGCAAAAAGAAAACAAGTGGGCTCCACCAAAAGGAAGCGCTGTCCTCTGCTTCCCCTCAGCTCCTGAAAGCCCCGCAACAATGTCCAACACAGTATCTTCAAAGTTACTCCTCTTGATAAAAAAGGATGCTGAATGCTTCCTTTTCAGCAATAAATAATGCTTTAAAATGTTTTAAAGAAATGACAGCCTATATGTCAGTTGCAGAGTTCAACTGTCTCAGCATTTCTGTGTCTGTCAAATATGGAATTCAAGTATGAAATGTTCTTTTCTTTAGAGTGCCCTTTCATTTTCTAAGTGAAAATGAACAGCTTTGTTATTACTTTTCATCAAATATTAGCTCTATAAAAGTTTCTTGTCCAAGATATCAGCCTTGCTTTTTGTATAAAAAGTCAACTGAATGCAAAAATTTAATTCTTCCCCCATTTATTCCAATAGAACAGCTGATCAGCTACAGGGAATCAAAATAATTTGGGAAGGAAGTCCGTATTTTGTTTGTACTTAAAGCATGCTTTGTATTTCACAGAGCATTTATCATCGTGCATCGACCACTCTAACTCAGGGCGGACATCAAAGCAAGTGCTTTTGTCTGCTTTGCAGCCAACACAGCAACACTAACTTCAAAAATAAAATGAAGCTAGAAAAATTATTAAGTTCATTTTGAGACATTTTAAGCACAAAGCTGTGGCGAATACTAGAAGAAGAAGAAAAAAAAGAACTGGCTTTTATAAAGACTATGATACTACAGAATATGACAAAGAGAAAGCTCTATGTGCAACCCTATAAGTCTATTTTTAACACACACACACACACACACACACACACACA
Source organism: Acomys russatus (assembly GCF_903995435.1). Taxonomy (NCBI): domain Eukaryota; kingdom Metazoa; phylum Chordata; class Mammalia; order Rodentia; family Muridae; genus Acomys; species Acomys russatus. The sequence goes on from NC_067145.1 coordinate 57,299,924, forward strand.
CACACACACACACACCCCTGCAACAAAGTGGTAAATAAAGTTATATAGGCTCCTGGCATTTAAAAAGTCTACACAACAGCCTGTTCTTATTATGACTTTATGTACGAAAGACACTACATAACAAGGAGACAGAACACCACTCTTCGTCCTGAAATCAAATTTCTGACAGTCATAACAGTGTTTTACTACAGGTGATCATACTCAATAACTTTTGTTTACTTCTGTAAAAAGATAAAAATTAATACAGTATGGAAGCTGTAATTTACACAGAAGATTTTCATACATCAAGAGAAACAGTGCTATGAAATAGTTTAGATGTACAAGCTGGAGGATATGAAAGCACATGGTAGTTCAGTAAGGTACTCAATCTATTTTTGGTATCTTTAAAGAGATATAACTGAGATAAAAATGAACCTAAGTGCTTTCTAAATATTACAAGGAGGAACATTATTACTTTAAAACTTGAGAATTGAATACTTTTTACCAGGATGTAAAGCTGATAGATGGTAGTCAAAACACTAAAACCCACTATTAAGCCATGGCCAAGCGACTGCTGTCTATTTTAGGAATGTATTACTTAGCGCATATGGGTACTGATTTTTGTTTGTTTGTTTGTTTGTTTGTTTTTTGACAGAGTTTCGCTGTCAACAATCCAGTGTCGGTATGCTGTACTCTAACCCCGATAGCACTTATTATGAAGGCATCATGTCCCACATTCTGGTCAGAACACACGGGCTTGCAGTGACTTGGGGATATAAAAGAGACCCAGGCATTGGTTTGATGTCTGGAACACAACTTGATTATCGTCTGTTTCACAGAGGAGAAAGGTTTTGTTAACATTATGTAGTAAAAATGGCAACACATACAACATCAGTGCTCACACATAAATCTAGTCTGAAATTTTAAAGGATTAACAATAGAGTTTAATGTTAGTTTAGTGAGCAGAAAGAAATGTTCAATAGGAAGAAATATTCAATTATAAGCTTGAGAAAATTGACATTGATGGGGTAAAGGGCAAGCATATTTTAATATAAATTATTTCAGTTGAATGCTGAGAAGAAGAGGTCACTATGTTGAAGAAAATAAAGTTGAAACAAGCAAGAATATAGTGGATTTGCACATAGGCCTGACAAAATCTCGGTGATTTGTGCCACCTGCGCCTATTAACTCACACGGCATTCATACATGAAACACAGGTGTCCTTCAATGCATGTAAATCTTTACATAAAATATCTGGGCTGCTATCAAACACCTACATTTTTCATTCTCTATTATTTTATTCTATATGCGTAAAAAATTGTCAAGCACTTATTTTGTGAACTAAGAGGAGCATGAATTTTGTTGAGTTTGGCTTTTGGTTATAGGACAGTATTAGAATGAAAAAACAACTGGTTTTAAATGTAGTTTCTTTAATCTTCTATCTTCTAAATTTCTTTTAAAATATTCAATGAGCGCTAGTGTCAGCTTGGTAGCTGGAAATTCAAGGTATTAAAATATAAACATTTAAATATGAGACTGAGTCTTTTTCTAGAACGTTCTCTATAGTAAGGCTTTCCCAACTCTGAGGGCCATCCAGAACAAATAACTATTTTCCCTTTTCACACTTACTTGAAAACTCACACACACATCCAAGTCGAACAAAACTACCACAAGACAATACATACCCTATGATTTCTATGTTCCACTTACATTTTTAAAATGCTGGTTTTAACCCCCCTAAACTGATTTAATGCCCCTTAATAGGCCATGACCTGAAGTTTGAAAAACACTGCTCAGTACACCTCAGAAGGTTTAAAGGGGGTAAGGGGTCAAAGGGAGTTGATACAGTACTTAGCTTTGCTTTGAACAAAAATATTTTGGATGTGTAATAGATTCCTAAAAAGTCAGACTTTTTGAGACATGGGGCAGTAACCTCAACCTCAGTGGGCTGAAGCTCACACTATGTATTTTAGCAACAGGCATGGAAAGGGCGTGGAGCTTCCAAATACGATTGCCCTTATCCTCCACTTCAAAGGCAAGTTAATTACGTTTTTAACTAATGAGATTTCCAAGAGGCACGGTAGGCATTATTAGCAAGAGCACAGAAGAATTAAGCAATATGTAATGTTGAAGATGGCCTCTGGCCTGGAAAGGAGCTCCTGAGAATTACCCAGGGTTCCAACCTCCCAAGAGAACACCGCTAATACCCTCCAGATTGGCTGGCCCAGCCCCTAACCACCTCAGGAAGATGTTTACATTACAGCTAGGTTCAAGTGGAAGGTCAGTGAGCACTGAGGTTTGAAAAGTTTGCAATGACTTTTAAGCTACAGTATTGTCACAAAAATTATTAACTTTCTAAATTAGCAAAACCCACCTCTCTTCCTGGCAGTGCTACTATATTTCACTAAGCTATTTACAATAAAGGTAAGTTTTATTTAAAAAATGTTGTAGCTGCAAATGTAAAAGCCATCAGGGTTAGCTCTACCAGTTTAAAGAATGAAAACAATTAACTATGATTTTTATCTCTACTCTGACTTTTAAAATGCCAGTTCCTATCAAATAAACAGGACACGGCATTTACATTGTTCCAACTCAGACTTGCTCTTTACAGACTGTTTCTCTGCAGTATACAGAGGAGACACTAGGAGATTATTTTCTGTTTTGTTTTATGTTACATAAAAATCAGTATGATTATATTTAGGATAAGATGACTAGAAATGCATCTTATCATTTACATATCAGAGCAAAGTATACACCATGAAAAACTCGACATTATAAGCAATGATTGAAAATACACAAAACCCCCACAGCATTCCTCCAACCAACAAATGAACCAGGCATTTATTTATACACCAATGTTCTTAAAGCCTTTTAAAAGAATGTGTGTGTGGGAGGACTAGAAACATAAAATATTTTTCTATCTACATAGAAGGAAACAATCATTAAATATATACTTAACCCGGGTCTTGGTAGGACCCCGCTAGGCTCTCCAGCCATCTGTTCTCTGTTAGGCCCGCCCTCCAGCGCAGCCTGTATGGACTTGCTGTCTCCACTTTCTCAGGCTACAGTTCTTCCATTTTCTCCCATCACATGTTCTCCCCAGTTCCCTCGGAAACTGCTCTCAGCTTCGTCATCAATTAGCCTTATTATAGCTTGGAACCATACTGACTGGTTTTTGCTTCTTTTAGATGCTGTCTCCCAACTAAAATGTAGTAGGTTCAAGTTAAGGAATGTTGTGTCCTTCATTGAATTAGCCGTCATGTCAGCACACAAGTTTACGCACACAGTAAGCAGTCAATACATGTGCGCTACATAATGGGTCAGCAGCACTCTGTCTTATGTTTCTCAAGAAAGCCACTTTAAATCGATGACATACTAAGAAAAAGAATGTCTTTAAAGTAAACAAGACGGAAAACCATCGTGCTGAAAGTGGCAAAGCATTTCTAGGTTGCTTCAAACACAGTTTGTGACAACACAGACTTACAAATCTAAGAATAAACCGATTGTTAAAGATGCTTAAACACATAGTTTAAAAAGCCATTATGGAAATCACACCCCTAAGAACTCTAACTATCCTGAAAGTTCTATTAAGTAGAGAGAAAATATTAGATGTGGTTATTAATCCTAAGTGAACTAAAACTTGGATACATGTGGGTAGATAAACATATAGATCTACATATTTTTAGAGTTAATTCAAGTCTTATATTCCTCACAACAAGTTCTTAACGGCATTACCAAAGATTAACCTATAAATATCGAAGAGTAAGGGTAACAGGTGTGCGAGATTAGTTATATGCTACTTTTGTAGTAATTGTTTTTATGAGTATATGCAAATAGGCAATATACACATTAATTGCCTGAAGAAGAGGGAGAGAAAGCCATAACATGATAATACACTGACAGAGGAGAATATGTCTAGCTGAGTGGCAGCAAGGCTCCTGCTTTATATAAATGCTTAACTATACTCGGAAGTATCCAACCCAAATACTGTGGGGTACGGGTGCAGCCACAGTGAAGCAAGCCACAATCTAAGCCATTTATCTTGGCAATGAGATACTTAACAGTTTAGACTCCCAGCAAGACATGGTGCTAAAACATGACCTGGTGTTAATGAACTTGTGCGACACAACTGTTTTGGAGTCTGTGACGTACTCGCCCTATGCTCTAACAAGAATTCACTCTCTGGCGTGAACAACAGCAAGGGAAAGAGCAGTGCGCTTTCACAGAGGCTTTGCATGAGCACACACATGTGAGAAGGTCCCTGTTTTAAGTGGATGTCAACTTGTACCAAAGAAAAGTTTAACAGGTCGATGTCTGAACAACAAACCTTAAAGTAGCAACCTTTAAAGAAATTAACATGTTTCATACATGAATTCTCAAGTAGAAAAATGTAGGCTGTACACTGGCCCTAACTTCCCAGAAATAAAGGTCAGAAAGATAACAGGGAAATATATATATTCACAACAGATTCAACAGTCACAGTGAAATTCCAACTTTGGAAACATTAACATGTAAACATTTTGAAGTTAAGTTCTTTCTCGTTCATTCTTTTTGTGTATGTGACGTTGTATGCTGTATGTGACAACTGCATATGAGCATGTGGATGCGCACGCCCCCGTGTGCACACATGAGAGCCAGAGCAGTGTGGACAGTGTCCTTCTCTCTTACTCTCTCCCTTACTATCCTCTCCCTGGCCGGCCACTGAATGCTTGGGTCTGCCTCTCCCAACGCGAGGCAGGGCTGCAGGGTTACATAGGCACTCCTGGCTTTTCACATGGGTGTTGGGCATTTGAACCTAGTCCTCTTGCTTGCAGGCAAGAGCTCTGCTCAGAGCTGCCCTCAGCCTTCACTTATCCTGTTATGGATGGCTGACAGCCTCCTTTGCCTTGTGCCACGTTCTGAGTGCAAGGCTCATGGGGTAAGGAACAGTAAGTAAACTCACAGGAGACTCCCCTCCACAGCTGATAAAGTTAGGAAATAATCAGTTGCTATGGAAACTCTAGCATGGTACTACAGTCTCATCTTATGAATGTATTGCCACTGACTTGCGGCACTATTCTGAAGACTGTGGAGCCTTTAGAAGGGGTGGGTCCCTGGAGATCATGGGTGTGAGAATATTCACCACATGCTCCCTGTGAGTGACTTATAGTCAAATCCCAAGTAAAAACAAACCTTTCCTCTGTCAAGTTGCTCTGTCAGATATTTTATCACAATGATGAAAAAAGTAGCCTATAGGTCAAAATGGTGAAATCATGTAGATCACCACAGCGGGACAGACCCTTGCTTCCCTCCGCTTCACGAGGAGGTGGGCCTGCCAAAGCGCTCTGCCAAATGGTGAACCAGAAGAGAAGGAGCCAGCAATTCTCCCTTTTCTACAACTGCATGTTAGCATGAACCTCAGACACAACGTGCAAGTACACCCCGACACACTGAGGGCACATATAACCAACACCACTATCAGATCAATCCAAATTAATAGCAATTTGAATAGCTACTCCATATGAAAATTTCAAGAAAATTCACACACACACACACACACCCCACATCACATGTTTAGTTATGTCTTCAAATCAGTAACTACATTTGAACTGTGCACTACAACTAGCTGGCATGTCACATAAATCTCATTTGAGCAATCTCTGTTCTCATACTCACTTGTTTTATGACACTTGTTTGCTAAGGGAACTAGGCCATTTGTTTGGCTGGACAGCACATTGTGGATTTAGTGGTTTCCTCCCTCCTCGTGGTGGCGCTGACCTCTATCCTTTGTGCCCTATATGCACACACCATTGGACTTGAGGTCTTATTTACACTCAGTTTTGAGTTTTTTGGAAGAACACAGATTTATTAGGCTACATTAGCGAACAAGAGAGTGCTACTTACAGGGAGGTCGAGACCCATCAGTGGTTGAATAGAGAAGAGAAGATTGACCGTGGCACAAGGGATGCCATGTGTGTGCTAGGATAGAACTACTGGGGAGATGCTGGGCAACATGGAAGCTGCAGCATGTGGGTTTGAAGAGACAAATTTTAAAAGTGAGCTTCTTATCTAGAGGTTTTTACAGTAAGCCTAAACGATGATGGCATGAAACATTAGCAGCCTTTTGGAAGAAGGGCTGAGCTTCTAATTTCTGTATTTCGACTATTTAAAAGACAATGAAATAGAAAATGCAAAACACTGCCAGGAGAGGGAGCAAATAAAAGCTCAAGTAGTTGCCATACGACACTGGGCTCCTTCCTCAGACTTCACTCATTCACTCCTAATTCATTCCATTTGTCATGGACTGGCTTATGCACCATGTGATGTGAGACAGTGACAGATCTTTAAAGAGTTAATTGAAGCTACCTGAGGTCATTATGGTGTGGCTATGACTCACTCAATGAGACCAGCATGCATTTCAGGAGAAGAAAAAGGAGCTACAATTGTAATTATATTTCTTGGGAATAGAGAGATGGCTCAAGTCATGAAAGTGTCTGCTGTGTAAGCTGTGCAAGCAGGAGACCATTGGTCTAGCTCTCTAGAACCTATACAAAAACCTGGAACAGTAGCACATGCCCATGACCCTGGCACCAACGCGAGGGGGGCGGAGCGATAGACACAAATAGGTGGATCCCTGGAGGGGATTCACCAGTCAGTCTAGCCAAATAAGTGAGCCCTGTCCTGTGCTAGTGGGTTAAGCTTAGGGTTTTCACACATGCTAAAAAGATGCCCTACCACTAAGCTGAACTTTCAGCCTCTCCTTTTCTTTACCTTGCATGACCTTTTGAAACTGCTGACAAATACAGCAGTCTCTTTAATGCTATGAATACAGTAAAGGTCAAGGAAGCTTCTGGTAGAATCAACAACTTAAATGGGTAGAAAGATTACTTTGTGGGGTAAAGAGAAGTGGACATTGTTCTTTCCATGGAGAGTTTCTTTTCTTTTCTTTTTTTAAGATTTATTTATTTATTTATCATGTATGCAAAGTTCTGCCTGCATGTACACCTACACACTAGAAGAGGGCACCAGATCTCACTGTAGATGGTTGTGAGCCACCATGTGGTTGCTGGGAATTGAACTCAGGACCTTTGGAAGAGCAGGCGGTGCATTTGACCTCTGAGCCATCTGCATGGGCAGTTTCCTAGGCTGCTCCTAAGCTTGTGAGTAGGGTTCGCCCAGGGGAGCCCTTCCCAAACCTCATCAGTGTCAGAATCAACTGCGGAGTTTTTAAAAGGGCAGATCTTGACTGCATAGACCTTCTGAGTGGTTTAGACTGAGGGCTGTGGACATGCATTTATAATAAGCTCCAGCTAATGGACCAACAGACCTCCTCCACTGGTCCATACCACTAAACACACTGCAGACATCAGACTTCCAAAGGCCCCAAAGGAAGAAGATAGAGCCATAGCTTTGACTTATCAGTAACATGCCCAAGTTTCTGGCTGTTACTAAATAAAACCGTGACCTTCGACACAGCGGCTCTCATTTGTGGTTCTCCCTGTTCTACCACCCATCACTAGCAGCATCAACATGGAACTCATCAAAAGTGGACATTCCAGAGCCTCACTGACTCAAAAAGCTGTGCTCTCAAGTCTATGCTGTGACCAGCCTAAGTGATTCGCATGCAAGCTAATTTGAGAACCAGCACTCTAGCAGAGATTCAACGGCCAATAATGACTTCAAACCGAGCAGATCCAAGTTAATCTCTATCACATATCAGGTTTCCGTGTCAATGTTTGGTAAAGAAAGGGTTCTGTGGCTTGGAAAATGTCTCAGGTTAGCTTCTGTGTCACTGTGTGCTCTGTAGCTCTAGCAGGAAGGAGTATCTGGGATGCTTAGCCATCACAGAACAAGCTTTTGCATTTGCCCTCAGCAGCCCACCAGTGCTTCCAAGGGGAAGGAGCTGGGGAACTACCTAGCTTAAGGCCTTCGCATTTATTAACACATTTAATTCGCAGGGGTGCCTCACTCAATGGCTATTGTTTAAGTTTCAAGTCAAGCCCAACACTGAAAACTCAGGTTTCAACTAATGATGAATTTTCAGTTTCTATTTTATATTTATTGATTTTTTTGCTGTTTTAAAGACAAGATTACTCTGTATAACAGGCTTGAATGTTCTGGAGCTCACTCTGTAGACCAGGATGGCTTTGTACTTGAAGAGATCCTCCTGCGCCCTGAGTGCTGGGATTATAACTATGTGCCATCATACTTGGCTCTGTTTCCATTTTAAAGATGAAACACTTAGCACCTCAAAACATGCATTCCTGCTAGAGAATAGCATCCCAAGCCAAGCTGTACCCACCCATCTGTACTCTCCAATTCTAGATCCCAGCACCAATCCCTCTTCATTTTCTCTTAGGTCTGGCTCTGGGAGGCATCTGACACTGTGACTCTTATTTGACAAAATGTACATCTATGGATATACAGACAATGATGGTAATGGAAGAGGAAGGTAGTGTGGACTAAAACAGGGTCAGAATGCAGAATGAAGGTTCTCACCAACTTCTGCTAATTATTACAGAACTCGTTTTGCTAGTTCCTAGCCTACAGTATCTTCCAGTGTCAAGCTACCTCTCGCATCACATGCAGGCTGCTTCTGCTGAGTAGGAACGCAGCTACAGTTAGCGCCTCCTCTGGACAGCTTTCTCACTGGCACAGATACTGAACACTCCAACCCTGCTCTATCTGAATGTGTCCGTAATCAGACGGCCTGTTTGTTTTACTTCCTGGGTAGAATGATGCCAATAACTGAGATGTTCCCATCTAATATTGACATTAAACATAAAAGACAGTGAAATGAAACTTACATGGGAATAGTTTTAAAAGTTAGGATGAGGCTGAGTTAGACAAGAGGTGGAAACCACTAATATATTTTAAAATTCTCCAGCAACAGAAAGGGATCACGTCCTTCCACAGGGTGCCCTTAGGCCACTCAAGCAGTCTACATTTCCTTCTGCCTGACTAGCAGTTGCCAAGGAGCCCACCTAAAAAAACTGGTATATTCACCATATACACATTTTAGAAAACAATTTATGCAAAGAAGAATCTTTCTTTCTAGTCAGGGTTTCTCTGTGTAGCCTTGGTTGTCTTATAGACCAGACTGGCCTCAAACTTAGAAATCCACTGTTTTGCCTCGAGTGCTGGGTAGTACTGGCAGCAAATGACACTTCAGTAGCTTTTTTTTTTTTTTTTTTTTTTTTATAATTCACACAGGTTTCACTAGCCAGTTCCACAGCCAAGCTATACCAAAACTTCTAGTTTTTCAAGAGGACCTATGAAAATTACAAGTTCCAGACTTTTTTTCCCCCCTTTTTCTGTGGTGCTAGGGATGGAACATTGACCTAGAAAAGTGGTCTACAGCTAAGATGATATCCCCCATCCAAAATTCCAGGTTTAAATGTTGGCAAATATTTCACATATCTCTTAAATACCACGAGGGCCAACACTGTGTAAACAACCCTGGTCCAGATGACCACTTAGGTGATGATTGCTCTCTCGATGTTCCACTTCAGATACACTCACTCCTTCTGAGGAAGGTGTCTGTAGGGCTAATCCTCACTGCCCACTTGACTGGACTCAAGAGTCTCCTAGGGACACACCTCTGGATTCACAGAGGCACAGAAGTGTGGCACAATTCCACAGTGGGGTCCCGTGCTGAACACAAGAGGAAGTGAGTAGAACACTAGCATGCATCGCTCTGCTTCCTGGTCGCAGTGTGCCCACCCGCCACAACACCATCCCATCATGACAGGCTGTGTATCCCCCTCAAACCAGGAGGCAAAATAAATTCTTTCTTAATCAGGTTTTGTCAGGTATTTCCTTACAAGAACAAGAAAAGTAATGAAGACAATGTCCAAACATCACTCCACAGGTAGGAGCAGGCTCTCCTAGCCTACTGAACTGCCAACAAACACAGTTTGAACTATAAGTCTTACAAACATGATTTTATCTTATTTTTGGTCATTTCTATTGCTTCTCTCTTTGTGGCTCTGATTTCCAGGAATACTGGACTCTGTTCTCACTCACACCATAAAGTTTCTCTGCTACCCTGAACCAGACATGCCATTTTCTAGATACCAGGAACATTCTTAAATATTTTCTAGTGATTAATATAGTTTATCTCCTATTTTAAGATTTCTTTATTTATGTTATGTGAGTGCTCTATCTGTATGTAGACCTGCATGCCAGAAAAGGCATCAGATCACATTACAGATGGTTGTGAGCCATTATGTGGTTGCCGGGGACTGCTCTGGAAGGGCACCCAGTGCTCCTAACCACTGAGCCATCTCTCCAGCTCCTATCTCCTATTTTAAACAATAGAATTCTTGTCCCATGTGTCCTAATAGATAGTGAGCTTCTGAAGAGAAAGGTGTACCATACGAGTTAACACCTATGGAATTTACTAGAACAATTACAACAATCTCATAAGCACATACTATATAAAATGACTATGTCTTCCAAAGAAAGGCAATTTCATTCAAGAGAAAAATCAACAGTCTGATCTTCACAATATTTATTTCTGTCTTTCTTAAAATTGCATCTTTACAGGTGAGTCTAACTTTTGGTCTCTAATACAGAGCTGGACTCTGCATCATCCAAGTAATCTTAAAGTCTGACTGATAGATAAAAGTTATCTCCCTTTTATAAAAAACACATCAAGTACAGACCCATGATAGGATGAGGCACTTTGACCCATTTTTTAAGTAAGTGGTGGTAGGGGGCATGTCAGGAGATCAGATAATAGGCACCAAACTGTATTCTGTATAAAAAGCATCAGAATATCACAAGCAGAGGAGTAAGTGCACGCTCTACAAAGCAGAAGGTTCCACACTTCACAGTTCATATAGGAGGTGGGCACGTTGGCACAGCCCTCTGCTCTCAGCACTAGGGAAGCGGCTGAGGCGGAGTACAGCAAGTCAGAAGCCAGCCTATGTCGAGACAAGCAAGGTCTTGTCTCAAACAACTAGAAAAGTTCCCAGTACAGTAACAAAATAAAGTTTCAGATGCATAATTTTAAAATATTTTTATTTATGTTCCTGTGTATGCATCTCTGTGAGAGTACGTCATTATGTGAAGGTACCCAGAGAGGCCAAAAGAGGGAGCTGAATCCCCTGGGGCTGGGCTTACAGGAAGGTGTGCGCCACACTACGTGGGTGCTGAGGACTGAACTTGGGTCCTCCAGAAGAGCAGTAAGCATCTCTCTAGCCTGCAAGAAACACATCTATTTCCTACATACGTTTTGTACTAAAAGGAGTCTGTCTTCCACTGAGAAATGGCTCCGTCTAAGCTCAGATAAAGTAGATGTGGATAGAAGTCTGGGGCCGGGACTCCAGGAAACAGGCAGGCCCATATCTCAGAGGACACTGGAGTCAGATGAGGGCTCTCATGTGTCCAGGCAGGAGCATTACTACACATGGAGTAAGAAAGGATCCTGAGTTCAGGCGAATAAGTAAAATAACCACAGGGGTGGAACTTTTAAAAAGCTTCTCCAATTAGCTGGGTGTGGTGGTACACAGGCCTGTAAGGCCAGGAAGCCTGAGGCACGAGGATGCAAGTTCAAGACAGCTTGAGCTGCATAGGAAGACTGCCTTAAAAACAGAGCAGAGCAGAAGAAGAAAAGAGAGAGTTCAAGTATAGAAGAAGTAAAGGCAATAGGCAATATTTTGCCATCACAGTTATAGTAACTGATTTAGGCAAGACTCATCAATAAATGCTAAACAGAATAGTTTCATAGTTTGTACATTTCACTCGGCCACTGTCAACTATAAATGGAAAGGGCTGATAGTAATCAAAAGTATCTGGTAGACAGATGCTACTTGAACTAAATGATCCACATTCTCTTCAAACAAAGTACCCTGGTGAGCCCTGACAATGCAGGGAACACCAAGAGTAGGCATACAAAGTGTTTCTAAGCACAGGTTCCCCACGTTTAATCCTCAGCAAACAACCATACACATCCATGTAGGCTTGGACTCTCCAATTAATGTCCCAATAATAAAAGAGTCATCTCTTAGAGTTAGTTAGAATATTGTCGGAGACTGATGAGTGCTCCTGAAGGGTTCCTGAACTAAGGGGACAAGTAGAGCTCTAAGTATGGACCAGGACAGGCAAGGCTACAGAGAGAACCCCTGTCTCAAAAGAAGAAAACCAGAAAGAAACAAAGAAACACAGAAAGAAACAAAGAAACAAAGAGAAAAGATACACTGTATGAGGGTGAACTGTCAAAACCTGGGCAGTAGTTCTTGCATGGCTTAGAAAATATAGGTAAGTGTGGGTGTGACCAAAATGTTCAAATGCAGAAAAGGTCGGTGAGCAAAATGACAGTATTATCAAATCTCCCACAGAGGTATTTATTGTTTAAAATGTCAGAAAGAAAAGAGATAGAAGTACCTACTTTCAAAACAATTATTTAAGTGTGATTTTTCACAATTAGATATAATTTATTAATAGTATTACAACATTTTCCAAGTACTTTTTCACGAAATCTAATTGAAGATTTTTTTCCAGTTATTCCAGTATATCTGAGAGGTTAACTCTGTTAAATACTAAATACAAAAATAAATGTGTTTAAGGCACATCTTGCAGTGTGTCCAAAACAGAACAGGTCACTGAATTCAGAGATCATGGGGAAAAAGCTGATGACCCAATGAAACCGACCACCTAACCAGCTACACATAATACTGTTTTCTGCTAAAGCCTGGTTTCAAAGCAAAGCAGTTTTCAATGGTTGGTTGGTCAAAAACAACATTAAACAGCAAGCACTAAAAAGTTAATTGAATGTTTGCCAGAAAGACTAGGACTCGTTTTCGTGCTGGGTAATTAATTTCTTTGTTTTTATAAGAATTTTAGAGTAGCCAACATGCACCTTGTGGGTATTTAACTCCACTCATGAAATACTTCTGACTTTTGCAGCACAGAATCTGTGCAGTTAGGGAAACACTTCAAAAATACATTTTGCAACTTTTTTCTTGATAATTTTTCTTTTAAAAATTATACATCAGGATATCACAGTCAATTACAAGCAGCTTTAATAGTATAAATGACAAGTACATCTATATGTCAAATTCACAAGTTTACAATATGGTCCATTTTAAACTAAATTATTGTCATAGACGATCTAAAACGTTTTTTTAAATTCTTGGTCTACAGCCAGGACTATTACACAAAGAAACCCTGCGGGGGGGTGGGGGGGGTGGGGAGGGGGGGGGAAAACAACCCAAAACAACAACAAAAACCCAAAACAAAAGCCAAACCAACCAAACAAACAAAAAACAGTGGGAAAGAGATATAAATTATGAATAAATAGCTTTTAAAACCCCCAAACCCTCTTTTATCTGTCACTTTGAACTTCTAAACTAGTAAAAGGTATAAAGAAATTACAGCTTCATGATGTGACAATAAATGCCTCCAATAGAAGTTTAGATTGGCTCTCTCTCATTCTCTGTGCTGCCCCCCCCCCCCCCCGCCCTCCATACACACATTGGTTCCCCATCCTTGGATCCAGCCAACTACTACAAAGAAAATCGCCTCTGTTCTAACATGTTCAGTCTTTTTTCCTCATCATTATTCGCTAACAAAGGAGTGGACTCAAAGAGCACCCCATTATATTAGGTATTATTACAACAGGAGGTGGGGGACAGAGGTCAACCTCGGATACCTTCCTTAATCAGCCACTTAGAGTTTCTGAGCCAAGGCCTCTTGCTGACACTGGAGCCCAGTGATTGGCTGCCTAGAGCAGCTTCCTGCCTCCATCCTCCAGCTTTAAGGTTTTGCTGAGCACCACAATACATGGGCACTGGGGATACAAACTGAGGTCCTCAGATTTTAGAGGCAGACACCTGACTAGGGAGTACTGGAACCAGTCTTCAGTAGATAACAAGGGATGAGTAATCTATTTGAAATTGTTCCCATATACTTATTATATGACCAGAAAATATTACATCTATGCATGAAACCGTTGAAGGATATGTATTCTTCATCATATCTTGCTATTTTTTTTTTTAAACGATTTTGTCAATTTAAAAATGACAGGAAATGACTAAATAAATGTAAAAGAGTCAAGTCCCTTGGTGAAGGCCAAGGTGCTCTGACAGTGAGGAATGCTTGGGTCATTTCAGCAAGCCTTACCATAACAGCATGTTGGCCCAAGCATCATCAACAGAGCAACAATGGGAGGAAAACAAAGAATGCTATCATGGTGGGGCATGTTGATGGTAGTCTCCAGGCAGCTCATGAAAACAAGAGGAAAGTTAATCCTTTCTTAGTCCAAAAGATACTGTTTTTAAAAGTCAGCATAAGTCAACTATCCAGAAAAGAAAGCAGTGTTGATGTGGGGTTTACATTTTATTTTAGTGCTTTCTCTGTGTATTTACATTTATTCCCCTTCATGATTGAAACACCATTAAAGCAATTTATACTCTATTTTTCACTTAACACTGAATGATTTATCTAACACTCCTGATTATGTAGATTTTTCTCCCAATGTTGTCCAGTGTGTCCTTCAGCATCAGTAGGTCTGGAAGGCTTCAGAAGACAGAGACCATCTTTGCTTGCTTCCTAGTCTTAGCACACTGCTGTGTGTCCTATACACACAGCCATCAATGCTTTCACAGGACGGAGAAGGGAAGGAACGTCTGAGGCAGAAGGAATGGAACACTGACACTTTTCCCTGCAAAGAAAATGTAAATGAGCACACAGCTCTTCTCAAGACAGAGTTTGGAGATGAGAGGCCCCTGTGAAATGAACATAATGCCAACAAGAGGGGAGTTGGGTAAAGTGAAGTGCACCTGTAGGCAATGAGCTGTTTGCATAGCCTTCCCAGCCCCAGCTGGGCAACTACTGTTTCTTCTCTCTGGCAGGAGACAAGAGGGGTTACATCTGGGGAGAGAAGGTGGCCAGAAGGGGAAAGTGTGGGTCTTTCAACATCAAAGGTTCAAAGGGCCCACGGAACACACGGAATGAGCCTGCACCATGGGTCCAACTGCGTAGCTCTCATCCAAAATGTGTGGGAGCAGAAGTGGATCCGAGCTGCACTGGTTTGGACTTGTGGATTCATTATGTTTCCTCTATACTTTACACCCTCAGGCGAGTGATAATTTTATATAACTTCATGATTTGCATTCTGACTATAACCTGTCACATGAAGTCACCTGTGGAAATTCCCACTTGTGTCATGTTGGTACTCAAAACATTCTATCCTTTGGAACACAGTAGAGTTCAGGTTTTCGATTTGTGAGTCCTTATTTAGTAAAAGTTTCAGTCTGTTCAGTGAACAAACATATCAGCATCCCTAAACCATTCTTTCAAGGTTCTCTTCAAAATCCTGGCAGCTGACTTTTAATGATTCTTCTGAGTAGTAGGGGTGATTTTTATACAACAAGTAGAAAGGCCTACAGGGACTGACACTGTTTCAAAATGAAAATACTAATTCCTAATTGCCCCACAGTTTGGTCAACCCAAAGAGTCCTGACTACATAAACAAGACTTTTATTCAATCTTAAGCACATCACAGAGTATCTGAGATACCTCTCTGTAAAGGAAGGGAATGTATTCAGAGAAAACAAAGACAACTCAAGAAGACAATGCCAACCAAAAATGCAGACAATATTCTCAGGGCAAAAAGAAAAAAAAATTGTTTGTGAATCAAGAATAAGAAGTTGCCAGGTGGTGGTGGCGCACACCTTTAATTCCAGCACTTGGGAGGCAGAGGCAGGCAGATCGCTGTGAGTTCCAGGCCAGCCTGCACTACACAGTGAGTTCCAGGCCAGCCTGGTCTACAGAGTGAGTTCCAGGACAGACAGGACTACACAGTGAGTTCCAGGCCAGCCTGGTCTACAGAGCGAGTTCCAGGACAGACAGTACAACACAGAGAAACCCTGTCTTGAAAACAACAACAAAAAAGAATATGAAGTTACTAATAAAAGCAAGAGGACATACAAAACCCCTAGAACATAAAAGAGATGTCAGGCTTATATTGCCTGTGCATTAAAAATGTTTCTTCTCTCCTTCCATGGAAAAATAGCTGACAGTCTAGAACAAAGCTGAAAGTAAAGAGGTGGGCTGGATTTGAGGGTGAGACAAAAATGAGCCTTCCACACGTAAGACTTCTAAAGGTCATTCTTATTGTCGCAACACACTGTGACCAAGAGCCCAGGGAACATCACGCAGGAGGACTCAGTAGAAGGCATGGCTGCCTGTGCCTAACAGAGGCACATCTGGCTCTATGGTGATAGCGTTCTGCCTTCCCAGTGTGAAGTCATGTGTGGAAAGCCTAAGCAAGGGCTTACCCAGGCTGGTACATACCCAACCGTATCTAATGTATTCATTCTACTGAGTGGCAACAGCTGCCTTAGGCAAGCAACAGTACCTAGTTTAACATACAAGTTCTGAAGAGTGAGTCCACATTACAACACTGGATCCAATGGCACATGATAGTGATGAGACACAGCATGGCTGTCTATCAAGACCTGTCTGGAGTCATGCTGAGTTCCAAGAAGGACGCAAAACCAGCAACTCCATGCAGCCAGGAGTGACTAGGTGACCTAATTCTGGCTAATGGAACCTAGGAGCAACTCCACCAATGAGGTTCTGGAAAGAATTCTTCTTCCCTATTAAAAGAGAACTTAGAGGCAGTCCACATCTTTCAGCTTTTGCGTTTTGTTATGCAGTAAGAACTCCAATGTTTTGTGGCCACTTTAGATGGGGCAGAGAGGCAAGTACATCATCACACTGAGGAAAAAAGAGAAGAGGAAAGACAAGTCTGTGCTTGTGACCACACTGCTGGTCCCTGTGTCAGTTTTAGGAACACATATTCTTGATTCCTTGTTAAGTTAAAAAATTAAAATAAAAAAAGATATAGATTACTGTTTCAACCATTTTGAGTTAAGTATTCCATTACTTGGAAATGAAAACATATAGAAAAGATAAAGAACAAAATCAAGAAAAGATCTTAAAATAAGGAGGCCAAAGAGAGAAACATTAGAAGATGAATTTAATACAGTCAAGGTCTAATCAATGGCAACTCTAAAAGAAAACAGTACTCAGAAGTGAAAAGTTATCCAAATATTTAACAAAAACACTCTGAGGTTCACGGGCAGGAATGAAGATCAATAAAGAGTCCACCAAGCTCCCAGCGGCGCACTCAACAGAAATGAAGCGCTACGACGGCAAGTCAGAGGAGACATCTCACACATGGCGTGAGGAAGTGTCAACATGCCACACAGGAAACACTGGCATACGCATGACTGGGACTCTGTTCAGGACAGGAATTCTCCATTGTGTCATTAACACTAAAGGACAACAGAGTGACTTAGAATTGGACAGGAGACCAGATAGCAACCTGAGATTTCTATACTCACTTGAATGCCCAGAGGTAGGCAGAATTCTATAACGCATACTGACCCTGACTTGCCTAGAATCTCAAACCCCACGAATGTAGGAGGCCATGGGAAGATGAAAGGATATTGATTCCACAGTTATGCAGAGAAAGGCTTGGCCACATGGGTGTGACCTAATAAAAAAGAGTTTCCTCTGGTTAGTAGCAGAAAAAGAAGCTGGGGACTCAATATATGAGGATTTGATGGTTGCTAGTGAAAAAACCAGAAGGTACCACGTGGTAAGGAATGACCAGGTTGTCAAACTGCGAGACAATGGCGACCAAGGAGCTGAGCAAGCAGAGGCAGGCAAGGAACTCTACAACAGATAACCTCAAAACCTAAAAAGGTTCAGCCTCAACTTGGTCAACACTCTAACTATTGTTTTCTAAGATGTTTAAGGACACATCCCAGCTGAACTACATTGAACTTCTGACCTATATTCATAGTGACATAAGAAATCAATGTGATTGGTGAATGTGGTGGCACATGCCTTTGATGCCTGAGTTTGAAGTCAGCCTGGTCTATAGACTGAGTTCCAGGATGGCCAGAGCTACACAGAAAATCTCGTCTCCAAAAGACTATCACATATCAGATATATATGTGTGTGTATATATATATACATGAATCTATGTATATGTATATGTGTGTATCAGATATTTATGTTACAATTTATAACAGCAGCAAAATTACAGTTATGATGTAGCAACAAAATAATTTTATGGTTGGGGGTCACCATGCCATGAAGAACTACTAAAGGGTCATAGCACTGGGAAGGTCGAGAACCACTGCTGATAGAACGTGGCATGATCATTTTATGGGTCAAGGGACCAGCTCTCTGTAGTCTAAGTGTCCTCAACTTGCTCAGAGGCTGTCAAGGGGCAAAGTATGATGAGAAAGTGGGCTAAGAAGTAAGGCTGGAAATGCCTCTTTTCTTCCCCCTCCCCCCCCCCATCAGGGTCTCCTCTAAGAAGCCGGCCTAACACATAGTACACAAAAGGTCAAGGCCCTGCCATCACCCTCAGTGGCACCCTCCTTGCCCCTAGTTGTACTGTTCCACCCTCCAGTTCCTTTACTGTTTCAGGCACAGGCACAGCCTGCGCTCTCACCTCTGCACTTCACCTTCGGTGGATGGTGGACAAGTGACAACGAGAGCAGGGAGAGAAGCAGCAGCAGAACACTCGTGAGTGTCCGCTGCATGCCAGAGCACTTTGTCTTCACCTCATGTGTATGCAGTAGGCGCTCCTCTGTCCACTCTGGAGACGAAGACTCCAGAGGCTACAGCAGTCCCAAAGCCCCCACTTTTCCCACTAGAACCACACCCAGCTTATGAAGACTCAACCTTGGCCCCTCTATTTTTACCACCCCTTTTCTTTCTACTATAAAAAAGACTAGTGGAGTCAAGATCCAGTCATATCTGCTTCTCAAAGAACTTTCCAGAGAAGTTAAACTCACTGACAAGCAGAGGCTACTCCCCTGCTCAGGAGTTTAGTAGGGTGAGGGCTACGGAAGCTGTCCCAGTACTTTTTATTCCAGGGCAGAGGCTTGAAAGCCAAACAAACCCCACAATGTTTCATGAATAAAAACTCTACGCTGCCTGTAGTTTGGAGTCTTTCGGAAGAAAGAAGGCTTGCTAGAAAGTAATGCATGAAGAGGCTTCCTTCAGCCAGACTGCTCCCATCTTACATTTGGTCTTAACCTAGACTCAAGCTCATCAAAGAAAATCCTTGAAAAGGAAAATCCTACTAAAACAGGTTTTTTTTTTCCATCAATATTGCATTTTTGGGTTGGCGAGATGGCTCGGTGGACACGGCTCTTGTGTAAGATGGTGATGGAGTTCCATCTTGAAGCATACATAAAGAGAGAGTGGGAGAGAACCAAATCCACAAAGTTGTCTCTGACCTTCACATGCATGCCCCCCAGCCACCCAACACACCACACACACACACCACACCTTTTGTTTTGTTTTGGTTTTGGTTTTGGTTTTTTTCGAGACAGGGTCTCTCTGTGTAGGCCTGACTGTCCTGGACTCACTTTCTAGACCAGGCTGGCCTCGAACTCACAGCGA
Organism: Acomys russatus; assembly: GCF_903995435.1. Taxonomy (NCBI): domain Eukaryota; kingdom Metazoa; phylum Chordata; class Mammalia; order Rodentia; family Muridae; genus Acomys; species Acomys russatus. The sequence goes on from NC_067145.1 coordinate 57,319,322, forward strand.
TTTGCCTGCCTCTGCCTCCCAAGTGCTGGGATTAAAGGCGTGCGCCACCGCCGCCCGGCTCACACACATTTTTTATATAGTCAAAAATGCATGAAAAAATGTCACAGATGATTTCGGCATTTATAGTAACTGGTCAGTGAACTTTAGCTTAAAAGAAAAACCAAGAGAAAAACATAGTCACTGTCCCAAAGCTCAACATCTAATCAGGTAAGAAGCAAGCAGCAGCACTGCGTCACACCACACCACACACCGCATTACAACATACCATGTCATACAGTGATATATTACACCACACCGTACTCAACAATATAGTTTACTGCACTGCACTATACACAAAACTACACCGCACTACCATGTATCACACGATCCTACACCACACCACACACACCACTCGCATACTTCACCTCACCCAGGGCTATACTTGCTAATGCGATGGACAACGCCTCTCCGCTTCAGAGACCCAGTCACTAGAAACCAGGGCACTGAGCTACACTCCAGGCAACTGCTAGTTGGTTATTTTTGATGTTCTACATGATACTGTCTTTAACTGTGTAATTTATTTGTTATTTTCTCTTTGACCAAATATGCTCCCCGAGGGCTGGTTTTTCTCTGATGACAGTAATTATGTCATTGGTTAGGGGAAAGAAACATTTAAAGCATGTGGTACATTCCAAAGTCAATACACAGTAATTGTAATTCTGGGCTATACACCAGTTCCTTTATTAGAACAACTAATCGTCAATTGTGAGTGAGCCATAATACAACATAAAAAGACCACATACATTGGTGGGACAGGGTCATCTCAGAACTAACACAAGAAAGAGCAAAACTTCATTGGTGTGATATGAGGTAGAAAATCACAGATGAAGTAGTTTGCATTTTATACCCACCGTGCTGATTAACACTTTAGATAAATGCAGAAGAGAGAAGGACTAATTCTACCCTTTTCTGCTTTTCTTAACATTCTCTTGAGAAGATTGACAAAACAGATATGAGGCAAAAAGAAATACTTTTAAAAATAGGTATTTCAACTGAGAGGACCAATTTTATAAGGAGCATGCTAATAAGGACTGAAAATATCTGTCCACACACTGGTCTAGGAAACACGGGGAAGCTGAAGGTGGAAGGTCAGGGAAAGAGATAACCGTGGAGAGCACAGGCAGACCAGGACAGTGCTGGAAGCCCACGCATCAGTGAGGAGGCAGTGGTAACAGTCACGCAGAAGACCAGGATACAGCCAGCCTCGGGAGAAACACAGCAGTAACAAAAGCAATCAATACAACGAAGCAAGGAGCTGAGGCAACAGACGCCAGAGAGAATGCTTGAGAATGTGAGAGCCTGGTACAATACCAGGAAATCTAGGCTCAGATATGATTCTGGCAGGTTACAATACAGGAAATACACGCAGAAATTTACAAGCTATAGATCTACTTCCTGTTTCCTGCACACCACACACATTATCTATCCATCATGTCATTGGAACTTTATAAAAATAATCTAATTTTAAAAATACACTAAATTTATGTCAAAACTAAAAATTACAGATATCTTAATTTTAGCAAGTACTCCCCTCTTAAGAGATGTGTGTATATGCACACATATCCACGCGCATGGTGTGTGGTATGCGTACGCCATGGCATGTGGATGGAGGTCAGAGGAGAAGTTTGTGGAGTTGGGTCTTTCCTTTCCCCCTTAAGTGGGCTCTGGGGATTGAACTCGGATCGTCAGGCTGTCACAGAAAGCACTTTAGCCACTGAGCCACCCTGCCAGCCCAACAGTTTCATTTTAATAGTCTGATAATATATATTACCAGGTTAAGAATATTATGTTAGCATTACAAAACTCCATATGCTATGGTACCTTTAAAAATCATTTTTACTGTAACCATGCAGGTAATCAAGTTTTCATTTGTTTATTCATATTTTGTATTCAATTTTCAAAGTTTCTATACTCAGGTAGGATAAGGAAAGATAAGCTATAGTACTTTCTTATGTGACAAATTTGAAAGAAGGAAATTAGCACTGTGGGAGATGGGAAAGCCCTCGGCTCTGTGCATCCTCCAGCATCCAACATACAGGATGTCCTGAGTTTACTTTACTGTTCTTTTTTAAGTTACTTCAATAATGTATTTCTTTACCAAGTCCCTATGAAATATATAAAATACACAGAAAGTCCAAAACTCTTCAAGAGCAAAGGGATAAATCGGGTGTTCACAAATTTGAAGTTTGCAATATGCAAAGTTGGATATGCAGTAATTGCTAAATATTTAATAACGGAATGATTAAACACCTAGATTTGGGAATTAAAACTTTAAAAGAGGGAAACTGTGTTAAGAAAAAAACTGTTTTATGTCAACCATCAGCAAAAGTAACTCCCAGCTTATATGTATACACAAGTTCTTATACCATAAAACACTGATATGCCAAGTTAACAGAGCAGACATTCACCTTATGCTGGCAGCGCTCCACAGACAACAGCACTAAGTCCAGTAGTTACAACATTTGCAAAAGCATGTAAACTACCTACATGAATTGTTTTTTCAGCTCATAATCGCTGGAGAGACGAAAGGATGATGTGGTTTGCCCTAAAAGCTCTCTTGGGAGGTGATTCAATTGAAATTTTGCACACAGCCTAGCGAGGCAGTGATAAACAGATGTTTAAGCTAGCTGTCTATACCACAATCAAATGTCTAAACGAAAAAAGTGCTTACCAAAAGTACAGAAAAGGTGCTCACAAGAGGGAAGAGAAAACAAAAAAAGTTTATTGTTATTTAAAAAGCAAAAAAAAAAAAAAAAAACCAGCCTGTTTTGAACTTCTTTGGTAAGTATTACACCACAGCAAACAGCCACATCTGTTGGTGCACATACAGGACAGGTTATTTTGTACCACTGTTCAACTTGGCACACTGATAATTTACTTGAAAAAAAAAAAACGAACATTTTAATATTACATGCTCTGAAGTTGATTTGCAGGTTTTTATACAAGTGGCTACATACACAATATTGTATTTGTGTCTGCCTTTTATATAAGCATCTTCACTTTTTTTCTAAAGGTAAGTGGGAATGGTGAGTAAAGAATATAAATTATCAGAAAACAAATGGTTAAAACTGACTCACAAAAATTACTCCTTCATGACAAAATCGGTAATTATAAAATTGGCTCAACATAAAACATGCAGCAACTATACAACAGAAGATAATGTCATCACACCCAGCACTCTCCACTTCCCTAACACACTGGGCTAACCAAGCCTCTCCATTTTCTTGTCACATGACTGTTAGCACTGGCTGCCCTGTGGCTCCTCCTCTTACTTCCTACCTGGGCTCACTGCTCAACTGGTTGTGCTCTTCTCAAGCTGAGGTCTTCTCACTGGTGCTTGCTGCTCCAGCCACTGCTTCCTAACGCACTTACTAACAAAGGCACTGTGAGTATAAAAGAGATGTGTTGGAAAACTAAACTGAATACTTCGGAAAGATTCTGCACAGACCACTCAACAATAAAACAGTGCCTTTGTGACAGAGGTGTGAGCGAGGACTTCAAAGACAAAACAGAAGGGCTAAAAATCAAAATTAGGAGGGTTTTGTACTAGCTTCTTTCAGGTCTTAAACTTCTACCTTCAGCTTTAAAAACATGGAACCTAGTGAAAATACTAGATATACCAGAATGTGTTTGTGCAAGGAAGGCAACCCTGACGCCAGGCATGAAGGTGGCCATGGTTGTTGCACCCATAATTCCTAGCACTTGGGGAGTCTGAGGTCAAGAGTGTCACGGTATCATGAGCTCTTGGGACAGCCTTGGATACACAAGGATGGTATCATAAGTAAATGCTGTGAAATTCCAACAAGAAAACCAACACTCATGGAAAGAAGATCATTTGCACTTGAAAAAAAAGTCTAATGTGTATGTATGCCATCTAATGCATATAATATAAATTTATGATATATATGCACATCTTTTTTATTTTTTTATTTATTATAATTTATTCACATTACATTCGGATTGTTATCCCCTCACTTGTTTTTTCCCATTCCCACCCTCTCTCCTTCTTCTGCCCTATTTCCCTCCCCTAGACCTCTGACAGGGGAGTCCTCCTCCCCGACGGTCTAACCACAGCCTATCAGGATAGCCTGCATCCCCTTCCTCTGTGTGTGCCCGCAAGACCACCGCACAAAGGGGAAGTGATCAAATCTCTTCCAGAGTTTATGTCAGAGGAAGTCTCTGCTCCCCCTCCCACCCCACCCCCTGCTCCTGACCCCTCCTGGTCCTTCCAGTCCTCTACTTTTCCATATGACTGGACTCTCAGTGCTCTGCTCAGAGTTCAGCTGCAAGTCCCAGCATCTGTCCTGATTGCCCACTGGGTGAAGTCTCTCAGAGGACATCTATGTTGGGCTAATGTCCACTTATAGGTGAGTATATACCAAGTGTGTCTTTCTGGGTCTGGGTTACCTCAGTCAGGATGATCTTTTCTAGTTCCATCCATTTGCCTGAAAATTTTAAGATTTCCTTGTTTTTAATAACTAATACTCCCGGGCGTGGTGGCGCACACCTTTAATCCCAGCACTCGGGAGGCAGAGGCAGGCGGATCGCTGTGAGTTCGAGGCCAGCCTGGTCTACAAAGTGAGTCCAGGATGGTCAAGGCTACACAGAGAAACCCTGTCTCGAAAAAAAAAAAAAAAAATAACTAATACTCCACTGTGTAAATGTACCACAGTTTCTTTACCCATTCTTTGGTTGAGGGACATCTAGGTTGTTTCCAGAGTTTGGCTATTATAAATAAAGCTGCTATGAACATAGCTGAGCAAATGTCCTTGTTGTATGGTGGAGCATCTTTCAGGTATATGCCCAGGAGTGGTAGAGCTGGGTCTTATGGTAGCACTGTTCCCAATTTTCTGAGAAAGTGCCAGATGCACATCTTTTCTGAACAATCCCCTATATGAACGTCTTTTGTGCAGTGAACTGACCAACTGTGCTTTCACTCGATTATGCTGAAACCCCGGAAACAAGCAGTAACAAGTATTGCTAAATGAGTGATAAAATTCTGTCCAGAATGTAAACAGGATGCTAAAAGCATACAATGAGACTTGAGTAGAAGAAAGAGAAGAACCTGGAGTGAGCTGAGTCTTAAAGGGGCTACAGAACTTTAGCAGGCAGGGGAACAAGGGACAATGGGTCAGAGGGTGGTCAGTTTCTCTGGCTGTTAAAGTTAAAGCTGTTGAGAAAGAAAGTCCTGGGAGAAATGACTGATAATCAAAATGGGCAGAAACTGTTCATGAAAAGGCCTTACAACAGCTAGGGGATTTCGGTTTTATCAGTGAGGCCAACAAAACGGAAGCATTTAAAGTATATCAGTAACCAAACAGGTTTCAGAACTACTGCTCAGACAGTGTTATAGAACACACTAGAAGACTGACTGACAACCTGTAGAATTAGCCATCCAAATTAGGATAAGGTGCTTTGGGGCTGGAATGGATATAGATTTCACATATGGAGGTAGACTGCTGGGAATGAGAGAGTCGGGGAGAGTTGGAAGGAGCCTTAAGACCATGCCCATGCCTTTGCCTCCAGAAGAAAGATGAGCTACGATAAGGCTGCTGACAAGATACAGATACAAGCAAGAAACAGGTGGTGCAAGAAATCATCAATTCTGTTGGAGAAACAATGACTCTGTAGCAGAGTTCATCTACTAAGCCACTGAATACGAGTCTGGACCTTGCAAAAGAGGCCCAAAGCTTAGAAAAGAGGTGGGAGATCTACGTGAGCATTCCTCATACATTCCCTGGAGCCATACTGAATGTAAATCCAGTCCCTCATGTACTAGCCTTGCTCTCTCTGGTCCTGCTTCCTCATTTGTAACAAGGGATAAGCGTAGTCCTTACATCACTGGGCCATCGTCAAAGTTAAACTCATGCACTCAACACGTTGAGAATAGGGTGTGGAGTGCAGTGGGTGCCATTGCAGGCTGCTGTGGTTGGTGTAATGAAAGGTACTTATATGGCTGAAACCATTCCCTGGCTATGGAGATGGGGAGGAGCCACAGACAGAATTCCAGAAGTACTCAGACTTAAGAGAAAAAAAGAGCAGAAGAGGAGACAGAAGCCAAGAAATGTCAGAGAAAGGAAGTCAGTAAATTTACAGACTACAAAGACAAGGAGTGAGTAGAGTTCTGAAAATGTGGATTAAACCAGGAATGAAAAAGCCACTAGATATTTCAAGAAAATATTTTCTATAGAACTGTCTCTAATTATATGAATGAAAAAAGTAATCTGTATCTCATTATCCCATCTATGCATCTTTGTAATCTATACACCTGTGCAGATATCATGTGCCCATCATGTGTGAGGAAAAACTCAGTCTTTCTTTCTTTCTTTCTTTTTGCTTTTTCGAGACAGGGTCTCTCTGTGTTAGCTTTGACTGTCTTAAACTCACTTTGTAGACCAGGCTGGCCTCGAACTAACAGCGATCCACCTGCCTCTGCCTCTCGAGTGCTGGGATAAAGGCATGCGCAACCACACCTGGCCCTCAGCTAGTTTCTTAGGAATTCTAATTTGAGGCTACTTTCTTTTCTTATTTGTCACACAGTCTTCTTAAAGGCATATTTAGGCTAGTGGAAAACTTGGACCAGGAGCAAGCATTTATGTCTTGCCATGTCCAGTGTGTTTAAGTACAATGAATGCCAGCATTCAGGAGGCAGGTGGTCCCAGGAGTTCCAGGTCTCCCTGATTTGTATGGGAAGTTCTAGGCCAGTCAGGGGTATATACTGAGAGCCATTCAAAAACAAAAACACAGCATAATAATTCAAAAGCTTATAGGATAGCTGCTGCTACCCCTCCTCCATCATCTTTTATACATTCCTGTTGGTGAGGGTATCAACCTAACCCATAACAGTACTGACAGAGTTACAGACAGCTACAGACTCACAAGCAAGCAAACGACCATTTTCCCCCCGACATATCACAGACTTCACAAACTTCCTTAGGAGACTTTATGCCTGTCAGTTGATTCTCATATATTACCAACTGAATAAGTGGGGCATCAATGCGTAAATGTATTAAATGGGAAAAAATTAAATGTATCTATATCAGTAAGGTTTTAAATGCGATTAGATTAAAAAAAAAAAGTAGAAGCTAAAAGTGTTCTCCTGAATCCCAATGAACAAACTTAAAGTATGATTGCTGTTTCAGTCCAGTGTATATGTAAAAAGAAGAAAGAAAGAAAGAAAGAAAGAAAGACAGGAAGGGAGGGAGGGAGGAAGGAAGGGAGGAAGGGAGGAAGGGAGGAAGGGAGGGAGGGAGGGAGAGAGGAATCACATTCCTAAGGACAGTGGTGGCAACTAGAGCATTTGAAACTGTGGGCTCAGGGCCTGGCGCTCTGCACTGGAAACTCTCCTTGAGGTCTCCTGACAGTGCTGCTCCTCAGGCTGCAGCTGGAACCGCTGGCCTGTAGCTCAGATAACCCAGTGGAAATGATTCACTGGTTCAACTCTAAAGTTTACTTCAGCATTTTTTAGTTGGCAAATTAAAAGTATAAAAAAACTTAACCATCTAAAAGGTATAATTGGGCATCTCCCCTCTAACCCTCAGTTCTCCCTTTGCCAGCCCCACTGTCAGTATGCATTGAAAAGTCCTTTCCTGGGGCACGCAGGCCGACTTCAGATGACTCAGCATCAAACACTCCAGGGCTCTTATCTGTTTCAGTGCCAGGCAGTCAATTCATCATACCTAACAGACTGCAGTTATCACCTGGGGAGTCTTGTGTTGCGTTCTCATCCACTCTGCTTTCTCATCTCCTGCTTCCTTTCCCTATCACAGCAGACGTGCAGGAAGAAAAGGAAGAGAGATGGAGAAGAGAGAAGAGCCACCGACAGAGGCTCTTCATTGTGAACATAAAGCCTTTCTTGACTCTTGGTGAACACAAAAAGTTCTCTCCAAACCAGTGACAATTTTATAAGCAAAAATGTCAAAGAGGAGTCATGGCTGAACTATCTTAGATAAAATGTAAGGCCTGAAGGTCATCTAACCTTCCTTAGCAATCCCTTTTCTAAAGGTACCAGTTCCAAAATGCTAAGCTCCGTTTTTCTAATTACTCTGTGTGTGTGTGTGTGTGTGTGTGTGTGTGTGTGTGTGTGTGTGTGTGTTATACATACAAGCACTTGCAGCAGCCAGAGGTGTGTGTGTGTGTGTGTGTGTGTGCGCGCGCGCGCGTGCGCTTCATGGAAGTACTTGCTGCGGCCAGAGGAAGACATTGGATAGCCTACCATTCTCCATCTTATTCCCTTAGGGTAGGGTCTCTCCATGAACTTAGGGAGAGGCTGAGAGCCAGCAAACCCCAGTGATCAATCTCCCTCTGTCCTATGCTGGGGTGCTGGGGCTAGCATCATGCACATGATCATGCCTGGCTTTTTCATAAGTGTTGAGGGATTCAAACTCGCATCCTTATACTTGCATAGCAGGTGTTCTTACACACTGACCCTCTTTCCAGCCTTTTAGTCACTTCCTTAACATGCTTGTATTCCACATATGAAAGATATTTCAAACACAGTTTAAAGACACTCTTACAGAAGACACTTTAGCTAGGACTTGTGGCATGTGCCTGAAATCCCAATACTTCTGATCCTGCTTCACTGTTCACTATGAATGTGTTTTAAACAAATAGTATTTTTTTACTCATTTTGTAAGTTTTACTTCCAGAATACAACTAATAGGAGTACTTGAAGGCAGATGTCATGTGTGAAGTCAAAGTGAGTATTAGTATTATTATGATGGAAAGTGGGAAAGAAATAGTTGCTGGCTGTCATATGCTACAATGCACACAAGCTTCTGCTTAATTTTTGCAGCAGCCCTGTGAACTATCATTGCTGTTCTCATTTTACTAAGTAGGGAAACTAGCTCAAAGGGCTAAGAGCTGTGAAGCAGCAAAGCCAGAGTTCTCTTTTACCCTCCCTTCCCCATGCTAGACACTGACCGGATGCAGGGCAGGCTCATGCTGTCAGAGCTACGGCCCGCTACAAATAAACAGTAAGTATACTTTAGATGGATGTTTTCTGAATACCATCCCACTCCATGCAGTCCAAGATGCAAATCAGGCCTTTGTCCAGCACAGCCTACCACACACACCAGCAGCCAGGCAGTCTCCAAGTAGCTGGTACTCATGCCCATGAGTCACCATTTAGTAACCCTGTCAGTTATCAGATCGGTGCAAAAGTATCACATGGCCTGCGATCGAGTGGCCTTTACTTTACTTAATAATGGCCCTCAGGGAAAGAGAGGTGATCTGGGCAAGTCAGATGTGCAGAGAAGCTACCAAGGGCTTCCTCTAACTGAAAGGGTGAAAGCTCTTGATTGAAGGGGGAAATGAGTTCAGCAATGGTAAGGAGAGACTTTCTGTCAAGGGCAGTGGAGAAGGAAGAAATACACGTTAATTTTGCCAACATACCTTGTCTTAGCTAGAATGTCTCTGCAGTGATACTACACCGTGGCCAGAAGCACCCTTGGGAGGGAGGGTTTACTTTAGCTTGCAGCTCATAGCCATCAGCCAGGGAAGTCAGAGCAGAAACTTAAGGCAGAACTCTGGAAGCAGGAACTGACGCAGACGCCATGGAGGAGTGCTGCTCACTGGCTTGCTCCTTCTGGCCTCATTTTTATACACCCAGGAGCACCTGCTGAAGACCGGCACCACCGAAAATGGGCTGGGTCCTCCCAAATCAATCATCAATTAAGAAAAGTGCTCTACAGACTTGCCTACTGACCAATTTATGAAAACATTTTCTCAACTGTGGTTCCCTCTTCTCAGATAACTGTAGCTGGTATCAAATTGACAAAACAAACAAACAAAAAGCCCACAAATTAACAAACAAAAGCAACCAGGAAGTATGACAGCAGGAGCAGGAAGCTGAGCGATCACTACTTCAACCATAAACACAGCAGACAGAGCAAACTGGAAGTTAGGCAAGACTGTGCATCCTCACAGCTCACTCCTCGGCACTCGCCCAAACAGCACCACCAACAGGGGACCACCATACTCTACTTCCTGGGCCCCATAGGCTCATGGTCAAATCATAATGCAAAATTAGGCCATCATTAAAAGTTTCCATAGTCCTCCACAGGCCCAACACAGCCTAAAAGTCCCAAGTCTCTTCTGAGACACAAGAAGAACTCTCTTAACCACACACGCCCCCTGTAAGATCAAAGACCAAATTATACACTTCCAACCTACAATGCGCAGAACAGATATTTCCATTGCAAAAGGCAAGAATAGGGCCATAGTGGGCCAAAGTAAGAGTAAAATCCAGCAAGGAAAACCCCACATCTGTGGCTTCAGGTCCAGTGTCTGGATTTAGTTGCCAGGTACTGAGGTGGCTGAGACCTGAGACTCTGCTGCCTGGAGCACGCCTCTCTCACAGGCTGGGCTCACTCCCTGTGTATGGCTCTCCTTGACAGATCTTTTATGGCTCTGGCATCTGCAACGTCATGGGATCTCCACCACAACCCAGACTCACACAGTAACATCTTACAGTCTCTTTACAAGGACCCTTGACACATGTCACCTGGCCTCAACAACTCTCTGAAACCATGAAGGAAGAAAGCATGACCCTCCTCACTCTTGTATCTTTCATGTCCCTGAGCCAGTACCATGCGGATAACATTGCCAGGTGTGGCTGCCAGCTTGAGACAGACTCTGAATCACATTAGCAACAGCTTTTGTTGTAGGTGATTCTAGGGGTAGGAAACCCCTTAGGGTCTCCTTCAGACAAGTTGGAAGCTAGTAGTTGGGTGTGGTCTTGTCCCAATGGCACCTTTGTCATTGTTCCAGTGCAAAGCATGGAGGCCTCTGCCTTATTTATTTTTCTTCTAAAGGAGGAGGGCTTATTTATTTGATTTATTTATGAATATGAGCGCTCTATTTGCATATGCACTTGTATGCTGAAGAGAACATCAGATTCCATTATAGATGGCTGTGAGCTACCATGTGGTGCTGGGAACTGAACTCAGGAACTCTAGTAGAGCAGTGTTTTTAACTGCTGAACCATCTCTCCAGCCCCCAAGAAGCTTCTCCTTAATGGTGCTAATTTTCTTAATAACTACCATCTTTCAGCAGGGCCCTTCAATGTACCATTAAGCTTCCTAGTGTTCTTTATCTCTCCAGCTACATTTTGTATTTCTTTCTGCCTCACTTGCTCTTTTTCACTGTAGGCCTGCATAGGGATATCAGTAATAACTGTGCCACAGGCTCAGTGCTTTGGTGTCTTGTAATTTCTTTCATCAAAGAAATTGGTCCATTACTTTTTAATGTAGCCTCAGACAAGTTCTTAGGACATGGGCAGAGGCAGCCAGATTCTTTGCCAAAATATCACTCATTTGAATGGTCTCTAAGCCAGTGGCTGATAGTGAACCTCTTGAGCCAGGCCTCTACTTTCTGTGTTACTCTCAGCACCACTGTTTCCCAGGATTCTCCTAGAATGGCCCACTGAGCTCTGAATAATACACTCAACTGGTTTTCTAGTCTAAACTTCCAAAGCCTTCCACATTCCTCCAAAACACATCCTCTGGTTTTTCACAGCAATGGCTCTGGAACCAACGTCTCTATTAGTTACTACAGAAGAAAGAGTTTAGTCTGTGTTAGAGCTCCAGAGGGCTACGAGTCCATCATGGTGGGAGGCACAGCAGCAAGTGGCATGGGCAGGAGAAGGGGCAGGAAGCTGAAAGCTGAAAACTTACATCCTCAACCACAAGCTTGAAGCAGAGACAGCAACATGGAAGTGGGGCTATACACTCTGAATCTTCACAAGGAGGTGTTTCCATCAGCGAGGCTGCACCGTCCCCAAACATCCCCAAACTGCACTGCCAAGCCTCATACCCTGATTCCAGAATTTTAACTTCTGTTCTTGAAAAATAGGAGTCAGGAGCTGGGTGTGGTGGCACACACCTGTAATCTCAGCACTTGGGGAGGCAGAGGCAGGTGGATCTCTGTGAGGAGGCTAGCCTGGTCTATAAGAGTTCAGGACAGCCAAGGCTTACAAAGAGAAGCCGTGTCATGAAAAAGAAAAAGGAAAAATAAGAGCCCAGGTTCTTTGGGGGAAATTCCAGGGCTAGGGCTGGGTAGTATAAGGGTAGTTTGGACAACCTTGTTGGGCAAAAGGTAAGAAATTGCTGAGAGAACAAAGAACACAGAGGGAGCTAAGCTTGAAGCCTTTCATGCATGCAATCAGAACAATGGAAACACCAAATAATGAGGATGAGGATGAGAATGATAGTAAAACTAGGATCCCAAAGTGTACAGAGATAATAATACATGAATAAAAGCTGTGAAAAAAATCTGTATCTTTAGCCAGCTTTCCTTCCATTATTGTCCCTACTTGAGGCAGCAAAGTTATAAAAAAAAAAAGTTTAGGCAGGGCAGTGGTGGTGCACACTTTTAATCACAGCACTTGGGAGGCAGAGGCAGGTGGATCTCAGTGGGTTGGAAGCCAGCCTGGTCTACAGAGTGAGTCCAGGACAGCAGGGGATGTTCCACAGAGATGTAATCTGCACATAGTCGATAGACCACATAGTAGCAGTGCTCCAGTGCCAGTTTCCTGTTGGTAACTGTTCTGTATCAGAAATCCTCCATTTTAAGCAAACACACAAAACTGCTTCAGAGAAAGGTGGTATGTCTGCAACTTAATTCCAAATGCAATTCAGGAAGGAAAAAAATTAACATAAACAGAGAAACTGACCAATAAGCAACAAGGGAACCTAGGTGAAGGTACTTTGGGAGCTCTCCACTGTCTTTTAGTAACTTTCCTGTATCTGTGATTGTAAAGTACATTCTACCTGCTGGAGTAATCCGGTCACTGCTCACTGTGCTCCTCCAGATCCTACTCACAGTAGCCATCATTCAAGCAAGGCTTGTACACATCGGTAGCTGTGCTCAGCACTCACTCTTCACTGTTACAGATGGCAGTCCACCTTTAGGCATCATGCGAAGGGAACTTAGATGGAGGCATCTATGTCCCAGCAAATACTCCATTCATCAAACCTATGTACCTTTCTTTATGATGATGTTTCCCATCCTCAGGACCAGATTTCACACACTCATTTTTTGTTTCTGAAGATTCCTTCTCCCATCCTCATGATATTATTTTCTTGACCACAATATGAGTTTCTAGGCCAGTTAGCCTCTAAGATCCTATCATGAGGGCTGGAGAGATGGCTCAGAGCTTAATAGCACCAGCTGTTTTTCCAAGGGTCCCGAGTTGAATTCCTAGCAACCACATGGTGGCTCGTAACCGTCTATAACGTGATCTGGTGCACTCTTCTGGCCTGCTGGCTCACATGCAGGCAGAATACTATATACAAAATAAATACAACAATCTAAAAAACAAAAATCTGTCTATCCCTGCAGGCAAATCAAAACTGTGTGGTTTGCAGACGTGAGCCCAGTCAAACACCTGTTGGACAGAACTTTCTACTTCTTAGGTTATTCGTCCCAGGGCACACCTGTGAACTCACAGTGGCAGCTGACCAACAGCTGACTTAAATGGTCTCTAGTCACTGCTTCTGTTTTTACGCAGTCAAGTGGAGTACAGAGAAGGAAGTCACACAGTAAACTAGACTTCAGGTAGTAGACGGAAAGACAGCTTTCCCTGTGTGAAGCTCAAGTTCAGCACCCACCATAGTTCCTTGGAAGAAGGCAGGGCTGAGATAACTTGTCCCAAGGCACACTCCCCATCACTCTGCCAACACATACCAAAAGATCCCTTTGAATGGCTCTTCACTATGTTTATTTTTATTTTTTATTTTTGTTTTTCGAGACAGGGTTTCTCTGTGTAGCCTTGGCCATCCTGGACTCACTTTGTAGACCAGCTGGCCTCAAACTCACAGTGATCCACCTGCCTCTGCCTCCTGAGTGCTGGGATTAAAGGCGTGTGCCACCACGCCCAGCTCTTCACTATGTTTAAATGCACAGCTATTAATCTGACATTGAGGGGCCTCCAGAAACTGAAGATGTCTTGTTCTCTGTTTGAAAACATACAAATATCTATTCAATACTAAAAAAAACATTTATCAAGTTCATACTTTATTATTAAATTTTATGTTGAAATGTATCTGGTTTGTGTGTTTCGGAGATAAATGTCTACACTGTTTATGACTTTGCTAATTTAATTAGATCATGCTTTTTTACATCACACAGATCTTTTTTTTTTTTTTTTTTTTTCAACTTTTAGAGACTTTATTTTTCCTTCCATTTCTCCCTTTGCTCAGGTGTCTGCAGAGCAACTCAGGACCACTCAGTGGTGGCTCCAACCCACTCAGTGGCCTGCGCTGTGGGAGCTGCTGACCAATCCTCAGTGGTTGGCTGGGAGCTCCAGTCCTCAGCAGGGAACTGCTGGATGCATACAGAGGGCACCTGCACACCCTCAGACCAGTCTGCCACCTCTGGCTGCGCAGCGGTGAACTCAGGAGCTGGTGCGGTCCATTCACCCTGGAATTCCTCCTTGGTCACAGCCTTCTCAGCAGCAGCCTGCTCCTCCTTCTCAATCCCTTCTGGGTCTCTGTAGAAGTAAAGATCAGGCATCACCTCCCATGGGTGCTCACGGGAGATAGTGCCACGCATGCGGGAGTACTTCCCGGGCCAGCATCCACCACATCAGACCCACTGAGTGAGCTCCCTTGTTGTTGCATGGGATGGCAATGTCAACATAGCGCAGAGGAGAATCAGTGTTGCACAGAGCGATGGTGGGCAGGTTGACATAAGAGGCCTCTGTGAGGGGCTGGTGGTCAGCCCTAGGGTCAGTCACCACTAGAAGCCGTGGCTCCCTGAAGGCTGCTTGGATCTGGTTGGTGAAGGTCCCAGGTGTGAAGCGGCCAGCAATAGCGGCAGCTCCAGCGGCAGCAGCGAACTTGGCACAGCTCGCTGGCCAGTGTTCCTGGAGGAGATGACGCTGACGTCAGCAGGGTTCTCAGTGGCAACCATAGCCCGAGCTGCAAGCAGCAGCTTCTCCCAGGTCCTCTTCAGATTTATGGTGTAGACACCATCACTCTTCCTTTTGTAGATGTACTGCTCCATCTGAAAGTCAAGGTTGGTGCCACCTAAGTGGGTTCCCGCAGCAAGGAATTTGAGGACATTCTCCTCCTTCATCTGCAGGACATCAAGGGCTCCGGACATTGTGTGAGCTTCCCTTTTAAGTTACGACAGGAATCAAGAACAACGCCATATGAACCCGTCCCTGGGCAGCGTGGAAAGCCATCATACAGACCTTTTAAAAAACATTATGCAGCCGGGAGTGACGGCATACACCTGCAATCTCAGCACTCAAGGAGGCAGAGGCAGTGGATCTCAGTGAGTTTGAGGCCACAGAAAGGTCTACAAAGAGAGTCCAGGACAGCCAAAGCTACTTGAAGAGACCCTGTCTCGAAAACAACAACAACAGGAGCACTATGCAATTTTGGTATGTTGACATGGGATATTAGAAACAGCTCTTGACGACACTGAAATCTATCAAGGCAGGTGGTGGAAAAAATTAATAAGTAATAACAATTAATTAATAAAGCTCATCTTACAAGCGAAGTTTTTGGTAAAGTGAGTAATTTCTAAGTTATTTCATTGTTCCTGAACCAGTGATGGAATGGATTTGCAGAAAATGAGGGATACTAATCATAATAGTTTCATAGATTAAATGTTGCATATTCTAAGGATACCCTGTCTCAGAACTAATGTTTGCAAATTACAATATAAGCAGCACATGAGGAGCAAAGAGTTGATCCTGATGACCTGGGTGGTCAGAATAGAAGGTGTTGCGGGAAATGCATTTACTGGGGAGCTCAAGGCTTAGGATGGTACCTCGCTTTGTAGAGAAGAGACTGTGGGAATATCAGTATGTATATAATCATTCAGGACCAATGGCAACAAGATGACACCTACATACAACTGGAGAGAGTGAGGGCAGTGTAAGAAGCCCATGGTCAGTGTGTGCCATCAGCTACTGGAGCGCTGTTGTAGAGTCCTGGGAACACTGGTCAGGATACTGTGTGGCTTTTATTACTCATGCCCACTGACTCACTCCAGACCCTAACCTCCTCTTCTGAAATGCATGACAGATGATCACCTTCATTAGAAAACAGTTCGCTTCAGGTAAGCAAAACTGTGGGCAATGAAGGCACCATTTACAGTGAGGCTCACTGTACCCACCCACGCCCAGAGAGCTGAGGGCTGCGAGGCTTGGGTTTCATTTTATTAGGAGCATTTATCCCAAGTCTATGACAAGAAAGAACTTTAAAAACACAACATCAGAAGTCTAAGTATATATTCCAGCACATACTGGTGAAGACTTGGACTTATAAAGAGGGACCCCGAAACCAAAGCACACTTAAAAAGCAGAAAGGTGAACTGCCGTGGCCCAGAGGAAGGACAAGGAAGTGCTCAGTAAGCAGAGATGTGAAACAGAACATCTACAAGCATGTGACGTCACTTCTAAGCCCTGCCTGAATTCTCATGCAAAGCCCCACAGCTCTATAAACTTGTTATCATATTGATAAAGATGCCTTTATGCCAAAGATATATTCTCTTAAAACAAACACAAGAGGCAAAAAAGAGAAAATAAAAATGTTTTATTACTCACTACGGACCACACTAATAAGGCCTTTTCTCAAACCAAAAACCAAACCAAAGCTCTAAACATGAACACATTAAACATCTTATGGAAATAAATAAATACGTATGTATTTGAAAGAAGGTCTCCCTATAGAGCCCTGGCTGACCTAGAATTCACAGAGATCTGCCTGCCTTTGCCTCCTGAAGAGTGGATTTAAAGAAATCAACCACGATGTCAAGTGAATTATGCATATGTATTTTTAAGATTTTCACATCAGAAAGACTTCTGTATATCATTTGAAACAACCCAAATACCTTACAAGGATAAAACAGTTAAATTAATTACAGTCTACCAAGAGGAGGGCAACCCATTAGCTACAGGCCTCTGGACTTCTCACTTAAGACTACAGACAAGATTTTAAATTTTCGTCAAAATATTAGCATCATAGCGTGTGCCTTTGATCCCAGCACTTGGGGGACAGGTGGGTCTCTCTAAGTTCCAGGCCAGCCTGGTCCATATAGTGAGCTTCGGAACAGCCAAGTATATGCAGAAAGATCCCATCTCAAAAAACAAACAAACAAAACACAGCACCAACACCAATAATAATAAATACAAAGCATATGTATTTATACTTGTGGCTCTTGACAAGTTAGACACACTCTGATAAAGACAGAAAGCTGTGGTAACTGTCCCAGCCAACCACCGTCTAATTACCCGGCTACCACAGAGACGGGTGTTGCCTGGACCCAGCTGCTCGTTGAACTTCACATGTGAGAGGTTTCTTTACCTTTTCTCCTAAAGATCTTTTTTAGTTTTATATAACATTGTATAGCCTTTACCTATTATATTATCAGTAGATATTTTACTCAGCTTTTATATCTGAAATTTTATATGTTATTCTTTTTGAAGTCTCCTAAGTTGACTTAAACTTTTTTTTGAAAGGGTCTTGCTACTGAGTAGTTCAGGCTGGCCTTAAAGTCACAATTCTCCTGCCTCTGCCTCTGAAGTGCTTCTGGAATAAGAGCCAAGAACCCTGACGCAAGCTCCACCTCCGTCACTAATAGCTCTGAGTAGTCTGTTTAGCCATGCATTCCTGCTGAGGTCATATTTAGCATGCCTTGCAGCATGAGGTCAGATGCACAGCACCCGTGGCCTCTCATGATGTACACCAGTGGCAATTAGTATGCACACTGACAAAGAGGAACGATTATCAAGTACAGTACAAATCTACTGCAAGGAAGCCATGTCATAAGGGGACAGAAACATTAGCGAAACATCAGAGATGAGCTTCCTTTCAGTCAGTCCCTTCTCAAAATAACACAGGAGATTCCAGAGGAGGCGTTTGCCATGTGATTAAAGTTCGTGTTCTCTAGGTCGGTCTTGGCAAGTCCCTTCCTCACCAAGCCCCAATCCTCTTGTATTTTACTGTGGCACATTATGAAAAGGAAGACTTATGTAGCATATTACAATAGTACCCCAATCCCTACCATATATGACATCATGCTCTGTTCAGAGTTCAAGCATTTAAAAATTAAGTAAATAGGTGCCAAAATATTGTTAAGTGTTTTTCCCTCTGTTCTTCAAGAACTGAGCAAGAAATCTCTGTATTTTCTTTAACATCTGCAGACAACTTAAGGCTAAGAAATGTGGCTGTTTATTTGACTCCATTTTTTAAACACTGAGAAATTAGCTAATTAATAATTGCAAACAGTCAAATACGAAAGGCATGGCAATACCCTTGAGCACTCCACCCGACACCCGTCAGCCCAACGAGCAGTCCCAAAATTACACAAACTGTCTGTTCAGAAACTTAGGAAATCAGTATTAATTACTTCTAAAGATTCAGACACTGGCCACTGTCTCACGTATTTTACAAGGCTTTTGACTAAATATGTAGTGACATGGCAGGAGTAATAGGTACATTAAGAAAAAAAAGACATTAGCAACCAGAGGAAGGGCAGTAACAGCAAAAAATGAATGTCAGGTGTGGGACCGCCACTGAAAAAGAGTGAGCAGACAGAAAGGTGAGCAGTTTGGGTAGAGGAAATGCGAAGAGAAGTCTGCAAGCCAGATGACAGTTTTATTTAGATTGCTGAGGATAAAAGAGGCAGATCAAGGTACAAGCGGCAGGCTGGCATGTCCTACTTCCAGTGAGAGTTATACAGGAAGAACCACGCAGGCAAACTGAGGGGGGAAGAACAGTTTTACGAGGTGGAAAAAAACTTAAGGCACAGATGAAGATTTCAGTAGAGATGCTGATTTTGGCATCTCTCCAGCAATAACAATAATTAAACCCAAGAACTTTCACAACTTTTTAAGCAATGTGTAGATTTGCAAATTTGCAGATTATATACAACACCAGCATTAGAATATACACCCATGCCTGTACACAGCTATCACGTATACATATCTAAAACCATCCCTCCTTTCTTTAGTGGACAACAAATAGCAACAATCTCTCCTAATAGCAACAATTCAGTAGCTACTCTTTCAATAAATAAGTTGTCTTTCTAATGAAACCAACAGGAAATGTTCAGAAAATATGTACTTACAATACCCACACCTGGGCCCTCCTGCCCCAAGTAACTTGAAATAAATACATTTCTACTTAAGCTTAGGGAAAACCAGGTTCACAGTTTAAAATCTGAGTGCCCCCCCCCAACGTGAATCTAAGTGCTGTTTTCAGGCAACAATTAATATTTCAAATTCTAAAATGCACTTCAGATTTAGAAACAATGCTTTCATTTTTTTCCTATTAAAATTTTTACTTAATAATTACTTAGGAACAAAGAAAAGGGAAATATAAAGAGTGTTCCAAGCCATTCACCACATGTAAAAAGTATCTGCTTTTGGTCAGTAGATAGTTCCCTTCGTCCTACAGAAAAGGCATAAAACCAAACTCATTTCACATGTACAGTCTTGTGTGCCGCAGCAGTAGGAGCTTCTTACTGCTGTTTGGAGCCTATTTTCTATCAGTAAAATCAACCCTATAGGAAAACACCAACTTTTAAATTTTTTTCCTCTTTTATTGCTATCTTGATTAAAGTTGAATTAAAGTGTTCTCGAAGAAAGTGACCATCTCCCATCACACTTCTTTCCTAGCAGCACGGTTTCTCCTCTCTTCTTTTTCTGAGTAATGAGATACTGGGAGAGTTTGGGGGGGGGGAGGGTAGATTCACTACACTAAATATATTTTTAAAGGACCATTGTTCTATTTTTAAAGCTCTAACTCTTAATGTTGCATTAGGCCTGCCAAACAAAGATAACTTTTGAGAGGAGACAGTCAACTTCTCTTTCATGTAGCATTTCGGCTGCAGGCCACAGCACCCTTCACGCCGCCTGCCCTATCTCGTGCCCAAGCAGCAACCCCTCCGGCCAAAGCAGTCTACCATACCTCTTACCTTTGAGTTTTCTCTTTCTCACAGCACAATCTAGAGGATCCAGAAATAAAATAAATCCACTTGGTGTTGAGAAACATTGTCATTCCTTAGCCAGAAATACAAATAGCTACACTGGTGCCTATGTGCGCCTATATTATCAGAATTAATAAGCACAAGACCCAGGGATCATATTTTATAGGATTTTTAAAGAGAATGATTATGGTTTCTAGAGGGGTGCCAAGTATTTGTATAACTTTTATTTAAATGGTCAAATAAGTGTATGAAGTACTGAGGGAAAGAAGGAGGGAGGAAAAGAATACGAAGAGGTAGACTTATGAGACAATAGGCCACATCTTTTACTGCCATAGAAGCGAGAATACCTAGAATCAACACCGAGATTGCTTTCAGTCTCCTGACTTCGGTTATCGGGAAGATGAGAAAGCTCCCTGAAAGAAGGGAAAGCATCAGCTGACTGTGGGGCAGCGTATACTTAGAGATATTGAAAGCCATAAACTCATGCGACTGTGACAAAACCCCGAGTCCGAAGCCTGCAAAGTTTAGAGGTTTTTCAGTGTTCTTTTACATAACTCTGAAAAAGAAAAACCACGGGTCTCATGTCACTTCTCTAGAGTTCGTGCTTTCCAACTCCTACGTAGCTCCTGCACAAGAGGTGTCTCGCAGAATCTCTACTTAGAAAGAAAATAAATACTGGGTACATTTCTCCTAGGATGATGGTCACCTTACCTGCAGAAAATCCAAACAAATAGGCTCAAAACTTTTTAATGTATCAGAAAAGTGTTCCTCTGAGTTTAAACAAGTCAGGGGACATGTCCCCAGTTCTTTCTGCCTCCACTGCCACGCGTTCGGGTAGCAGTTCTTACAAAGTGTTCCTCACAGCGCCCCATTAGGATAAGATGTCTCTCTTCCCACCAGAGTTCCTCGGCTAAGGAAACCAAAATCTGTGGTGAGGCCTCTGGGTAAGATGGTTATCTATACAAAGTCAGAAATGATTATTTTAACAAGGAAACTCGAGTTATGTTTTTAATTTATAAATGCCTTCTATAATATTTATGCCTTTGCCATTTTTCCTTAAAAAGAAAAACAAGCAGCCTCTAAGACTTCACCAGCATAAGTTTCCATCTGGAGTAAGTCACAATTTCCAAAACGCTATTGTAATCTGTTCCTATTTCTTTAAAATGCCTAAAAAATTAATGACACTCCTTTAGTGCCATTTAATAACTAAAAACAGTATAGGTATATTCCATATGACAAGCTCACAGCTTTAAAAAATCATTAAGAGCTTGGCAATAACATTTTCAGTGAATTTTACTATTACCTATGGATCCTGATGCACTTATCTGTGGAGATAAAACTTATCTTGACCTTGCTGAATACAAATAGCCTAGAGTAAAGCTTGTGATAGCCTCTGTGGAGAAAAGGCAGCGATAACCATTACAAGACAATACGGGGAAATCCCAGGACTCCACACAAACGCTCCAACAAAATGAAAATTTGCCTTACTCCTTTGCTGGTAATAAAAATTCAAAAGGAACAGTTTTCCACCTATAAATAAACAGCACCCAGTTATTTTTTTCTACTCTACCTAATATATTTTAACCAAGAAATCAGTAGAGCCTCTGTCTCACGTAGTGCTATGAAGTACAAAGGAACAGAGGACCAACATGATGGAGGAAGAAACTAGGCTGCCTCCGCTTGGGGACAGCTACAGCATCAGAGGAATTTAGTGAAAACAGCAGAGTCCTTTCTTAACATACACTTAGATTTTCAGCTTTCACGTTGCCTATACTAAAATATTCTAAAATTATACCTACAGTGACTAATGCTTAAAAGATATTTCCACGTGTTTTTCTTTAAGTTACATGATAATGTTCTTAAACAGTCTCACTCCTCTCTCAAATGTTAACACCACGTTTGTATTATCAAAGTAAACAGCTGAATAAAAGAGGAATGGCCCATTCTGTGTCTGCTCGTCTGCAACGCACAGAGGGAGGCAGCACAAGCCCACTTTCACTTCCAAGAGCCTGTCTCCTGACACAGTTAGCCGCGTCACCAGGCCACTGGCTTCTGACTAAAAGAACTTCATGAAGTTAAATGAAATGCTCAAGACACCATCGACTCTGTCATTCTAATGGTACCAGTGCAAGGACTAAGCACTGGGTTCTGATTCTCAACTAATTTTCTTTTGCAATATTTAAAGCATAAAATGAAATAATTTCAAAACAGCAATTAGCCCTAAAGTTCCAGTTCCAAAAATGAGACAGAAAAAGACTTTCTAATTTGGCCTTCAAATAAGTTTTCCTTGGTTTTAGACTACTTGTGAGGCTTGAGACTGATAGGTAAGTGGTAACACTGTGAAGTGTGCCCTGACAACTTGGAACTCAGGCTGGGATTCTCTCCAGTGTCCCTGCCCTGCAGCAGCCTGGCAGTGCAGGCAACGAATGCACACTTGAAGTCACTCCATAGGACATTTATGCGCTTTAAGCAAGACAGGTGGCTTCACTCATGCTCCCACACCACTGTTTTAGTGGTTTGATAACTGTATCAATGGCAGACGGTTCCAAGAAAGCATGAAAGGGAACCTATCAGTAAATTTGCTAAGCTGATGAGCGGTTTTCATCAGCAGAGCATGAACACAGAATAGCTGTCCTCTATTACTGTGCAGGGCACCTCAACACTAATATGACCGTGGCACATTAACTCCGCTATTTCTGAAGCTGGAACCAAGAATTTTAAATATCCCTTGCTGAATAATTAGCTCATAGAGCCTAAATGAAACCTACTGTAATTTTTATACATTTCCATCTCCAGTATTGCTTAGTGCAGATAAACAGCAACATAACTTTCTGTATTTTAATAGGGGACAGTTTAGGCACTGGCTATAGATGAACACAGGCTTAAAAAAATAATGCCATCCACAAACTCTGCCACAAAGAATACGGCTCGACTGCTAATTATACAGGGAACTGATTTTAATTACACAGAGAATATTGCTTTTAAAAACACTGCAAATTGCAAAGGCAGACAAGGAGTTAGGGAAGCAATACATTTCTCTCATGTTACAACAGTGCCCTCTACTGGCAGCTACAGAACTTTGCAGACAAAAAGTATGACTTTTTTTTCTTTTTTTAAAACAGGGGAAAGGCCAAGAACAAACTTCAATTATGGAAATTGTGCTGCCTTTCTTTGATGTAAATGATGAAATCCAACTTGTGTCACTTTAAACCTAAACCAATATTTAACTTGACATGTAAAAAGCCTTCTTATGAAATTTGTAGTTTTAAAACAACTGAATTCAAAAAAATGTTTCTAACTACTTACCACCTGGTTAAAGACAAACCATGTTTAAATGATGAACAAATATTAGAAATACTTGGATAATTCAGTATTTCTTAGTCAAAAATTCAAATAGTTTAAAAAAAAAACCAAGATCTCCAATTAAGTGTATGAATTACATTTCTTAGCATACCATAAAAGTCACCCCCTGACTTGGAGGTCTTCATACATGTTGACACTAAATAACAAGTTATTTGAAGCCAATCCACATGCAGAGACATGTACGGCTTTACTTATCTCTTGTAAGCAGCAATAGTTATTATTTATTTAACACAATAGCTAGCTCCACAAGAACACCCGTGTTTTTAGCCACAGCTGGTGATGCACAGGCAATGCACAGCTATCAGTAACAAATCATGGTGGAGTTCTTAGCTGGAACAAAACTCTCGACATCTGTAGGAAATCACAACACAAGCCTCTAAGTGTCACGCAGTCAAAGGCTTTCAATCTTACACCGTAAGATGGGGCAGTAAAAAACAATGTTAACAGCCGGAAGGTGGTGACACACGCCTTTAATCCCACCATTCTGGAGGCAGAGGCAGGTGGATCTCTGAGTTTGAGGCCAGCCTGATCTACAGAGTGAGTTTCAGGACAGCCAGGGCTACACAGAGAAGCCATCTCAAAAAAGCCAAAAAAAAAAAAACAAAAAAACCAAAACAACAATAACAACAACAAAAAAGCAAGAAAATAAAAACAAAAACAGTGTTTATGGATTGTTTTTAACTATTTGTTAATTATTAAACAACTGATCTCAAATAATTGCTATTTAGCTATCAGCTGACTAGACTGCAGAAAACTTTCTGTTGCTTTTGCTTATCTATAAATAAATAGGCTACTTTTGTCAGAGGGACCTACAAGCCCATGCTGCAGAAACTTTATCTTAAAATCAGTTCAAGTTGAAGCTGACTTCAAGAAAGATAAAGCCTCGAATACATTCTGAAGAACAAAGTGGCCACAGCAGGAAACTATCAGGAAGGAGTGTAAAGTCTTAGGGCAAGGGGCTGTTTAGACACTCAAAGCTTTGAAAAAGGAGAGAAGGAAGCAGAGAGTGTGTCAAGTTCAGCAGCTCACAGCCCTGTGAGGGTTGTGTTCAGAGTTACACCCGTCTCCTCAACAACAGCTCTTCATTTCTTATTGATGGTGACATTTTCAATTTTATAAGGGAAACCAAGAGAAAAAGAAAACTTACATCTAATCCTCTATTTTATAGCAAAGCACTAAAAGCGTTCTACATTAGGCATGAACGCATATGTAAAGACATTATATTCTACATTGTCAGTGGAAGAAAAACAAAAGAAACAAAGAATGAATTCTGAAAGCACCAAAGAACAGCAAAGGAGACAGAAGTGAGCAGACTACACCCATATCCTGAGGAACTTACAAAGGAAGGAATGCCGGTGAGAGATCACAAAAGGCAAACAGCAAAGTGATCAGAATTATACTGCTTCCTCTCCAGAGGAGACGTTCATGGCTGTGTTTCTCTCTCTCTCTCTCTCCCTCTGTTACCCGTGTGTGTGTGTGTGTGTGTGTGTGTGTGTGTGTGTGAGAGAGAGAGAGAGAGAGAGAGAGAGAGAGAGAGAGAGAGAGAGAGAGAGAAACATGCTTGTGCATGTGTGCGTAAATTTTCACTATATTTGTATAATATTCCAAGCCACTTTTTCTGATTATCTACACTTTCTAAAGGAAATGTACATGAAATCTCTACATTGAAACATGCAAAATGTAAGACTTTAAAGATCTACAAAGAGGAACTGAACAGGGATCTAGGTTCTCTGCATGCATTGTTCTCGGTGCAACAGTTTGTGCAGGGCCCCTGGGTCCAGATCTGCCAGTCTTGATGCTCTCTTTGTGGGATTCCTGACCCCTCTGAGTCCTTCTATCCCCCCATTCTTTCGTACCATTCTCAGCACTCTTGGCACAGAATCCAGCAGCGAGTCCCAGCATCTGGAGGCCATGCAAGCACACAGAAGAAGGGGATGCGGGCCATCAGGATGAGGCCTGATTCGCTGTGGCCAGACAGTGGGGAAGGAGGAGCCTCCCCCTCCCCGTCAGAGGTCTAGGAGAGGGTGGGAATAGGAAGATACAAGCTAGGGGACAACAACCGAGATGTAATATGAATAAATTATAATTTTAAAAGTTTACAAAGAGGGGCTGGAGAGCTGGCTCAGTGGTTAAAAGCACTTGTTGCTCTGGGCTCGGTTTCCAGCACCCACATGGTGGTTTACAACCATCCCTAACTTAAGTTCCATGGATACTGACATCCTCTTTTGACCCCTCTGGGCACCAGGTACATACATAGTGTACACATGTACATGCAGGCAAAACACTCATATCCATTAAAATAAATAAATCTTTAAAAATTAACAGGTATTTTGGAAACAAACACAACAACACATACATTACTGTCTTCAATACAGAAGGCAAAAAAGTACAAGTCTAAAACTCGCAAAGAGGTTAAAAGAATTCACATAACATGACAAACGGTGAAGAAAGAAAAGCAAAAAGGTCCCAGAATGGTGGAAAGCAGGAGCCCAGAGGAAGGCACTAAGAGCAGCCGCTGCAGTGCAGGGCTCCAGTGCAGGGCTCCAGTGCAGGGCTCCAGTGCAGGGCTCCAGTGCAGGGCTCAGGTCGACTCCCTCAGGACTCCATAGGACCCTGTGTGCCGCAGAATGCAGCTCACAGCAACTGACACCAAGATGCTCTGAAAAGACCTTTAGAATCTCAGAAAAGGGAAAACAAACAACACACTCCTTTGGACATTTAAAGAGCAAAAAGTCTAAGTTACACACAAGGAAACAAGGCTCAAAACAGTGGCTGTCAGGGTCCCAGGACCAGACCAGGGTCCTGAACACAAGTCTGAAAACTTGTTTCTACAAATGTAGGTTGCATATCAGAGCAAGCCTTTCTTGGGTAATAGATAGGAACTCTGGATAAAACACTAAAAGCAGTTATCTGAAGGTTCTAGACAGCAGGGAAAGTAAGCAGACTTGAAAGACAGTTGGAACAAGAGGCAAACACTGGAGAGTGTCAGTCTTTGGAGCCTTCTGTGTGAGAGCAGGCTCTTGTGTGGTGCTTTGTGAAAACAGTGGGACTTAAACAGAACCCTGCAATGCTGTCCTGTGGAACCAACAGGATAGAGCATGGCACCCGCAACCAAGTTCTACACAGGAGTCTATGGAGGGTGGGAGGGGATTAAGCAGGGGTGGAGCATGCTGTCTTCTACTTACAAGCTCTGACTAACATTTAAACTATCGTAATGTTATTCTGTTTTGCAAACATGAAAAAAGTGAAGAATGGGGTGAACCTTTCGTAAACAGCAGAGTTGAAGCAACAGAAATACAACAGTCCTGGCTCTTCATTTAGGCTGTTGGTGGTGGCAGAGACTGTGGATGTGGGCCATGCCAAAATTTTTTGTATGTTCTGCTCAATTTTGCTTTAAACTTAAAATGGCTCTTAAGCCAAGTACATAATTAAATAAAACCTGGGTCATGTAGCATTAAGTATAAAATATTTATGAGTAAGTTAATAAATTATGTACAGGAGCCACACTGAAAACTACTGTACAATGCTGAGAAAAATCAAGCAAGATAAGGAAGTGAGAGATAAATCATGCTCATGAACTGGAATGTTCAACATTACTAAGCTAGACTGACCTATAGACTTCTTGCAGTCCCAAATATCCTGCAGAAGTCAAGAGGCTGACCCAAGTCTTGTCTGGGAAGGCAAAGGCCTCACAGCAAGAGTTATGAAGGGTATAAACTGCTCACCTACTTTTAAGTTAAGAAGTTGGTCTGCCACAGCTCTCTGAATTTACATAGGCAATATCTGATCCCAAGATCAGAGATTTAAAGTTTCTCTCTCAGGCTGGAGAAATGGCTCAGAGGTTAAAAGCACTGGCTGCTCTTCCAGAGGTCCTAAGTTAAATTCCTAGCAACTACATGGTGGCTCACAGCTTCTATAATGAGATCTGGTGCCCCCTTCTGGTCTGCAGGCACACATGTAGGCAGAATACTGTATACATAATAAATAAATAAATTTTTTTTTTTTTTTAAGTTTCTCTCTCTCTCAAAAAAAAAAAAAAAAAAAAAAAAAAAAAAAAAGTTTCCCTTTCTCTGCCTTCCCATTCCTAAGGATTTAGCTGAGATCAATAAAAGCATAAATGCTCACAGTAACTTTATCTGAAACCGTGTAAAACAAGAAACAACCCAAATGCCCATTACAGGTGAATGGGTGAGTAAGCTACGATGCACATGTGTAATAAATTGCTACTCCCCAATAAAGACCAGAGTACAGAAATTGGCAAAAATATGGGTGAACCTCAAAATAATTATGTGAGTGGGAAAAAACAAAGAAGATAAAGCTACCATGACAGAAAATAAGCCAGCAATGAGTACCTGGAGACAGCCTGGGAAAGGAGGGAAGGGGAGACTGCTGGGCAGTGACTGCTTCCTTACTTTGCCTGTGACAATGGTTTCAGAATTATTTACACATCTCAAAACTTATCAAAATGTAGACTTTAAACACATGGGTTTATTGTATACCAGGTCTATGTCAATCAAGACTAAAAAAGCAGGGTCACAAACATGTGCCAGGTGTGACACACGCCTGCAACCCCAGAGCTCAGGAGGCTACAATCAGACCCAAAGCTGGAAGGCCAGTCTGGGTGCATAATGATAACCTACCTCAAAAGAAATAAGAAGAAGATACCAGCAGCAGCACCGAGCCACTCAAATGTCAACAGCTGCTCAGCCTGGGAGGCGCAGCTGTGAGCCTGAGTGTAGCCAAATTAACTTCCTGCTGATGCAAGCAACCAACAAGACAAAATCCACACTCATCAGTGAAACGCAACAAAACTCAACGTCTTCTACCGAGTCTTGCTAACAATGTCAGGAACATAATTAGGACTTATTAGCTATACAAAGAGATGCTAATAAAGCCTGACCAGTACCCCAAAGAAAAGGCAGTGAGAGGCAACTAAGATGATCAAAGAGGACACCTACCACTATGCTCAAACCATAGAAGACTTTCACAGGCAATCTCGGGGGGTGGGGGAGGAACCATCACAGGAAGCCAGATGATAATTCAAGAAATGGGGCTAGTGAGACAGCTTAGCACTGGGGAGGGAGAGATAAGAAAAATTCCAGAGCTTGCTAGCTAGCCATTCTAGATTAATTGGTAAATTCCTGAACAAGATACCTAGTGTCAAAAGGTGTTATTAAGGATGACACCTGAGACTATCCTCTGGCTTCCACACATACGTGCATGTGGTTGCCTACACAGCACATGTGTATACATTCCTGAATACATATAAACACACACCTCAACAAATACGTGTATTTTAAAAAACAGAACTGGTAAATACTGATTTAAAGTTAAAAATTGGCTATGTTTTACAGAAGAAACCAATGACCTTAAAGATAAATTAATGCATATTACTATATCTGAAGAAGAGAAAGAATAAATGAGCAGACTATCAAGATGTACAAACATATGTAAAGGAGTCTAGCCCAGGGCTGGTGAGACGGGCCAGCTGCTAAGAGCACTGGCTGTTCTTCCAGAGAGGTCTTCTGTTCAATTCCCAGCAACCACATGGTGGCCCAAGACCACTTATAAAGGGATCTGATGCCCTCTTCTGGCATGTAGGTGTGCATGCAGACAGAGCACTCCTACATTTAAAAAAAAAAAAAATACATAAATAAATTTTGAAGAAGAAGAAAAAGAGGAGGAGGAGGAAGAGGAGGAAAAGTTAGGAAGAAGAAGAGGAAGTCATCATCTAACCCAAATTCCAGGAGGCCTCAAGAAGACTAACTTTGAGCTGGGCGTGGTGGCGCACACCTTTAATCCTAGCCCTTGGGAGGTAGAGACAGGCAATCACTTTGAGTTTGAGGCCAGTCTGGTCTACAAAGTGAGTCCAGGACTGCAAGATTACACAGAGAAACCCTGTTTCAAAAACCAAAACACAAAAACAAAACAAAACAAAACAATTGAAGCCTAACTTTTGGGCTGCTAAAATGGCTTGGCAGTGAAGAGGATTAACTGCTCTTAGAGGACCTGAATTCTGTTCCAGAAACCACATCACATGACTGACAACTGCCCGTGACTCTGCGTCCAGTGGATCTGATGCCTTTGGCCTCCACAAACACCTGTACTCACGTGCACATATGCCCACACAGACACATACACATAGTTAAGAATAAATCTTAAGGGACTGGAGAGATGACTCGGGGGCTGAAAGGGCTGGCTGTTCTTCCAGAAGACCCTAGTTCAAGTCCCAGCATCCACAGTGAACTTCATAACTACCTGTGACTCTAGTTTCAGGGTATCCATGACCTTCACACAGATATACACAGGGGAAAACATAAATGCACATGAAATAGAAGTAAATAAATTGTTTTAAAAATAATGTTAAAAATGAAGTCTTGCATATGTCTAACTGACAGAATAGAGCAGGAAAACGGTATATGCTTCTCAAGCATAAAAGGATGAAACCACAGTCAAACTGCTGAAAACCAAATAGAAAGTCTTAAAAGTAGCCAAAAACAAAACAAAAGAAA
Source organism: Acomys russatus (assembly GCF_903995435.1). Taxonomy (NCBI): domain Eukaryota; kingdom Metazoa; phylum Chordata; class Mammalia; order Rodentia; family Muridae; genus Acomys; species Acomys russatus. The sequence continues at coordinate 57,349,180 of NC_067145.1, forward strand.
AACATCCCACAAAACAACCACACTTAGACCTATGAAACAGCAATACAAAGGATACCTGACTTATAGGAAGAGTAGACATTAGCAGGCAGTATTGGGGTATCTGTGAGGTGATAGAGGAAATGCATAACCCACCAATACAGATGCCTATATGCATAGGAGCTTTTTAAAAGCCAAGACGTTTTTCAGATGTGGTTAATTCTAGATCTAAGCCAGGGAAACTATGACATTATCCTGAGGCATCCTGGCATAGACAGCAAGAAGTCCATGGTGTCTGGGAATAAAGAACAAATGTGACAAGGAAGCTGAAGGGAAGGGCAGTCCCAGTGAAGGCAAGAGCTGGAAGGCTTATATCCATTAAGAATGTTTAAACCAACTAGTTCACAACGCACAAAACTCTAATCATTCTGCTAAGCTCACCGTCACGTGTTTATCTGAATCTTTAACTACAAGAACCATACCAATAGGTAACAGAACAGCACATAAGGACAAAAATGTCTTTATAAAAGCTTTAAGCCAAAAATAAAAAAAGAAATTAGAAAAATAAATAAATAAATGTTTTTAAAAAGCTTTACACCAAAACTGTAGAGGACTTCTGGAGGGAGGCAGTGCTTATGAGTCAAGGGGAGCAACATAACCTGCAGGAGAACTTTGGCCTTAGTCCTAAAGCGTTAAGGCCACTTTCAAGAAGCCGGGTGTGGTGGTGCACACCTTAATCCCAGCACTCAGGAGGCAGAGGTGAGTGGATCTCTGTGAGTTCGAGGCCAGCCTGGTCTACAAAGTGAGTTTAGGACAGCCAAGGCTACACAGTGAAACTTTGTCTCAAAAAACAAAAATAAAAGGGTGTGTGTGTATGTGTGTGTGTGTGTGTGTGTGTGTGTGTGTGTGTGTGAGAGAGAGAGAGAGAGAGAGAGAGAGAGAGAGAGAGAGAGAGAGAGGGAGGGAGGGAGGGAGGGCGGGAGGGAGGGAGGGAGGAGAGACCCTGGCCTTTTAAAACACTAAATCTGCCAGGTGTGGTGGCATGGGCGGAAGAGGCAGGGACAGGTGGGTCTCTGTGAGTTCCAGGCCAACCTGGTCTACACAGAAAGCACCAGGACACCCAGGGTGAGATAGAGAGACCCTGTTTCCACAAACACTGAATTTGGCATTGTTTTATCTGGGATATAGAAACTAGGTCCCCTGGCCCTGCTCCCCAAAAACGAAATCTCGAGAGGTATGTGGTTTCTATATGTTTGCTACTGTAGACAACTCTAAAATAGTTCTAAAGTAGAACTTCTTGAATAAAGCTCACCAAGTATATATTTTAAACCAAAGCTTTATAAATATGCAGAGTTCAAAGATTTACAGACTTGATGACTGACAGCAATCTCAGCTTAAGTCCCTTGAGTTTGTTACAGAAGATCTCGTTTTTTTGCTCCCCAGCTCCTAACAGTTCCTGTTGACAGTACTGTTGCCAGTAATGAAGCTTTTCCAGGTCACAGTGCCCTTACTGTCTCAGGCCACAAAAATGATGCTAAGGCTTAAGTAGTTATAAACTAGCAATGTAGAATTCATGTAATCATGACTCAGACACAGTTCAAACAAAATATACAAAAATACTGAAAACTTCGCTAATTGGGTCTGGACACACTCATGCCACTTTCTGTTTTTCAGCGGATTTTATGCATCTCTTATTTTTTAAATCATAGAAATGACTAAGGATCTAGTTTTGAAAAGATATGACATCGTCCAAAGGAGCTGGGTATGACCTATTGCTAAGCCTATAAATCATGGTGAGCAAGCAGCACACAAGTTAAGCCCGTGTACTTTCCGTTGAGAGTTTACAATTCTTAGACAACCTTGTGCATTCACTGTGTCACCTAAAGCATCAGCACAGGGCTGGAAATGGTAAGACTAGACCACTGTGCTCCTGGTCCTGCATTATCAGTTACTTTTGAAGGTAATAAACTCATTTTAAGTTAATATTTATTACATAATAGGTCAAATAAAATAATTTAAAGCTTTTAAGAATCATTGCTTTAAAGAAAATGTCGGAGTGAACTTCAGTCCATATAGCAGCCATTAGGAATCACATTTAGTATTCAATGGTTAGGAAGGCATGAAAGAGGAAGAACGCTAGGGCCTGGAGAGATGCTTAGAGGTTAAAAACATGCACTGCTCCTGCAGACGATGGAGTTTAATTACCAGTACTGATGGGGGTGGGGGAGCTCAGAGCCATCCTTAATTCCAGTTCCAGGGATCAGACAACCTCTTCTGACCTCTGAGATATCAGGCACATCCATGGAGGACATACATACATGCAGGCAAAACATTCACACACATAAATAAAACACGTTGTTTAAAAAGCCAGGAATGCTAAGGCACTACGCATAAAAAGTATCACGAAATAATAAATTCTCTAGAGAAGAGTAATTTGCCCCAAAGACATTTTGTATATATTAAGCACTGTATTCTAAGTGCTAGGAGTAAAACAGTCAATAAAACAGGAGAAACAAAAACAAAACAAGCCTTTCTTGTGGAGTATACCCTGGTATACAGGAGGAGAAGGGAGGACGAGGAGGGGGAGAAAAGAACACAGCAAGATTAAGAAACAAAAACTCAAGCTGTTGTATAGACCTGGCTGGCTCTGTACGTGGCTCTCCCATGCCAAACAGACAGACAGACAGACAAACCAGCATGATCTTAGACAGGAAAACTCCCCGTGCCTCTGTTTGAGTTTAGCTTTTGTTTTTCACCTATAATGAGGATGATGATAGAAACCTCAGAGCAGTTGTGAGGACTGAACAGACGTTCTTGAAGCAGTAAATACAGAGAGTAAGACCAAAACCATTCAGTGCTCAGAAAAAATTACTTCTTGCCTAGACTTGATACTAACAAGCCCAATCACAGTGCCAGTGTCAAATGAAATGTGATACTAGCCCACTGCCTGAGAACACCAAAGACAAAGTTTTATTAAAACAAATGGCTTTTTTTTTTTTTTTTTTTTTTTTTTTGGCTTATGCCAACACTTTTGTGACGTATTTCTTTTTTGGACTGGTCATGAACTAAAATCCTCTATGAATCCAAGACCTTGGAACTTGTGATGTTCTTCTGTCCACTGCCCAAGTGCTGGGTTTACGCCATGCTCCCATGGCCAGCGTCTGCGAAGTGCCAGGTACTGAATGCAGAACTGTGTCCATGCCAAACAGCATGATGCCAACTGAGCCACGCCCCAGTCCAAGACACAGTATTTCTTTTAACAGATGTGCTATAAGGCCTTGGTCATTCTGGGTCATTCCACATTGCACACGCAAAAAAGGAAAGGCTAGAATCATTTCTTTATAATACCACCAACAAAGCTTGTTTTAACTGTACTTGAAAGCAAAGTTTAGACTACAAGGGCCCTCAGTTTTCTACCTCACTCCAGTGTGAAGAGAACAGGATGCAGGTATATAAGGCTAAAGGTACTACTGTCTCATAAGATTTCATATCCTAATTTGTAATAAAACATATAAAAAGAGAGCCTGGAGTGGTGGGACACATCTATAATCCCAGCACTCAGGAGGCAGAGGCCAAGATAAGCAGATTACTGTGAGTTCGAGGCCAGCCTGGTCTACAAAGCAAGTCCAGAACAGCCAAGGCTACATAGAGAAACCCTATCTCAACCCCACCCCCCAAATATAAAAAGTACTATCTCTGATGATCAAAAAACAAAAACACAGCACACAAATCTCATAATAAACCAGTAGATTCATGATTTTTTTTAAAAAAAAATGATGTTGAAGGAAAGAGATAGTAAAAGAAGAGGGCCAACAAGATGGCTCTGGGGTAAAGGTGCTTGCCACCAAGCTTGGTGACATGTGTTCAATCCCTAGAAGCCATATGGTGGAGGGAAAGAAGAGACTCCCAGGGGTTGGCCTCCAACCTTCACATTTAGCTCTTCCTCAAGAAATATAAAATTAAAAAATTTAAAACAATAAATAATAAACAATTAACAGCTACTGTATTTTATTTTTAAACTCACAAATACCCTAGAGTAAGTTCGCATTTCTGACACATTCACCATGAAACAGTACTGTAGGAATTGAGGTTAGGTTTTTCAGGGCCCAGCTCAATAGAACAAGAAAAGCCTAGACTCTTCTAATTAATCAGTCAGGGTCAGAGGTGTGTATGTCCAAAAGTAAGCAACCCCTGTGATAATACCTATAGACTACCTGACAGAGTGATTACAGAATCTACAGTATTCCATTACACAGAATGCTAAACAGAAAAAAAGTACAACCAAGTCCAAATGACACAAAGCTGCCATAAGCCACTGGCAATGTCACCTATTTCTTTGAGAGCTTGTAAATCAGTAGATATAGACTAAAGATGAGGCTCTTATGCTACTATCAAAATTCTTTAGGAAAAGCCCTTGACACCCAACCACTACCTCAGAAGTGTAATTCTTTTACTGTGGTATCCAAGGAAATAAAATTATTTCATATTCCAGCCTCTAATTAAGCAGAGCTCAAGTTAACATGCTACCAAAGATATCTGATGCTCTTTGTCTACCCCATAAACTTCCATTTCCACTCTTCCTATTCTCGCCTTCCCTACTCAAGTAATTCAACTGACATAAGCTTTCTAAGAAACTCCTAATGTAATAGGGGAAAAAAAAGAATGTTGAAAACACTGTCTCGAAAAACCAAAAAAAAAAAAAAAAAAAAAGAATGTTGAAAAGGCCCGTGGGGAGCGACATGGCTGGAAATCAGTTCCCCAGGAATGCAGAGTGAGCAGCAGTCTCCCAACTGCTCCAGTGCCCTCCTATCGTTTTCTCTCTTGACCTTAAAAACATCACTTAATATCCTGAGGTAAATAGTCACATTAGCAAGCAAAGAGAAAGCTAAGAGCTCTGCTTATATATTTATACCCGTGTGAAAGAAAAAAGTCATGATTTCCTTCAAGTCAAAATACAATCGCCCTTTCATAAAATAATCACAAATACGATGATGAATTCAGGCAACATAAAATCAAAATGCCTTTTAAAACTCTAGAGCAGGTCTGAGTAGAGTCCTGTGACGGTCCACCAAATAATACACTATCCAGTGTCTACTTTAATGTTCCAAAGACTGGCCGGCACCAAGCCTTCCACTCTGGGAGTAGTCATTGCGATCCCATGGGCATTTTGCCAAGTCCTCCTCCAGTTCCAGAGAACTTGCTCCGGGACACACCACCTGGGGGAGCAGAGCTCCAGCATGCTAATGGGGAAAGCGCAGCCCGAGGGCAGTGAAGACAAGGTTTCAGAAACGAGTGAACATTGTGGTAGCAAATTTGAATTTTAATTTGGTTAATTTCAGGTTTTGCCTTCCTCTCCTTTCACAGTCATTCATTTTAGACACTAACAAGATGCTTCAACTTCTATCACCTTAGAAACAGAGCGCTTTACCTGCACTAATTGCTATTCCAACAAAGAAAAGAATGGTTTCCAATTAAAAAGTAATTTCAAAAGGAACTTCAGACAACTGGGGAGGGCATTGTCCGCAGGTTCTTTTTGGGAAGGGATGACAATATTGTTAACATAATATTGTGAATATACAGCACTATCTACCTTCCCTCCGGAGACAGCGGAGTTCAAGATGGTTCCTTGGTGCTATGATCTTAACTTTATGACTAGATATTCCTCAAAATCTAGTCATGCAAGCACACATGACAAGAAGAGGTGACTCTGTCAAGAGGAGGGAGGGAAGTGCAAGAGTTTATTACATGTGTATGAAGATGCATATACAATGAATATGTGCCAAGTAAAAACACTATGAAATCTAGGAGACCAGTACATAGCTTTTGAAAAGACCTGTCACTTCACAAAGGACTCAGGGCATGTGTCCTTTAGTGGAGAGCATTTTGTTTTCACTTTAGATCCCTTCTTAAGAAACTGAAAAACAGAGCTTGTCTATTGTAAACCGTGAGGTCAGCAGGGGTGTGCCAGGACAAGTCAGCCACACAAGCTGGTGACTCTGTTCCATCACTAGCAGAGCTGCTGCCACTGCCAGCCTTGCGGTCCCCTCACGAATCGGGAGCTCTGTGGTAGTGGAAGCCCCAGTTCTCTTCTACAGTCAACAGCATTCCACGGGAGACTTGAAATCAATCGTCCATAGAAACAAACAAAAACCCAACAAACCATGGACCGACTAACTCTTATGTTGACTATGGAAGAAATACTAAAAATGCAGATTAATTCTACTAATTCTATGTGTCCAGTGCTGCTCCATGAGGAAACACTCTTCTAGTATTCAGGCACTAGATATGGTTCAGAAAGTCACTCATGTCCTAACAAATATTAACTGAACTAATCAAATGTGTGTCTTCCAAGCCGGGCATGGTGACGCACGCCTTTAATCCCAGCGCTCGGGAGGCAGAGGCAGGTGGATCACTGTGAGTTGGAGGCCAGCCTGGTCTACAAAGTGAGTCCAGGACAGCCAACGCTACACAGAGAAACCCTGTCTCAAAAAACCAAAAACCAAAAAACAAACAAAAAAACAAAAAAGAAAGAAAGGAACAAAGCAAAACCAAACAAAAGTGTGTCTTCCTGTGTGCAGCACAACAGTGGACACAGAACTATCTGGACCAAATGTTTTCTTCTAATTATCTAATGTGGCAGCTTAAGGCCATGGTTTTCCAGAAATCAATAGCAAATTTTTTTTTTTTTTTTTTTTTTTTTTTTGGTTTTTCGAGACAGGGTTTCTCTGTGTAGCCTTGGCCATCCTGGACTCACTTTGTAGACCAGGCTGGCCTCGAACTCACAGCGATCCGCCTGCCTCTGCCTCCCGAGTGCTGGGATTAAAGGCGTGCGCCACCACGCCCAGCTCTCAATAGCAAATTTAAAATACAACTTATGAGGTTGTTGATCACTGCTTTTGAAGAGGGCCTGGCTCTGGTTTCCAGTGCTCGGATGGTGGCCCACAACCATTCCTACCTCTAGTTCCAGGAACCTGATGCCCTCCTCTAAGCTCTGCAGGCACCAGGCATCCGTGTGGTGCACATACACACATGTAGGCAAAACATACACATAAAATTAAACTGAAAAATCTTTAAAGAGACAAACTACGAGTAACTGTAACAGTCACTGGCTGACAGAATTTCTTCGTGCTCTCGGCTATCCCTGCCGAGGCTCGCACACGTGCTGCCTGTGAGCTGATGCTCCTTTCTGCTGACGCCACTTCCAGTTCCCCATTCCAAGGGCAAAGTCGACTCAGCAATAGAATCAGGTAGTGGATTCATTTGCTAAATGACAGTTCAAGTAGACCGAGTCATGTGCTGGCCAGTGTTCAACAACTGCTCTATCCACATGTGCTAATGTGTGACATAAAGATCCATAGAACACAATTAAAGATATAGTACTATTTGTCATAAACCCCACGTGTGCAACTGATTGTTGCAGAATATTTTTGCTGATATTTGCCAAAATTATGTATCAGCAGCCAATGCAGGCTTGCAACTGATGAATGAATGTAGCTCTGACACAGACATTGGCTTAGCCCAGAGGCGCAAGTTTACTTAGAGGTTCAGATGGTAAATAGCATAGGCTTGTGGGAAACTCAGTATCCGTCACGCCTACTCCTGCCTGCCAAGGCAGCAGGGAGGGTGCCACAGACAATATGTGAACAAGCGGACACTGCTGGGCTCCAATAGAGTTCAGTATACAGAAGCAGGCACAGTTTGCTGACCTCTGCTTGAATCTGAAGCAGAATAAAGATGGTGAGTGTCAGAACCCACTGGATGCCAACAATGGGAACAGTGTGCTTGCTGCAGAATGCTGAAAGGATGGCCCTCATGACTTACCCGAAGAGCTACAGGCAGGACGCATTTTGGAGGACAGTGTGCATTTTCAGTATTTCCACCATTGAGTTCTCAAGCCGCGATGTGTTAGCACTTGCTGACATGTATGCTGAGGGTTACGTACCATCCTCACCACACAGCACAGCAAGCTTAACTAGAAAAGCGCTAAGATGTGATGGCGTGTGCGTATCTTGCTTTTAGTGTAACTTATTTAAGTTTACATGTCTTTAATGAAGACTGTGTTTCACAACCATCCCACAAACTTCCTGAAATCTTGACAGTATTTATCAGCGAACCAGTGAGCCTTCGGAAGGGAGTGGGAGACAGCTCCTGCCAACCACTCGTCCCACATGCCAGAGTCAGGACAGTCTATACATCCCGGAAGAGTAACAATTGTTCTGGGTTGATACTCATCAAATTTTCTTTTCTTTCTCTTTTTGGTTTTGAGATAGGGTTTCTCTTTGTAGCCCCAGTTGTACTGGAACGTGCTCTACAGATCAGGTTATCCTTCAACTCAAGAAGGCTGCCTCCCTCTGCCGCCTGAGTGTTGAGATTAATGGTGTATACCATCACAACTATCAAATGTCTTTAAATCCATAAAGTACAATGATTAAAAAATAGATACAAGAAGCCGGGCATGAGGGTGCACGCCTTTAATCCCAGCACTAGGGAGACAGAGGCAGGCGGATCACTGTGAGTTCGAGGCCAGCCTGGTCTACAAAGCGAGTCCAGGACAGCCAAGGCTATACAGAGAAGCCCTGTCTCGGAAAAAAAAAAAAAAAAAATAGACACAAGAATGCAAGGAATCATTTTACTATAGTAAAGACAATGATTGATGAGAAAAGCCACTTATTAATTCTTTTGTAAACAAACTACCACCAGGCCCCAGAATATATGAAAGGAAGTTCTGTCCCTCTGCCCCCTCCCATGTATACAGTGTTTTGCCTGCATGTGCATCTGAATGCCGGAAGAGGGCACCAGATCTCATTACAGATGGTTGTGAGGCACCATGTGGTTGCTGGGAGTTGGGGACCTTTGGAAGAGCACCCTGACCTCTGAGCCATCTCTCCAGCCCAAGGAAGTTCTCTTTATAGAAGCTCTTCGGCTAATAAAAGCTTGGGCTGCCATCATTTTCAACCTATACTGACTTAATGATGGATGGATGTCTGCTGAAATCACACACTCCCAACTAGAAGACAGCTACCACTAAACCACTGAACCCAACATTTGAAGAAGGTTTTAGAACCACATCAGTTTACATGGCGTGGAAGAGCATGTGAAACACACCTGTTCGGATGCCGTAAGTAAACTACAGACTGTGAAAACCCATGCAGGGCAAACAATCCAGACTCTGCAGCATGTAGGTGTAAATGGGACCAAGATGAAGGAGAGGGGGTAGGAAGAGGGAGAAAGAAACAAACATGGCGATACTAAGAATGTGACTGAAACTGACAAAGCAAATACCCCCACATTGCTGTGCTCCTGAGAAAGAGTGTTACCTGATGACATTTGTGAGCCATTAATCTTGAGTATGGTGATGCTACCGTAATACTGCTAAAGCAGCTCTTGTCTTTAGAATGATGTGCTTAAATATTTATGATAAGGCTGGCGTGCTAGCATATGCCTGCAATCCCAGCACTTGTGCAATGGAGGCAGTAAGATCAGGCATGCAAAGGCTAGCCTTGGCTACACAGCAAGCTAGAGGCCAGGCTGTACTCAAAGCAAAACAAAACAAAATCATGAATTATGGTAAAATAATATGATGCTGGAGATTTTCTTCCAGATAGACTGGAAAAAGAGGAACTGAATGAGAGTGTAATACGCAGGACAGGCATGAAGATGAACGCCTGTGGAGCCGACAGACAAGCACTGCATCTAATTCTTCTAATTCCTTTTCTTCTGTATTTGGAATTTAAAAAATATTAAAATACTTCAGTCCCTCTCAGTGAGAACGAGTCAAATACACATTTGGCCTCTAGTGATGACCTCTGGTACTTCCTCTGGACTTCTAACAATGTCCCTTCCCATCCTGTTCCAGTCTTATCGACCCCTTTGTAGTTCCCCAAACACCCTAGCCATGTGCCCTTTTGGGCTTTGCATTAGATTTCCTTCTGCTTGGTGTATCTTCCCCAGGTATGTTTATCTCGCTTTAAGTTTATGTTCAATGAACCTTTCACAGTATCCTGTGACTTGACTAATTAAAAAGTTTTATTTTATATGCATAAGTGTTTTGGCTGTATGTGAGTGTGTGTGTGTGTGTGTGTGTGTGTGTGTGTGTGTGTGTGTGTGTGTGTATTTATGTATGATGTGTACAACATGTATGTTTGGTGCCCCTGGAGGTCAGAGGAGAGTGTCCGATCTGCTGAAACTGAGTTATGAATGACTGTGAACCACTTTGTGGGTGCTGGGAACTGAACCCAGATCCTGTGCCAGTTCATCAAGTACTGTTACCTGCTGAGCCCTCTCTCCAGCCCCCAATGTAATTTTAATGATTTCTTGTAGCACACATCTAGCATTTTCATTTCTCTTTATAATGTTCTACCTTTTCCCTATAGCACTTATTGTAAATATACTATGTGATTTATGTTATATGCTTATTTCCTGTTTGTTCCACCCATGAAAGTGTAAACATAAAAGAATTTTCCTGTTTCTATATAAAATACTTTTATCTGTTTGTAGTAGCGCATAATACATAAAGTCAGAGGAAAAAAACAAACATGCTGTATGAACCCAGGAAAGATAATAAGCAACTCTTCTTTGATCTTACAACAAAATATTCCACACAGAATGGCTTTATAAAGAAAAGGGCTTGCTGGGCGTGGTGGTGCACGCCTTTAATCCTGGCACTCAGGAGGCAGAGACAGGCAGATCGCCGTGATCTACAGAGTGTCTGTGATCCAGCCTGGTCCACAGTGAGTCCAGGACAGCCAGGGCTCTGTTAAACAGAGAAACCCTGTCTCTAGAAGCGCAACCCACCCGATGAAAAGCAAAGGCTGAGTGAGTTCACAATGCAGCTAAGGCATGGGGTGGAGGAGGGCTGGGGGACACTTGCTCTGACTCTGCTTGCAGACACGGAGCCTACTAGCAGCTGATGTCACAACGCAGGAGTGCATGTGGAAGGAAGCTGTCATCTTTATGTTCTGAGATAACACCTCACTTTGTAGCCTAGGCCGGCCTCAAAACCACGCTGCTTCTGCCTCACCCTCCTGGATGGTGGGATAGAGATGTGGGACACTAAGCCCAGAAAAGACATTACATCTTGAAATAGGAAGTCGGAGTAGGATTCAGCAGCCAGCCTCATTCCTAACAACTCTCTCAAAAGAACCCTGGTTCTCAGGAGAGCTAATGTAATCTACCCTGACGGCAGTACCCTAAATGATCTAAGGACCTCTCGCCAGCCCCCATCTCTTAAGATCCCAGATCACCACACTGGGAACCGAGCTTCCAACCCACAAATCTATTTTTGTGGGGAAGAGAGGCACATTCCAAGCACAGCCTACTACAGGATGAACACAGGCAAAGTACCCTAAGACGCTGAGCCCACTAACACTGACATAGAAGTCTGGGGAAACTGGGAATTAATAGTTAAGCTTTTATCTCTAAATATTATAAAATGTACTGTAAGGCTGGTGTGTTAACATCACACTTAGCTTTCTGTGTGCCGTGGATTTTGCCTCCCACAAACTGTCAGAAGGCGTTTTCCACCAGTACCAGAACAAAGTGAGGGTAGCTCATCCTCACTCCAGAAAAATCAACCAGAAGCTTTGCATCTTTGATACACACAAACATCTCCACAGGCAGAAAAACACTGAGTGTCCTGATGACTGAACAACTTACCCTGAGCTAGCTAGAGGGGTGCTATCAAGAAGCAATGGGGTTCTACATTTAAAGTGAAGCCTGTAACTGTTCCCGCAAAGGATTTTTGTTTTGTTTTTCAAGACAGGGTCTCTCTATGTAGCTTTGGCTGTCCTGGATTCCCTTTGTAGACCAGGCTGACCTTGATCTCACAGCTGCCTCCCTGGAGTGCTCCTTCAATGGATCTTAACCTTTAGACCCTGTCCATTCCATACACTTTATTCATGAAATAACATAACAGAAACAGATTCTAACTACAAAAATGGGCCAGTAATTGAGAAAAAAAAAAAAAAAACTCATTTACAGTTAAACTGCTTCAACTCAAATCTCAGATTCCCCTAGTTACTACAATACGATCTTAAAAGTTGTTCATTCCACACCTCATTTTGCTTACCAATTAAATAAAAACTGCTGCAGTTTCTTTTGCAGATGCTGTAATACATACTCAGATAAAAGAAACTAAAAGGAGCCAGGCATAGTGGCGCACGCCTTTACTCCCAGCACTCGGAAGGCAGAGGTAGGCAGATCACTGTAGCTCAGAGCACAAGCTACAGCCCAGAGTAGCAGACATCTGGGGGAGCGGGCCACATTGCATCCAGCCAAGAAGACCCCAGTGTTTGCTCAGTTCCCTCCCTCCGTGTCTGTCAGTGCCAGACCCAGTCCAAGAAACAGTTCCTATGTACCATTAAGAGGACCCCTCCAACATCAATTACTACAGGCAAGGTGATGATCTTCCGTGTACATACCCAAAGGCCCTGTTAGGGGATTCCAGATACTGTAAAGCTGACAATTAACCCTCATTATGACAGGCGTGGTAACATTTACTTCACATGGCTATTACGAAGAAATTAGTTGTGTGACCAAGCCTGGTGGCAAGAGGTCAGTAGTCCTAGTTACTCAGGAGACTATGCAGCGGGGGGCTATAAATTTAAGACCTGCATGAGCTACAGAGTGAGGTCAAGGCCAGCCTTGGCAAGTTAGCAAGAGCCTATCTCAAAATAAAATACAACTGGGCAGACAGCTCAGTGGGTAAAGAGCTTGCCACACAAGCATGGGGACCCGAGTTAGAACCCCAGAACCCAAGTAAAAGCTGGGTATGTGGTGTTGGCATCTAATTGCAGTGCTACAGGGTGAAAGACAGGCAGGAGAAGGTCTGGGGCAGGCCGGTCATTCCCAGCCGGGAACAGTAAGAGACCGCGGCTCAAACAGGAAGAAAGTAAGAACTGCCCCCCAAGGCTGTGTTCTGACCTTGATATACATGTCTTGGCATGGTGTGCCCACACTCATATACTTGCAGGGGTGGGGGGAGGGCTGGAAATCCAGCTCAGTGGTAGAGCATGGCCCTGCATGCAAGCAGCCTTTTGTACAATCCAATTGCAGTAGCAGGTTCAAGAAAGTCTCCCTATACTGTATAAAGAGGGTGAGTTTTACTGAATTTTTAAATGGGAAAAAGTAACTACAAATACAATAAGTAAATAAAGGGTGAGTACGCAGAAATCCTCAGATTTCTTCAAATCCAGAATCTGGCCTCTTGTCCCTCAAGGTGTAATCTATGTCACCATGTTTTACTTCTTGTAACTCTAAAACATAGAAAGACAAACCTGAAAAAGAAAAGCTTCCAAAGAACTCTGTCATGAAGCATTTGTGGGAAGCCTGAACATTGCAAGTTCACTAAGAGGCTGTACTTGTGTGGGCTTGCTGCCCCAGTGATGTTTATACGCATTACTGCATGCACCACATAGGCATGGAGAGTCACAGCACTGGGCCCCAGTGATGTTTATACGCAGTTACTGCATGCACCACATAGGCATGGAGAGTCACAGCACTGGATGGCGTTCATTTTCACACAGCATTTTCTATCACACCACAGAGACAGTCAGTTATTCCTCCCTTCTCAACAATGCCAGCTTTAATAAAAATGCATGCACCAACAACTTCATTTGAAGCTGAACTTTAAGAAATCCTTTAAATGGGAAACTAAGTCCATCCCTGTTTCATATTTAATTTGCAACAGGATATCTGGCAGTCGTCAAGGAGCCTGCAGGGCTTGTTAGCTGATGACTGGCTGCCTGCTGAGATGGGCTCCACACACAGGTAATATCAATTGTAGACAAAATCTTGTGACCTACCTCTCATGCTCCTTTAAAGTTAATCTGAGCACACTGTGCATGAAAGGAAATGAGAAATGAGCTTTTCTCCTTTACCACGGTGCTGGGACTTCCTGAGCTTTCACTCCGCTGGTGACTGGTCCACAGCTACCATTTTTTTCTAACTATTCCCAATTGTGTCTGTCAGACACAATTAGGGCTGCGCGCTGAAGAGAGGTGTGAAAATGGAATAATGCCATTGGATCTGACAAGTATGGCTTTTCTCACTTTCACCCTTGGCTGTGTTAGGAAACACAGCCCTTACCATTTAGCAAATGGACCCAACGCAATCTTTGGGTTTGTAAACTGATTTTCTGTATAACTTACAGAAGTGTGCATAGAGGAGACTGAAAACAATTTTATTAGAATTTTACTGCAAAGCCGGAGAGAGCTGCTCAGCGATTGAAAGTGGCTGCTGCTCTTCAGGGGACCACTGCTCAGCTCTCATCACCTGCATAAGGCAGCTCACAAGAGCTGGGCGTGGTAACACACACCTTTAATCCCAGCACTCAGGAGGCAGAGGCAGTTGGATCTCTGTGAGTTCAAGGCCAGCCTGGTCTACAAAGTGAGCCCAGGGCAGTCAAGATAAGATAGAGAGACCCTGTCTCAAAAAATCAAAAACAAAACAAAACAAAAAAAGGCAGCTCACACTGGACTGTAACTTCAGCTCCAGGGGAGCCAGAGCCCTCTGCAGGCCTCAGGGTGTACTGAGCATGCACACACACAAAACCTTTCTTTTTTAATTAACCAAATATTAAGTTTTACTGTAAAATGTATTAACCACTACTACGTAATGTTTATAATACTGTGTAAAATATTTTAATGCTGTTTATATATTTTTTCAAAGAATGAAAATTTAAGTTTTGTCCCAAGATTCTTCTAGTATGATAAAACCTTTCTTGAATGTAAAAGAAACTATAGTTGTATGTTTCTACAAATAAAAACCAAAATTCCCGTGGGATGCTATCATCTGCAATGCCACGTCCACCATCATCATCATTAAATGTCAAACACTGTGTCTGCTTTTAGTTTAATTTTTTTCTTTTGTTTTTGAAAAAATTTTGTTTTACCTTTTATTATGTGTATGTGCATCTATGTGGGTGTGCACACATAAGCCCATGTGTCCTAGGGGCAGAAGACGGCTTCAGATACCCTGTAGTTACAGAAGACTGAGCTGATCTCTGAAAGAAGACTGCTGAGTCATCTCTCCAGATCCTTATTTTGATTTTTTTCTAATAACTATAAAACACATTACTTTTATACTTTTTATTACACATGGAAAAATAAAATATTTAGACATTTCAGCTATACTGAACAAAAGAAAAATAGACGAATGATTTTCTAGTCTATTTTTGCCTTCTGTTTTGTATCTGAAACAAAGTATCTCTCTGTGGCCCTGGCCAGCCTGGAATTTACTATGTACACCAACTACACTAACTAAGATTACAGGCAACACCATCACGCAATCTACACCACACTAAGACTACAGGCAACACCATCACGTAACCTCATCACACTAAGACTACAGGCAACACCATCACGCTATCTACACTACACTAAGACTACAGGCAACAGCATCACGCTATCTACACCACACTAAGACTACAGGCAACAGCATCACGCTATCTACACCACACTAAGACTACAGGCAACAGCATTACGCTATCATGTCCATTCTCTCTCCTTTTCAAACACACTCTTTAAAAACAATAGTCTCAGATCCAAAATAGAGAATAACAATTTACTTCACTATTGGTTCATCTTAAATAACTTAATTAACTTTCCACTTTATTGATATTTTGCAATTTAAGGCATACTTGGAAGTATTTGATAAGCAATATTTTATAAAAATAATAGAAAATATGTGAATATTCAGGAAACTATAATCTCCCAAATCTCATACTGCCTTCAAGTTACAAAAGCCACAAGAAGTAGTCTTTTTCTATGTTCTTTTATGACCTCTAAGGAATAATACAAACCATAAATTTCTAATCCTTACGAACAGTAATACTGCTCAAGATGAAACTCAAAAAAAAAAGAAAAAACTGGAATTCATGGACCCTAACAGTGTGTCAAAGATCATGTTTATGTAGGTTATGCTTAATGATAATAATAAAAGAACTATGAAAGTTGGGTGAAGGGAGCCTGACCTAGAAACCCAAAACTTGAGAGGTAGAAGCAGGAGTTCAAAGTCATCCTTTAAATCTGACTTTAATTCTAAGTCTAATTTCTGTAGGTTTATATGCACAAACAGTTACTGGATAAGCAGTCCAGACAAAGCTACCCAGCAAACTTGCATAACTCCTTAACGCTACATATCTCAAACTCTCTTACGTCTGCACAACCAATCATGACTAACTGACCCACTCAAGCCAGAGCACTTCAGTCCACTTTATGCATTTACTATTAAACTAGGCCTCCCAACTGTACAACAAAGAGAACATAGTAGATAGCCAGCACAGAGTAAGTGTGACTCAATCACACGGAAAGTTCAGTATGTAAAATCCTATGTGTTAAGCTGCTCTAAAATGGCTGCTGCACACACCTCAGTAGGCACACTTACAGAAATGCAAAGAGACCCTGAGAACATCAAAATCACTTCATGGCCAGAATTCTATGTAAAAGCTTGAAAAATAAATGACCCTGTCCCAAAAAGTGTTTAACTAGGCTACTGGCGCAGGGGGAGCTTGAAATTCATTTAGTGAGCTCATTGGAATGCAGTCCAATCACATACTCATTGTGGCTTTGTAAGATGACATAATTCTTTTGGAAACCAGTATGTAAGATATGTCAAAACAAAACAAAACAAAACAAAACCATAAACCTTTGACCCAAAAACCTCTGAGAATTTGTCAGAAGGAAGTAATATGAAAGAAAAATGTGAACGGGGAGCTTTGCTGTAACATCTCAAAATAAGGAAAATATCCAGTAGAAGAAACAGCTGAGTAAATTAGGGTGCACTGCTCAAAAAGTACAAAGAAGAAAAAAATACATGGGAACAAGTCAACACCGTAATACATAATAAAAGCCCAAGACAGGAAGAGTTACACTATTTCCGTCACCCATATACTCTTTCCACAAAGCAGGAAGACAGGGATCTGCTATAAATATGGCAGAAAGGACGTAATTGCTAATGTGTCTTCTGATGGGACTCTGGGGATACCGTTTACAAAACAAGCATGTTAGGAAAAGACGATGACAATGGGTCATAGTTGCAAACTCTGGAAAGGAAGCTTGGCTTCTGGAAGAATGACATGCGGCTGCACGGACATATTCTCTCCTAGATGCAGATGTTTCCTTAGGGCAGACGCATGTCCGACAGATTTACATGCGCTCATCCAGCAAAACTCCACAAAGCTAAGTGGGAAAAGGGAAATGAAAAGGTCTAAAACAAGTTGTGGAGCTGTTTTTACTCACTGGCATTTGATTGGATGCTCACTGATAGTAACAAAAAAGGAAAGGGTGCCACCCACTGAATTCCAGCCACCTCTGCATTAAAACAGGACTGGTTTCCCTACTACACTGCAGAGCACTGCATCTCCAGTGAGAACAGGACTACGAATGCTACCAGCAATATCATGTACATCTAAGCGTTATGTCTTCACCATATAGCATCTTATTAAAAACTGTTAGTTGAAACCAAGCCTGATGAGATGAGGGAAGTGTACACATTACATACAGGGCCCTGCAATGTACAGTGCACCAATTACCAAAAGTTAATTAGCAACACAAGGAAATTTGTCATAGAGTGAATGAGCAAGACAGAAGGGAGATGTCATTACAGTCATATTCACTACACTGTAGTTTTGAAGCCAAGTGTTATGTCAGTCATTCTACCTAGTATAGATATTAAGGGAAAATAATGGTAGATGTGAGCCTGTTTTCACAAAAACACATGTAAGACCTAAAGTAAGAAAACCTGTGTCATTCAAGTATAATCTCAAGGAAGTAATTATTCTACATTTTATCAGATCAAATAAGTTTGCCTCTTCAGTCATAATTATTTTACTTACCAGGTCTATCCTATTTGAGAGAGGAATAACAACGGTTGTGCACTGTGCTGTTGCAGTAAATGCCAAGCTATCAATCAGTGCAGCAAAGCCACACGGCACCAGGTGCAAACGCAGCTGGAGAACTTACAACCCTAACCGCACAAGCTCAAAGGCAATGCTGATTTTCTCCTGGGCAGAACTGACTTCAGAGTTTCAGCAATTTCTGCTTAAGAACTAAAAGAGCCAGGCACAGTGGCATATGCCTGTGTCCTAGTCCTCATGAGACAGAGGCAGAAAGACGCAAGCTCAGGCTATTCTGGGTTATACAGCCAGATCCTACCTCAAAAAACTTAAATCAAATAAGCAACTGAGAGAATATGAGCTCACTAGCCTACAGTGAAAGCTGGGCCATCTTTTTTTTTTTTTTTTTTGGAGACAGGGTTTTTCTGTGTAGCCTTGGCTGTCCTTGACTTGCTTTGTAGACCAGGCTGACCTCGAACTTACAGTGATCCACCTGTCTCTGTCTCCCGAGTGCTGGGATTAAAGGCGTGCGCCACCACGCCCGGCCCAAGCTGAGCCATCTTTAAATGCTTCCATCAAATCACAGGATAAGTGAGGGAGCCTCTGTCCCTAATGGAGTCAGGGTGAATGTCTGGCCCATGAAAGACAGTCCGCAGGCCAGATCTCCATCCACTCGCAGTACAGCAAGGACATCTGCTGCTCTTAACAACACTGTCTGCCTGGGACAGTACCCCAAGGTCCTTGCCTTACTGGGTAGTCTTGAACGCTGTCTGATTTCTTGACCCCTCTTTTTTTTTTTTTTTTAATAGCATAAAAGGTGTGCTGGAATATTCCCTTACTGTAAACTTTAACTCAACATCTGGGCAGTTTCTTTTGGGTCTGAATAGTTACATATTTGCCCACACATACAGTCTCCCAATTGTGAAACTTTGGCTTTTCTGTGTACTGAATTCTCTCAAACAACTCTGTTACCAAATCTTACCCATCAAACACGCCCAACTGTGATCCTTCCTGTGATCATTCTCCTGATGGCTGCAAGGAGGTCTATGAGGTCTATATGGGACGGCACCTCTGGAGTCCTCCCCCTCAGCCGTACCAGCATCTGCCAACTGAACACTCCTACCCAACACACTTTTTAAAAATCTATTCATACTCTTCATCCTTACTGTACAAGTTAAAAACCACTGATACTTATAGATTGAGCACATAATCTGCTTTCCCTCAGAGTCCAAATTATAATTTATTTATTTATTTATTTATTTATTTATTTATTTATTTATTTTTGGTTTTTCGAGACAGGGTTTCTCTGTGTAGCCTTGGTCATCCTGGACTCACTTTGTAGACCAGGCTGGCCTCGAACTCACAGCGATCCACCTGCCTCTGCCTCCCGAGTGCTGGGATTAAAGGCGTGCGCCACCACGCCCGGCTCCAAATTATAATTTAAAGTAATACATAGAAACCAATCTTTCGAGAGCCCTAAGAAAGCTAACCTGAGGAAAAACGGTCAGGAACCAGGGATGGAAAGTTACAGTATTTTGGAGCATTACACAGAAGCAACACAAGAGGGCGCACTGTGACGCTGGAGAAACTCCCTTCAACTTCTTAGGGCACTGACACCTATACAACCTTGTCTAAATATGGTTCAGCTTAGGATTTTTAGAACTCATGATGACATCAAAGGACGCATCGTACTTTGAGGTTTAAGCTTTCAATACTTTCTTCAGATGCTGGGAAAGGTTAAGAAGCCCCACTCTCAGGTAACTGGATAAATGGAATTCTCTCCAGGAGCTCCGTGGATTTACCTATAAATGCATTTTAATTTATAATACATTCATGTTACAATATGTTCATTGAAAGGTACCTCCATGACAGGTCAAACGAGCAATCTATAACCACACTTGTAAATTTTTTAAGCAAAAGTTGATTAAATACCAAAAAGAATACCTCAAGAATCAAAAGTTGAGAGAAACACACTTTAAAAAAGAAAGAAAAGAAAAAGGACTCAAAGCCTGGCTACAAGGTGGTAAAATACAAGAAAGCAGCTACCTACCTAGCACTGTATACATGGCATAGCTTTCTCAAAGCCTGGGTAAGACAGTGTATGCAAGCAAAACAATACAAAACACTTCCACTTGCTTTAGTAATCATGTATGACAGAATCAATAAGATGTCCACTCTGAGATAAGAAATTGAACAATTCTAGAGTTTTATATTGATATGATCTTCATTATCTCTGAGAACTGGAACTGTTACTATAGATAAAACAAATACTGATATAACACAGAAAGCAAAATCCCTACAGTCCTGATCTTGAACTGGAGATATCTATATGACTGCAATGGGCATTTCTAAGAAGACACATGGACGGCCAACACATTTTAATATGTGTAACATCACTAGTCTTTAGGGGAATATAAACTGAACCCACGGCATTATCTCACACTGGTTAAAAAGGCTACCATCAGACAGACAATGCATAAGTGTTGGCGATGATGTGAGAGAAGGCGACTCTGGTAAACTTTTAGTGAGAGAGTCACTTAGACCCATAGTTCAAGACCAGCCTAGGCAATGAAGAGAGAACCCCCATCTCAAATAAGTAAGAACATATGGGGCTGTGGCATGGCTCAAAAGTTAAGACCACTAGCTGATCTTCAATTTGCAGCACCCACATAGTGGCTTATATCTCTAATTCTAGGAAATTTGATGGCCTCTATAGGGACCAGGTATGTATGTGGTAAATAGTCATACAGGCAGCAATACACATAAAAAAGATATATGTAGTGGTTTCTCTTTTAAATACTTATGGTTTATTGCATTTTGTTTTCTTCTCTTTTCTTTTTTCTCCCCCCGCCCTCAATCCCCCAGAGACAGAATTTTTCTGTGTAGCCCTCCTTGGCTGTCCTGGAACTAGCATTGTAGATCAGGCTGACTTTGAACTCAAAAGAGCTGTTGGCCTCTGCTTTCCAAGGGCTGAGACTAAAGGTGTGTGCCACCATGCATGGCTATGTTTATGGTTTCTAATGCTGAAAATTTTTGAAGTGGTATTATTTTGTCTTAAATAATCCAGAGAAGAAACCCCAATGCTTCTTTTTTTCTCATGTACTTTCACTACTTACTATAAAGCTGATTTTGTTGTTGTTGTTTTGTTTTTCGAGACAGGGTTTCTCTGTGTAGCCTTGGCTGTCCTGGACCCGCTTTGTAGACCAGGCTGGCCTCGAACTCACAGCGATCCACCTGCCTCTGCCTCCCAAGTGCTGGGATTATAGGTGTGCGCCACCACGCCCGGCTAAAGCTGATATTTTAACTACACTTATTTGGCAACATTTAAGTATGATAACCATAACTTTATAAGAATTTTATTAGAGCAAATTAAAATAAAGGAAAACAAAGCCAGGATTCCTGGGTCCAAGCAGGGCTGGGAAGGGCGGAGGATGTTCTAATCCCTATGCTCCACCCTCAGTCTCATACTGGTAAGTCCAATTCTTAAAAAGAACCCTTCCCAAATTATTAAGCAACTTAACTATTAAGTAGGTGGTCTAGAACATAGTAGACAAGAAAACTGCAAAACAGCTCAATTTAGAAAGCTTTAAAAGGTACAATGAATATGGGCTAAAGTTTTTGACCTAGAAAAGCCACCTGTTAACCCAGCACCGGAGAGAGCTGTCATTAGTTTGAAGCCAGCCTGGGCTACACAGTGAAGTCCATATTCACTTGTGCTATAGTGTGAGAACCCTACCTCAAAGAAAATAAGCAAAACCCCCCAAACAAAGAAATGGCTGGGGAGGGGGTAGGGGAAAGGCTAGGCTAGCTCAGTGACATGCCATACACATGACAGTACTCTTAAGTCCAGTTGTTAATTTGGCTTCTATCTTACTAATATAAAACTCACGACTGCATCATTTTAAAAACTACTGATATATTATTATCATTTTTTTAGTTTTGTTTGTTTGGTTGGTTGGTTGGTATTTGGTTTTTTGAGACAGGGTTTCTCTGTGTAGCCTTGGCTGTCCTGGACTCTTTTTGTAGACCAGGCTGGCCTTGAACTCACAGCAATCCACCTGCCTCTGCCTCCTGAGTGCTGGGATTAAAGGCGTGGGCCACCACGCCCGGCTCCTTTAGTTTCTTTTTTTAATGCCTCGTTTCCTCTCACCATTTGATCTTCATTCATGTTTTTAGGATACAATTACAATTTTTGTGTACTAATAAATTAATAAATAAATAAAAAGTTCACAGACATACAAGGATTAATTTTCACAGTCTAATAGAATATATCATATATTCTTAGTCCTATCTTCACAAAAATATCTTAACGTATAAGGAACCACATCTATCGAGACCAACAAGAAAGAAATTCCAGGACCACCTGACACAGCCTGACTAAAGAAGATAATAGTCTTCTAGTCAATCCAATTACTACCTGGCCACTGCCCCACCCCCAAATCCTTTGTTAATATTGGTTTTAAATACACTCGTCATATTTTAAAAGTAAATAATTTCTGTTTAAAGCAGATATAACAAAAATAGGTTTCTAAGCTAAAAAAAAAAATTATTATTAAACAATAAAGGGTTTAAAGAGAACTGCATTTAAGTAAGATTTCCCCAACAGTAAATAAAGGTTGTAAATACAGATGAAGCAAAGGCGGTGATGAGCAGAACGCTTAGCAGTTACTAAGGGAAGCTGGCAATGGCTGAGGTTCATCCTAGGCTCCACAGTCTGATAATAACAGCAGTAGGCCCAGAGAGCAAAAGAGAGATAGCAGGGATTTCTATTGGGCACGAACAACTGTACAAATGATGCTCAACTCCATTTACGAAAATCCACCAGTGGTGTGAACTGTTTGAAGTACCATTCTCAGCTCTGGGTCACTAACTCCTGGCTTCAGCATTACTCCACAAGATCTTAAGGAAAGTGCTAAGCTATTGAGCACAGTCTCTCCCTTCCACCCCCTCTCTTTTTCAGTTTTTTTCAGACGAGGTTTCTCTGTGTTATCTTGGCTGCCCTGGACTCGCTTTGTAGACCAGGCTGGCCTTGAACTCACAGCGATCCGCCTGCCTCTGCCTCCCAAGTGCTGGGATTAAAGGTGTGCACCACCATGCCTCGCTACAGTCTATCTCTTAAAGGGCTCAGAGCAGAGAATGTTAACTTTTGAAAAGTTGCAGTGAAGGGAGACAGATGGCTCAGTGGGTAGGCATGCTTGCTAGACATGAGGACCTAACTTGGATATCCTGACCCTATAAAAAGCTGGGTGTGGCCCCAGTACTATGGATTTCAGAAAAACCCACTGACCAGACAGCCCAGTCAAAAAACCTGCAAGCTCCAGGATCAGTGCAAAGTCACATCTCACTGAGGGAACAATAAGGCAGACACTGAGGAGTAGAGCAGCTGACATCTTCCTCTGGATCCCACCGGCATGCACATGGCCTCACCCCAGTTCTAACCATATTCACAAACATCGCCTCCTCCCAAGAAAAGTAAAGAAAGCTTACAGTAAGCACCTTCTGTGTCCACCATGGCTACTGCCAAGATGAATGGGGCTTTGTTTTCAGAATGATGCACTACAGCACCAGCACTTCTCAGTGGAATACCCTGCACACTAGAGCCAGGGTTTGACAGCAATCTATCAACCCATGAGAAAGCTCTACAACTCAGGCCCAGTGTTGATCCAGGTTTCAGATAGGCAGCATGGCCACATGAACTCTAACACGGCCTACTCCAAGTTTAAGGCTCGTCCATGGAACAAGCAAGTAATGCTTCAAAAGCTAGGGGAACAAGAGATTATACAAAATGAACTGCAAGAAATGGCAGCTGTTGGCAATCCTGGTTGGATGATGGCAGCTGCTTTGGAAAATATTGGCATAGTTCCTCAAAAAGTAGATGTACACTGGGGTACGGGACACTGCTCAGCAGGTAAGGGAGCTTGTTGCTAAGCCTGATGACCTGGCTTGATCCCCAGGGCCCACATAACTGAAGGAAAGAACCAATTCTGACCTCTACATATGTGCTATGGCACTCTCAGTGCACACACACAAATGAACAAATTAATAAGATAAAACTTTACAGGTGGATGTGCTGCTCAGTAGAGGAGCATGTGCAAAGCCCTGAGTTCAAGGCTCAACACTCAAACAAACAAGTTTCCGCGTCTTCTACTTCATCCTAACACAGCATGTCCACTTCTGCTATACGCCCAGGAGAACTGCAGCCATAACGGCCTTACTCACAAGAAGCAAATGGTAAAAACAACCAGTGTCTATTTAAGAGGGGATGAAATACATGTGGAATATGCAAATGTCACATCACCCAGGCATGAT
This sequence comes from Acomys russatus, assembly GCF_903995435.1. NCBI lineage: Eukaryota > Metazoa > Chordata > Mammalia > Rodentia > Muridae > Acomys > Acomys russatus. Next base: position 57,373,298 of record NC_067145.1, read on the forward strand.
GGCCAATGCCTTTAATCCTAGTACTCAGGAAGGCAGAGGAGGGAGTTCAAGGCCAGCCTGGTCTACATAGTAAGCTCCAGGACACCCAGAACTACATAGTTAGACTGTGTCTCGATAAACAAAAGCAAAACCAAAACAATACAAAACAAAGAGGACAATACTGACACACACACTGGAGACAAGGCTTGAAATCAGCCATTCACAAAATACAAACACTATGTGATACCATGCACAGGCCATTTTAACTATTTCAGTGGTACAGTTCTGTGGTACCAAGTATATCCACACTGTTCTATAACCATTACCACCATCAACCTCTAAAATGTGTTGTCTTCTCAAACTCAAACTCTGATCTCACAAACAAAAATCCCGACTCCTTTCGTCCCGGAGCCTTAGCACATGCCAGTCATTCTCCGTCTTTGTGAATCCACTTACCCAGTAAACCAACCAGCCTCCCTTCCAGCCAGTTACCTGACCAGCTGCCTTCTTTCTTTTCTTTCTTTGAGACAAGGGCTCATGTAGCTGAGGCTGGCCTCAACTCACCATGTAACCTCGGATGACCTTGAATTTCTGACTCTTCTTCTTCTGCCTCCCAAGTACTGGCATTGCAGGCGTGAGCCATCAGGCCCCGTTCTGTACAGTGCTTGGGGATGAATTCAAGGCTTCCTACACAGCCAGAAAGTTCTCTACAACTGAGCTAGATCTCCGTCCTCTTTATAATCGAAAGTTCTAAATGGCCAAGAGGAAATTATTTCTACTCACCCCGCCCTCGTCTCCCCCCCCAAAAAAAAACCCACAAAGGTAGGCCTCAAATCAGTGAATGTTCACAATGCATTCATTATCTCCATGTATTCAGTGGTGGCATTCAGTCCTCAAAGATCACACAGCGGGAGGGGAAAAGATGCCTAAGGTTTCTCTTTGCTGCCAAGGTCTTCTAACTCACTATCTCGTCCTCATACAGTCCGTGTACTGAGAAGATTCTGCACGGTCACATTCTGTTCTCTCCTATCCACAGCCACAGAGGAGATAAAAACCTCATCACTAAGAACCTTGGTCACACCATGACTCCCCTGATAATACCAGCCACAAGCATGTCTGCCAAAGGGTGAGAATCATTTGTAAATCACTTTAAAACACTGAGGCTGCACTTCTAGAATGTGTGTGTTGGCAGACTGTAGAAAGCTACAAAGATGAAAGCCCAATCAAATCAGTCACTGACACAGAGGATAAGACAGCACAAACCTTCTTGAGAAGACACGATGGGTGGCAGGTAATCCGGGATGTAGTCTTTTCTTTCCTCTGCATCTTTACTTCCAGGCTGAGGAAACTGAAGGACATTGTTCTTGCTGACAGGAAATGAAGGAATTTGATGTGGGAAAGTGACAGGTTCAATATTATGAATATAGTCTTCTAGTTCATGCAGATTAACCCCCATAAGTTGGAAGGCTTCACCAACATCATCCAAGATCGGGTCTGTTCTGCCATCTGAAACAAAGTCAAAAGCACACCATATCACTGGAAAGAAAGTCCATGATTATTTTCAAAATATTAATAGATAGACATATATATTTTGAAATGAAATTTATTACTTATATAAACCCTAGTTACAGGAAAATATTTATTAGATTTTTCATGGTGATACACACTTTTGGTCCCAGCACTCGGGAGGCAGAGCTGGTCAGATTTCTGTGAGTTCATGGCCAGCCTGATCTACTGAGTGAGTTCAAGGTCAGTCAAAGCTACATAATGAGACTACCTCAAAAAAAAAAAAAGAAAGAAGAAAAAAGAAAGGAAGGAAAATAAATAAATAAATGTGTGGATGTGTGTGAGTGAGAGAGAGAGGTGGAGAGGAGGGAGAGAGGGAGAGGGGAGAGAGAGAGAGAGAACTGTTGGAGTCCCAGAGTTCCACTATGAGTCCCAGAGACTGAACACAGGTCACCAGGCTTGGCAGCCAGCACCACTACCCAGAAGCCATCTCACTAGACCATCAAACACTTTTTTATGCCTTTAATCCCAGCACTCGGGAGGCAGAGGTAGGTGGATCTCTGTGAGTTTGAGGCCAGCCTGGTCTACAAAGCAAGTGCAGGACAGTCAAGGCTACACAGAGAAGCCTGTCTCAAAAAAAAAAAAAAAAAAAATCCCAGAACTCAGAAGGCCGAGGCAAGAAGATCTCTGTTGAGCTTGAAGCCAGCCTTGTTTACACAGTGAGTCCCAGGACAGAGGCATTCTGATACTCCCTTGGTCCCCTTTTCCTGACAAAGAATTCAGGGAATTTTGGTTTTGTCTTGTTTCACAAACTCTGTATTTTTTTTCTATAATTACATGAATAAAAACAAGATCTCCTCACTAGGGGGTAACCCCAGCACTCAGGAGACAGAGGCAAGTGGTTCTCTGTGAGTTCAAAGCCAGCCTGTTCTGGTCTACAGAGTGAGTTTCAGGACAGCCAGGGCTACACAGAGAAACCCTGTCTCAAAAAACCAAAACAAAACAAAACAAAATCTCCTGCCTGCAAACCTTTAGTCCCAGCACTGGAGGCAGAAGCAAGCAGATCTCTGTGTTTGAGACCAGCCTCTTATATAGAGAGAGTTCCATAGGAGCCAGAGCTACACAGAAAGAAACCTTGTCTTGAAAAACAAAAGAACGGGCCCTCTTTATCCACAGAAGATATGTTATACCAACCCCAATGTATACTGGAAACCTTGAACAGTACTAAACCCACATAAACTATAGATTTTGACTATATATAGCTTAACTATATTAGATAATGTATTCATTAGGCACAGTGAGACATTATAACCAAAGACAAAGTAGAAAACAATTACAATGTACTCTTAAGAAATGATTTAAGATCTATGAAATACTTATTTTTATAATAGCTTGTCTATGATTAAGGCAACTAAAAGGCTGTTATGTGGTTCAGTGAGTGGTTTATTGAGACAAGGTCTAGACATAGAGTCCTCATTGACATAGAACTCACTATGGAACACAGACTGACCCTACACTCACACTGATCCGCCTGCCTCAGCCTTCCGTGTGTTCCGAGTACAGGAGTGGAACATGATGCCTGGCTCTGCAGAGCTTTAGAAGGTGAAAGGGTGGATAAGGCAGAGCTGTGGCTTCAAGTTCTGCCTACTCCACGTGTCAGTGGCAACGCCCCCGATTTTCTTAAAAGAACTAACTCTGATGCCCTCAACTTGATGACTTCCCCTTGGTGAGGAGGCCTGGTGGGCACACAGAAGAAGGGGAAGAAAGCTATCCAGATGAGACCTGATAGGCTGTGGTCATATGGTGGGGGAGGAGGACCTCTTCTGTCAGAGAGGTCTAGGGGTGGGGAATAGGGCAGAAGAAGGAGGGAGGGTGGGAATGGGAAGACACAAGTGGGGATAACAATCGAGATGTAATCTGAATAAATTACAATTTAAAAATGGAAAGGAAAAAAAAAGAGCTGTCTCATGGGAATATTACTCTACTCAGAACCATGAAGTGTTTCCTATCATGTTTCTTCCCGCACTGTGCCTTGAACACTTGAACACATCCCTACTGTACCTTCCTGAGTATTAGGATTACAGAGCATGACTGGCCTAGATTTTTACTTCTTCCGTGAAGTTGCATTGGTTTGGATTTTGGAGACACAGTTTCATTTTATAGTCTAGGCTGGCCATGAGCTCTCAGCAATCCTCCTGCCTTGGCCTCCTTTTGTAGAGCAGTAAGTCCTTTTCTTAAACAACACAGGGTAATCTGGCAATGCTTACTGGGTACTTTTACTACTCTCATTTTATGTCGTCTTCTTTTTTTTTAAATATTTCATTTAATTTTAATGTGCCTTAGTATGAGGGTGTCAGATCTTGGAGTTACAGACAGTTGTGAGTTGCCATGTGGTTGCTGGGAATTGAACCCGGGTCCTTTGGAAGAGCAGGCAGTGCTCTTAACCACTGAGCCATCTCTCCAGCCCCTTATGTCGTCTTCTGACTACAATACTCTCCACTTTTACACAATCATACTTCCTAGTTCAACTCAAATCTTACTTTTTTTTTCTCCAAAGCAATCCTTCCCTGGAATCCATACCTAAATACATACTCCTTTCTTCTTACTCGGTTTGCATGTACTGCCAGCACCAGGAGATGCTAAAGCTAGGGTGCTGACTGTAAGAGTCATTCTGAAAGGGTTAGTGCCTGCTTCCAGTCCCGCATGGTAATACACACACCCAGGGACCAATGCTCCTGAATATTTAGGAGAAACTGTCATCCTAAACAAATTTATCATTTGTTATTTCTAGAATTAATAGCAACTTCTAGTACGTGCTTTAATTTGCTTTGTCTATGTATTTTAGAAAAAGGCTCACACACCATCAGCTTGCTTGTGCCGGCACTCTGATGCCCTTGTAGGCAGGACTGTATTCCGTAACATTCGGCACAAGGCTTAGTTCATAAGTAATGATCAATAACACCAGAGAATTTATAATAGAATACACAATGCCATAATGGTAACCTGAAGTTACAGAATTCAGTTTTAAAGCAAATTTGTAATTGCTTGTGTGCCTTTTCCCAGAAGACAAATTGATTGTATTCATATTTTACAGAAGTACTAATGTGCAAACTGATTAGAGCACCATGACGTCTTTGTATTACCCTAAGGTGGGGCCCAAATAGCATCAGCACTCAGGGAACACTGGCTAGTAACTGAAGGGATAATCTGCAGCCCTGCAATCTAAAACTGTTTGTTTAATAAACAAGCATTTCTAAGAAGTCAACAAACCCAAATGCGGAATAAATGAACCTTACAATCATATTCTCATTTAAAAATAAAAACAAAAGGGAAAAGGACAAACAGGAGTAAAGGAAAACTGACTGGAAAGGAGGTAATTAGAAAAAGGAGCCAGGCGTGGTGGCGCACGCCTTTAATCCCAGCACTCGGGAGGCAGAGGCAGGCGGATCGCTGTGAGTTCTAGGCCAACCTGGTCTACAAAGTGAGTCCAGGATGGCCAAGGCTACACAGAGAAACCCTGTCTCGAAAAACCAAAAAAAAAAAGAAAAGAAAGAAAAGAAAAGAAAAAGGCTCACAGCCCGGTATGGTGGCACACACCTTTAATCCCAGCACTTTGAGTTCCAGGCCAGTCTGGTCTACAAAGCCAATCCAGAACAGCCAGAGCTCTGTGACACCGAGAAACCTTGTCTCAAAAAAAAAGAAAGGAAGGAAGGAAAGGAATGAGTGAGTTCAGATTGGGGGGGGGGACGCCTTTAATCCCATCACTCAGGAAGTAGAGGCAGGCAGATCTCTCTGAGTTCCAGGATAGCCAGGGCTACACAAAGAAACCCTGTCTTGAAAGACAAAACGGGGGGGGGGGGGGGGGGGGGGGGACCGAGTGAGCACCAGGGCTGTATAGAGAGACCCTGTCTCAAATGTAAAATAGAAAAGAAAAGAAGAGAAAGAAAGAGGTTCACACTAAGGTACAATGATCCCTTGGATACTCTGGAACGTCTAAATCCATGGCCTACTTGGCATGGAAGGTAACTATGTATTCAGGGAGATATTTTGAGAACCCAAAAGGTATACAATATCTGCCTTTAATTCAGGAACTAGGTAACAAAATATAATCTATCTTAAACACAATAGTAACAATATACTGCAGGACAATGGAGCAGGAGCTTGAAGGTAAGGAAATGAAAGCCAGAAGATCACCCTGCCATGGCATACTTTCACAGTGCCAATGAATGCATCCCACTTTGGAGTTTCCAAATTAGAACTCCAAAAGAAAAAGTATATTTTAGGACTTCATTCACTAAGTCTTTGTAGACTATTCATTCATTAACTAGACAACTGTCTCCTGAGTGTCTATACTATTTGGCCCCCACCCTAGGGTAATATAAATACAACCAGGGTGCACCAACCAGTTAGTACATTAGGCACTAGAGTAATACAAATATAGTCAGAGTCCTCCAATCATCACTTATACAGAATATGAATATAATCAACTTGTCTTCTGGGACAGGGTACAGTTACAAAGTAAGATGAAAAATAGCAAAAAAAAAAAAAAATAGCAAAGCAGAAATATGCACAGGATTATGACAGCCAATAACACAAATTTCCCAGAGCAAGTAATATATAAATCTTAAAATGTAAGTGGTATTGCTGGTGAAGGCGTAGGACATTCAGTAAATTGGTGTGTGATAGCTTCAATTTGGAGTGGATAGCTTTGTGTGTTTGTACCACAACATGGTTGCAGTTTAGTAGTCAGAGTGGCAGAGGATTAACAAAAATACTAGCTCACAAAGGGGACTATGTACTATTAAGATTTTTGGATTTTTTTTTAGACAGTAGTCTATAAAACATCATTGAAATATTTTTTTTAATGACTAATAGAATGAGACTTATACACAGGATCTGATTTGTGTTGGGGTTTAATTATTTTGGTAGGAATGGCATTTGGAGTCCTAAAAGTATAGTGAATCTATTTTTAAGTCCTAATTTTAAATGTAGGAACCACTTTAGCACAACAGATTACCCTACAAACACTTCATTTAGTTATCCAATTTACTACCTTAAAAGTCATATCTTGGGCCGGGTGGTGGTAGGGTAGTGGCGGCGGCGGCGGCGGCGGCAGCGGCAGCAGCAGCAGCAGCAGCAGTAGCTGCGCACGCCTTTAATGCCAGCATTCGGGAGGCAGAGACAGGCAGATCTCTGGGAGTTTAAGCCAGGCTATACAGAGAAACCTTCTGTCGGGGTGGCAGGGGGAGTCTTGGTATTTAAATGAATGGTGTAACTCCCAATACAACACACACACAGAGGCATGCTTGACACATCAATAAAATGATCCGTAGCTTCTACTGAAACGTTTCAAACTATTAAATACCACCGGCTAAAGACACCACTGAGCACTGGCTTAAAAGTCAACAGATACTGCAGCCCTGGTTACCCGGAAAAACCTTACAAGTTGCCTATGATCCCTCCCACCACACTTGGATCAACACTGACATAAAAGCATACAGAAAGGACTCCGTGCGTGCACAGATGCTTGCGAAAAGTTATGCAACGAAATCGACAAAGCCAGCTTTGAAAAATAGCAAGCGGAGATGTAGTCTGTGAAACGAACAGAGAGAGAGAGAGAGAGAGAGAGAGAGAGAGAGAGAGAGAGAGAGAGAGAGAGAGAGAGAGAGAGAAGGAGGTAGCGACCCTGACTGAGCAGAGCTGTCAACGAGTTAGGAGCTCTCAAGAATGGCCAGCCTCGTAAGGAACGGCCGGTAGACGGAGCGCCTGTGACAACTAGTTGTTGTAGTTTGCAGGCAAGGGAAGCCAAAGACCAAGGTGAGCGAGGTGGAGAGCATTCTGGGGGTGGCTCTGGCCGCTGCACACCCGAGACAATGAGAGCGAACGAAGCACCATTCCAGAACAGCACAGATGAGAGCGTGTGGGGCTGCGAGCGGGGACCCCGCTTCCCCGCTGGTGGCGGGAAGTTAGCGGATGAGGAAGAGGCACCTAAGGGATGACTGGAGTTCGATGGGGACGGTAGAAGCCCGAGACCATCAGAGTCTGAGAGGATCCCCATCTCGAGACCGGCTTCAGAACGCCACCCCTGGAGGGGGGACGCCCAAAGGGGGCCGGGGGTGGGGTGGGGGCTGAGGTGTCACTCGTGACCGGCTCTGGGGGCAGCCCTCCCGCACACCCAGCCCCGGTACTCACAGAGTTCAGAGTACCGATGGCAGCCTCGGCCCAACTGCTGCAGATAGCGCTGCAGGACGTCGGTGAGGAGGTGGCAGGCGCTGAGCTGCACCGAGTCCCAGCCCAGCGCCTGGCAGATCTGCGCCACCGAGACCCTCAACAACGACCTGGAGTAACTCTCGCACATCCCGCTGCGTGGACGCCACAGCAGCCCTTTGCTGCCACTGCCCTCCAGCCCCGCCGCCTCGCCTCAGCAGAGCCCCCGATTCATTCTCTGGGGGCCCCGCGGCGGGGCAATCGTCCCCCTCCGGCCCCCCGGCGACCACCTCAAAGCCTCAGCAGCACGGAGCGCGCCAGCCTGAGAGCCGCCATTTTGGGCTCGCTCCGCCTCTCGCTGGACGGCCGCCGGGGCCAGGCAGCACAAGCAGAATGCCGAGCTCGAGGAGGCGCAGGCTCCTCCCCGTGGGAGGGGAACGATAGTCTCGGAGTCGACTCTAAGGCCTGGAAGCCAGCCGGAAGCCGAGCGGCAGGGCTCAGGTGGAGTACGCCGCCTCCCTGACAACAGGTGCCAGGGTCTTTCCCGGCCGACGGAAAAGTAAGAGGTGAACGCCGGTGTGTTCAGGGTCAAACCCGGGAAGTAGAGCGTGACAGTGGAATTAATTTAACGAATTAATATCAATAACGTTGGAGATTTAAATGTGAAACTAGGACATTTGTAATTTAAGCCACTTCCTAGAACGCGGACCCGATTCAGTCTTCCTTTGCCTAAATGATAAAGTAAAAAATTACGGCTAAAATGTAGCCGGGCGGTGGTAACGCACGCCTTTAATCCCAGCACGCAGGAGGCAGAGGCAGGCGGATCGTTAGGAGTTCGAGGCCAGCCTGGTCTACAAAGTGAGTCCAGGACAGCCAAGGCTACACAGAGAAACCCTGTCTCAAAAATCCTAAAAAAATAAAATAAAATAAAAATTAATAACAACAACAATAATAATAACAATGGCGATGTAAGGTAATATTCAGAATGAAATAAAGTAATAAAAGGTAGTGGCCGCTTGCCACTGGGCGGTTTGAATGAAATCCAAGGGTTCACTTAGGAGGCTGAGGCAAGAGAATTATAAACTAGAGGCCAACCTGCGACACTGAGAATGACCTTGTCTCCAAAAATCAAATAAAGCCAATAGAGAAAGACCTACGTGCCGGGCGTGGTGGCGCACGCCTTTAATCCCAGCACTCAGGAGGCAGAGGCAGGCGGGTCGCTGTGAGTTCAAGGCCAGCCTGGTCTACAAAGTGAGTCCAGGACAGACAAGGCTACACAGAGAAACCCTGTCTCGGGGGGGGGGGGGGGGAACCTATATGTTCAGTTAGTGGGAACTCCACCACCAACCTAGTAGTGAGCAAGATCTTATTTTAGTACAGTTTTCTGTTCTTTCTTTTCTTTTGGGGGTGAGTTGTTTGTTTGTTGTTCTGGGCTTTCTTAGAGACATGGTTTCTCTGTGTATCCTTGGCTGTCCTAGACTGGCTTTGTAAACCAGGCTGGCCTTGAACTCACATCAATCTACCTGCCTCTGCCTCCTGAGTGTTGGGATTAAATTATTGCACCACCAAGCCTGCCTCTAGTCTCTTTTCTTTTTCTTTTTTTAAAATAATTTCTTTATTTTTATTGTTTCTTAAATTTTATTTTATGTGCATTGGTGTTTTGCCTGCATTTATGTCTTGTGAGGGTATCAGATCTTTGAGTTACAGGCAGTTGTGAGCTGCCATGTGGGTTCTGGGAATTGAACTCAGGTCCTCATGAAGAGCAGTCAGTGCTCTTAACTACTGAGCCACCTCTCCAGCCCGCCCCCCCTTTTTAATTAAATAATGTCTTTATTATTTCTTAATTTTTATTTTATAGTCTTTCTTTTAAAATATCTCTGGTTTGCACCTTAGTAGTCACAGTAGTCTGTCCAGGGCGTGGAGAACGCAGTTTCCTACAGAGGCCAAGCACTCTTAAATCCTTGTGATTGGTTGTGTCTGGAGAACGGTTGCCTTGCCTTCCTCAAAGCCTTTTCTCCCAGAACTAGCTGAATTTTGCCTGATGTGTGCACGATACCAGAAACTGAGATGTTATGATAAAGCCTTGGTTTTAAATAGTGGGAATTTTTTTAAACCTTTGCATCTCAATCTTGTTATGTTGTCTTTAGCTCTTTGGGATGAAAAGATTCCTCCACGTCAGCCTCTGTAGCAGCTAGAACTTCAGTGGGACTGCTGGTGGACCCCAGTTACAAGGATGCAGCATAAAAGTTTCACTTTGCACCCATGCGGTGGCGACGCACCCTTTAATGCTAGTGCTGGGGAGTCAGAGGCAGGTGGATCTCTGTGAGTTCGAGGCCACCCTTGCCTAGAGAACAAGTTCCAGAACAGGAAAAAAAAAAGTTTGAATTCGCAGGCCACACTAATCCCAGTGACTAGTTAGCTAATCCAAACCTGGTTGGACTATATTCGCCCTGTTGTGGCTCAGCTACTCCATTCCTTACCGATGCTTGCTGTGTCTATCATTGCGTACTCGGTACATAACTTTATGTGGCTCCTCCAGTTCCAGGTAGCTGCAATGGTTACTCTCAGTTGTCATTTTGACTACACCTGGAATTCACTAAAACCCAAATAACAGGGCACACCTGTGAGGGATTTTTTTTTTCTTAATTAAATCAATGAATCTGAAAGACCCGCTTCTAATTTGGATCTTGCAGTGGCGAGAAAGATACACCTTTAATGCAAATTTTTGTTGTTGTTGTTTTGTTTTGTTTTGTGTAACCCTGGCTGTCCTGGAACTCTGTAGACCAGGGTGGCCTCAAACTCACAGAGATCCACCTGCCTCTGCCTCCCCGGGATGCTGGACTAAAGGCGTGCACCACCACACCCTGCTAATTCAGATCTTTTGAAATGTAAAGATACATTTTTCTCCTCCTCCTCCTTCTTCTTTTTGGTTTTTCAAGACAGTTTCTCTGTGTAATAGTCCTGGCTGTCCTGGAACTCTCTTAGTAGACCAGGCTAGGCTGGAATTTACAGAGATCTACCTACCTCTGCCTCCCCAGTGCTGGGATTAAAAGCATGGACCACAACACCACCACCCCACCCCACCCTGGCCTGGGAAGCTACGTTTTTAATCTGGGCCACAGCCTCTGCTGGCAGCCTATATAAACACGTGGAAGAGTGCCTGCTGGCTCTTGCTCTCACTATGAGTCCACTCCTTGACTGGCATTAGCATCCACTTCTTTGGAATCCCAGAGTCTACTGAAGAGCAGCTGAGACATCCCGGCCTCCTGCACTGAACAACACTGATTCTTGGACCTTCTGTTTGTAGACAGCTGTTGTTGGGTTAGCTGGACCACAGCCTGTAAGCTGCTCATATTCCCTTTTTATATATCCAGAACACAGTTTTTAGCTCTTCAAAGCCCAATAAATCTGAAAATATGTTACTTTTGACAAATGAATCTGTAGGGAAGCAACAACATATTAGGCCCATTTGGGTAGTTCTTTACCCAAGAATCAAGAACCTTTTTAATGAAAACTGTCTATGATAGTTTTCGCCCCTAGCCTTACTTGAACAGTTTTGTTTTGTTTTGTTTTGAGACAGGATTTTTCTGTGTAGCCCTGACCTCGAACTAAGAGATCTATTTCTCTCTGCCTCCCAAGTACTAAGACTAAAGGTGTGTGCCACTCTGCCTAGCTCACTTTTATACCTGTTTTGATGACATTGAACACTTCCTTAATTTAAAACCTAGACCTTAGATTTCACCCCCATTACCTCTTTATTTGTCTGTGTGTAGTGTAAATTTTTCAAAACTACAGAAAAAGAAACAAACATAACTTTGTCTAGAGTCACCAGTTTATTAATATTTTGCCACATTTAATATTTTTTAATATATTTTTTAATTTACTACTAGCTTTTCCCAAGAAAAGTTTGAAAATAAGTTGCAAACCTCATTGACACTTAACTCTGAAAAACATCAGCATTTATCTTCCCTAACCAGCATATTTTCCTGTGTAACCATATGTATGGTCGTATGTTCACAGCTTCAGTTCCCCAGGAAGCCAAGTGTGGGATGGAGCTAACTCTAGACCAAGTTTATCTAGGAGCACTCCTGAGACACCAAATGTGGGAGGGGAGGAGTGGGAGCCAGGCAGATGCACGGCCAAGGAAACCCCCAGCCAGTTTCAGACTGCTTGCTGAAACTGCTGGACCTTTACGTTACCAAATTCATAGGTCACTTTGAGTTGACTTTCAGGAAAGGGTGTGTGATCTTAGGCCACTGTGCTGCTTATAGCTGAGTCAGTTCCAAGGAAGGCTGAAGTCCTTCAGGCCTGAGGAACTCTGGGTAGTCTACTATAACATTCAGCACCGTTCATTTGTGTCCCCTCTGCCCTGCTTCTTGGTGTAAATTTGATGAACAGCTCCTCCAGAGGTGGTGGGGTTCTGTTCTCTTGAGAACACCATTAACAAGGAAGCCTGGGAGGTGTTGCTGCTCTTCCTGCTGTGGGCGGGCCCCACTTGTGGTTTCAGTGGCTTACTTAGACCTCATGTGTGAGAGTTCTGACTCCTTGGTTTCTGTGTCCTTTCTGGAATGTGACTGCTGACCTTGCCAATTTACCACTAAAATTGAACAAAAGCCACTAATACGGCAAATAATCCCCCTTGCCCACTGGGATAGCAGCTAACGTTCTCTAATCAGGGTCTGCTGCCAAGATGGTGGTGACTTCTCTCTGCTGCTATCTCTTGGCTGAAGTTCCCCAGTTCACCTATAGCCTTTCCTCCAGTAGGACTTTCACTGTCTCCCCTAAACCTCCCCATTGTGGAAATTAGATTGATAAGTCTAGAGAACTTGGGCTGCAAGAATGGGAGCAATGACCTAAGTCAGTCCCTGGGAGAGGTGGCCAGTGGAGAAACGTAAGCCTCTACGCCATGTCGTCTATCTGTTGAGAACACAATAAAGCGCCTCCAAAGAAAAGCCGCTGAGCTAGTGCACTGCACCCTCGGAGATGGCAACCCATTGTCACAAAGTAGTTCCTATAAGCTTTACTTTAGCAGGTCCTACAAAAGGCCAAACCATCAACCTGCCAGCATAACAACTTCAGGTGGGATAGGGCAGCGACAGTGGACTGCATAGCTGGCGTCTTTCCCAAGCACCCTCTGGTGTAAAGTAGGTCCCTGGGGATTGTGGCAGCATGACATGGGCCAGCAACTGAGGCCTGAGTGAGAATGCTCCCCATCTTTGCATAATTGGTCCCCAGTTGGTGGAACTGTTTTGGAAAGATTAGGAGGCATGGCATTATTGGAGGAGATATGTCACTGGGGTGGGCTTTAGGATTTCAAAAGCTGGCCAGGAGTGGTGGCACCCAGCACTTGGGAGGCAGAAGCAGATGGATCTCTCTGAATTCAAGGCCAGCCTGGTCCACAAGGTGAGTCCAAGACAGCCAGAGCTCTGTTGCACAGAGAAACCCTGTCTCAGAAAACAAAACAACAAATTTTCAAAAGCCCAGGCTATTCCCAGTTAGCATTCTCATTCATATCCTCTCTCTCTCTCTCTCTCTCTCTCTCTCTCTCTCTCTCTCTCTCTCTCTCTGTCTCTCTCTCCCTCAAGCTTGTGGGTCAGCAGATGAAAGCTCTTAGCTACTGCTCCAGTGTCATGCCTGCCCTGCCCACTGCCATAGCCCAGCCATGATCATCATGGATTCTAACCCTATTGAGTCTCCAAATTAAATGATCTCTTTTATAAGTTCCCTTGGTTGTGGTGTTTTGTCAGGTGAATAGAAAAGTAACTGAGACACCAGCGAATCAGAAACCATGAGCAGGAATGCCCACTCCAAACCCAGAGTATAAATGCTTCTTAGCAACACAATGGCTGCTCTTTCTAGGTTTGAAAGGCCAGATGCCATCACCTTGTTCTTTTTGGAAAGAGTCAAAGGGTTTTCCTGAGTTTCTATAACACAGATCTGCAGCTTGGTGGCTTAATCAACACTGACAGTTCTGCAGGCAGCATGCTTGGTTGTCCCTGAGACTTTTCTGCCTGGGTTTCCAGACTGCTGCCTTCTCCTGGTGAAATTTACCACCTTTGTCTCTGTATGCATGTCTCTTGTTTCTCTTCCCTTTCTTAAAAAGACAACAAGTTCAGTGAACAAGGACCCCAACCTTTTAACAGTTTAATATTATCACTTTATTTTAGTCATTGAATTTGTGTGTGTGTGTGCGCGCACGCGCACAAACCTGCCACATTATACATTTGGAGATTAGAGGAAAAGTTTTGGGAATTAATTCTCGACTACATTTGGATCCCAGGGATCAAACTCAAGTCTCCAGATTTGGCTGTAAGTGCCTTTACCAACTGAGCTTTACATTAGCTCAGCATTAGCTCTTTAAAGGCCTTATCTTAACTAGGTCTGCATGCCTTTAATCTCAACACTTGGAAGACAGAGGCAGGTGGATCTTTGAGTTCAAGGACAGTGTTCTCAGAGCGAACATAAGGTCTCATGTCCAAACCCAGTCACATTCTGAGGTGTAGCCGGGGGCGATGTTTCACAATCCTATTCTGAGACACAGCTAGCTCAGGTCATCACAGAAAATCAGCTTTGGTTTCTGTTGCAAGAAAGTCCCTAGCCAAGCATGGTGGCATATACCTTTAATCCCAGTACTTGGGAAGCAGAGGCAGGTGGATCTTCTGAGTTGGAGGCCACCCTGGTCTACAAAGCAAGTCCAGGACAGCCAAGGCTACACGAGAAACCCTGTCTCAAAGAACAAAAACAAATAAAACAAAGTGCCCTAGAGATTGCTTCCAAGAAGCTTTCACAGCCAGTGACATCATGGTACAGTCACATTCCACTTAAGCCATCCATCCATGAAAGGACTTGGCCTTTTTTCCTCCCCACCAGCAGGACATGAACTGTGGCGTGGACCATTGTTCTTGGTGAGGAAGAAGTGCTGGTGCAGCATTAACAAAGGCAAGTGGGGGCTGGCCTCCCTTCTCAGATAGCTCGTTGTGCCCTGTGGGCCTCGTCATGAATTCTAGATTTTTTAAGACAGGGTTTCTCTTGTAGTCCTGGCTGCGTGTCCTGGACTCACTTTGTAAACCAGGCTGGCCTAGAACTCAGAGATCTACCTGCCTCTGCCTCCCAAGCGCTAGGATTAAAGGCGCGCACCACCACGCCCAGCAGGAAAAAAAATCTTTAAGACAGATTTTTCTCTATGTATTCCTGGCTGTTCTGGCAGCTTCAAACTCAGTGGTCCTCCTACCTGTGCCTCCATCCCATGACCAACCTAGTGTGGAAAGTTTTTTGGGCATTTTTGTTGTTGTTGTTGTCTTTTCAAGGTGTGGAAAGTTTGGACTTGGCAGTTTTGTCACATCTAGCTTGCAGTGGACAGTACTGGCTTCTTATCACTATCTGCCACGCCACTTGCAGACACTTCATCTCTGTTCTAGCCCAACAGCATAGTAGGTCCAAGGGGGTCACAATCCTGGAGCACACATCCCATGGCTTTCCTTCAGAAGCCCAGGGTTTGCATTGTAGTTTACACCTTTTAAGGCTTGTCATAAATGCCACAGGGTTACCACCCATCTCAGGCGCCTCTACTGTGACACCTGGCCCTTGAGAGACGCCTGAATGTATGCAGCCCTTCCCTATACTGGACTTAAACTCAGCCATTTATGTCATCAGTGGGTGGTTCAGAGAAAATTCCTAAGTATGACACATTCTGCTTCCAGAAGCCTGACAGGCTGCCTGGCATGAGGCTTCCTTCCTCACACTGGAAGGAAGAGGCGATCCTTTACTTACCCGTGACTTTGTAGATGTGCTGAGTCAGGCCATAAAACCCCTAAAAATCTTACTCATAAGGCAAGCCTGAGTCTTCGTAGACTCCCTCCATCTCTTCCTTCCCCTCCCTCCTTGCCATAGCCTTGGAGCCTAGCAGGGATGCTGCTGGTCTCTTCTCACCAATAAGCATCCAGTAGGGAACATAGCCAATACTCACCAAATAAAGCGTTTTGCAACAGTGTGTCTTCCTATAAAATGGGGACAGTCTACAACTCTTAACACACTAAACTGAATTGTTCACTTTTTTTTTTTTTTTTTTTGAGACACTCTCAAAACGTAGCCCTGGCTGGCCTGGAACTTGCTGTGTACACTGGCATTGAACTCACAGACCCTCCTGTCTCCGCCCCTAGAATGCTACGACTAACCATGCCTGGCTGAATTATATACTTTGGGTGAGTTTTATTTCAAGTATCTCAGTAAAGCTGCTATTCTCAAACAGGAAGTTTAGAAGCAGGACATCTCTCATTTCTTATCTCTAATGTGTGTGGTACTGGGGTTGAACCTTATGTTCCACTTGCTATAAACCCAGCACATCACACATGATGTTAAGGGCAATAGCACTCAAATGTCTGTAGATAACTTATAGGACACAGATGTCAAGTCTTCTGATCCCCAGTCCCCAACACTCTCTATAGGTGATGAAAAGAGCAGAGGATAAAACAAAAAACCTTGTATTGAGATAAAAACAGTGCTCATCCAGACATAATCCCAGTGTCCCAGGCCAGCCCAAGCTATACAGTAATACTATTTCAAAAAACAAAGGGGGCTGAGAGATGGCTCACTGGTAGGGGGCTCTGGTTCAACTCCCAGCACCTACTTGCTTACAGCAATCCGCAACTCCTCACTCTCCTAAAGCTTCAGGAAAATATTTCACAAGGATCAAGAGAGCTGGAGAGGGAGGGGACAAGAGGAAAATACCACCAACTCTGCAGCTGGAGCCTTGGCTCTATGTAACAGCTCCTCTCCAGGCCTAGGACAATCAGGTTGCTTTTCTGGAAACATCAGGTCATGAGGGTTTTGCTCATGCATGTGCTGGCCAGGAGAGTAAGACTTCACTGACTGAGAACTTAGTTGTTTCTCCACCCTTCACCCACCTTGATAATGAAACAATCCAACTCATGAAGTGAAGCTCATGGCTACCAATATATTCATAAGTACATAGATTTTATTTAATGATTTATTTACATATATGGGGTTATGTATGTATGTCTGCACAACTAAAGACGGCATTAGATCCCATGGGACTACAGTTGTAGATGGTTGTGAGCCACTTTATGGGTTTTGGGGAATTGAACCTGGGACCTCTGGAAGAGCAGCCAAAGCTCTTAGCTGCTGAGTCATCTCTTCAGTCCCAAGTATATACATTAATAAGCCTGCAGGGTGAACACACTAAGGATTTCCAAGCCTCTAGAACAAGAGTTGGCAGGTAAAACAGGGCCAAGTCACTAAGCACGTTTTTTCTATTTTAAAGGATTGTACAAACAAAAATGAGTGTGTAGCAGAGACCTTACATGGCCAGAAGGCCAAGTGGCCCTTTATGAAAGTTGCCAAGCCTCTGGAACATGAGAACTAGACACTATGCTGGGAAAACAAATTGAATTAATATTTTAAATTAATATTTTAAGGAATTACAAGAATGCTCAGGAGAAAAATGAATGTAAGTGCAAGATTTACAAGAAAACATTGGAGAATATATAAAGAAAAGGGGAAATTGCAAATCAATGTAAAAACCAGGTTCTGGAAAGCAGACAGGTGGCAAGGAGGAGAAATCCCTCAATACGGTGGGGATGAGAATACTTGTCCTCACCACAGGTCTCCCCACAGCTGTGTCTTGGTGTTAAATGCAGCGCACATAACCAGGGCCATACTAAGGCCACTGCTCCGAATTACCAGGACAGAAACATAAAGGTTCTCATGGAGGGCTAGGGTTGTGGCCCAGTACTGAGCGTGAGACATTGTTCCCCTGCCCTACACACAGCATACAGCTTTCAAAAGGAAAATATCACTGGCAAAAGGGCTTCAAGACTTGTCATCTGGCAGCCAGAAGACAAAGGCCTACACAATTAATCAGGGGAAATGTGTACTACAACCATTTGTAGAATCCCTGTATTACTTTCAATATAAACTGTCAGCGGCATTTTATTTAGTGCACAAAATAATTCCACTTTAGTTTTCTTTTTTTTTTTTTTTTTTTTTTTTTTTTTTTTTTGGTTTTTCGAGACAGGGTTTCTCTGTGTAGCCTTGGCCATCCTGACTCACTTTGTAGACCAGGCTGGCCTCGAACTCACAGCAATCCGCCTGCCTCTGCCTTCCGAGTGCTGGGATTAAAGGCGTGCGCCACCACGTCCGGCCACTTTAGTTTTCATACAGGCATCACTGTACCTTGCTCTTATTCAGTCCCCAGGACTCCAAAATGCTCTGGTTCTCATCACAAACACACATCTGTCTTTCCCATTATTCTGTTTCCTCCTCCTGCACTTCTTCCTCCCACTTCTACTTTCAGATTTATTTATATGAGAGCTCTATCTGCATTTACACCTGCATGCCAGAAGAGGGCATCAGATACTTGTATAGCTGGTTGTAAACCACCACGTGGTGCTGGGAATTGAACTCAGGACCTGGGGAAGAGCAGACAGTGCTCTTAATTGATGAGCTATCTGTCCTGTCCTCCTCTTCTTTCATGCCCTATGTATGTGTGTGTATACATTTGAAACTAAAACCTGCATCATGAGAGGAAACTATGCTCTTTTTGAGCTTACTTCACTTATGACTCCAGTTGCAGTGTGATTGATGTGTATTTGTTCATCTGTGGGTGAACACCTAGGTACCTGGGTATGCAAGCATACTTAGGTCATGCTGACTGAATCCTTCAGATACACAGCCAGGAGTGGTATATAGCTGAACCATATGGCAGTAGCTTTAAGTGCCTTATTTTAAACAAATAGAAAATCCCTGACATTTTGGTATGGCCAACATAGTACACAGAACCACTTCATGCAGTCAAAAATTTATGCCACAAATACACAGGCTCTCTAGGAGGCCATAACACCGATCAGATCCCCAGAGCTGGAGTTACTGGGAAGTAAACTCAGGTTTCTTGGAAAAGCAGAAGCCTTTCTAACTGCTAAGCTACCTCCCCAGCCCTTCATCTATATGAAACATACTTGTCTTCTCAATGCATGCAAATGTTATCTAAAAACCCCTGAAATTATGCATGTGCCTGATATTCTGCGGCATTTTTGTGAGAAACGGTAAGTTGCCCTGGCAGCATTCTAACTGCATTTTCCCAGCAGGCCTTCAGGACTGCAGAGGAACAGCAGCCTGGGAAACTGGCCTGCAGGGTCCTGCCTTGGGCCCAGAGCTCCAGACTGTGGAAGGCTGGCACAAAACTAAATCAGACCTTCTGAAATGACCTTTGCTAAAGAGCCTCAACAGCACAACGTTACTGTTTGCCTGGCATTATCTCCTTTTGAAAACTACAAATATTAATAACGAGACAGATTTCCTCACTGTAAGTTGTTTATTGTAAGACAATTTACAAACACCTTGCTGTCTTTGTAACTCAATAGACCAAGTTTCTTTTGACAAAGATAGCAATCAGTTAAAATCAGCTTGCTACGTTTTCCTTCTTTACCTGAAAAACAGAATAGAACAAATGGAAGTCAGGCAGGGTAGCTTGTGGAAAACAAGGAAGAACACATTCTTGAGTGGGGTACAGGGAACGGCATTTGCACAGTAAGATGCAGGTGGCTCTCAAATTCTGGTCTATGGGACCGCAGGATTTCTAAGGGTAAACTGACTTCATAATAACAGTTTCCTCCTCATCCTCATTCCTACTCGCAAGGCAGTGACTGTTTGCCCAGAGGCCGCACAAAACACAGCAGAAATGAGGAGGAGACTCCTATAAAGCAGACATTAGGATTCTAGATCATAGGTTTGAGATCCACTGCTCTCACTAACCTACACTCAATACTCTACAATAATTCAAGTTCTCTATGCCTAAAGTCATTTCCTTGAATCTACACTTTAGTACACATTCAATAAAATAACACTTTAAAAGGCTCACTAGCAGCACTCACACTTAGCTCCACCTCTCTCTGGTACTGCCCAACCACACCTGCACATCTAGCCTCAGTAGTTTCATTACCGCTAACAAGGAACAGCTGACTTTGGCGATACCTGCCTAGGTTCCTTTGCTGAAGGCTTACAGGGAAGAGTGTGTGAACGTTACCTCTTGTCTGAAGATGCAACTCGATTTTCATTAATCCCTGGTTATTATATTAGAAGGAAAAAGAGCACAAAACAAGCAGGTTAAGAAGCAGTCCATTCTAGTTAACGACAGGCCATTTCTTGGTATGTTACCCTGAGCATACAGTGTAAATAGTTATAATCTTTAACATAAACTGAAAACATTTTAAGCTGACAATGTAAATATGATTTATTCATGCTTATTATTTTACTAAATAGCCAGCCAATGCACAGTCCCTGATAGGTTACAGAGCATGCAAACGCATTTCTTCATAAAAGCGACCCCCTGTGAAACTGCACAGTAACCTTTAAAAGAACACATGTTATCTAGACACATACTCAGCGTCATGTCCCAATCCTCTTCTCATTTCCCTTGATTTTGCTTGTTTAAATAAAGTCTTTTTTCTCTCTCTCTGGTTTTTCGGGACAGGGTTTCTCTGTGTAGCCTTGGTTGTCCTGGATTCACTTTGTAGAGCAGGCTGGCCTTGAATTCAGAGATCCACCTGCCTCTGCCTCCCTGAGTGCTGGGATTACAGGTGTGCGCCATTGCACCTGGCTTGGTTTGTCACATTCTTAAGCAAGAAAAAAGGCCTCATCTTCAACTGTGTGGAATTTAGTTCCTCACAACTCATATCCCCCATTGTAGAAGTAAAAACTAACTCAGTGTTCTCTGGACCTCATACTGCTCCACATTCAAAATATGCCAGCTTAGCATTTGGCGGAAAGTCAAAATGACTTAATCCTAGTATTAGTCTCGGGATAGGAGACAAAACCCCAGGAGTCAGACAGAGAACTTTAACCATGTTTATAAACTGGACATCAAGATGCTGTATTCCGTGATGCTAATAACGCAATGATGAGCAGGCTGGCAGATGGGTCAGAACTAGCAAAGCTATGTTCAGAAAGCAAAATAGTTTAGGAGCCGGATGCTCAGGTTGCAACTTTTATTATGTTCCACTGGACCAGTCTTAGGACTCCACCCCTTCAAGGCTTAAGGAGGACAGCAATCAATACAAAGTCAATCCCCGATAAAATGGCATGCTAAGACAAAGTGAAGGCAAATGTTAAAAGATGCCTCACTCAAACCACAAAGGTTAGTTTTCTAGTCCAATCAGGGAAGGTGTAAGTGTCATATAAAGAATCGGCCAGGTGTGGTGGTGCACGCCTTTAATCCCAGCACTCACACCAGAAGAGGGAGGCAGAGGTAGGTGGATTGATATGAGTTCAAGGCCAGCCTGCTCTACAAAGCAGGACAGCCAAGGATACACTGAGAAACCCTGTCTCAAAAAAAACAAAAAGGAAGGAGAAGAATCATCATCATCATTGGAGCAATCAGAAGAGAAGAACCGAGCCCAGGCAAAAGCCCAGAGCACCTGCTTGGAGGTGAGAAACAGCATGATGTGGAAAGATCAAGGTAGCTGAGGTCCAAGTGAGTAAGTGCTTGTACAACACTATACTGCAAAGAGAGCTGATGGCCAGAAGATACAGGATCACACACAACATACTAGACTATTTTTTGCAGGTACATTCTGTGAAAAGCCAGCAAGCAAGTATTTTAGGCCTTGTGGGCTATACTGTCCTTTTATAATCCTTTACAACATGGACCTGGAACAGCTTCCCAGCTCCACAATTCTGCATTGCCTTCTTTAACTATTGCCTTCTCCATAAAGAGGAGGAGATAAAGTCTCTGAAAACAAACACTGCCTCTTCTACATCCTGAGGATCTGGCCTCTACAGATCCCAGCTGTTACCAGGCCAGGCTATGACCCCAGCTACTGAGAAGATGGAGAGACAGGGTAGCTGGTTTGAGGCCAGCTTGGGCAACACAGCCAAACCTCCATCTCCAGCAAACCCTTTCATACTTTAGGGAATGGCAATGACCTGCAGTTAGTGGCATGAAGAAAGGGAAATGGTAAAGAGATACTTAGAAGTTTAAACTCAGAGAACCTGGTAACCAACCACGAAGAACTAAGACTCATCTACACGTCATCTCTCATCACAACCACCTTGTGCCCGGCAGACTGCACGCAGTTCATGTCCAGTTACTCCCTAGCAATCCAGACATTTTCTGAAGGAAAGCCGTATGCTATTTCATGGTACCTATTTAGTATATTTAATAATTTAAAATCCCATAATTCAGTGATTAATAGATTTATATAAAAATCAAACTTAAAGCCAGTCTTGTAATTCAGAAAGCTTGTCTTACAAAAAAAAAAAAAAAAAAAAAAAGAAGACTTTCCAATCAATACTCAATCATTCACAGCTTTGTTCCTAATACAGGAAAGTCAACGCTTCAAAGCTGCACACATACGTGTTTCTCAAGATGGGAAACTAAACTAGAGCATTTCAGCTCAGACAGAATACACAAGAGACCCCCCGCCCTTGCAATCAAGATTTGATAAGAGGACACAAGATGCTGCAACAAGTCGTTCTGGTTTAAAAAAACAAAACAAAACAAAACAGAAAACTCAAGCAACAGAGGCTCAGTCAACCACATGCAGAGATAACACAACATCTCAAGGCACCAGCTACATTACTCACAGAGCAGCAGCCCCAGAGATGATTT
Source organism: Acomys russatus (assembly GCF_903995435.1). Classification (NCBI taxonomy): domain Eukaryota; kingdom Metazoa; phylum Chordata; class Mammalia; order Rodentia; family Muridae; genus Acomys; species Acomys russatus. The sequence goes on from NC_067145.1 coordinate 57,395,613, forward strand.
CAATCAACTCCTTTGTGATAACAGCCTGGCGGGTGCGATTGAACGTCAACGTCAATTTGTCAATCATATCAGCTGCAAACAAAAGAAAAAGGATAGACAACAAAATTAAAAACTAGAAAAGAGTATTCCTGCTTACTTGAGGAGCTCCTGTTGCATTTTGGATCCCCAAACTGGCCTCTTGGGTCAGTAAGAATTTTACCAAGTTATTTTTACCTTTCCCACAAGCTACTTTCACAGTCCATGCAAATCCTCTACCTATCAAGAAAGACGGACACCCCAACAAGACAAAATATTGTCACCACTTTTGTGCTCCTCTGAGCAATGCCCACAGCCCCACTTGAGCAGGGATGCACTGGGTTCTTGGTGCTCCTGGAGCTTTGTCTAATCCCGTTTCCCGCCCTGGCACAATGTTCTCCAGCACAGCATCATGGGCTTACAAGCGTTCCTGCTGGCGTTGTCCATGGCCGTCATCCTGGCACTCTGCTCACTGGTGGTGGACTCCTTCAGGGAGTAGTAGATGATGTTGGCCAGATTGTATTCCTGGTAATTCTGCAGCACATCAGCATCAGTGTCATCATAAATGCTCATGCTCTCTGTTAAAACAAGCCGAGAGTTTCTTTGAAGAATATAGACGAAGACCTATTACCTATATTCAATAGCTTATGACTAAGAATTTTGTATAATTATAGAAATCATCTTGAGTTAAATGAGTGTTCTAGGGCCAGGTGGTGGCGGTGGCACATGCCTTTAATCCCAGCTTGGGAGGCAGAGGCAGGTGGATTACTGTGAGTTCAAGGCTAGCCTGGTCTACAAAGTGAGTCCAGGACAGGCAAGCCTACACACATAGAAACTGTCTCGAAAAACAAAACAAAACAAAAAGAATCTGTTTCAATAATTTCTTCTATTTCCATATCAGATGATCAGCAAAATAGATGTCAACAGGTATTTAGCATTTTACCTCAGAGTTAACTTCAATATTATATTAAGAAGCTGGCATTTAAAATAAGCCATAAACCAGGTGGTGGCAGTGCACACCTTTTAATCCTACCAACCAGGAGGCAGAAATAGACAAATCTCTTGAGTTCAAGGCCAGCCTGGTCTACAGAGTGAGTTCCAGGACAGCTAAGGCTAAGACAGAGAAACTCTGTCTTGAAAAAAAAACTATACACACCCAAAATAATAATAATAATAATAATAATAATAATAATAATAATAATAATAATATAATAAAATAAGCACTAAATTTCACAGCTATGGAGTTGGGCATTTAGCTCAATGGTAGAGCGTCTGCCTAGCAAGTACAAGATCCTTGGTTCAGTCCTCAGCTATGGGGGTAGTGTATAGGGTGTTGGGTTTCATCATTATAAAGCTCCCCTTGGGGCCTGGAGAGACGGCTGAGAGGTTAAGAGCAGTGACTGCTCTTCCAGAGGTCCTGAGTTCAATTCCCAGCAACCACATGGTGGCTCACAACCATCTACAATGTGATCTGATGCCCTCTTCTGGCCTGCAGGTGTACATGCAGGCAGAACACTGTATTCTTAATAATAAATAAATGAAATCTTTTATAAAGCTCCCTGAAAAGTAGCTAGCCAAGTTATTGTCAAATGTACAGCATTCAATAAATTTATTTTTCAATTAAAAAAAAAAAAAAAGACTGAATCTGGGGCTGGAGAGGTGGCTCAGTGGTTAAGAGCACTGCCTGCTCTTCCAAAGGTCTTGAGTTCAATTCCCAGCACCCACATGGTGGCTCATAACCATCTATACCCTGTCTCAAAAACAAACAAACAAACAAACAACAAAAAAGACTGAATCTAATAGTGTTATACAAATCCACCTCAATCATTAGTTATTAAATATGAATGTCAATCTGACAGAGTCAGAGAAAAGGACTTTCTAACATGAGGATGAGAAGAGCTAGAAACTGATTTTAACTTCTATTTGGCATATTATTGAAAAACAAAAAGCCCACATCGAGTGTAGTGACGCACAGGAAGCATAGGCAGGGGGACTGTGCACTTGGAGCCTACCCTGGGCTAGTCAGCAAGACCCAAGGTCTAAAAGGAAAAAAAGAAAAGGAACAAATATACACCTCCCCAAAAGAAGGAAAACAAATGTAAAACTCAAAAAATGAAATACAATAAATACGTCTAAGAGTTATTTCTAAGATGTGTTACTGAGTAAAGATGACTACCCAACAGTAAGATGACAGAGTTCACTCAGAAATTAGTAGTGAGCATTTATTTGTCCTAGACATCTGATTCCACAGCAGTTGTTGCAAACAGCATAAAGCCAATTTTTAGCAAGGTCTTTTGCCATCAAAAGCAGGAACATGTTTAATATTTGCTCAATGAATGAACGGGTGGGCCTGGCCTTGTCCACTACTTGATTAGTGTCCAGAGAGCACTACTGGGGCTGCAGCCTCTTTATCTTGAAGATTTATTTTTACCTTATGTGTATGAGTGTTTTGTACACGTGTATGGATGTGTACTGTGTGCCTGATGCCCACCGAGCCAGAATGAAAGACAGTTGTGAGCTGGCATGCGGATGCTGGGAACAAAGCCCACATCCTCTGCAAGGGTAGCAGGTGCTCTTAACCACTGAGCAATCTCCCCAGTCCTTGTCTGGTGCTTCTTAAAAACAGCCCAATCCAGGGGAGGCAGTGTACACTTACTACCTAGTGGGAGGCTGAGCAGGAAAATCTGAGGCCAGCCTGGGCTACAGACTGACTCCATTTCAGACATTAACAGCAACAAAACAATGCAACAAGCACCAGCTTTTCTTAGTGTAGAGGTCTCCTGACCCAACGCCTGCTGTGTGACAGCCGCTTACCAGCAGATGCAATGGTATTCAGGGAGAAGATGGGCTTTTCTTCTGTCTTGTAGGAGATAACAGACCTGAACAACAGACATCGTGTGAATAGCAAAATAATTTCTAAGCTAATCAGACATTCACAACAAAGAGCTCTGAATTTTAAATGTCCTTACTTGAACTGATTAAAAATGATAGAGCCTTCATCAAACTCATATCCAGAATTTAACAACTCAAGGGCAATGACTGACGCGTCTCCAAAAGTAGGAGGCTTCCGTCCCACATCTTTGAATGCCACCAAAAACTGGTCAGAGTGAGTCCTGGAGGAAACATAAAATAGGTTAATGAGATACGTGTATTGAAAGAAAATAGAAAAGAGAAACAAAGCTGTCAGGGGTCAGGCTCTTGTGCGGATGTGAGTGATGGAATGCCTGAGTCAAGTTGTTCCACACGTCATGGCTACTCCTTTACAGCACCTTCTATGGCCTTTCTATGGACTACTGTTCCTTTCTAGCACTTCTAGGCTGGATAACTCTGAGGATTTCTTCTTTAGCTTAATGCCAATAGCTCTGGTAATTTTCATTGTGTTCTGCTTATGGTTTTGAGGAAGTGTACACACATGCACACACAATGTTAAAAAAAAAAAAAAAATCACACAGGATACACATTCCAGTATAACATGAAAACTTTTCTCTATCAAAGAGACTTCCATTCATTCATGTTCCCACTCTTCTGAGCAGGACCACATCTCACTTACCTATAAAGTATGCCCCTGATCTTTTCACCAATCCCAACAATCATAACCTCTTTTCCAGCTGCTGAGAGGGTGGCCACCTCATTCTTCATCTGTTTAGCCACTGAGGAATGAATGGCCCCGCAAAGCCCTCGATCTGAGGACACGCCGATAAGGAGGTGTTTCTTCTTGTCCTCAGGTCCCTTAATATCCGCCTTCTCATACAGAGCTAAAAAGCAAAATAGGGAGAGTATTGAAATAGAATTTATAGTAACTGTAGTGGTAATCACCAATCTAAGCAGGAACGAGTTGACTTCAGCTGTGCACCTTTCCTAGGCGGCTCCTACTGAGTAGACCAAGGGCACTTGGGTACTTAATCTATTTACAACAAGGAAGGACACCACAAAGGTGGACAGCTTTTAAAATATTGGCTAAAATGCACAGATTCGACGAAAAAGAGAACACAGGAGTACCTGCCCAACTAGGCATCGGATTTCTCCACAATGTAAGTTCCCAAGAAGGTAGCAAGCATTTACTGAGCCTCTCACGTCATCTGCGAATCAGCAAGCTCTTGTTTTATAGAAAGGGTTGATGCTGAAGTTACGGGTATGAATCTATTTTTGCCATTACTTTACCAACTTTCCTGGTCTTGTTTTCCAAGAGGCAGAGGCAAAGAAAATTAAGTGGGATTAAAGATCCCTGAGAAAGACAAGAAGTTGAAGGGCTGAAGAGTCATCAGAGCCAGGGGTGGCTTTCACTAGCGGCTGCTGCCGGGACTGCAGGTTCCTTTTCACAGCCACCTTAAGAAAACCATTTGTTTTCGCTATAGAGCAGAAATCTCACATTTTATGCGTTGTGTCCCCTCCCCAAGCCGAAAGAACACGAAACCAAAAGCCAGAGTGTGCAGAACACATATAGCTTTTAAATCTCATTATTGCTTAACATAAACTCCTGCCCTAACTTTTTGAGATATTTAAATGAATGTCCATTTACTGTCTGGCAGTCAGGATGCTTCAGATTAAACCTTCAGAAGCTGCCAGGAGCGTCTGTCCTGACTGCTCCATCACCAACACCTATTAGCTCTCTTGGGCCAGGAAGTGAAGAACTGTGTGGAAGACATGGAGGAAGGATTCCTTATATTTACTCTTATTAGCAAAAAAGGCAGTTAAGTGATTCCTCTTTTCATAAGCAAGCTAGAAATTTGAAAAGAATTCCTTTTTTTCCTGAATATTAGTTTCAATTTCTGATTGAGCAAACTGGTAAAGAAATTAAGTGTTTAAAAAGGCAGGGGCAGCCAGGCATGGTGGTGCACACCTGTAATCCCAGCACTCAGGGAGGCAGAGGCAGGTTAATCTCTCTGAGTTTCAGGACAGCCAAGGTAGGGGCAGAGGTGTAGCTCAGCACTCCTACAGTGCTGGGTCCCAGGCTACAGAGATGAAGTTACGCAGTGCCTCCTATGGCACACATTTTAAACAAGGGAGGTGTCCAAGCCTTCACTGGCTGAGGCAGCTCACCAGCTGTAAATACAGCACTTTAAGAAGCTGTTTCACCTGAGGTTTCTCCATGTAAGCTGTCCTTTGGCAAGGTTAAGTGCTTGTTAGAAAAGACATAGGTGGCGGGGGGGGGGGGGGGGGCGGGGGGGGGGGGGGAGAGAGATCCAAGATGGTGGTGGCACCTAACACACATCTTGTTTGATCAGCAGGCGAGCAGTGGCTATTTAACAACCCAAGGACCGACCTGAGAACCACAAAACAGCAACACTGGTGACCCCCAGGTGAGAGAAGAGACATGGATGAGTGCAAGAGAACTTACCACAAAAGGCCATCCACACCTAATGCACACAGATGCTACTGCACACACACAGGTCATGTTGTCTTCAATTTGGGCGTAAGCAAAATTTCCTTTGAAGGTAATGCTTCTGGATCTGTTAGTAAATCTTGTCTTTTTTGTGTGTTTATTTTTATTTATGTGTAAATATGTGTCTACATATATGTACAGGTGTGATGGTGCCCTCAGAGACCAGAAGGGGATAATGGGTCTTCTGGAAGAACAAGAGCTCTTTGCACATGTTTATTGTCCTAGGTGCTGGACCTGCAGGGAAGACTATTCTATTCTAGCAGGGAGTCAAATAATGAAACAAACAAGAACACATGGGTCAAATCATAATTGTTAGGTAATAAACACACACACACACGGGGTTGGGGAGGAGATGGTCCAGTTGGTCAGTGCTTGCCCCATAGCCATGAGGACTTAAGCTTAAGGGCTGTAAGACATGTGACTCCCCAGCGCTGAGGCACAGACAGATGGATGGATCCCTAGGGCTCACTGGCCAGCGAGACTAGCCAAAACCATGGGTTCCAGCTTTAGTGAATGCCTGTCTCAATAAGGCAGAGATCTGACCGAGGAAGACACCTGATGCCCACCTCTGACTTCAACACATACACAGCATACGTACACTTGTCCCCATGATAGACCTGAATAGCGGAGTGGTAAGAAAGTCCTAGAAGTCAGCATAAGCCCTGTTTGTACAGTCTGAGACACTACTGTAAAATCTTGGTCCCACCTTCATGACAATGCCTCATGATAGTTCAGCCAGAAGCATGGGCGCTGAGCAGCCTCAAAGGGTGAGCACAAGGTCATCAAGCAGACTGTACTGGAGCCTGTGGGGTATGTCTCGTGACAGTCAGAGTGCCCTTTCTACTCAAATGTCCTTGAGGCTGGAGAAAGATTGTTCCTGCCAAATCAGACACTGAGATAGCTCAGTGGCATGCCTCTCTTAGAGTTTGGTCCCCAGACCCCACGGTAACAGGCAGCTCACAACCACCTGTAACTCCAGTTCCAGGAGACCTGACACACTCTTCTGATCTCTATGGACAATTTTACAGACACATGATCTCTATACTTTTTGTGTCTCTTCACTAAATTCTTTCCTTCAAGATTAAAAAAAAAAAAGTGAGAACCCTGTAACATAATGACACGAGAAATAAAGTACAGTGATACGGAAAGCTACAACTGGGTAAGATGGCTGAGAGGCCTGCAGACCAGTGGAAACCTGTGTAAAGCAGAGGAAAGAAACAGCAGCATGTGGGCAGGGAGGTGAAGCAGAGCAGAACTGGATAAAGGCTTGAGGGCCGCTGAGAACTGCATTCTAACTGTAAAGAGATTTGCAGGAGGGGCAGAATGAAGCCAGCCACAGGTAATTATTACAGCCCGGGTGAAAAGACTAGAAAAAGAGCAGCTAGAGGGCTGGAAAGACTGAGCAATAGGCACTAATCTTAACCTACTATGATCTCCTTCACTTTCAAATCTGCAAACTTTTCATAGTAAGGTAAGAATTCTTTGACATGGGCTTAATTCAATGCAAAACAGCATGCATGATACTGCAAGAATTTGGATAATGTAATTACAGTTAAGACAGGAAATTTTCTACCTCTTTAATTTTGCTTATCCCTGAAATAAATTAATAATCAAATTAGTATAAATTCATCTAAACACAAAATAAGTCCTTAAAAATACCATGCCACTTTCCTCTGTAGGAAAAGGAATCAAGAACAGATTATATAAAGTTATAGTTGAGTCCTCACTGCCCTGTCTGCTTTCCCACTCATTGTCCTCGCCTTCCTGTGCAACACAGCACACACAGTTCACAGCAAGATGAATACTATTTCCCAATCTTTCAGACGGTACTGTAACAACCCAGGAAAGCTTTTAGGCTGTAAACTTTAAAGTTAACAGTTACAAACAGTGCTAATACACAGGCTTTGTGGCAAAACATACAGAAGGCTCTTGTTAATTCATGTGACCCTGAGCAAGTTCCCAGACTCTTGGTGTGCAGAAATTACAAGTATATGTAAATTCACATACATGAAAACTCAAGTACATGTTGAGTGCTCAGGACAGGGTTGGCAACATACCAAGGATCCTAGTTAGGTTTCTATTGATTCCACAGGAACTCAGATCAACTTGGGGAGGACAGATTTTATTTTACACTGCCACGCGAGCCAAGGCAGGGCCCTGGAGACAAGGACCGAAACAGACGCCATGAGGGATCATTGCTTACTGGCTTTCTCTGCTCACTACATACAGCTCAGGTCTTGCTGCTCAGGGATGGCACAGCCCAGTGTGCTGTCAAGATGCCATACAACATGCCCACAGGCCAAGCTCTCAGTTGGGATTCCGTCTTCCCACATATGTCTGGGTTTTCAAAGTGGACAAAACTACCACTGCGAACACCTCGTCTGTGTGTACCACACTCTTCCTGACTCACCTAAGGAGCCTGTTCCATACACTCGAGCTGGCTTCAGCTCTCGCTCAGCCCGGGCGTACTTTGCAGCAGCCACCATCTTCATAGACTTGGTAATTTTCTGGATGTTTTTGATGGACTTCAGTCTCCGGGTGACTAAAATATTGAAGAGCTGTGTTAGACAATGGAGACATGGTACAATTTCACCTGAGAATTCAGAGGTCCTTCCGAAGTGCCAAGCACAGTAACTGACACTCAGCCCATCAACAAGCAGCTCACGCTAAACTAATGTAAACGTGCCAAGCAGTCCCAGGCAGGGAGCAAGGCTGGCTCCTCAAGACACGAAAACAAACACCACACATACACATAACATTAAATCAGACAAAAATGGCCTCACCTCCTTCCTTCATCCTATTATTTTTAGTTGTTTTAAACACTACTAAAGCAGTGTAGACTTTCTAGCTGCATCATCATCATTCTACAGAGAATAGAGACCAACATTCTTTTGTGTCATCTCATACAGTCTTTCAAAAAAGAAAAAATTGAATATAGGGCTGGAGAGATGGCTCAGAGCTTAAGAGCACTGGCTGCTCTTTCAAAGGTCTAGAGTTCAATTCCCAGGAACCATGTGGTGGCTCACAACCATCTAGAATGTGATCTGATGCCCTCTTCTGGTGTGCAGATGTACATGCAGGCAGAGCACTATATACATAATAAATCTTTAAAAAATCAAATACATACAATGCGAACTAATTTGTCAACTCCGAGGAAAATACAATGGGCAATGAGGCATATATATGTGCATATTTCCTAGATATATGTACACACATTTACTGTTACTTGTGTGAATGCATGTGTGGGGGAGTACCACAGTGTGCTTATGGAGATCAGAGGACAACTTTCAGGAGCTGGTTCTCTTTCCACAGAGGTCCTTAAGCTTGGTGACCAGAACCTTTATCTGCTAAGCCATGTTGCTTGCACAACTGGTATGTCTTAAAAATTATTTCTACAGTGGTACACGCATGTAATCCTAGCACCCAGGGAGGCAGAGGCAGGCAGATCCCTGTGAGTTCAACACCAGCCTGGTCTACAAAGCGAGTCCAGGACAGGCAAGGCTACACAGAGAAACCCTATCTTTTGTTTGTCTTAATTTACATATTGAAAGAATCAAAATACTTACTATCTTTTAAAGTTGCCATGTTTCGAACTTGGATCCTGAGGATAAAGATGAAAAAATACTTCAGTTCCTTTGTTCTACAGTAGCTTTGCTACACAAGAATCATCAGTTGACACTTACTTTAATGCCCTACACAGACAAACTATCAAATACAGACGCTCTGTGATACAAACTCTGGCACATCTTCACTCCGGTACTAATACTAACGACAAGCTCTAAAGCACAGACACCATGACAGCTCTCACCAACACCGATGTCCACGTCTGCACCTCTACGCACCTCATTTCCAAGGCGGTAAAGTCTTTCCCACTGTTAGGCTGTCTAACTACATTTAAATTTCAGGACTGAAACACAGCCCAACTCCCATGGTACAAATAATAATACTCAAGCCAAACCACGCCAGCCACAGTGGTGCATGCCTTTAATCCCAGCACTTGGGAGGCAGAGGCAGGTGCATCTACCTGAGTTCGAGGCTAGCCTGGTCTACAAATCGAGTTCCAAGACAGCCAGGGCTACACAGAGAAACGTCTGGAAACACCTAAAGAAGTAAATTTTAAAAAAAAATTTTTTTTTTTAATTTTTGGATTCATACAAGCTACTGCTATCGGGAGTCAAAGCTACACTAAAAAGTAACCAATCAGTTAGTGCAGAGGCGCCCCAAGGAAGGCAACTTCAGGATACAGTTCTGAAGGACAATGTCTTGTCTAGGGTGCAAGAAAAGGTAGTCATGGGGAAGTGAGAGCCACAGGCTGCGCTGAAATATTACATGCTTAATATCTTTAATATTGTTTCTTATAGACAAGGCCTAGGAGTTTACACACACACACACACACACACACACACACACACACACACACACACACCCGTATGTGCACACACATGGAAATGGAAGGGCATTACTAGGAGCAAGAGAGGTGAATGATGACAAACATAAGATGCATGAAAATGCCACCATGAAACCTACTTCTAGTACATTAACCAAAACCATTCCTAAAAACCTCCAATAATGACGAGCTTAAAGAGTCAGTTCCACAGCCGGGCGTGGTGATGCACACCTTTAATCCCAGCACTCGGGGGAAAGAGGCAGGTGGATCGATGTGAGTCCGAGGTCAGCCTGGGCTACAAAGTGAGTCCAGAACAGCAAAGGCTACACAGAGAAACCCTGTCTTGAAAAACAAAGCGCGCGCGCGCGCGCACACACACACACACACACACACACACACACACACACACACACACGGTGGCTCCATGCCCTCAGCATTCTGACAGCTGCAGATCCAGCTGTTCTTGTCATATGTTTGTCCATGTTGATAGTTAGACCACTCACAATAAAGCCCTTGTTTGCATTAACGTATTTTCTTTCTTTTAAATTAGGTATTAGGAAAACTAGGACAGGTTCTGCCCTTATGGGAGTGGGCAGAGAACTACAAAGCAAAGCTAAGCACTACATGGACCCCACCCCAACCTACAGACATGGTAGAATTTGCTCCAAAGTTGACTTCCTGGAGTTTTTGTTAGAGTATATTAATATACGCAATAATAGGTCTCATCACAACATTAACATGCACTACCCTCTCGCTCCTCCCCCCCTCCCTCTTCCCAGTCAGCCAGCCTTCCTTCTTCTCCATGTCTTTTTTCCTACCGCAGTCACTTGGTGAACAATGACTTTAATCAGGGTTCTTTACACAAGTAGGAGCGAGGGGCTATTTAGGGCAACTTACCAGTGCCTGCACCACTGAAAAAAATGTCTCTTCCTCCCTCAGCAACTCTGAACTGTGTACAGAGCCTCAGGAAGGGGCGGGGCCTGTAAGCCCCTCCCACCTGAAAACTGTTAACTGCCAATGAAGTCTCACCCAGGCGGGGAGGAGCCCCTTCTCCCCCCAGGATGAAAGCTGAAGGGCTCACTAGAGTGCCACAGCCATGCCCTGGCCAGAAGACTAAATTCTCAGTACTCCACTTCACCCGATGGCCCCTACATCTTCATCCCTGGGCTTTGGAGGGAGTGATACAAATGCCCCACTAAGGACTGAGCATTTTAATTCTGACCACAGCTGGCAGCAGCACTCATCTATGGGCAGAAGTGCAAATACGTTGGAGGTAGCCTGGCAGGCACACCATATCCACTTAGCAAGACAGCAGTAGCAGCTCTCCTACTAAAGCTTATGACCAGGTTTATGGTACCAGAGGTGAGTCCCCTGCCATACGCGAAGCCTTCAATACAATCAGAAAGTACGTGGCTAAGGATGAGATGTTTATAGGCCCACAAATTAGATTTCAGATGGCAATCCCTGGCCTGGAGTGTGGATGGAAGTAAGATACACTGAGCACACTCTTAGAGGCAAGGGAAGCAGGAAGCCTGACCTCAGGGCTTCTCTGTAAGGATCTAAGTGGACTCTGCGACCATACCCATTGCAGAACAGGTAAGCTCCCTGGAGGAACTGACTTTTGAGTAAGATATAGTAAAGACTAGAGGGACTAGCAGGAAATGGCTGGTGGGAAACAGGAGCAGTACTGAGAGTTTAGACATAAATTTGAAAACCATCAGTAGCGATGGTAGTTGAAAACTAAAACCAACCAAACCCAACCAAATAGCAGGAGGTAAAATTAGATACAGAAGGAAAACGTTCTCATCCTACGGAGAGAGATGTAGCCTAACCCTGAAACTAGATAAATGTACTACAAGAACACCTTTCATGCAAGCACAAAATATATAGAAAGAATTCCACACCACGACCAGGCAGAATTCATTTCAGTTATGCAATGCTCATTTACTATATAAAAATAACATAGTCCTATCACACCAACAGCTTAAAGAAAACCCATGCCAGCTAACACTGGCTGAATGGACAAGGAGCTGGGCAGTTAGACAGCCACACACAAAAATATTAATCTAAACAATAATCCTACCTCTATAACAAAGTGACCATAGGCCTAAGAGGAATAGGCAAACTCATAAAACTTCTGGAAGATAAAGGCCATTAGAAAAAAATAAGTTGGATTTTATAAAATTACAAAATTTGCAAAACTTATCTCTGGATAAAAGACACATACAAAATATAAACCTCATTAAAATTCTCTTAAAATTTTATGTTTGTGTGTATGAGAATGTTGTCTGCATTTATGTCCGTGCAGCCTCCAGAGGCTGGGAGTGGCCAGGAGACCCTCTTGGACTGTGAGCATCCATCGTGTAGGTGTGGGAACTGAACCTTGAGAAGGACCACCAGTGCTTACTCTTTGAGCCATTTCCCCAGCCCCTAAACTCCTTTAAAGAGAGAGAGAGAAAAAAAAACATTTATTCTTATACCTATGCCACATGAATGACAAGACAAGCATGCCAACGCCAAGAGGCCCACTGTTTTTGAAGAGTTGCATCTCTCCTATAAGGGTCCTGGGGATCAAACTCAGGCTAGCAAACTTGGTGGCAAGTGCCTTTACCCTGAGCCATCATGATGGTTCTAAAATATGTGAAAACGTATAAAACTCACAAAATGAGTGAACCTTAACAGATGAAGCACAGCAGATCACACCACTGTAATTCATGAGGTGAAGCACAGGGGAATGGTCCAGACTGTTGGGTAGGGATACGAATTCTGCATACTAGGCGCAGAGTCTTTTCTTTTTAAAGCAATTTTATTTACTTTATGTGTATGAGTGCTCTATCTGCATGCACACCTGCATGCTAGGAAAGAGCAGCAGATCCAAGTGTAGATGGTTGTGAGCCACCGTGTGTTTGCTGGGAATTGAACTCAGGACCTCTGGAAGAGCAGACAGTGCTCTTAACCACTGAGCCACCTCTCCAGCCCTACCATAGTGATTTTTTTTTTCCAAGACAGGGTTTCTCTGTGTAGCCTTGGCTGTCCTGGACTTGCTTTGTAGAGGGGCTGGCCTCTATGTCACATCGATCCACCCTACTTCCGCCTCCCACTTGAACTCTCCACAATAAATGTTCAGCATCACACAAATCTAAAACTACATTGGAAGATGAGTTTTTCTTTTACTTATAATTTTCAAATGCAGGTTACAGAAGGACATATGCTTTGTGTCTCAGTTTTGTTAGTAGGCATTTATATGTGGAAGAATGGTATTGGTCATAACCAAAACTGTTGTTTTAAAGAGTCAATCTCTTGGCTTATAAATTAGGGGATGCAGCCAGGTGTGGTGACACTCGAGCACTCGAGAGGCAGAGGCAGAGGCAGGCGGATCTCTGAGTTCCAGGCCAGTCTGGTCTACAAAGCGAGTCTAGGACAGGCAGGACTGCAAGAGAAACCCTGTCTCGAAAAGCCAGAAAATAAATAAAGTTGGGGGATGCAGCTCTGTGGTGCAACATTTGCCTGTTATACTCGAGGCCTTGGGGTCAGTCCCTAGCACTAGAAAAAAACTAAAACCCTAAACATAACACACACACACACACACACACACACACACACACACACACACACACATCTTGACTTATTGAGTATTACTTTGTCATAGAGAAAGCAAATTAAGAAAATAAGAGAAAATGACTATACAGAAAATACTAGGTTTGGCTGTAAAAATCTAGAAAAGATCAAAGCTGGAAGATGTGACAAACTCTTTCCGTATAGCAGCCATTGTACCTAGTGTCCATCTATTAATCCCCTCTGGAGACAGCACAGCAGAAGTAACACACGCTGGTTTTTCCTCCCCTCAATGATGGTACCCAAATGCTCTACATGGACAGTTAGAAAGTGTGGCTTTAGGCACATGCTTCAGTTTAACTGACATGAGCTCCTCATAATGGAATACTGTATGGACCGATTCTGAACTGCACACTGTATTTGAACAACACAATACACAATACCAAGTCTGTGGTGTGGTGAGGAGATGACTCTCCATGCAGGGCACACACTTGCACTTCATGAGCTCTGAAGTGCTCTCAGGGTTTGTCTGCATTGAGCTCAAGATGACTGTCTATACTACAACTTCAGCGTAACTTTTAGAACAATTTGGCCACTGGATGGCCATGAGGTCCTTCACTGCTTAAAATATTGCCGCGGGTGGGGGTGGGGGAAAATACGGATACAGAGTACAGAGTCTCAAGGGTAGAGGTCAAGGGACAGCTTCTGGGAGCTGGCTCTCTTCTTCAATTGTGGGTCCAGGGAGTTGGAGTCAGGATGTCAGTCAGGCTTCTGCCTTTTGGGCCACCTTGCTATCTCCATTTCTTGAGCCTGTGGGGATAGCTTGCTCTATTGCGAAGAGTTTGCATTCGGGAGATAAAGTCCCAGAGACTGCATCATGCGCAGACTCATCCTCTGGAGGTCAGTATGGAACCCTGCGATCGCCAAGCACAGTGGATGCAGAATCAAGTGGACTGTGGGGTAAGCTGCAGTATCTTCTTTGAGTACAGTGCTGTTTGAAGACTTTAAGTCTTCAAACAGGAGGGAGTCAGGAGCGATGCCTATGAAAGAATTAGCAGTCTGGAAGGTTTTTAAGGAGTGTGTACTGCTGCATAGCATAGAAATTAATGAAAACACCCTTTTCTCAAGAAAAAGCTTCAAGTTTATCAAATTCCGACTCTACTCCACAAGACCTAACCACACTTCTCTAACTGCACCATCTCCTCCTTGGACAGACAGAGCAGCCTTTTCACGTGTTGTATGTACAGTGCCCATAACCCTGTTTTCATGGTTTAAAGTCATATATTTGATCTAAGCCAGCAATTCCGGCACTATGCAACACTTATATAGTCCTACACTAAACTAGCACTGCCTGTTTCAAAGATAAAGACAGGGGTGAGGGTAGCAAAATAAGGGTGGCGGGGGGGGGGGGGAGAACACAGACATTGGGTAATTTTCCCGTGGACACACAGCCAGGCGAAGTGGAGCTGTCAGGACTCAAAGCCAGCTCCAGAGCCCAACTGTTAGACACTTCCTACTGCCTCTCAGTTAATGTTTACCAGTAGACAGGTACCCTCTTTCCCTCAGATGAAATCGGCCTGCCCACTCTTCAGTCATGGCCACTGGAACCCATCATATGCAGCAGTCCATATTAGGGACTGTCAAACACTAAGGACATAAAAATATTTTCTCCAAAGTTGAAGATGGGAAATAAGATCTCTGTGGACGGCGAAACCTTCAGATTTATACTATGCGTATGATTATTTTTGCCTGAATGTATCATTTATGTGTGCTGTGTGTGAATGCCCAGTGCCTGTGAAGGTCTCAAGAGGGGTGTCGGATCCCCTGGAGCTGGAGTTATGGATGATGGCATGTGTGGGCGCTGCTCTTTTCCATCCTTTCGAAGAGCAACAAATGCTCTTCACTGCAGAGGCAACTCTCCAGTCCCTGAAACTGTAACACTTTAATTTCAGAAGTCAAAAGGCAACTAAAGTGGAGAAAACAAGGCCCAAAGATGGAAAGACCTCAGGCACCAAGAGCAACGACATACTTGAAACAGGAAAGGAGTATATATTCCATATTACACCGATGCTCCCCGAATCTTCAGTCTACCCAATTACAACCAACATCCCATAGGGTTTGTTAGGTTCCAGTTTAGACTGCCAGCACTAGTTACCTCAGACCAAGAGCTCTCACGTAAAAGCCATACTACCGAAATATCTTCACATAATCTCACCAGGGTTGCATTAACTTCAGGTTCAAAAGATACTACCCCATAAAAGGCACAGTAAATGCAAAGGATGGGAAAGAGCTGACGTTTGCTGAGCACCACCAGATGCCAAGAGCTTTCCCAGGAAGTGCACAGACCCATCGCGTTTTAACACCTGACTGGGGCCGACTGGCGTGCAAGGCACTGCATGAATGTCTGCGGGCTGACTGCCACACTTGAAACTTCAACTGCAGTGACTTCCCATATTAAGTAAACCAATCTGACTTCCAAGGTTAATCTACCAAC
Source organism: Acomys russatus (assembly GCF_903995435.1). Classification (NCBI taxonomy): domain Eukaryota; kingdom Metazoa; phylum Chordata; class Mammalia; order Rodentia; family Muridae; genus Acomys; species Acomys russatus. The sequence goes on from NC_067145.1 coordinate 57,411,447, forward strand.
ACCTTCACCTACCCCCAAACAAACACACAGGCTTTCTCTGGAACTCAATGTATAGACCAGGCTGGCATCAAACTCAGAGATCTGCCTGCCTCTGCCTCCTGAGTGCTGAGATTAAGGGTGTGCGCCACCACCATTCCACCAACATTCTTTATGTACGCAGTTACCGTCATATTTAATTTCCTTACTACTTTGGAGCCTTGCATATTGCTATAAATTCCTTGCTTAATGAAAGAACTATTTCAATTAATTCCTAGTAGTTCCATTAAAAAGGGGGAAAAAACTCTAGTGCTGGAGCGCCTTAACAATACTGTAAAACCTAGGAACCGCTAGACACTGCCTATAGTTACTAATCTCCTTAGGACCAATTCTCCCAGACGTGCAGCTTCAAAGTACGTTATTATACAATGTGATTCATAAGGCACATTTTATCTGTCCATCCCTAGGCATTCTAATACGCATTTTTTTGTCTGCCCAGGGAGTTAACGTTTAAAGTCATCAAACCTTATTGTATCCCTTTATCGCATGGTAGTTAACAAATGTCACTTTATTAAGGCCCATATGTGGCCTTCTCCTCCTCCTCCTAGCGAGGGACCTTGGGACCGTTTTATGACCTTGCAGGGGCACTACTTCGCCAAGGAGGTGTGATGACAATGCTAGATGCCTTTCGCTTTCTCATCGGCAGACTTTTTTTGAAGTCCCTTCAGCATCAAGACGACCAGCAATAAGTCCCTTCGTTTGTCCAGTACCCAGCAAGTGCCGGATACACAGTGGTTGCCTGACGGATGAGGTCAAGCAAACGGCCACATCTTAAAAGGGCCACGCCGCTCAACAGTGCAATGTCACAGGGTGCCAAAGACAAAGTTATAAGTTAACTTTCTCCAGGCTTTTTCTTGGGTCTCCCTTCACCTTGAGGACCTTTCAAAAAGACTTTGCACGACGTGCTCCCGGAAGTACGGAGCTAATCGAAAACCGAGTAGCTCCAACGCTCAATCGACTCCCGTCCGGGTCTTGAGGTCCCGGATGGCCGTTCTAGTCTCCTGGGACCAGACCGTGACCTTGTTCCCTTTCACCCCTGCCCGGGCTGTGGCACGCGCCCTTCCAGCTCTGCAGACGTCCCGCGGCCGGGTCCGGACCTGCAGAAGTTGGGTCCTTCCTCAGCCCGGGGTGAGCATGCAGCCCCATCCCTCCTGCTTTGCAGCAGCCCGAGCCCCGCATCCCTCCCGATGCACTCATACCATTGCGGCTGCAGGGCGCAGGCCGACAGCCCGACAACACTCGCCCGCGAGAACATGGTGGAACCTTGAAGGTCGGGCAGACGGGACTCACTGCGCGTGCGCGGGAGCTGCCGACGCACCCGCCCTCATCTCTCGCGTCTCCGGTCTCGCTAAATCTCGTAGGCTCTGAAGCCGCGAGAACTCTGCCCTCCCCCTCCCACCCCCCAGCCCCATCTCCATTTCCTGCTGTCAGTTTTGGTCCCGCCTATCCCCGAGCCGATCCAGTTCCGCTTCCGACTGCTTCGAAGCTGTGTCGCTCCTTGGTCATCATGGGCAAGTCGGATTTTCTGAGCCCCAAGGCCATCGCGAATAGAATTAAGTCCAAAGGGCTCCAGAAGCTTCGTTGGTACTGTCAGATGTGCCAAAAGCAGTGTCGCGACGAGGTAAGTGGCTGAGGGAGGTCGCGACCCGGAGGGTCCCGACGGCGACCTCAGTATCCTACCCTGGCTTGGAGCCTCGCCATGGAACGCTTTTCCGCGCAGTCTTCCCCAGCCGGGCACCAGAGGTCTGTTTTCTCGCTACCCTTTGCGTCGCCCTACAACTACACAAAAAATGGTCCCAGACAAACACTTAGTGTCACTTACAATGGCCAGACGCCATAGAGCACTGAGGTTTACATTTGGACTTCCTTGGAGTGGGTCAAAATTAGGAATTCCAGTTGCGCCGCTTAATAGTGACGTAGCTTAGGCAAATAAAGTTCTACGTATTGGTAAAGTGAAGGTAATAATTGTGTCTACCTGTAAGGTTGTCGCTGAGGTGTTTGTTTGTTTGTTTTTGTTTTTGTTTTTTGAGGCAAAGGTCTCCCCATGACCTAACCGTAATTACCTCCTAAAACTCCCACTCGCTACTGCCATCCTAGAGGTAGTGTTTAAGTACGGATTTCAGGAGGTACAAGTTTGCAGTCCACAAGCACCTAGAACTTAACTGTTTTTCCATATTTGCTTTGTGTCTGAAATATTTTATAGTAAATACATAAATGTCACTGTACTTCACCCCTGAAAACTTAAATATGCGATCAGTATAACAAGCTAACCATATGTATCACTTCAGTATGTGTCAAAATGCCACCAACACAACAAACCTAATAAAGAGTCCTTTACATCATCCGATACAGACTTTTTATTTTTTTATTTTTATTTTTTTATTTATTTTTTTGCTGGAGAGTGTCTCAGTATGTAGCTTTGGCTGAAACTCACCATGTAGATAGACCAGGCAGGTCTCAAACGAGATCCACCTACCTCTGCCTCCAAGTGCTGGTATCAAAGCCATACACCATTGCACTTCATAGTTCTACTTTCTCCATAGTCTCTTGGTGGTGGTGGTGGTGACTGGGGCCTTGTTTATTAGGCAATGCTACAGATTCAACCCAGGGTCTTACACATACCTGCCAAATGCTCTACCACCGAGCTACTTCCTTATGCCATGCATCTAGATTTATGTTACCTTATTTTGATGTGTGTGTGTGTGTGTGTGTGTGTGTGTGTGTCTTTATACATGCCAGTAGACCGCATACAAATCTCACATTCATATGGAGACCAAAGAGAAACTTGTAGTTATTTCCTTCCAGCAGAAGGGTCCTGGGAATTGAAATCAGGTTGTCACATTTGGCAGCAAGCACCGTCACCTACCGACCCATCATAGTGGTCCTATGCTACCTTATTAATAGCTCAGGCCAGACTCTGTTCAGTCCCACTGCCACTGACCAGATTTCAAAACTCAGTCTTTTTGCTGTTGTTTTTCAAGACAGTGTTTCTCTGTGTATCCCTGGCTGTCCTAGAACTCACTTTGTAGACCAGGCTGGCCTCGAACTCACAGAGATCCACCTGCCACTGCCTCCTGAGTGCTGGGATTAAAGAGGTGTGCACCACATCCAAGCTCTTAAAGTCATTTCTTTTAGTTATCCATGCACCTATTTGTGCACTACCTAACCGTAATGGTTATATTGGGGCTAGGCATGGTGGCGCACACCTTTAGTCCCAGCACTCGGGGGGGGGGGGGCAGAGGCAGGCGGATCTCTGTGAGTTCAAGGCCAGCCTGGTCTACAAAGGGAGTCTAGATCAGCCAGGACTGTTACACAGAGAAACCCTGTCTCAAAAAACCTAAAAAAAAAAAAAGTTATTTCATTTTAATTTCAAAAGAAATGTGGTATCAAAAACCAGTATTGCTTTCCATAAATTAAAATATGTTTTTTAAATTCTAGAAACACAAAGGAACGGATTGGGGGGTGGAAGGGATATCATGGCCCTTGTCTTCCTCCTCAGCTTTCCCATATTGCACGATAGGAACAGAACAGGGAACACGTAAAAATCCGGGCCTTCCTCCCCGTGACCACCTGTGAGGCAGGGAAGGCAGTGAATCAAAAGACCCTTGCAAAGAAACTGCGACTAGCAGAACTAGTCACCTATCCTCTTCTCATGAGAACTTAATTTCAGAATAACATCTGAAGCTAATTAAGCAGGTGCCAGGCACACACTTGTAACCCTAGCACTCCGCAGGCAGAGACGAAAGATGACAGGTTCCAGGTGAGCATGTGCTAACCCAGGGAAACCCTGTCAAAAAAGTGGTTGTTGGTAAGGTAAACAAAACAGGCATGACTTCAGACACTAGTGGTTAGTCCTTGTACTCTCAAAGGGAGAACAAGTCCTCTTCTCCCCCCGCCCCCCCCTCTTTGAGGACAGGTCTCATTATGTAGTCTTGGCTGGCCCTGAACTCATAGAGTTGCGCCCATCTCTGCCTCCCAGGCGCTGAGGTTAAAGGCATATACCTCCATGCCCACCTCATTACTTTATGATTTAAAAAATATTTTAAACTATTTTTACTTTTCCATATCTTCCCTTTCCCTTCTTGCTAATCCCCTCCTTCCCGCCTTTCTGACATTACTTTGCCGCAGGCGCTCACGGTTACCCATGCATCTTTTTTTTTTTTTTTGTTTTTCGAGACAGGGTCTCTCTGTGTAGCCTTGGCCATCCTGGACTCACTTTGTAGACCAGGCTGGCCTCGAACTCACAGCGATTCGCCTGCCTCTGCCTCCCGAGTGCTGGGATTAAAGGCGAGCGCCACCACGCCCGGCTGTGTTACCCATGCATCTTTGCACACACTGTGAGACCATGATGCAGAGTGAAACACGTGGGGACACTAATGAAGTGTTCTTTCCTGAAATGCTTAGCCCGAACCTAAACTGACAGAATTACAATTTGAGAAAAAAGTAATTCAACATAATGTGGGGGCAACAGCACAACTAAGTGGTATTAGCCCCTCCAGCGAGACAATGCCAAGAAAAAAAGGATGAGCCAGGGAAGGCTGGTTGTTTTTAATCAGAAACAGAGACAGACAGAGACAGAGACACAGAGGACCAGAATTTGAACATACAGGGTAAATTTTTCATTTCTACTACATATGTACTACTGAAATTTCAGGTTCAAGCATAGGTAGAAGAAGTACACCAAGATATATTTTGTTGTTCTTGTTCTTGGTTTTTTCAAGACAGGGTTTCTCTTTGTAACAGAGCCCTGGCTGTCCTGGAACTCACTTTGTAGACTAGGCTGGCTTTGAACTCACAGAGCTCTGCCTGCCTCTCCCTCTGAGTGCTGGATTGAAGGTGGTTTCCACCACACCAAGCACATATATGTTTTTTCTAAGTGTGCATGCATGTGTGTGCGTGTGTTAGAAGAGGTGCTGGATCCCCTGCAGTTAGAGTTACAGGTGGTAATGAACACCCCGATGTAGGCACTGGGAACTGCATTTAGGTCCTTTGCAAGAGTGTCTTGTTCTCCTAACCACTGAACTATACCCCAACCTGCTTTTTATTTTTTTAAGCAATCTTTGAAAGTACAGCTGATAAGTATTTAGCAAAGTTTAAGTGACAGGCAGTAATAGGCATTGGTGTGTGCTAGCTAAGAAGCTAACGGAAACGCAATCAGTGAAAAGAGTGTCTGCAGTGGAAACGCAGAGTGGGTTCAGTCCCCCTTGGGAAGTCTCTGGCAGCACTATAAATGTCCTTTTGTCAGCACCACTTTTAGTCTCTTGACCTTGATTGCTCTGTGATTGGCAAGGTTGCAAGACTCGGCTCTATGGGAAGTAAAATTAGAAATGGAGCGCAGAGAGGTCTCAGTACAGTATTTCCCACACAAGTGTGAGGACTTGCATTTGCCCACCAGCACCTGTGTAAAACTGATTAACAGAGACAGAGGCAGGAGGATCCTTGGATCTTGCTTGCCAGCTAATTCTCCTGAACCTGTGAGCTCCAGGTCCCATGAGAGACCCGATCTCTGACCTACACGCACGCACGCATAAGCACACACTCAGGCTCACACTAGAGGGTGGTTGTAGCAAGTGATTTGATTTTATAAAAGTAATTTATTGGACTGGAGAAATAGCTCATCAGCTAAGAACACTGGCTACTTGTCCAAAGGACCCAGGTTCTATTCTCAGAACCACTATCTACAGCTGCAGTTCCAGTGGATCCAACACTGTCATCCCCCCCCCCCCCCGACATGCCCACGGTGGTACACAGGCATATGTACATGTGTAATTTTTTTTTTTTTTTTTTTTTGGTTTTTCGAGACAGGGTCTCTCTGTGTAGCCTTGGCTATCCTGGACTCACTTTGTAGATCAGGCTGGCCTCAAACTCACAGTGATCCACCTGCCTCTGCCTCCCGAGTGCTGGGATTAAAGGCGTGCGCCACTACCGCCCGGCCATACATGCGTAATTTTAAAAATTAAAAAGAAATTAATCATTAAAGAATCCATTTGAATTAACTACTACGTGGGGAGTGTTGTGATGCTGTAGGTGAGAATTTAACTACTTTTCCTTACATCTTTTTTTTTTTTCTTTAGAATGGCTTTAAGTGTCACTGTATGTCTGAATCTCATCAAAGACAACTGTTGCTGGCTTCAGAAAATCCTCAGCAGTTTATGGATTATTTTTCAGAGTAAGTAACTCAAAGACAGCCTTACCTCTTAAGTGCTACTCAGTTGGCCGTGGGAGAGAAGTGCTTAATATTTCATATCCTATAGAGCCATGTCCCTTATGGGTGGAGATGGCTGTAGTCTTCCCATGCTCCGGCTTTATCTTCTTTTGAAATTAATCACAGGGTGACGTTGTTACCAAAGTGTGTCTTAGAACTGTCTTTCCTTCCTTTCACTTCAGCCCTGCCTGGTCTTGAGTCTATCCTCCTGTTGTAGAGCTTTTGGAGGGACCTTGGGGTGAGCTTCCTGAGTTTTTCTGTGCTTTAATCTTCTCATGGGTACAATGTGTCTGAAGTGGCACTCTCACCAAACTCTTGGGCTCCTGTGTAGGACTGGAAGATTTAGTGAGCTAATATTTTTAAAGAGTGCAGATCTAGTACTGATAAAGATTTTCTGTTAATTATTAGCAATACTAGTCTTTTTTTTTTTTCTTCAAGCTTCTCGATCTTTTCTGAGAACCTGATATACATATGATTAAATCTTGCAAAGGCTAATGTTTCTATGGGGTATATGTATCAACATTCAAAATTAAATCTGAAAAAAAAAATTACAAATATTTTTTATTAGCCCACATAAAAATACCAATTAGTGAATTCTAGGTTCAGTAAGAGACCCTGCCCCAATAAATAAAGTGGAGATGAATCAAGTAAGACGCTTAGAGTTAACCTCAGGCTTCCGCCCGTACACAGAATGATGTGTGCCTACACATGCACACGGGTGGCTTTTTGTTTGTTTGTTTGTTTGGTTGGTTGGTTTTTTGAGACAGGGTTTTTCTGTGTAGCCTTGGCTGTTGTGGTTGTAGACCAGGCTAGCCTTAAAGTCACAGAGATCCACCTGCCTCTGCCTCTGTCTCCCTAAGTGCTGGGATTACAAGCAGGTCTTCCCCCCACCCCCTTTAATTTAGGATATTGGTATGTAGCCAAGGGTAGTCTTGAACTCAGAATCCTCTTGCCTCAACCTCACAAATACTGGAATTACAGCTGTGTTCCACCATACCTGGCTGAGATTTTTAATAGAAAAACCAAACTAAAGCATCATACTATATTTTCCAAATACAAAAACATATATTTAAATTTTTTTGCAAATCTCTTCAGTATCTCACTTAAAAGGCATCTGAAGTCTCATCTTCCCTTCCACATTTGGAAGTGGAAGGCTGTCTCATGATCTTTCCAAAGAAGTTACATTGCTCTTTGGTGCTACACTGAGATGGTACGTGCGCATTTCTTGGAATAGTTATAAAACAGACTCTGAACCCAGGACAGTGCACATGTTCTCTTGAATTCAAGTCCACTGGTCTGCCTTTTAGGTGGATCTTGGACACATGTGTGGTTTTTTTAGTTTTTTTTCTGTGTAGCCTTGGCTATCTTAGACTCGCTTTGTAGACCAGGTTGGCCATGAACTCACAGATTTGCCTGCTTCTGCCTCCCCGAGTGCTGGGATTACAAGCGTGTGCCACCCCGCCCAGTATGCGTGGTCTTTTATTGCATGTTAGTCTTTTGGAAATAATCAATTGACTGAGTTACGAACACCTTCCTTTCAAATAGTGACCATTTATTGTACAGTGTCATCTGCTTATACTCATTAGCTCCAGCACAGATGTTGTCAGGACAGCTATGGGGTGGAGAGATGTGTTGAGCTAGCAGTGGCAGTCCTACCAGCAATATTCTAATCAGGACGCAGAAGCTCCAATCTTGTCATTTTCTCATTGGCAGCATATCGCCTGGTTTGTTGTTGTTGTTGTTTGTTTGTTTTGTTTTTGTTTTTAGTAACACAGCTCTTAAATTTTTGAGAACATGTCTCATGCCAAATGCCCACTTAGGAATACTTGTAGTTTGTGTGTCTTTTGGTCTTTTATGTCCTATGAGAAAAATAGTTCATTTTGCAGCTCAGCTACATGATGCTTTGCTCCCAGCAGCTGTGGGACACAGGGACAGCAGTTCATCTGTAACCCACATTCTGTCACAGAATATTAGCAAGGTGATACTGAAGGCTGTGACTTAAAACAACCACCAAGTATTACTGCTCCATGGGACAGTCTAGGTAAAGCTAACCTTAGTTTTCCAGTGATTGGCATGGACTCGCATTGTAGACCAGGCTGGCCTCGAACTCACAGAAATCCACTTGCTTCTGCCTCCTGAGTGCTGGGATTAAAAGCGTGCGCCACCACACCTGGCAGTGCTTGTAACTCTTTCCTGGCATACTTTCCTCTGTGTCCTCTCGAGGCCTTCTTACTTCTCCCTCCTCTTAGCCCCTCTAATATTGGAAGTTCTTCAGGATGATTCTCTGATCTTTTTGTGCCATCCCACAGTCACTTTGAGTCACATGTCACCTTAAGTTACATCCTTTTAACTGTTACCTTTATGGTCAGGTGTCTCCTAAATCTTTTCCCTGCTAAATCTTGATCTTCCTTTCTAACAATCATTTTTTTCTTTGACAACTCTGCTTCTCTGAAAGCTTGTTCAGAGTCAGAATTTCTTTATTTTTATTTTTAAAAATTTAATTTTATGCCTGCCATGGTAGTGCACACCTTTAATTCCAGCACTCGTGAGGCAGAGGTAGGTGGATCCCAATGAGTTTGAGACCAACCTGATCTACAAAGTGAGTCCAGGACAGCCAGGGATACACACAGAGAAGCCCTGTCTTAAAAAAAAAAATAATTTTTTAAGTATGAATATTTTGTCTCCATGTATGTATGTGTGCCAAGCGCATGACTGGTGCCCATGGAGGCCAGCAAAGGGCAGTAGATCCCCTGCAATTGGAATTAGGACGGTTGTGACCTGGGACTTGAACCTGGATCCTCTGCAAAGGCAGCAAGTACTCTAAACCAGTGAGCAGTCTCTCCAGCCTTAAAGTCAGCATTTCTGAAGTTGGACTTAGCGTGCTCTCGCCAGCCTCCTGGTCAGCCAGTGGAGCCTGGGAATCCCTCCTGTCTGTTCTGTGTGGTGCCCTTTAAACTTAGGTCCTTTCCATTCTTTGTCACAGTAATGTTCTCAGCATTTCTCACTTGAATCACTCATATGATTACTCACTGATGTTGTACAGACAATCACGTGTACAGGGTTAGCTTAGAGTGTTACATTTCTATAACGTTCCCTAGCGATGGTGTGCTGCTGGCTTGGGGAGCATAACTTGAGGATTACTGTTCTCTGCTGCCCACCATGATTTTCTCCCTTCCTTCCCCCTCCCCCCTCTCCTTTTCTCTCTTCCATCCTTTTTCCTGTTAGTGTATAGATTAAAAATTTTTTATGTTAACATGCAAGTGATGAGTCTCATTGTGACCTTCTCAAATGTGTTATTGTACTGCCTCATAATTCACCATTGCCCCATGGGCGTCCCCTCCCTCCCAGTCACTCTCCTACTTGTCTCCTCTCTTCCCCCCATATTCTATTCTTCTGTTTTCCTGTCACATGTATTCTATTGTCTACTTTTTCCTCTTCCTTAAGATCTCGTCATCCTCTCTCATGGTCCTCTTCTGGTTTCATTACACATGCACACACATACACACATGTGCACATACACACACTCATTACACATACACTCATTACACACATAATACACTCATTATACACACAGACTCATTATGTACATATTTGCATGCACATAAATATAAGTTTCACATATGAGAGAAAACATATTTGTTTTTATGATCCAGCTTACTTTTTTTAAAATTGTTTTACATTTTGGATTTTAGTTTTTGGAGACAGGATTTCTCTGTGTAGACCAGGCTGGCCTAAAACTCACAGAGACCCGCCTGCCTCTGCCTACCCAAGTGCTGGGATTATAGGCATGGACCTGGTGTGGCTTATTTTTCTTAACATCATAATTTCCATTTCTATCTTTTTTCTTGCAAATATTGTAATTTTATTTTTCTTTAATATTTTAAAATTTTTATGTGCATGAGTGTTTTGCCTACATGGAGGTTAGAAGAAGGTGTTGAATCCCCTGGGACTACAGTCAAAGACAGTTGTGAGCAGCCATGTGGTTGCTGGGAATCAAAGCTGGATCCTCACAGGAAACAGCTGCTGCCCTTGTTAAACCATCTCTACGGCCCCTCTATTTTCATTTAGGGCAGTATACATTTCCATGATTGTTTTTCAAATTACACATATTAGTTTATTAATTTTCAAACCTACATTTAAATATGCTTTTCTAATGCCTGCTGAAAACTAGATCTATATAACATGACATTCCAGATGATTCACACATTTGACTAGATCTTGTCTCTCCTCATGCAATTCTTCCTCTACTCATCCTTATTATTATCTTCCCCAAATCTCAGCCTAAGTAGGGTAAGTGTCTTTCTCAGGCACGCCTTGTGTTTATGGCTCTGTTAACTAGGGTCAGGTTTTCTTTTTATGTTGTTGTTGTTCTTATTTTTGTTTTTCTTTTTGGAAAAAGGGTTTCTCTTGTAATCCTGGCTGTCCTGGGCTTGGTCTGTAGACCTGGCTGGCCTCAAACTCACAGAGATCTGCCTGCCTCTGCCTCCCTAGTGCTGGGATTAAAGGTGTGCTGCACCACTGTGCCTGACGATTCTTTTGAACCTTGAGTTATATTTCACTGTCTATATTAAAATCACTTCTGGTGTTGGGCATGGTGGCGCATGCCTGTAATCCCAGCACTTGGGAGGCAGAGGCAGGCAATCTCTGTGAGTTCAAGACCAGCCTGGTCTACAAAGGAAGTCCAGGACAGCTAAGGCTACACAGAGAACCTGTCTCAAAACAAAACAAAACAAGTAAAATCACCTCTAGCAATGCCCTCAAATCTGTTCATGATATTTTCTTACATGTCTTTTTTTTTGGTTGACTTTATTGGACTGCTTGAAAGTGAAGATGAGTTTTTTGCTCACAGGATAGTGTGGTATTTTTATGCCGTGGTCATTAGTACAAAGACCTTGTGATGAACCCCTCTAAAGCCATGTGCTAGTTTCTACCATGGCTGCGTTATTAAGGCCAAACATTTCAACTCCAGGCTGACTTACACTTTACTTTGAAAGCTAATCTTTGCAGTTCTTTTTTTGTTCACTTTAAAGGTTTATGGCACATGGTTATATAGGTGGTTGATGAGGCATTTGGTCACTAAAGTTTATGATTGCTTAAACTTCAGGAAGCTGCAGCTTTATATTTATAGCAAGTACCTTAACGTTTTTCTTTCTTTCTTCACTAGGGAATTCCGAAACGACTTTCTGGAACTTCTGAGGAGACGCTTTGGTAGCTATCTCAAATATTATGGAAGTAACAATTTCATTATTGTGTGCATTTCTTCAGGCTCAACAGTGCCCTGTTTTGTTTTTAGGCACTAAGAGAGTCCACAACAACATTGTCTACAATGAGTACATCAGCCACCGAGAGCACATCCACATGAATGCCACTCAGTGGGAAACACTCACTGACTTCACCAAGTGGCTGGGCAGAGAGGGTAAGAGAGGACAGGGGAACAAGTGTTCCGTGGCTTTATTCTAGGGGAGAAGCCATGTTCAGAGTTTGTCTGATTTTTTTTTTTTTTTTTTTTTTTTTTTGCTTTTTTGAGACAGGGTTTCTCTGTGTAGCCTTGTAGACCAGGCTGGCCTCGAACTCACAGCGATCCGCCTGCCTCTGCCTCCCGAGTGCTGGGATTAAAGGCGTGCGCCACCACGCCCGGCTGAGTTTGTCTGATTTTATAGAAAAGTTGATCTATAGGGCAATTAGAAAACCAGTAGGGGCACATACTAGTCCATAGTTAAGTTTATTATATGCTGTCTTTGTTTATTCTTTGAGGCTTACATAGCCCAGGCTGTACTGGAACTTATGATGCTCTTGCCTCTGCTGCCTGGGCGTTGGCCTGACAGGCTTTGGAGCTCAGTGGCCAGTGTGAGTCCATCAGTGGATGAATTCACTGATGTCGGAGCCTCCAGTCACTCACTGCACAATGGCTTAACACATGAGTTCTGGGAGACAGTTCATATCCAAACCATAATATTTGCCTTTAGCTTAAGAGTTATTAGCAGTTTGATGAACTGAGATTGATTCTTTTTTTTTTCTTTTTCTTTTCTTTTCTTTTATTAATTTATTCTTGTTACATCTGAATGGTTATCCCATCCCTTGTATCCTCTCATTCTTCCCTCCATCCCATTTTCCCCTTACTCCCCTCCCCTATGACTGTGCCTGAGGGGGACTTCCTCCCCCTTTCTGAGATTGATTCTTAGGCCACACATGGTGTAAGGAGAGAACAGATGCCTGAAAATTTCTGACCTCCACATGTGTGTGCACCACACACATACACATGTGCATGCACACATACACTTGTGTACCACGTACACATGTGTGCCACATACACAAATAAAAGTAGCCTTTAATCCCAGCACTCGGGAGGCAGAGGCAGGCGGATCGCTGTGAGTTCGAGGCCAGCCTGGTCTACAAAGTGAGTCCAGGATGGCCAAGACTACACAGAGAAACCCTGTCTCGAAAAACAAACAAACAAACAAAAAAACAAAAAAAAAAAAAACAAAAAAAAAAAAAAAAAAACCCAAATAAAAGTAAATTTATTTTAAAAAGTTAATAGTCTTTTCCATTCTTTCTTTTCCTTCTCTCTATATTCACCCTTCCTCCCTCCCTCCCTCCCTCCCTCCCTTCCTTCCTTCCTTCCTTCCTTCGTTGTGACATTGAGACAGAGGCTCCCACTGCACTCCAGGGTACTCTAGAGCTGAGCATGCGTTCAGGTTGGCCTGGAGCTCATGGATGCCCTCCTGCTCCAGCCTCCCAAGTGTTAGGTTTATAGCATGAACCGCCACCACTCAGCTTTGTATTCCTTCTTTAGGGAATGTCTCATATTCTATCTTGAGGTAATTACTCAAATTTACTTTTTTCTTTTCTCATTTTTAATCTTTACATGATGATAGACTTAGGAAAACAGGTGTCAGTATTTTGCTTATTCGGTGTGTTACTTTATTGTAAGCTAGCAGATCATTTACTATTCATCAGAAAGTAAGGACTTTGGTGTAGTTGAACATTTGTTCCTAAAGTCCTTGCTCGTGTGTCTCTTGTTTAGCTGTTACCTCAGTGTACCTATCTAAGTACGGATGTGAAAGCTCCTGTGTTTCAGGGCTTTGTGTTTGATGGTAGCTCCTGAATGAGTAGATGTGCAGAGATGAAGTACTTTGGATCTGTATGCAAAGTCATGCTGTGTTTTTGTTTGTTTTTATTGTTTATTTATTTTTTGTTTGTTTGATTTTAAGGATTGTGTAAAGTGGACGAGACACCAAAAGGCTGGTATATTCAGTACATAGACAGAGACCCAGAGACTATTCGCCGGCAACTGGAATTAGAGAAAAAGAAGAAGCAAGATCTTGATGATGAAGAAAAAACTGCCAAATTCATTGAGGAACAGGTGAGGAGAGGCCTAGAGGGGAAAGAGCAGGAGACACCTGTCTTTACAGAATTAAGCCGCGAAAATGATGAAGAGAAAGTTACGTTCAATCTGAATAAAGGAGCAGGTAGCTCAGCGGGAGCAACAACATCCAAGTCAAGCTCTTTGGGACCAAATGCACTGCAGGCACTGGGGAGCGCAGCATCTGTGAAGCGAAAAGAATCTTCACAGAGCTCAGCTCAGTCTGCAAAGAAGAAAAAGAAGTCCGCACTGGATGAAATCATGGAGATTGAAGAGGAAAAGAAAAGATCTGCGCGAACAGATTCCTGGTTACAGCCCGGAATCATTGTGAAAATTATAACGAAGAAACTTGGAGAGAAATATCACAAGAAAAAGGGTGTTGTTAAGGAAGTGGTTGACAGGTACACAGCTGTGGTAAAGACGATTGACTCTGGAGACAGGCTGAAGCTGGACCAGACTCACCTAGAGACAGTCATTCCAGCACCAGGGAAAAGAGTTCTTGTTTTGAATGGCGGCTACAGAGGAAACGAAGGCACCCTAGAGTCCATCAATGAGAAGGCCTTTGCAGCCACCATAGTCATTGAAACTGGACCTTTGAAAGGACGCAGAGTTGAAGGTATTCAATATGAAGACATATCTAAACTGGCTTGAGTTTGAAAATTTGTTAAAAACACAACATTGAAATCATAAAGCATCAAATTGATGCCAGCCAAGGCGCTGTGTACCTCTACTGTGTTAGGGGTCTGCTTTGTATAAAAGATTGATCTGTTTAAATACTACTGGGTAGATGTTTGGGTAAATTTTATAATAAAATCTAGTGGTTTTTAAGTGTCAAGACTATCATTTTATCTTGTTTCTTTTTCCTTCATAATATTCCCTTGGTAGATTTTTACCATCATTAAAAGAATACTATTGTAGGGGTTGGCGAGATGGCTCAGAGGTTAAGAGCACAGGCTGCTCTTCCAGAGGACTTGGGTTCAATTCCCAGCAACCACATGTAACTCATAACTGTCTGCAACTCCTGTTCTAGGGGATCCAATAACTTCACACAGATATGCATGCAGGCGAAGCACCAATGTACATAAAACACAAATAAATAAATTAGAAAAAAATACTATTGTAAAGTGTTAAATGTAAGACAATTTGGAAAAAAATAGCACATTCTTAGCTAGGCGTGGTGGCTCACACCTTTAATCCCAGCACTGGGGAGGCAGAGGCTGGCTGTGAGCTCAAGGCTAGCCTGGTCTACAAAGCGAGTCCAGGACAGCCAAGGCTACACAGAGAGACCCTCATTCTTAAAGCATGTTAACATCTGTTTCTTGTTAGGCAAGCTTGCCGTTGATTCTGATAAATCAATGGAGTCACTTCTCTTTTGCTATTAAGAAACCCTTTAGAGTCTGTTGAGATGGCTTAGTAGGTAAGAGCACTGACTGCTCTTCCCTAGAATCCATGTTCAATTCCCAGCACCCACATGGTGGCTCACACCTATCTGTAACTCCAGTGCTCTCTTATAGCCTTCATGAGCACTGCATGACATGCTGTGCAGATAGCCATTGCAGGCCCAACACCCATACACAGAAAATAAATGGCATGGTGTACAGATATCTGTGCAGGCAAACATTCATAAACATAAATTAAAAGAAGTTCCGTCGCTTGTGTTTCCTTTGGTTTCCTTAGGTTATATGGACGAAAGAACTGTCCTAGAACACACATTAGATCTAGGGATGCCTACTTGGTGCCCCATAGGCCACATTATTTACAATGTTCATGCTTGAGAACCACACAATCATGTAAATTATATATAAAACTTCTGCATTGGGTTCCCTGGAACTGGAGTTACAGATGATTGTGAAATGATAGGTGAGTTCTGAGAACTGAACTTGGACCCCTTCTGCAAAAGCAGAAAATGCTGAGCCAACCCAAGGTTGATTATTCATTTAAAATGGAAAATAAATCAACATACTAATGGTCTCAAGAGGGTTTACATATGAACAGTTAGTAACTGATTACTTTTGCTGGTGATGAATGTTGAAACACCAACTACTAAAGTTTGGTCACCTGAGTTACATGCCTGGGGTTGATTTTATAGAACTATTCTATAGAACTGTTACCCCAAGTTTTGCACATAAATGTTTCTCCCATTTGGGTGATGCTGTCCTGCAGTACAGGGGTTCAGTGTAAAGCATCTGTGTTATAAAGCAGCTGAAGAAGTAATGTTCCCTGTCCATGGCTGTGTTCACCCAACATCTCCTAAATGACCCTCTTCTGTAATAACAGCAAGTGAGTAATCCTCAACGCTGAGGTGACAAACATTTAACAGTAGATGGGTTTCACAGTAAACTGCTCCTGGGCTTGGCCTCAGTGGCAGCTTCACTCATCAACCACGTCCTGGGTGTTGCCTTGATCAACACACATCATCTGAGACTTCTTTGCAAATGTTTATTTTCTTGGGTTAGCAGGCCTGTTAGGCCTTGGTAATATCTGGCTTTGTTTTGAGTTGCTGAAACGGAAGAATAGCTGCAAAAAGTGTCAGGGGAGAAAATGTACACACACAGTTTCCAAGACCATAAGCCTTTAAGGCCGGTTGAGAAAGCTGTAGAGCTGAGGCACAAAGTAATCCTTGTAGTGCCCGTCGATGAACCCTTTCCCGCTGTTGTGCACGAACCAGCAGGGGACGTCTGTTCCGAACACTATGTTGGTCCTGTAGTCCTTCTGTAAGCCTCTGAAAGGAAAATGAGGTGTGTGGTTAGGGGAAAGGACGCAAGGCACAGCCGGGAACAGGACAGCCCTTCCCTTGTTCTCTGTGCCTTTCTCAGTACTATTTCTACCTGCCCTCTGCCCCTTCCCTGCCCCCCAAGTTTAAAAGAGGTGTCAGTGTTGGGGGTTTGATGCTAGGAGAACAGAGAGAGCCCAGTGTGTCCTCAGACAGTTAAGACAAGACAGTCCTCCTAGAAGTTGGCCTGTTTAGATTCTTCCAGCAAGGTAATAGTAGCAAATGGGTACTGAAAAGATGAAAGAGCACTGTAGGCTAGCTGTGCTACCTGATGACTCTGAGGCACCCTCTCAATTTGTAGGAGATGTTATCTGGAAGGGTGATGTCAGCGGTTTATGAGCAAATTCAAGTCTCCCCTTTGACGAATGAAGGAGATAATATTTTTAAAATGCATATGAGCCAGGCGTGGTGGCGCACATCTTTAATCCCAGCACTTGGGAGGCAGAGGCAGGCGGATCGCTGTGAGTTCGAGGCCAGCCTGGTCTACAAAGCGAGTCCAGGACAGCCAAGGCTACACAGAGAAACCCTGTCTTGGAAAAAAAAAAAATGCATATGCCACACTGCCACCAGTGAGCCTTAAAAGATTGGAGTGGGGTCTTTCAGTTTGATTTAGTCATCAAAGGCGTTGCATGGGGCTAGCAATAGGTGAAAAGGCTTAACGGTTGCCTTTTGTCATAGAAAAGATGGTCTGTTACGAAACTGCCTGTGACTAAGACAGTTGCTAAGTGGCTATCACCATTTCTGCATGCTTACTGATGTCTTGTAATAGCACATTGGTTTCTATCTGGCAAGCCTACCACTTGGGTACATACTTAAGAGTCAATCCATCATTTAGCGTTCTGTCTATTTTGTGGCGGCATGCATCATATATAAGTTTGTGATTTAATTATCACTGTAAAGTTACATTTGAATCATCTGGAAAATGATGGTGTTTCTGGACTGTTGTTTACAATAAGGAAAATTAACTGCTTTCCAAAATATCAAAAAGACAAAAATGCTTCAAGGTGATATCAAATTAAGCATGAGAGAGACAAGTGAATAAGAAGGAAGGGACTGAAACTCAAAGATTTATAATTCCCACTTAGAAATGAATCATGATACATGTAAGAAAAGCTATCTCAAAGTACACTCAGTATATCCACACTCAAGACGCCGTTGCATAAAGATATTCATGCCTTCTCTGGAACTGGGCCTCCTGGGTATTTTATGATCTTTTCCTTTGGTCAGTGTTTTCAATGATTGACTTTCTGGTTGTAGAGCTCTAACACGCGGATGAGATTGCTAGATTAATTCCTCTTGCCATTTCATGACATGGGCGCACATACACATGGTCGTTATTTGCATTTAACCTGGCTATCCTGAAGTGTCCTTTGGCTAATGGTGTTTATGTGTCTATTGTCTTTTTTTTTTTTTTTTTTTTTTTTTTTTTTTTTTTTTTTGAGACAGGGTTTCTCTGTGTAGCCTTGACTGTCCTGGACTCACTTTGTAGACCAGGCTGACCTCGAACTCACAGTGATCCACCTGCCTCTGCCTCCCAAGTGCTGGGATTAAAGGCGTGCGCCACCACTATTGTCAATGACTTGTGGACTTTGACAGTGTTTCAAGTGGCTTTTCTTATGCATCCAAGGCCTACCTGGTGACGTTCAATTTATGTCCTTTCACTTCCATGCTTGCCTCTGGCTTTCCCGGCTCTTTTCCTGGTCTCTCGTTGAAGATCTGGACATCTGGCTCATGCATGAATTGTCCTAATGATACAAAGCACAGACATGAATTCACATGGAATCCGAGGCCTGTCATTGGGATCAAGTGGCGTTTTTGTCTTCCCTTTAGAATCTCTTTATTGGAGTATTCTAGATGCTGGTCTACTAGACTATAGTAAATTGCTGCCCTTCCGATGGCAGCAGGCAAGGCAGGCATTGGAGAGTGTAGCGCAGACCAGAGGAATAAGGTGTTTTCAGTTGTCACATGCTTAAAATATTTGCATGTTCTTGAGTCTACTTGTCCCAAGCCCCCTAATCCAAGTCACCTCTCTTCGGCCACAGAAAAAAAGTCCCAGCATACATCTTAACCTGTTTTGTCCCTTGTTTTAACTTGCTGCACATGGTCTTGGCCATGCCATTGCCCACACACCCTGCCATGCTGTGCCCAATGCTCTTGTAGCCTTACCTGCCACCTTCCTGACTTCTAACCACAATTATCCAAGTCACCACATGTTGATGGTTGAAACGCTTTACCTAGCAGTCCATGTGCACTGGGTGAGAACTTGTGTGTAGGGGGAGCATAGATCCCCAGGAAGTCCACATTGACTGGATGCTTCTTCCACACACGGTGCAGCAGCACGGAAAACAACAGTTCTTTATCCAGGGTGAGAGTCACAGATTTTTCTTTCTTCACGGAGATAAGCATCCTATGTGAAAGTCAACATAGAACTAGTTTCTAGATGATTCCAGAACAGACATTTTATTAAATGTTAGGTTATTTTATTTATTTTCTCTCCTCTCTGTCTGTCTGTGTCTCTCTCTGTCTCTGTCTCTCTCTGTATGTATGAATGTATGTATGTATGTATGTATGTATGTATGTCTATGTATGTGCCCATTTGTATATGCATGCACACTAGCAGAGGTCAGAAAAGGACAACTTGCAGGGCTTTGTCCTCTCCCTCTACTATGTGGGTCCTGAGACTGAACCCAGGAAATCAGTCTCAGCAGCAAGTGCCTTTACACACTGAGCCATCTTGCCAGTCCCAGAACAGACATTTTTTTTTAAGCAAGTGATTCTCAGCTCAAACGCAAACTCTCCATTCCTCCAGGGAGAGCTTCCCCATGTCAGGGCCATGGGATATTGCAGTGTCTAAAACAGTCAGCGAGCAGGCCCTACACGGGAAGATGCTCTTGCATAAACTGCAATCATACTGTTCGGCACATGCTCTCCGATGTAGTCAGATATAGATTTCAATCGATGGGTTTGCTTACACGTATTGAGCATTCACTACTGTATGCCACGCACTGAGGCTTGTCAGTGAGACACGCTGAGCTTTGAAAACAATTCCTGGTACCAGGGGTAGCATAGCCGATGAGGCAGCTTCCCTGAACCTCAGCTTCCTGTCAGTTAGAATGATGACTGCATGCTCGTTGCTGATGTTGAGTTAGGCTTACTTCTGCAGCCATGTCCCAAGGGCAGATGGGAATCAAGGTGGACTCTAATACTTGCCTCTCTTTTCCAAGATGAGCAGTGTCAGACCAGGACAATTGAGATGTAGAAGACCCGTAGCTCAGGGTGATGCTCTCTGTGCTGACTTCTATTTTCATGTCTTCTTTTTGGAAATAAAATCCTAGCTTTCCAAAGTAGGTGCTTAGTTTTCCATTCTCTGCTTTTTTGGCGCCAATAAGCTGCCCATTGACTAAAATCCCTGTAAAGGAAAACATGCTTTCTCTCCTGTGCCCCACCACAGTTTGTATTTATAAAATCTGACAACTTTGCAAAATAACATTTTATAGTAGAACATTTTTTCTTTATAAAATCTCATCTTACCATTAACATTTTATTTTTGTAATATTTATTTATTAAGTATACAGTGTTCTGCCTGCATTTATACCTGCAAGCCAGAAGAGGGCACCAGATCTCATTATAGATGGTTGTGAGCCACCATGTGGTTGGTGGGAATTGAACTCAGGACCTTTGGAAGAGCAGCTAGTGAGCTCTTAACCTCTGAGCTATCTCTTCAGCCCCCATTAACATTTTAATAAAATAATTAAGTCAAAATAACATCAGCTAGCTCATGCTTAGAATATATATTTTAAGTTATAATTGCTCAAGGTGCTTAGTAATATATGTAATTCAATTTCTCATTAGTTATAAAAATTTTAAGACTGTAGACTATCTAGGGAGGTGAGGAAAGAAAGGAATCCCTGGCCACTCCAAGAAAGCATGGAAATCATGCAATTAGTAAATGCAAATTAAGCCTGTTTTTATGTTACCTGAATCTGGATCAGACACCAGGTTAAGGATTTTTCCAGGATCTGAGTCAATATTGAAACAAATCTTCTTTTGGCTTTTTGGCAGGTAAATGATGAAGTGAGGGTCATTTTCCACTAGAAAATATACAAGGAAAACAAAAACAAAATTATAAAAAGGAAGATGCTGTTTGTCATTGTTGGGTTTTTTGAAGCAGGATCTACCTTTGTAACCCAGGCTGGTTTTGAACTTGTGCTCTTGTCTCAGCCTCCAGAAGGCAGGATCACAGGAATGCATTAGATCAGCTCCTGTTATTTTCTTTAATTCCTCAAACCACATAGGTCATTCTAGATAGTTAACAAATACTTGGTTCATTGATTAATGTCAAAGCTGGGCACCAGGGGGCATTGTTAAAGTGTGAAACAATGGCTCCTTTGAAAAATAATTATGGTAAATGTATCCTTCTATATAAACACATCAACCTGTGGCGGTTTGAATAAGATCGCCCAGCCCCCAGGTTCATATATTTGAACGCTCAGTCACTAGGGAGTTGCACCACTTGAAAAGGATTAGGCGTGGCCTTGTTGGAGTAGAAGTGGCCTTTTTGGAGGAAGTGTGGCACAGAGGATAGGCTCTGAGGTTTCAAAAGCCCAAGCCAGAGCCAGTGGCTTCTCTCTTCTTGCTGCCTGCAGATCCAGATGTAGAACTCTCAGCGCCTCTGCAGCACCATGTCTGCTTGAGTGCTGCCATGCTCCCTGCCATGAGGATAATGGACTAAACCTATGAAGCTGTAAGCCAGCCAGCCCCTAGTTAAATGCCTTTTTTTTTTTTTTTTAAAACAAGAATTGCCATGGTCATGGTGTCTCCTTACAGCACTAGAACAAACATTAGGACAGTTTGCTTGAATAAAATTGTTTTATGAGAGACAATGATTAGTTCTGCCATCCTACTTTACTGAAATTCCATCAGTTAGGTCAGTAAACAGTATTCACCCTGCACTGTCATGTTGAATTGACGTGTTTCTCAGCAAACGAGATGGAACTCATCCTTAAGCTAGTCAGTGTAGTTTTAACTTTTGATAGGGTTGGAAGTAGGTTGGAGATCTCTATGGCAACTTTATACATTCCTGAAATGCTAAGATTTATAGACCAAACACTAGTTAGAATTTGTTGAATGTCTAGATATGAGATTCTGCTTTATAACAACCCCACAGCCATTGTCTCATATTACAGGC
Organism: Acomys russatus; assembly: GCF_903995435.1. Classification (NCBI taxonomy): domain Eukaryota; kingdom Metazoa; phylum Chordata; class Mammalia; order Rodentia; family Muridae; genus Acomys; species Acomys russatus. The sequence continues at coordinate 57,433,012 of NC_067145.1, forward strand.
GGGATAACTGAGAGCAGAGAAACTAGTGTACAGCCAATGCACCCTTCTCTCTCTCTCTCTCTCCCCCTCTCCCTCCCTCCCTCTGTCTCTCCCTCTCCCTGTCTCTCCCTCTCCCTCCCTCCCTCCCTCTCCTCTCTCAGCTGTACTGTGAAATAAAACCTAGGACTTTGCACACACTAGGCATGTGATCTCCCACAGAGTGACATCTTCATTTTTTTCTTCTGTGAAATGGGATATTGCTATGTGTCCATGCTGGCCTCCTCAGCTTGGCATTGGTAGCCTATGCCATCATGCTGGCTCAACAGTCTTAAACTGTCAGTTCAAGAGATTATTTTCTTCTTTTTAAAAAATGTGTTCACTTATTTGTGTGCATGTGTGGAACCTTGCAGGTTACAGGATCAAACTCAGAATATTAGGCTTGTTAGAAAACGCCTTTACCCTTGGTGCCACCTCTTTGGTCCATCTGAAGTTGTTTGTTTTTGTCTGTTTAAATATGAGAGTCCATTCAAGAGAACCTAGAGATCTGCACTTATATTTACAACAGGAACTAGCTTTCCACACGGCTTCCAATTCCGTCAATCCATATGCTGCTGGCCAGTGGGACCTTCCTGTAGGGAGGGGGCCTGGAGCCATCTCTATGACAAAGAAGGACAGAAAGCACATACAATGCTCCGGGGGCTGCCAGGAAGTCCACGGATGTGGACTTTCACAAAGGCCTATGAAATTTAATTGTGTGTTTGTAAACCACGGATCTCTTCACCTCCAGTCATTCCCCACACATCTATCGCTGCTTCTTTGTCCTATGAATATCACTTTGACTTTGAGACCTGTGTCATGCCCCATGTCTCCCCATGTTTGCCCACTGTGTGAGTAAACTTTTATCTCTTGCAAACCTGGTCACTTCAGCAATTGGCAGCACACATGGTTGTAAAGGTAGCAGTTTCTGTTAGTTCTGGGGGTTAGGGGTGGGGCACCCCGAGGAGATGCATTTACTCCTATGTCTTCCAGGTGGCGCCTTTGTCTCACATGTTGAGAGGGAAGGTGTCAAAGAGGTGGAGCAGTGCTCAATGGGGTTGTCAATGCCCAAACACCAAGAAACATGTTATTGCTTTCAGGTGATCACACCTACTATCTGCACCACCCCCTAGCCCCGCCCCCACCACATGCTGTTCTGCAAAAGATAATGATGCATTTGGATTAAAAAAAAAATTGATAGCTCCTATTCAAGGATAACAACCACTTACTGAGCAACTACTAAGTTCTTAGCCAATGGAGGCTGTCCATGAACAGTGAAGCCATGCCCCACCAGGACATTTCCCTGAGAAGAGCATCTTCTGTTCCAGAAGGCTCACCCACACAGTTGGAAGCAGTGCTGTGTATGTGTTTGTTCCCATGCAAACTCATATCCTGAGCCCTACCCCTCAAAATATAATGGTATCTGGTCATGGAGCCCTTCGGAGGTCATTAGGTTTACATTAATTAGGTCAAGAATGAGGCCTGATGCTAAGATTAGTGCCCTAATAAGAAGAGGCACCGGAAGTGCTCTAGTCTCGGTTATTTTGTTATGGCGGCTGCAGCAGACTAACGCACGAATCTGTTGTCTCTCCACAGAAGGCAACAATACCTGCAAATCACCTAGATTCTCAAGATGGCGATTCTATTAGTTTATGGATGTTCACACAGGGTTTCTGATGGGTGGAGAAGGGAGAAATGCTTTTTACCTTGACTCAAATGTGGAGGTGGAGTGGACTCCAGTGGCTTCGCCCCTACTGCAAGCATGGCCATCACTGGCGTCGGGGATGGGCTGGCCCACGATGGGATGGAACCCGAGGCAACCTTGGTGCCATAATACAGTGCTCCTGTGTAGGCGAACTCACATCCATTAGTTACCATGTTTCCCTTCCATAGAAATTGTATTCAGCTGGGTGATGGTGGTGCACACCTTTAATCCCAGTACTAGGGGAGGCAGAGGCAGGCAGATCTCTGTAAGTTCGAGGCCAGCCTGGTCTACAAAGTGAGTCCAGGACAGCCAAGGCTACACAGAGAAACCCTGTGTTGAAAAACCAACAAAACAAAACAAAACACAAAAAGAAAGAAAAAAGAAGAAAAAGGAAAAAAAGTAATTGTATTCAACTTAGAGAATCTGCTTTTTGCATCCTCTTTGCCAACCAAAGGTTCTCAGCTAAGGTTTTTCTTTTCCCCATCTAAAAAAAAAAAGTGCAGTTCTAGGTATCGAAGCCAGAGTTTTGACTGTGCAAAGTAGGCACTCTGCTACTGGGCTTCAACCGACAACTCCTCTTTTTAGTCAGAGTCCTCCTCCTCTCTCTCCCTTCTAGCATCACACTGCAGGAGCCTGCGATGCAATCCTTTTAGTATCTAGGACTTTAAATCGGTCCACTCTGCTGGGCATAGTGACGCATGCCTACAATCCCTAGCACTCAGGAAGTAGAGGCAGGAGGACCAGGAATTCCAGGCTGTCCTTGGCTACATAGAGAGCTGTTATCACTGAACCTACTTGAACGACATTAAAACCTCAGAAGATCATTGTAAAGCATGACACCCACTCTCAAGACTGTGCACCAGGGGACGACAGAGGGAGAGAGTCTAATTGACCCCATCTTAGCCTTAGCTATAAATAAGACTTCCCATGGGACATAGACCACAAGGATGATATTCAAGGCTGTTTCTAGGCCCACAGTTTTCATATGTACTCTGCATAAGTGTGTGTGTGTGTGTGTGTGTGTGCGTGTGTGTGTCTCTGTGTGTGTGTGTCTGTGTGATGCAGGTATGGAGGGTGTGGCTGTGTATATGTATATGTGCATGTGGGTGCACATATGCGGGGAGGTCAGGGGTTAACCTTGAGTGTTGGTTCTTAGGAGCTGTCCACTTTGTGATTTGAGAAGTGTACTGGGACCTGGGGACTGATGATTTTAGGCTGGCTTGGCTGGCCACTAAGCCCCTAGGATTCCTTTGTCTCCACCTCCCTGGTGCTGAGATTACAAGTGGATGCCACCACACCCTGACTTTTAGGTGCGTGCTGGGTATTGAGATCAGGTCCTTATGCTTGGAAGACTGTCTCAGCCATTTCCCTTGCCTAATTTTCTAACAAATACATGCAGTTCCCCTGTGTCCCCACTAGGAGTCCCCAGGAACCAACGCACCAGCTAAAATAATGTAGTGCACTCACCCAGACACATAATAAAAAGAAATCTTAAAAAACTGTATCGTAGAAGGACATTGTCAACTGATAAATCATTAAAGTTTTTTTTTTTTTTGGTTTTTCAAGACAGGGTTTCTCTGTGTAGCCTTGGCTGTCCTGGACTCACTTTGTAGACCAGGCTGGCCTTGAACTTACAGAGATCCACCTCCGTCTGACACCGGAGTGCTGGGATTAAAGGCGTGTGCCACCACCACTTGGCCTTGTTTTGCTTTTTTAAAAGTTTTTTTTTTTTTTATGTGTATGAGTGTTTGCTTGCATGTATGTCTGTCCACATGCATGTCTGGTGCCCACAGAAGCCAGTAGAAGGTGTCAGATCCTCTGGAACACTGAAGATAAAGATGGTTGTGAGGCATCATGTGGCAATCAAACCTTGGTCCTTAGGAAAAGTGTGAAGTGCTATTAACTATTGGGCCGTCTCTCCAGGCTCTCCTTTATTTTCAGACAGGGTCTTGTTATGTAGCCTAGGCTAGTCATGAATTCACTAGGCAGCTCATCGTAGCCTGGGATGTCATATCCTCCTGCCTTGGCCTTAGGAATGCTGGGATTTCAGGTGTTCATAATGTGCCAAACAAAATGAAGGAGCAAGTTTGAGCAATTACAGGCACAAGCTGGAAACAAGAGGTGGATCGGAGATGGGAGCAGATGCGTTGGGACTTCAACACGAGATAAGAAGACCAGTCCGTATTGTTGCCCCATGAGTGCCCAAAGCACTGACCTGAGCAGCAGGAGTGGTCCTGCGGTGGGGAGTCAGCCAGCATGCGTTCGTCCCCAGCATTGTTCTCAATCACCATGGCAGTGAGTGGAGTCACAATATGATGTTCTAGAGACATCTGCAGGATTGTTTTTGTGATTTTCCTTTTGATGGCAGCTGTAGGAGCCAGACTTCTGCATTCGGGGGACAGATATTGAAAACTATCACTACACACAAGGGTGAACTCATACTCCAAGCCTCTCCCCTCCCCCACTGATATTCAACCAAGACCTGCGCACAGTTGAGGGTGCCTAAGCCAAGGGAAAGGGAAATAACAGCTTTCATGGACCTTAATATTTTATCTAGCTATGTGCTCTCGAGGGAATGTTTTAAAATCACATTTATTTGGTGTGTGTGTGTGTGTGTGTGTGTGTGTGTGTGTGTACACGTGCATGCACGCACATGTGCCATAGTGCCTGTGTAAAAGTCAGAGAACAGCCTGTGGGAGTTGCTTCTTTCCTGCCACCATGTAGGACCCCAGGAACAAACTCAGGTGGATAAGCCCAGGCACAGGCACAGGCTCCTTTAGCTACTGAGCCATCTCACTGGTCCCTCAAGAGATTGTTTTTAAAGACTTTTTTTTTTTTCAGAGCAGTTTTAGGTTCATGGTGAGCTTGAGTAAAAGGTACTGGGAAAATTCTCCATGTACCCCACCCATAGCCTCCTGGATTACAGACCTCTTGTACCAGAGAGGTACAAGTGTGACAGAAGATGAACATGCATTGACATATGGACGAGTAGTTTACACTGGGGTTTACTTGTACAGAAATGGACATGACAGGCCTGTCATTGCAGAGTCATATAGAACAGTTCCTGTGCCCTAAAATGCTCTGGGCTCTATCCATTACCTGGAATTCTAGCAGCCACTGATCTTTTTACAAAGCTTTAAAAAATCAATATTTAACTTTCAGAGCAACTTCTCTATGCCTTTAGGTATAGCAAATGTACTTCTGTCCAAGGAGAAGAGATATTTCTTTCTTACTTCAAAAACCACAGCTTATAGCTCTGTGTATTTTTAAAAAGTATATAATCTTATTGACATCAGGGATTTCCCCTGTGAGTCCAGTTATATGGTGGTTACAATTCTTGTAACCTAGTTCAATGATCTTGGGCCATCTTCCTGAGAGTCCAATCGGAGAGGTGAAAAGGAAACTTTGTTTCTTTTGGCAAAAATCCCCATGAAACTCTGGTGCATGTGTGTAAGTGTTTTTCTAATGATGGAGTTTTATGCTAGAGACTTGAAACACAGCTCAACTGAGAAGCCAGAGATGGCATAAGTATCAAGGAGCTGTTCCTTGGGGGGGACAATAGAATCACACAGCCAGATTTTTTCCCTTGGACCTGTTTTCCAGAGGAAATGCGAATGGACTATTGACAGTCTCAGTGACATGGCTGAATCTAACAGGTGTCAAGTTGAGTGAAAGTCAGAAATGGGTTGCATGGTTATGTGAAACTTAGCAACAGACAAAGCCAATTAGTCACAATACATGTCGAAACAGTGGCTTCCTCTGGATGTAGGAAAGGAGAGCAACGGAACCCTTAATGCTTCTACATTTACAGCAGGTTGGCCATTAAATTTGATATATATATATATATATATATATATATATATATATATATATATATTTCAATGTACATATGTATATATACATACTTATCCATTAAACTACATGCTTAAAATTAATGCACATCACACATCTCACATGTTGGCATTTAAATTTTAAACATTTAATGTGCGTGTATGTGTGTGTATGTGTGTTTGTGTGTGCTTTGTCTCCATCTATGTTTCTGCGCACCACACGTGTGCAGTGCCCACAGATACCAGAACAGGGTATGTATCCTCTGGAACTAGAGTTACAGAAGGTTGTGAGCTATCATGCTGGTCCTAGGAGTGGAACCCAGTGCTCTGGAAGGGAAGCCAGTGCTCTTAACTGCTGAGCTATCTCTCCAGAATCCATGCTACATTTGTAATAAAAAGAAAAAAAGAAGAGGAGGAGGAGGAGGAGCAAGAGGTGGAGGAGAAGAAGACGACGAAATAACCCAGCTGTAGTTAAAAGTGCTGTGAACCAGTCATTAATAACCAAATCCCTCTATCAATTTGATTTCTTTCTTGGTCCCAAATGCTGTTTTGCTGGCAGTATAGTAATTGTGCCTAGAGCCTGTGTGTGCGAGGCAAAGGCTTTCACACTGAGCTACATCCCCAGCCTTGACTTCAGATGCTCTAGATGGGCATTTCATATTTGTAAATCTCAGCAGTGTACACTCTTCTTACCTCTCTGCTAGCAGTTGGTTGATTGTGAGATAGGCCCAAAGTTTCTTGGTGAAGTCCGGGTCTGCATGCTTGTCTTTTGATAGAAAATCCTCCAAGTCATCCATCTCACTCAGGGTTTCCAAGACCAATTCCGTGTTAGCCTGGACAATGGAAGTATCAGTTGATGGAGCCCAAAGGGATCAGAATTACAGTCAATTCATCTTGTGTAAATGCACTTTGGGGTTATACAGGGAAGAGAGCCTTGACTGGATAGGTTTAGTGCACAAATTCCAGAGACTGGGGCTGTGTTTGGGTGAAAAAGTAAGGTTTTATAGAGTGGCTGAAAAGATGACAGGGGTGTACCATGCCTCCCCTTTCACCTCTTGCTTCTGTTCTGCACACAAGATGCTGGGGAGCAGAACGCTAGCTTGTTAACACAGACTGAGTGCACTAGGGACCAGTTGGTATTTTTAGGAGAAGCAGGGAAGCAAATGTACCGAAGTGGCAGTGATGATGCCCTGAACTTCCGCCAATTTGCTGGGATCCAATTTCCCTGCCACGACAATCTCAGAACCTCCAAAGAAGTTGTGGAAACTGTTCTGAGTGACATCCGTTACTGACGCGTGGGGGTAGTTGAACTGAACATTTCTGAGCAGCGGAGTCGAGACCTGGTTGTAAAATTTCTAGAAGTCATAGGAAAGAAAAAAAAAATGCACAAGTAGTTATTTTCACACCACTTTGTAGATCTAAAGTATCCCCCCCTTGCCCCAGACTTCTCACTTATGTAGCAGATATCTTTAATTTATTTGCATGGATTGCTGGGGTGATAGACAAACGTGTGGTCATGAACTCTAAGCCAGAAGACAAAAACATGCTCTTAGGAAATTATCTACAATTTAAGAGCCAAGAATCTCTCCCCTTTGTATTATGATCAGAAATGAAAGCTTGTGGGCATTCGTAATAAAAGCCATCATGGTAGAAATGACCTGAATTAGACCCATATCTCCCACGTATTTCAAGCTTCAGATGCTGCGCCCGGTGTTGGCATAATTTGGTTGTCCACTTAGTAAACACCAAAGTCATGGAGGAGTTTATAATGGTAACTATTGGCCAGTTCAAGTCAGTCCTCGTTTTTCTTTCTGTTTTTAATGTGGCAGACACACACATGAAGAGCTTAACTGATAACAAAGTTGTGAAGCCTCAAGGGAAGCTGCCTGGATCAGAATGGCCACTCTAGCTGGACAGACCTTCACGGGGAGGTACAGACATGTTCAGTGGCTTCCTCAAACTATCAGTGTGAGGATGCTGTGTATTAACTGGAATAAAGTAATGTTATTTAAAAATACAATCAAATAAACAACTCTGTCTCTGTCTCTCTGTCTGTTTCTCTCCCCTTCCCTTCCTCCCTTCCTCCCTCCCTCCCTCTCCTCTCTCTCCCTCCCTCCCTCTCCTTCTTTCTCTCTCTCTCTCTCTCTCTCTCTCTCTCTCTCTCTCTCTCTCTCTCTCTCTCTCTCTCTCTGTGTGTGTGTGTGTGTGTGTCCTATGTGATAGCTGGCCTGGAACTTGCTATGGGTATAGGCTGGCCTTGAACCCACAGAGATCCATTTGCTTCTACTTCCTGAATATTAAAATTAAAGGCATCTATCACCATGCCACCCAATTGGTCTGTCTCTTCTTTAAGGAAGCTTAAAGGGCATAGCTGGACTTGGTTTACATTATGAAAACAATATTCAAAACTGCCAACACAACACAATTCAAAGAGAAAACAGGTGGCTGTGACAGTGGGATGAGGAGGCTGGCAGAGGCTTGGGGCTTGAGAAGGCCTTCTGGCTCACAGAACAGACAAGCACTTGGCCCTGGCCTCACGGTTTCACACTAGTCAGTGCAGGAAACAGTGATGAGAATGTGTGAGAAGGCAACTGAATAGTTGTCAGGATCTTACGGGTGAATGTGGTTAGGACAACAAATGCCGTTGTTGGCTGTAATCCCAGAACTCAAGGAGGCAGAAGCAGGTGGATCGCTGTGAATTTGAGGCCAGCCTGGTCTACAAAGAGAGTCCAGGACAGCCAAGGCTACACTGAGAAACTCTATCTTGAAAAACCAAATGACAACAACAACAACAACAAAGCAAAAAATGTCTCTAAGAAACTGGAGAGATGACTCGGCGGTTAAAAGTACTTGCTTTGTGGTACACATGGGTTTGGTTTCTAGCACCTATAAGGTGTCTCAAAGCCATCCCTAACTTCAGGGGGTCTGGTGTCCTCTTCTGACACTATTCAGCTGCCTTCTCACACATTCTCATCACTGTTTTCCGCACTGACTAGTGTGAAACCGTGAGGCCAGGGCCAAGCACTTGTCTGACAGGTGCATGGGCAACGGGATGAGCGCCAGGGAGGGAGCCAAGAGATGCTACCTTGAGCTGGGAGGATGTGTCCTGGTTCCCGTAGATCCGCTGAGCAATACCACGATTTTCATTGGACAATCTCTTCAAAAAGTCGTAGTCGACATCGAATCCTATCCCCAAACTAAACAAGGAGACGTTGTCCTGGATGCTCTGCCTCACATTCTTCTGAATTTTGGACAGTTTCAGTTCACCTGGAGTTGGCGACGACAGAAAGGCAAGAGGACGCCGTAAAAAGAGGTTCATCTTCAAAACACATCCAGACTGAAACTACACTTGCCCTCTGATATCGTGAGCCAAAATGTAGGACCTTTTAAATAGATGCACACTTTCATGAAGCACTGAAGCGGGCACAGTGGTGCCTAGCAACAGTATTTGGGTATAGAGACATATTAGAAACAACCCAACAAGTCACCTGTAAGGGAACGTGGTTAGACTATGGAGCAGCCGAGCTGGGAAATCCTCTGCAGCCACCCTAGCTATTCATATTGAAACGTCTCAAAAACATTCCCAAGTTTTATTAGTATATATTATTCCTTATAAAAACGGGTTTTACTGCTGCATCTTGCACAAGCACATCATGTATTTGAGGCGTATGTCTTCACTCTGCCGTCCTTCTTGTGTCACTCCGCCCACTCCTGCTGATCTTATTTCTCCTTCCAACTAGCTGCTCTGCTACTTTCATCTTCAAAGATGCTGTGTTTTTGTTTGTGTCAGAGAGTAAGCCGTTTATGCATGCGTGTGTGCAGGTGTGCACGCCTCGGGCACACATGCAGAAGCTGGAGGAAGATGCTCAGGGTTTTCCTGTATCTTTCCCCACCTTATTCGCTCGAGATTGGGTCTCGCACTGAACTGGAAACGTGCCATGTTGGCAAGGCAGGCTGGCTGGCAAGCTCCTGAGTTCTCCTGTCTCTGTTTCCACAGTGCTGACTTTACGAGGATGAAAAGCCACGTACAGATCCTTTTGGGGTTTTTTTTTGAGACAGGATTTCTCTGTGTAGCCTTGGCCATCCTTGCTCTGTAGACTAGGCAGGTCTCATTTTCAGAGATTCATCTGCCTCTGCCTCCCGAGTGCTGGCACTGAAGGTGTGTACCACTACCACCCCCATGTCCAGTTTCTTAAGAGCATGCATTCTGAAGATTCAAACCCAGATCTTTAGGCTTGTAGAGTAAGTACTTTTACGGTCACCCCCCCCCCCCATTTCCCTAGTCCCACCAAAGGTATTTAAGTTTAAAAAATGTATTTACTTTATGTGTATGAATGGTGTGCTGCATGCATGTATGTGCACTATGTATGAGCTTAGTGGCCTTGGAGGTCAGAAGAGGACACCAGACGCCCTGGAGTTAGGGATGGTTTTGAGACACCTTATAGGTGCTAGAAACCAAACCCATGTGTACTGCAAAGTAAATACTTTTAGCCACCAAGTCATCTTTCCAGCTTCTTAAAGATAGTTTTGCTTTGTTGTTGTCGTTTGGTTTTTCAAGATAGGGTTTCTCGGTGTAGCCTTGGCTGTCCTGGACTCTCTTTGTAGACCAGGCTGGCCTCAAATTCACAGCGATCCACCTACTTCTGCCTCCTTGAGTTCTGGGATTACAGGCATGTGCCACCATGCCCGACTCTTAGAAGTATTTTTTTTAAAAAGAGACAAATCAAAGTAAATTCATGCATTTTGGGTATCCTTAGCATAATACATGCATGTATATGCATATATGCATGTATATACACACACATATATGTATACACAAATATGTTCATAGAGTAAAATAGGAATGCACCAAGGCCTAAGGAATCTAGTAGCCAGAGACTAACTCCAGTGAGGAAATGAGTGATTAGGAAACAAGAGTAAGTAACAGGCATAATTTAAATATATATTTCCCTTTATTCTTTATGATTTTATTAAAAGCCACAAGATATAAATGGGGAAAACTGTGACTAACCGCAAACACATAGCAAATGCTCAGTACTAATGAAAGGGTCCTCGCTCATCCTTTGGAAACCCTGGATGTCACTGTGGCAGTTGCCTCCCACGCTTCTATGTTGCCCAGCTATACAGCACTGGTTAGACACCCCCCTTGGGGGGCATGACAACCCAGCCACTGCCACACCATCTAGCATTCACTGTTCCTAACACTTATCAACATAAAAACACAAACAAAAATAACATCAGGTAATAGCAACAGGGAGTTGCTGAAACCATTTTGTAGATAAGAAAAAAATTGACGTATTTAAAGGTTGCCTAAGCCAGCAGCCATTTCTCCCGTGGCGGGTTGGAAAGGACGTGAAGAATAATAAAGAGTACATTGCTGAGGGCACTGAGATAAAAGCGTGCCATGCCCCACTCCCATCTACCATCTTCCCAGGCCCAACATTGAGAAAATAAATGAATTTCCCAGCATGCACTAGCAGTTCTCACACTGTAGAATAGAGCTCAACCTTAGCTTTCTGAGCTTGTGTTGTAGGGGGAGAAAGAGAGGGATTTAAGAGCAGTGCTGACTGGAGTGGCTTAGCAACTGACCATGTGTGGATTGTTTTAAACTCCCCTTGACTTCCTGTCACGATCGCTGTGCAAATTCACCTCCAGGTGCTTCCACTTTCTGGTTAATAACGCTGCTGGTTTTGTACAATTCTATATATTTAATTCTGCTGAGTCTTATTTTTATTTCTATTTTAATGCCTTCCATCTTTCATTAGCTCTCATTATGCAAAAGAAAATCTTTTCACACAAGTTTTTAAAAAAAAGATTGCTCCTGGGTGCTTCTGGGTCAGGACACTTCCTTTCAGAAGCCAGGGTTTAAAGCGTTTTTGAAATGTATGTCTGTGCCATTAGGGTTCCCACATTACATAAATAACATTCTTAAGAACAAACAGTGAAAACATTTGTCAGTAGAAAATTGAAGCAATACTTGCCCACTGTTGGGTCTCCATCAGAAACCAAAATGATCAGAGAGACTGAGTCGGGGTTCAACAATCCCAAGTTACTGGCTTCATTCAAAATGAAAATTGCTCGCAGCAGTGCCTCGTTGATATTTGTGCCTGTTAAAGTAACATAATGATCTCTCTCTCTCTCTCTCTCTCTCTCTCTCTCTCTCTCTCTCTCTCTCTCTCTTCCCTCCCCCTTCTTCCCCTCCCTCCCCCCTCTCCCCGACACAACTTGGATTCAGGTTCATCTGTCTTTTAACGACATATGCATAATTTGCTCAGTATTAAAAGTTCACTTGGTTGCTTTCTAAGTGACAAATTTCTCTATCATCAGGATCTCACAGTGCAGTAAATTATTTGCTTTAAACTAGCCCCTTAGAGATGAATAGGGCCTTTAATGCATCGGTCTGTCATCTTGTAAAGTAGCAAACTTAAGGACTCTAAATGACCTTGCTGAGATACCTGGAAGGTCTTTACATTTTATACATATGCACAACACACACACACACATACATACATACATACATACATACACACATACATACACACATACATACATACACACACACACATACATACATACATACATACACACATACATACACACATACATACATACACACACACACACATACATACATACATACGTTACATTACATAGTTAATAAGGAAGCCTAGGATGACTTACTAAACATTTTTGGTAAAATGTTGGACTGTTTAAAGACATATGTGAAATGTATTGTGTGTTATTATTTCTCCACAAATGGTATTCATTTTTAAAACTTAATAAAGGTATTATTTAAGGTAGACTATTGCAGACTGAGCATATACCAGTTTGGTAGAGAATAGCAAATCTTGGTTGTTGTTGTTGTTGTTGTTGTTGTTGTTGTTGTTGTTGGAGACGAGGTTCCACTGTACAGTCCAGGCTGGTCTTGAACTAACTGTAGCTCAGGGGAACAACTGAACTTGCAATTCTTCCACCTCAGTCTCCTAAGTCTAAGATTGTAAGACCTGTCACTACACTCAGAAGGGATATGATTCTTGAGAGACACCAGCTGAGACTTCTGGAAGTTTCCCTGTAAACCCACCTACCTCCACTAGGCTGAATTTTCTCGATGTATCTCTTGGCATCTGCAACTTGTGTTTTAGTGGCTGAAACTAAATCACTTCTCCAGGTTCGAACATTATGGTTGAAATCAACCACAGAGAATTGGTCTTCTGTTCTCAGGTCATCCAATATGGTCTTCATCGCCTCCACAGTCTGTCTCAAAGAGAACCGAGAGAGGTCTCATTACATACAACTCAAGCCGAAGGAGAAATCCAGAGACTCATCTCTGGCCCTGTTCACCCTCCAAGTTCCAACTCAAGCTCAGCTTATCAAGGAAACTCCACAGGCAACACAGACCCACCCCTTATGTCTGAGTGTGTACTACTGGACTTTGGATGCTCAAATTTTTCTATATTCTTAACTGTACCAGTTTGACTGGTCCTACTTCAAGATAAACAGCACAAATTTAGGTATTTCCTTGGTGCTGCTGGACACATAGTAGGTACTTCACAGATATTATTGGATGATGAAAGGAAGAAAGGAACAGTTATTTACAATATTTAACTGGGTACCATTCCCTCAAAAACACAAGGCAATATATGAAGTCACTTTGTGCGTGCATATGAGCGCGCACATGTGTATATGTATGTGTGTGTGTGTATGCGTGTATGTATGTGTGCATGTGTAGGCCAGAAGTGAACCTTGGCTGTCATTCCTCAGGCGCCATCTCCCTTGGGTTTTGAGACAGGGGCTTTCACTTGCCTGGCTTTTGCTGACTGTGGTAGTAACTTGCAAAATCCCCCTATACCTCTCATGAGTATGTAGTTACTTGTGACTAATGGCAACGTACTAAAGCTAAACGCCATGCTGAGACACGATCAGAATGAGAGACGTGACATAAAGATGGAGCTTTTCCAAAGTTTTGAGTTTTAAGACATAGAATTAAAATGTATACACACACACACACACACACACACACACACACACACACACAATCAAAAGAGGGAAGAGAAAGGAGGAAACTTGGAGACGAGAAGGAAGCATTGATCTTGGCAGAAGCCCAGTAGACGTACAATAGCCCCACAGCTTTGGGAAAGGTTGACACCTTCATTCAGTGAGAATCAACTAGCGCAGTTTCTTCGTTTTAGCCTGAAGTAGGGAGGCTGAGGGTACACTGACCTGCTGCACTATCAAGAGAGCCAAAGAGGGCGGAGCCTTCACCTACCAGCGCGGACAAGGAGTCCTTACCTGTTTCATCTTAATTCCCCACATGGAGCCACTGACATCAATAACAAAAAGGATGTTTTTGGGAATTGGGTCCATGTTCTCAGGAGCAAAGAAGTGCACAAAATATCCATTAAATACCTAAAAAGAAAACCACGAAGACTTACGTTTGAGTCAGATGCTGACCAGTGTTTGGAAGGTGGAGAACGGAGGTGGAGATTACAGAGGAGAGGCGGGCTGCAGGAGAAGGACATGTTTGTGGTGATGAAAATAAGGACAGAGATGGAAGCGTGGCAGGTGCCCATCCTTCTCATGCTCCACTGTTCTGGGAGTTTAAGCCAGTCTCGGTGCTGCTCCCCCTCCCCCTGAATCTGTTCCACTGTGCCCTACGCCATGTCATCTGGGTGTCCACCTCAAGCTCCTGGTCCAGGGTAAAACTCTGCTAAGTAATGGTGAATCAGGCAGTCTTGGCCTCGCAGGTCTCGACCAATGAGGACAGGGACAGCTAATACGTGGTTTGGGCACAGCGTGCTACATGTTATGATTAGGAAGGAAGTCTCCAAAGAAACAGTGTTCTCACTGGGCCCTAGGAGATAGTTTAGCACAATCTACCATTTTGGGAGTTGGACTTAGTTGGTGGGGGGCAGGGAAGGGAGTGCAAATGCCTGTTTGGTGGCCAACTTTAATTGTCAGCCAGATGCAGTTTAGAGTGATCCAAGGAGAGAGTCTCAAAGGAGTTGTGTACATTGGATTGGCTTGTGGGTATGTCTGTGTAAATGTGGGGTTGTCTTAAGTTAACTGTTGTGGGAGGACCCAGTCCACTGTGGGCATCACTATTCCCTTGTCAGGGGGATTCTGAATTGCACTAGAATAGAGAAATTTAGCTCAACTGGAGCAAGTGAGCAAGTGAGCATGTGTGCATCCATTTGTCTCTGCTCTGAACTCTGGGCATGATGTGAATAGCAACTTTTAGCTCTTGCCTTTGTGACTTCCCTGCTATGACGGGCTATAACCTGAAATTGTGAGCAGCTGAATAGGCCCCCTTTGTCCATAAGTTTGTTTTCCAATTAGGGTACTTTATCACAGTAAACAGAAATAAAACCAGGACAGCATGTACCATACCCAGATTCTTTATGTATGTTCTGAGGGTGGCACTCGAGTCTTCATGTTTGCAATGGCAAGTACTTTACCAACAAGCCAATATCTACAGACAGTTCTAATCGCTTTTTTACGGCATAAAGGATAATTCTTGGAGACATATCAGAAAAATATGATTATGGTCTTTTCTCTGTATCCTGAATGCTGCCTTTGACAACTAGAAGCTGCCCACAAACCAAAGAGTGTGTTTAACAGCCCAGAGTCTTTTGGCCTCAGCGTAGTAGCTCTCCCAGAGCCTGGTGGCACTCACCTCAAGTTCTCCAGCCTTCTTTTCCCTGTTGACATCGTATATCACCACCAACTCTCCCTCTACTGCAGTCTCAGTGCAGTTGGGGCATTTTCTCTGCTGTGCTACTGTGGGCCTGAAGGAGACATGCGCCTGCGACCAACAGAGATATCAGAAGCTGAGCTGTGCTCCCAGAGCCTGACAGGTGAGAGCTTGGCAGTTGCCCCTGCTCATGCACACAGGGTGACAGCACCCATTAGTCCAATACTCAGGGAAGTGACTCCCGAGAGGAGCACCCAGCAGGCTGGGGTACTGTTTTCCAGGCGTCAGGCCTTTAAATAAGAGATTCGCCGAGTTTTCCACCAGATACTGTGGAAGGAATGGCTCTCACTCTGAGAAGAGTCTGTGGAAGTTCTTAGAGGACTCTGACCTTTTCGTATTTGTTTGTTATTGGCCAGTAAGGCAAGGACAATTGAGGTGAATATTTTGATTAATGAGAATTCTCTATGTGAAGGTTGCCCTGACTACTGGTCAAGTAAGATGCCTTGGGAAAAAGGAGGCTCCAGAGTGGGTGAAACAAAATTGCAGAATTGGGAGTGCTGCTTTGTATACGTAATAGAAAAGAAAGTCTAGCCTTCGATCTCAGCCCATCAGACCACTCTTCCTCTCCCCTCCCCGCCCCCACCACAGTCCAGAGCGCAGGAGGAAAAGAGCCAGGACCTCGGATAGCTGGCAGCGTGCAATGCATCCAGTACCTTTTGCTGTCCTTTGGCTATGACTGGGACGCCTTGGAAATGGCCTTCAAATGTGTCAGGGACGTGAAGAAATCTCATTCCTTGAGGTTCAATAATCCACACATTTACCTGAAGTGGGGGGAAAGGACAGAATCAGAAGTCCATAGAGACCTTTAAAGGAGGAAAGCGAAGTTACTGCTAAGCCCTCTGCCGCCTTTTCTCATCCCCCAGCTCCCATGATCACTCTGGGACGTTCTTTAAGTTCCCTGGGTACGACTGATCTGACCGCAGAGGCTTAACTCCTTTCTAGGAACTCAGAATCTCTCTATCGCCTCACTCCTCCCAGGATTTATTTTCCTGGACTGTGGCTTTTCTTCTTGCTGCTGTGATAAAATACTCGGACAAGAGCAAGTTAAGGCAGACAGGCTTTGTTTTCCATCACAGTCCATCATGGTGGGGGAAGTGAAGGCAGCAGGAGCTTGATGAAGCAGATTATGGCTCAGCCAATGGAGAAACAGAAAGGATGGCCGTGAGCTGCCGCACGAACTTTAAAGCACCTCCCTTGAATACAGTCTGGGAATCTCTGCTCAGGACCGGACTTTAGTGTGCCTCCCAAGGGTTCACATGCTGGACAGCTATTGGTCACTGGTGTGGCCTTAGCGGAAGTGGGTGGGGCCTCAGGCTACAGAGGGCGCAGAGGGCTTTCCCAGGTATGCTTGAGAGCCTGCGTTCTAATTACCACTGCTCAAGTCAAATCTGGGTGTGGCAGCCCGCGCCGGTAACCTCAGCACTGGCAGTGGAGGAAGGAGGACCCTGGAGACTAACTGGCCAGGCAATGAGCTCTAGGTTCAGGAAGAGACTCTGTCTCAAAGAAGAAATGTGGAAAGTGACCGAAGAAGACACCGGAAGTTAACCTCTGCCCTCTGCCGGCACGTGCACAGGTGAGTTTACCCAGGAGCATACTCACACACCGCCTACACAGACAAACAAGAGATGGGGCCTTATGCAAGGTGATTGGGTATCACTGTGGAAAGGATGAATGCTGCTATTATGGAGTGAGTGAATTTTCAAGACAGGAAATTGGTGTAAAGGGAGGTCACTCACAGATTTTCCCTCTTCTGCATGGAGCTGTCTGCCTTTCTGTTTCTCTGTATTATAGGTCATCCAAGAGCCCCTGGCCAGGATGCTAGGACCATGAAATTTTTAAAAGATTTATCTTATGTTATGTGTATGAGTGTTTCTTGTGTGCGTGTGTGTGTGTGTGTGTGTTGTGTGTGTCTGTGTGTAAAACAGAATAGTATGAAAAAAACAGTATATTATTTCACTCTTAGCCGTGCTAAAATTACTGTGGCTGAATATTTTATAGGCAGAGTAGTTTATCTGGCTTATGAGTCTTAGCTGTAAGGCTCAAATCTCAACCTTTTACCTGAAGGCTCATTTCAAGGGCTGAGTGGTGGCTCCCCGCAGGGCGCCTTATCCAAACCCTGGAATTGGAATTTGAACGTCCTCGGAAAGGAGTCGTTAGGGATGTGACTAAGTTATGGATCTTGGAGGTGAAATCATCTTCTGCTATGTGGCAGTGGCAGTGAAGGGGAAGCAGAGGGAGGTGTGAGATGCCCAGAGGTGGGAGTGGGGGGCAAGCATCAGAGGGGAATGGCCACAAGGCCAGGCACTGCCTGCACCTGGCAGATGCCGGAAGCAAGGAACAGGATTTGTGGAATGACAGGTTCACAAGGATGCATTCGTCCTCTCAGTCTATAGACAGTGCATATGCACTCTGCTTACTTATGGCCAGATGTCGGATTTCTGCATGGCTGTGACAGAACACATTTCTGTGGTCTTAGGCACCAGTAGAGCAAGCAGCACATCCCTATAGCTGTATGAACTAAGCTGGTGTTGAAATCTGTGTCGAAGTGGTGCGATGGGCTCCAACCTAGTCTTTCATTGCTTCTCAGAGCCAAAGACATCAAACACCACCAGTGGTGACGGCAACCAAAAATAAACCAAAGATGTGCACTATTGCCGGCCCTCTAAACCCAGGCTCACCTACCTCCAAGTGTTTGGCCAGCTTCCCTGGCTGCAGATGAATCTTGTGCTCATAGGACCCCAGCTTCCTCCACTTTACTTCCTGGTAATGAAGCTCAAACTGCACCTTCGCTCCAGGCGGGATGTTTACCTCAGTATTGAAATTCTCCATGTCAAGAGTTCGGCTCCTAGATGTGGCGGGAGGCATTGCAAGACACAAAATTTAGCCAGAGAACTCTCGTCTTCATCCTCAGGGATCAGACCTGCCTGGTTGTCCGTGAACTTCGTATGTTAGAGAAAAGTGCAAGTTGGAGATGAATGTAATCAAAGCAAGACTTTTAGCCTTTCCCACCTGGTGTATTTGCTTATTTAGTGAGCTTCTTGCTGGTCTTAGTGTCAGTTGTCAAAAGGATCGTGGATCTGGCACTGCTCTGGGAGGAACTCAGCATGTGTCATTTCTGATGCAGCAGTTATGAGCGCTGATGTCATTGCCCTCAGCGTTCAGGTGGTAAGAGAGGCGCACAGAGGCTGAGGGACCTGCTCAAGCTGTCTCACAACTAGTCACAACAATTAACACACAACGGTCCTAGAGCTGTCCCCTCGCCATGGGTCAAACTCAAGCTTAGCTGCCTCCAAAGGCGGCACTTACGACCTACACTGCATTCTGAGACTTATGCTGTGTTGGTTATACTTTGGGAGATCTACAGAGGGATGCGCTTCCGTGTTTTTAGGACTGAGTCTGTGTTTCCAATGAAGGCCCGTTTAGTCACTATCAAAGCCGGTGTGATGGTTGCCCTGAGGTGCTAGCTTAGAGCTTTAAAGAGGAAACAGAAAGATACTCCAGTGAGCTTAAATCCAGCCTCAGGATTCATACTGAGTGCTGTGTGTGTTCCTGTGTGAATGATTTTTTTCCATTCAAGAAAAAGTCTCACTGTGTAGTAGCCTGGCTTAATTTGGAAGTTGCTATGCTAACCAGAATGGTCTTGAACTCACAGAGAGACCCATCTGCCTCTGGAGTTCTGGGATTAAAGACGTGTGTTCCCACACTTGGGTGAATGGGTTTTAAACTTAAATAATTAAATTAATGGAGGCCTGATTGTGCATAATTAGCCAATTCTGGTCCAGAGAAGTAGCATGAGGTATTTAGTAGTGGGGAAAAAGTTGACATGCCTGGTACAAACTCTCTAGACAGAATACACTGGGGGAAAAAAAAAAATCATGTTACACATGTTATCTGAGGAGCGGCCTGGAAGTGAAGCATCAGGTCCCCTGATAACTCTGTCATGCCCAGAAAGGATTCTGCTACAAAGACATTTTGGGAACCAACAAGTAAGTGGACAGCAAAGTCTGAGTGATGAAGAGGGTGATAGGCTAGCTGGTGTGGGGGTGCATGCCTGTCATCCCAGGGCTCAGCAGGCTGACGCAGGGGCGTCTTGAGTTTGAGGTCAGGCTGGGCTACGTACATTGAACCAGCTTCAGGGAAAACAACAACACAAGAGAGATGCCACAAAGGTTCACGAAGGGCAGTTAACACACAGCGGTCCTAGAGCTATCCCCTCGCCATGGGCTTCCTTCTGTCCTTCCTCCACGTGGCTGAAGTCTCTGTAGCTGGTTGGACTGAGCTGAACTGTTAATCTTCTGTGAGGATTTTCTGGGCCTCCCGACAGAAGTACACGAGTGGGAGTCAGAACCCCCTCCTGCTCCCCGCCCGCTATCCACACAGTAGCCATTGTTTCCTGACTCTGTGCTCTGTGAGTCTGGCAGTGCTTGTCTTTATGTTGCTTCTAACAGCACTGGGTGCAGGGTTGACGTACAATGTATTCTGCTTATGAACAAAAATACACGAGTGAAATGAAGGGAACTTCTACTACAGGGAAGTTTTGTGAGGGGGAAGAGAAGGCAAAAGAGAAGGAGCGTGGCAGGATTTGGAAGAAGATGGGGTGTGTGGTGTGAGGAGTAAGTGGCATGTTGAAGAGGTCTTTGAAATTTTGAGTTGGAAGGCTTGCCTTATTTTATTTTAAAATCTTATGTAGCTTTCATGGTGTATGTATGTGTGTATGCAAGTTTATGTGTGTGAAGGTAAATGTGTTTGTGTGTACCAGACTTATTTTTTTTTAAAGATTTATTATTATGTATGTCTGCATGTACACCTGCAAGGCCGAAGAGGGCACCAGATGTCATTATAGATGGTTGCTGGGAACTGAACTCAGGACCTCTGGAAGAGCAGTCAGTGCTCTTAACCTCTGAGCCATCTCTCCAGCCCCATGTACCAGAGTTTTAAAGGATATATATACACATATACATGCATATATGCATATGTATATATATATGTGTGTGTGTGTGTGTGTGTGTGTGTGTGTGTGTGTGTGTGTGTGTGTGTGTTTCCTCCTTCATTGCCTCCTGGTCCCACACTCTCTCCCTCATACCCCCTCCCTCCCTCCCCTAGTCCTCAGAAAGGGGAGTCCTCCTCTCCTAACAACTGACTTCAGCCTATCAAATCTCATCTGGACTGCCAGGATCCTCTTTCCTCTGTGGCCTGGCAAGGCTGCCCCCACCAAGGTAAAGTGAACAATGTGTGGAGGCCAGAGTTCATGTCAGAAGCAGTCTCTATTCCCCATATTAGGGGACCCCCCAAGGAGACTGTGCTGCCTATCAGCTACACCTGAGCTGATTCTAGGGGTTCTAACAAAAGCGTGTGCATGTGTATGCCTGTGTGTGGGTATATATACATGAGTGCATGTGCCTGTTGCAGGCAGAACAGGGCTCCGTATCCTCCAGAGCTGGAGTTATAGGGGCTTGTGAGCCATTCAGTGAGTGCTGAGAATCAAACATAGGCCCTATAGAGGAACGTATGTGCTCCTAACCTCTGAGCCACCCTCCAGCCCTTCAGGTATTGCCCTTTTGTAAAGCTACTCACTGTGTAGACCAGACAGTTAGGATAGGCTGGTGGGCCACTGAGCCCCAGGGATTGACCTGCCTCTGCTCCCTCGCACTGGCATTACAAGTGTGTGCCATCACCTCATCTTTTCATAGAGGTCCTAGGGGCGTGAACTCAGGTTCTTGTGTTTGTAAGGCAAGAACTTTCCTGATTGCACCATTTCCCTTGGCCCCAGAAGGCTGCTTTTTTGAGGTGAGTCATATATAAGCTATAAAGAAAAAATACACCAGGAGCTATGTTTTGGGGTTGATGCTTTAAAAGCCATAGCCCATAAAATAGAATAAACCACTAAAAATGCGTTCCAAGCCTTTCCTTCTGCTGTTTTTTATTTTGTGTGTTACTAGTGTTTTACCTGCATGTGTGTCTGTGCATCACATGCCTGTAGTGTCTGTATAGGCCAGAAGAGGGTGTTGGATCCCCCAGACCTGGAATTTCTAATGGTTGTGAGCAGCCATGTGGGTGCCGAGATTTGAATCCAGGTCCTCTGGAAGAGCAGTCAGTGTTCTTAACTACTGAGCCGTCTCTCCAGCCCCAGGGTGTGTTTGTAACAATATCACAAGTGTTTATCTACATAGCATCCGTCTACTTGCAAGGCAAGTCACACGAGACACTCCATGTAAAACCTCCAAACCTCATGGATAGAAAAGAGGTCTTTGGGGAAACAGACTCGGTGACACCTAACTCTATTGTCAGACTGCAGGACAGCCATTTTCCTGGGCTCAGAGTCATCCTGGAGCCTGCTGTGCGGTGTGAGGAATGGCCGTAGGAATAAAACAGATACAGAGGCAAGATGTCAAACCCTGCTCCCCAGCCCTTACCTCACCCATCCGGCCGTCTTGCCTTTTGCTCTTGCCTGTGAATAAAGAGCTCGGCCCACAGTTTTCTCCTTAATGGAGCTCGTAAATGTCACGCCGTTCACAGTCCTAGAGTAGACAGAAGTCAACAGCAGGCCACATTAGAAGTCTTAGGGAAACTAACGAAGAACAGCCAACCAGTTAGACTGCACGAAGGAGGGCAAGAGCAGTGAACAGTTTGATTCTGCAGGAAACAAGACAAGTGATCTTGGAATAATTTATAGACAGGAGTTTCTTCATCTGACTGTAATTTGAGAGAAGTTAAGTTGGGTTCCAGCTCCCCAGATTTCTCTCATGTACTACTGTATATTTAAGATTTTTTCCATATTCAGGTCATATTCTTTGGGTAAAGCATGGTGGTGTGGGTATTCCCTTTAAATGTGCCAGATGCCTAGGGGAGGTCTCTAATAAGCCACTTGCTCATGAATTTTCACTTGGTTTATCAGATCATTCTTGGAAGAGATAAGAATTAAAAATAAAAAAGAAGAAGAGGAAGCTGGGCGGTGGTGGCACATGCCTTTAGTTCCAGCATTCGGGAGGCAGAAGCAGGCGGATCTCTGTGAGTTTGAGGCCAGCCTGGTCTACAAAGTGAGTCCAGGGCAGCCAAATCTTCATAGAGAAACCCTGTCTCGAAAAACAAAAAACCAAACCAACCAGCCAACCAAACGAACAAACAAACAAAAGAATGAAGGTGTCCCACCAAAACTGGCAGGTTGACTTCTCCCTCCCAGTGTGATGGTTTTGGAAAGCAGGCACTTTAGGAGGGTACATAGGTCACAAGAGAGGAGTCCTCACAAGCAGGATGAGTGCTGTAATAAAAGAGAAGCCAGTGCTTTGTTTCTGTTTTCCACCGTGTGAAGGCAGCTCAAAGAAAACCATCTATGAACCAAGGAGTGAGATTGCTCCAGACACTGAATCTGCCAGCATCTTACTTTCAAGCCTCCAGAACTATGAAAGAAATGTTGTTTACACCCACCTAGCTTGTAATACTTAGTTACAGTGCCACCAGTCAGTTAGAACAGGGCTGGGTGCCATCCTGGAAAGATGGAGGAGAGCCCAGGTGTATCCCTCTAAAAGTTTCTGTTTATCTCAACATCTCTCTTGAGGATTCTCTGCCTTCACTTTGTGTCTTTGCCTCTTTCTACCCCACTTTTAATTGGCTTGTACTAATTCCTCGCCAAGCAATGGGGCTGGAAGAACAGAATGTCAGAGTTTCAGATGGAAATTTAATAGCCTGTACCGTCTTTCCTAAGGAAACATTTAGAAGTAGGTAGAAAAGTTTCTGGTTCGGCCAAGGTGACCATGGCCGTTGGCATGTATGGGAAGTCACCAAGAATTCTAGATATGCCTTAACAGGAGGGACAACTTCTCTGAAGAGTATCCCTCTCCAAGTGCCAGTAGCAGACAGATGGGAGAAACATTTCACATAAGAGAAATTAGACCTAAGGGGACAAGTGACTTGCTCAAGCTGGTCACAACAAGAATGAAAACCAAGTCCAGTATCTTCCCATCAAATCACAGAAAGGCTCAAAGTTGAACAATTCTCTAGAGACACACCCATGATGCATTTGGGATCTTGATTAAAGGTAGAAAACTATTTTGGCTGACCCTAAGGTCTACATAGCCCTTGGCACTTTCTCCAGTCTGAAAATTCAGCACAAGTAAAGGCCGACCAAAATAAATGTACATTTCATGGTGTTATAATTTGTTACCTCAGTTTACCTATGGAATAAGAAGGGAAAACAGAAAGAAAATGGGTGGAGGGGGGCTGGAGAGATGGCTTAGTGCTTAAGAGGAGTGGGTGCTCTTCCAGAGGTCCTGAGTTCAACCACATGGTGCCCCACAACCATCTGTAATGAGATCTGATGCCCTCTTCTGGCATGCAGGTGTACATGCAGGTAGAGCACTCATCTACTTAAAATAAACAAATAAATCTTAAAAAGAAAGAAAGAAAATGAATGAAGAAAAACTGAACCCCAAAATATCTAGAATACATTTTAGTTAGGTGGTTTAATCAGAACAATTTATTAAAATAGTTTAATATGTGGTTTATATACACGATGCCACAAAGCAGCACCTTCCCCTTTACTTTTCAGGAAGACCTCATTGAACTTGTCCTAGAAGCCAGGCATGGTAGTGCATGCCATTAATCGCATCACATGAAAGCAGAGACGGCATGAGGTCTGAATGAAATTCATAGAGATACTCTATCAAAAATGTAAAACTTAAAGACAATTTAAAAGATACCATTATGCATAGTGCTTTTTTTCACATATTTAACTTTTATTCATTTTTAGAAAATATAGTTAACGCAGGAAATGTTGAGATGGCTCAGCAGGTAAAGACACTTGTCACCAAGCCTGAGGAGCTGAATTTAATTCCCAGAATGCACAAATTAGAAGAAGAGGCTGAGTCCCACAAGTTGTCCTCTGACATCCAGGAACTTGCTGAGGCATGGACACACACACACACACACACACACACACACACACACACGCACGCACGCACGCACGCACGCACACACACACACACACAAATAAATACAATTTAAAAATTCAAAAAGGACATATGGCTAATATGGATCTACAGTTTTTTAAACACTTGCAAGCCAAAACTTTTATTTTTACAAATGCCATTGGTTGCCTTGGTGTATAAACAAACAAACAAACAAACAAAAAAACCAAAATAGCAACAACAACAAAACAAATGAGAAGTAATTCAACATAAGGTCTTAAATAATAAAAAAATATCTGAAGTTGCATGAAGAGCAATACTTCGCATTCCATGCAGTCTAAGAGAGCTACTGACTGAGGAGAACACTTTGGAAGATGAGTACATGGAAGCCATACCCACCACCAATGGGGATGATGTACAAATGCCCCACCTGGATAATGGGCTTAGTTATGAATAATAGCCAAGTTTTTAACTTCTTTTTTTTTTTTTTAAGAAAAGAATTCAAAATTGTAAAAATATAAGGAGAATAAGTATAAAAGGCCACCATGAAAACACCATTGGCATTCATTATGGATGCTGGGCCAATGTTGCGCATCTGCTTTCCTTTGCTTCCCACTTCAATTATTTGAAAGCCCGTCTCAGATCTCATGTCATTTCGCTCATGAACACTTTAACATCTACTTTGTAGTAGAGCTTTAGAACTTCCCTATGAGTAACAGAATCATTGAATAGAAAATGAAAAAAATTAAATGAGGCATAAGAAATAACTCTAACAGAGCTGTCAACCATTGAGCTGATTGCCCCAGGAAGCAGTGGGTTTATGATTAAGGAAAAAGTTAAGTCTAGCCTTTATAACCCACGTGTTAGGGATGGCATAGAGAAATCCAAACACTGCATTTAATTGCTGGTTCTCAACTCCTTTCTCCCAAAGAAATGTGTGACACACAGCGCTGACTTATTACAAACACATTCATATGCTATGCTATCAGATTCATATATTTCTGTCTTTCAAATAAATCACATACAAATGTGCATAAGTAGAAGGTAGCTACCTTAGCGGGAGTCTTACATCTGCCTTAATGTGTTGGGGATGAGAAGCAGGACTGGAGAGATGGCTCTGTCAGTAAAACGCTTGCGGTGCAAACATCAGCACCTACATACAGGCTGGGCGTGGGGACGCATGCTTTTGTTTCCAGCACAGGTGATACAAAACCAGTGGCTCTCTGGTCAGCTAGGCTAGCCTACTTGGTGGGTTCCGGGCCAGTGAGGAATCCTGTCTCAAATAAAAGGTAGACAGTGCCTGAGGGAAGGAACCCAAGGTCGATCTCTGCCCATGACACAGGAATATGCACATGGAACTTCACACACACACACACACACACACACACACACACACACACACACACACGACAAGGACCCATCCCATAGTGACACAAAGCAGGTCTATAGCTCAGGAAGTAAAAATAGAGGACCCCTAATCCTAATGCCTATGTAACAGGAGGACATTGATTCTAAGACAGAGGGACGTCCACTTCTAGGCTCTACGCAGGAGTAACTCACATGGTGAAGTTGGAGATGAAGGCTCCTTTGGGGATCTGAACATCGAACACGACACTTTGGGACAGTGGAGAATTGTTCACCAGTTTGCTCTGGATGACGGTCGTGGCCATCCGAGATGTGATAGTGGACTGGACTTTGTAGCTATAAAGAGTTACTTGGTCAACTTCATCCTGAAATTGGCAAGAAAGCATAAGTGTAGTAATAAGAAACCCACATGGAAAGCACTAGGTGTGTGGTGTTGCAAGTGGCATATTTTACTTGTTATGAACAATTAATTCTAGGATATTTGGTAAATATGTATCAGGTATTGTTAAGCAACCTTCTAACTTCTTGAAATAACCTACAGAAAGAGATTGGTCATTGTTGTGAGATGTCTCCTCCCGTGTCCCTTTCCTGTGTCTTCTTCACACTCCCTCTCTCCCTCCCTGCCTCTCTCCCTTCTCTCTCCCTCCCCCCTTTTTGCTCCTTCTCCTTCTTTCTTTCTTTCTTTTCTTTTTTTTTAAAAGAATCTGTGTAGAAAATGGACGTGGGAAGCAAGATAGACTGAAAGAGTTCAGGAAATAATTTCAAATGCAGATCTGCAACTAGGAAAAAGAGGTGGAATCACAGGGACGAATGAGGACCCTGTCTGTGTCTGCAGAGTAAAATGCAGCAGGGGTGCTGTGGGTGAATTATATATGAACCCCAAACTCCATATTGCTACCTGTTTCCTTCAGTCTCACCCATCACTATTATATCCTCAGTCCTTGCTTCTTTTCCTGTCGTAAAACAAGCTAGGGGAAAGATGGCTGCACACAGTGAACAGAATTGTCCTGGAAAGTGCATTTTGATGCAATTATTTGTTTAGTATCGTCAACCTTTTACCTCCTCTATTGAAGGTAGCCTCAACCTAAGCAAACAAAACAAAACACGGTAGCAGTATGACCACAGGCAAGGTATGAAGATGATCTCCTTTAGGATGTTCCGAGGACTGCAAGGTCCTTCAGACTCATGGCTGTGACAACGTGTGACCTGCTAGATTTTCCTTTTTCTTCCTCTAAGATATTCTCACTTCACTACTAGCTCTCATCCCTCGGATTTTGTTGTCCAACTAGTTAGTGCACTCCCCCTCCCCCACCCAGCCTATCCCAAATCTAAGATAAAACCCAGGCCGATTACCCTTCTTCCTGCTTCAATGGGAAGCTCACAGTTCAGAACAGGAAACCAATATAAACCACTTCCTTTGGGCGTTTCTCTTGTGACCAGAAGGTCTACTTCAGACCTTTCAGGAACTTGAGCCATGCTGCCTGAGAGTGGCTTTTACTACCACAGATATCAGGCGTCATACTTTTAAATCAAAGCTATTAAGTAGGAATTAAATACATATTGTTGGTTAAATCCTCTATCATTACTAAAACGTGATAAAACGGGGGAAAGCATTTCAGCCCTCACTCAGCAGCATCTGCCCGTCCTGCAGGTGCTGCACTCTTTAATGGTGAGTTTTCAGAAGCCCTTTCAAACAGAGTTGGGCAAGGGAAAGTTCCAAAAGTCAGGTAAATACTTCCAGTGATGGATACAAAGAAGATGCCTGGATTGATTTCCAGGTAATAGCTAACCGGAAAATCACTCACACACCAATCTGTGACACAACCAAAGCAAACTTACCGTCTTCTCTCCTGACTCTTCAGGAAGGCTTCTCTGTGGAAGGAAGTCAGAGACACAGTCACTCTTCAGCCGTATGTGGCTGGCTACCTCAGGGCAAAACCCCATGTTCTCTGTGATAGAATGTTATTGAAACTCTCGGGGCAGGGTGTGGGGGGAGGGGGGCGGGTGTCACAGCTTTGGGAGAACTTTCTCCATGAGAATCTCTGATCCTCAGCTCAGCTTCCTTTACTGTTTATGTAGCAGTATTGTGTGCTTTCCTCAGAGCATTGCGTTGCTCGTAATGATCCATCCTATGTGAGGGACGATGGAAACTCGGCTTCTTCCTTTTAGACTAAGCTACCTGAGAGCAGGCACTTAAGTATGTCTCCTATGTCGTTATATCTGAAGCCTCACACAGGGAATGGTACTTTGAAAATTCTGTGCCCTTAACTACCATGCTAGACGATTAGCCATATGAGCAAGGACCTGTGAGCACAGATAAAGAACATCACCTTACCTTTGAAAGGTAGCCAGCTTAAGAATTATGGGTAAACACTTAATGTCTGAGGGATTGTGAAATAAGTCCAAGATTATACGTGAGTTCATTTTTGGGTGATATTTTAATGGATGCTGTGTGACACAAGTCAGGATTGCCTTTGGGGCTTGTTTCTTTGTTTATTTGTCTTTGAGACACTCTGTAGTCCAAGCTGTGCTGGAGCTTACCATGCAGCTCAAAATGGCCTCAACTTTGTAGCAATCCTCCTGCCTCAGCCCCCAGAGAGCTGTCATTATATGCACCACTATACCCAACTCTTTTAGACATTTTGACACAGTGTTTAATGACTAAGTTTTCCCTCCAGAGGCGAGCTAAAAACCCTGACACAAAGTCCTGCCTACTGGGTTTTTAGTATTATTGATCTATAAAAACTGGACTTTAGAAAGTCAAACATTCACACTGAGACAAAGCCTGTCGTCTCACAGCTTAGTGTTACTTCCATAAATCCATCCTTTCTCAGTATATGGGCTGTGTGTGGGGGAAGCCAAAGCCTTGCAGGCATGGCAGAGCATCCCTCCCCCACAATTTTGGAGATGCTTAGCATCAGTTCAGCAGCTTCCGGGATGTGGCTCCAAGTATGTCTAGTTCTTTGGACCGAAGTGCTCGCCAAGCAGTCCCCTTTGACAAAATGGCCAGAGGAAGGAGAGTGTGTGGTTTTACTATGTGTCCTTTATATGTAGAACCTTCTAGAAGACAACATGAAAGTCCCTTTGCACATCACCTTGACAGAAGCCATGGGAATGTAACAGTACTGGACCTCACTTGTTTTTGCCCTTTGGAATTAAGTTTACTGTACCTGATATCTTCCGTTCTCTTGCACAAATGGAAGTTTATCTGGGGCCGGTTCCACAAGATCATTGTACTCTGCAAACTTAAAAAGAGAGTTGGGCATGCTCATTTCTTTTAAAAATCATCTACAGAAAAAGAGGAGGCCTATATTCATTATACCACTTTATATGCTTCCCTCTGTCATTGGATTGTCTTATCTTTAATTTAATAAATTCTTTAGTATGTGTATTTGCTAGTTAGGTTTCAGAAATAAGTAAATGAAAATGAACCATGTCACATTTGTTGAGTGTGAGAATAATTCAGTTTTGAGTTTGCCTAAACATGATAGGACAGACATGTAATCTAATGATAAAAGGTGCCTGGGAAAGGACTTGGATGGATTTAGGGGGCATTGATCATATGGGATTGGACAGATAAAGGTATGAAAAGAAAACTGGTTAGGAATGACTGAAAAAGAACAAACATGTCTGAGCGTTTTAGCTTCAATCTGAGATTTCTGACACATTCTTCTGTTTTTCAAAGTGTTGGAAAACATGATAGTTTCTAAGTACAGTGATTTTCCTTCCTGAAAACACATTCCCCCCCCCCCTTTGGCATTTTTTGTGTGCAGCCCACTCCTTGGTATTTTCTAGAATAATACGGTAACTTTTTTCCCCTCTGCCATCACAGAAGTAGCTCTTGTGTGATACTCAGAATGGCTCAGTTCAAGATTTATCCTACAGTGAAACCGGGCACGCCTTTAATCCCAGCACTTGGGAGGCAGAGGCAGGCCCATCACTGTGAGTTCAGGGTCAGCCTGGTCTATAAGTGAGTCCAGGGCAGCCAAGGCTACACAGAGAAACCCTGTCATGAAAAATAAAAAAGATTTATCCTACAGTTGGGTGTTGAAAGGCCTCAAGGGGAGACTTGAAACCCTTGCAGTTTGCCAGCTATGTTGCCACCTTTTTTACCACAATATTTAAAGTGTCCTTATTACAAAAATAATTGCCCACTTAGGTATAAAAGATGCTGATCCTTTGAGAATTACTGTGTAAAAAAGTAACAATAGTATCTCTATGTACCAACACTAGCAATCACTAGGCAGTGCTGGTCCATGTACTGTGTCTCGTAATTCACATGGAAACCCTTTTGAATCGGTCTGTTATTCTACATGCTTTTATGTAAGGAGTGGGCAACCATGCTCTGTAAATGCTATGTAAACATCTGACCACTGAACTTGATTTAAGTTTCATGCAAACACCTGATAATATCTTAATAAGCAAATGCATTTCATATTTATAACAGGAAGCACCTGTTGTCGGATGAATGTTCCTCTAAGTTTCTGTTCCGCTCAGAGCAAGTTCACTCAGCTATCTGCAGCCCATTTGTCCAGGTTAATAGCAAGGAGCCCCACAGAAGTACTTACTTCAGCATACCCATTCACAGGGATTTCGAAGGCTTGTGCTTCCAAAAGAAATAGCCAGATGAGAATGCACGTGGGTCGCTGCATTTTGCTGGACAGCTGTGCCAAGCTCTCCAGAGCAGATGGTCTGGGGAGAATCCCCCTGCTACTGAGTCGGGTTCACAGGAACTTGTCTGTTGAGGAGAGCAGTTAGTTTTAAAAAGAAAAAAAGAAGAAAGCGCTCTAACTTTGCTCAGATTCAGGACAAATATTTGTTCTGTAGCTCAAACTTGAGCTGTGGGCGTGGAAGGGACGGCGGGGTTATTCAAACAGCAAGGCCCGGAGCACTCCCTGGACTGGGGATGAGTCAGGGTCAGACCCAGAGTTAGACGGCGCTACATTTTTCCCCTTTGATTTTGTTGATTTTAATTGATCTTAAATCAGAGACATCTGAAGATAATTATTGTCCTCTTTAAAAGTTCAAGTAAAGGACTATATTGAGAAATAAACCCAGAAAGAAGAGCTAAACTAACAATGTCTGGAGATAAAATTATTTCATTTAAACAGCAACAGGAGGGCTGGAGAGATGACTCAGTGGCTAAAAGCACTTGCAGAGGGCCCAGGTTCCTAGCACAGATACACACATGCAGGCAAAAGACTCATACACACAGAATAAATAAAACTAAAAAAACAAAATGTAAAGGGAGCAAGATGCATTTAGGAAAAGGGAAAAGTAAGTGAAGAAAACAGCAGTTTTTTTTGAGAAGAGAGTTCTTGGTTCCTGTTTCCCCCACCTCACGTTGATAACCAGATATTTGCTACATATAAAGAACAGGGGACGTTGATGCAGGGGACCAGGGCTCACTCTTCAAGGAAGATGCTCATGAACTGGAATGTCCCTTCTTGCTGCCCCTCATCTCTGTTGGCATAGTGGTTCCACCATTCTGGCGAGCCATACCATGAAAATACAAATTGTTACTATGTTATTATAACAGTACCCACAAATTTCTGGGAAATTATTTAAAGAGAATATTGTATGAAAAATCTGTATCTATGAAAGATTGACAGCAAGCATATTAGCAAATAAAAGGGAAGTGCTAAGCAAATAGCTGAGACAGTTAATGAACCAGTTCATACACTGTAAGCATCAATGGAGACTTTATTATGTGTACTGAGTACCAATTCCACTTAGAGCATGGGAATTATCCTGGAATCACTCACTGCAGTAGTGGAGGAGGATGGAAAATACACTGGGATGAGGGACAAACTGGAAGGACATGTCCAGTGCAAGGATGGGATCCACTGACCTCTACAGAGGTGGGGCTTTATCAGCTGGGTCTGCAAAGATGGACGTGATTGCTCTAGGTTCGTTGAGAGCATTCTCATTCAGGGAGCAGGATGAATGTGACCCAAGGAAGTGGAAACATATCAATCTCTCAGGAGATGGAGGGCAAGAAGAGGGAGTGGGCAGCTGAGGCCACATGCATCAGGCCTGAGGAGCCAGGCGGAAAGATCTCAGTGGAGTTAGATGGGGGAGAAGATACGTGGTAGCACCCCCACCCCCTGTTTTTATAAAGCTCACTTTGGGTGTGGCTCAGATGATGAAATTAGGAAGACATGAATTCAAGGACCTACTTCAGAGATTGACACTACTTTTGAGATAGCATGTGGTCCTACACCAAGACAGAGGCAGTGGGGGTAGCTTGAGACAATAGGTTTATTTATGAAGTATTCACATAAAACTCCAGATATTAATATGAAACAGCAGGTACGCACTTTCACCAAGCGTTGCATTCACCTTTGATGTGTAGATGGGTATGTTTTAGGTATTACCAACTAATGAAAATGCTGTGCTGACTAACGAGGCCATGTGTTGACGGCTGTAAGAAAACTATATAGACAGAAGCCAAATAGCCAAGACATCATGGTGATTATGGTATTACCCATCTCTTGGGCTACTTATGCCGTTTTCTTCAAAAAGTAGTAGTTAAGGCTGTGTCTTCCTAGGTCACACCTGCTTCTAACGTATGCTCATTGTGAGAGAAGCGTCATCTCCCATTGCTGTAGACTGAATTCTTTCCATTTCTAATTCGTGTGCCTCCACACCCACTACAGCTACATTCAGAGTAAAAGGCAATTAAGGTGAAATGACGTCAGAAGGGTGAGGTCCCTGATCCAGTAGGAGTAGCACTCTTGTAAGTCTGCCCTGAAGGCTTGACAAGAAAGCAGCAGTACACAGATCAAGAAGGTGCCCGCATGGAGAGCTGATGGAGCATCACCTTGGTCTGAGACACCTATCCTTCAGAACTCTGAGAAGAAAAATTTCTGTTGCCCAATCTGCTCGGCTCAGAGCATTTTTATTTTAATAGCTTGAGCTAGGACATTAATCTACTCTACATCATGTTATTTTAGAGCCTTACATATGATCGTGCATTTAGAATACTTGATCCTGTGGTTGTAAAGGCGCATGCTCAGTGGTTGAGACCACTTGCTGCTCTTTCAGAGGACCCAAGTTTAATCCCTAGCACCCACAGCAAGCTGCTCACAGACAGTGGGGTCCAGCATTCCTGGCATCAGTAGACACCTCCACTCACCTGCACATGCATATACCTCCCCCCCCCCACATAATTCAAAACAATAAAAGTAAATAAATAAATAAAATTCTTGGAAAATGATAAATGCTCAATAAATAGCATTTACAAATTATGTTCCTAAAAGGAAATGTAGATTTTGGTGTGAAAACATTTGGGCACACAAAAATAGGGCTTCAAAATCATTAGCTATTCTTACCCGCAAAACTACTCCTGTGTTTCAGATTTGTGAGAGTAAAACTTACCTCGGTGCCTGGCAGCCTATTTTTCTGTCCATCATGGAGAGTGAATAAAGCCTTGTTCAATTGATTTCTTTTTTCATCATAGATTATTTTGTTATATGGCTACTTTTCTTTCTTCTTGGGTTTTTCTAAACAAGTAAATCATCCACATATATTTCATATCTCTTTAATTTTGCACACTGGCTAGCATATGAAGTTTCCTCTTACTGTAGACCAGGGAGACCTATACGCTGAGGACATTTTGTGTATTGTCCAAGCTTAGCAGGACATTGTTTTCATTGTCACAAAATATGGTCCTTTGGATGTAGACTATAAGTAAGCAACTCACACTTTGTGGGGAGTTAGCATACAGAGGAGGTTGTCCTGCATTAAGGGTCGAGAACCGAAGGCTTACCATAGTGTCTTGTAGCTCTCTGACCATTTAAAACCTGATTCACCAGGAATAGGAGTGACACTCAGCTCTATTTTTCTAACCACTTTCCTCTTAAGCCCAGGAAATTCCACAACAGTGAATCTTCCAGGGAAACATAATTTTGAGTACAATGGGAGAGAGAACACTGATCCCCCTTCCCCTGTCTAGGATGGACTTGGTGCGCTCACCTCAAGTCCTCATGGGAAGGACCGCCTACAGCTTGCCATGCTCCACTGAAGAGATGGCTTGGGACAAGTTAGTCCTGATGGCACATTTTTCATAAATATGTTTTTCTTAAAGTATTCTAGTCCCTTTCATCTACCAACCCAACCTCACTGCCTTAAAAGTGATATTCAGAATTATCTCAGAAGAAACCAAATTTGTAGCAGCCTGGGCCCCATTTCCCTTTTCATGTTGTTAACCTTCTCCAAATGCCAAGGTCTCCAGGAAGAACACCCTGTTTGCTCTCTCTTGATGTTTGGAAGCACCTGCCTCTCATCGGAAAGGGCATGTGTGTTCAGGTCACTGGGTTCAGAACCTGTGACCTTTCCCCCCACCTTCTATGTCCAGTCAGTGATAATGTAATGAGCTGAAGCTAACCCATTGCTGCAAGTGTTCATGAAGACAAAAATCAACATTATAAAGACCACAAGAATAGTCACTTTCATATGTGTGAAAATCAGCACTAAATCCACAAGGGAAAAAAATCACACTCTCTCATGACATTTGAA
This sequence comes from Acomys russatus, assembly GCF_903995435.1. Taxonomy (NCBI): domain Eukaryota; kingdom Metazoa; phylum Chordata; class Mammalia; order Rodentia; family Muridae; genus Acomys; species Acomys russatus. The sequence continues at coordinate 57,467,101 of NC_067145.1, forward strand.
TGAAGTAATAACTCATCTAGTACTCACTGAGAGTTCTGAGAAATGCCAATAAATCTGAAAGTTGTCACTGAGTCTGCTGTGTGATTTAGACAGTGCCAGCTGTGTGCTTATGAAATGCTCAGTTTTCATCCTATCTGAAATAGAGATTATAGACAGATGATAGACAGATAAAAATAGATGATAGATAAAAATAGATAGAAGATAGATAGATAGATAGACAGACAGACACACAGCTAGAACACATGTATGTGTACGCATATGTAGAGGCCAGAGGTTGATATCAGATGTATTCTCCAATTGTTGCCCACTTTTTTTTTTAAACACTGTTTCTTCCTGAACGGGAGCTCACATTTTGGCTAGGCTAGCTGGCCTGGACACACCTGTTTCTGTAGCCTTACTGCTAGCGGCACAGTCATGGCTGTCACATGTGGCTGTTAGGTGAGTGTTAATGGAGGCCCTTATTCTTGGGCCGCAATCACGCTCCCCTCTGAGCATTTCCCCAGCCCAAGTATACGTTGAGAAGTTCTAAGTCAAAGCTAAGCTACTTTGTAAGTATTTGACTTTTATTTCCTCATTCACCATGTCCAATGATGTACAATACAGAGAATGTCTGGTCCTACACAAATACGAACTCTGATTACTTCCTTTTCATAGTGAAGCCAATGCAGTTTGTTAGAGGTTTTAAAGGATGGTCGTTTTGCTTTTTTTTTTTTTTTTTTTTTTTTTTTTTTTTTTTGGTTTTTCAAGACAGGGTTTCTCTGTGTAGCCTTGGCTGTCACGGACTCACTTTGTAGACCAGGCTGGCCTCGAACTCACATCAATCTGCCAGCCTCTGCCTCCCGAATGCTGGGATTAAAGGAGTGCATCACCATGCCCGGCGTCTGTTTGCATTTTAAAGAGGATGTTCTACCATCTGGCCACACCTGTTCCCTTACATTAGGTACCGGTGTAGGTTAGTGTGAAAGTATTTTGGAAGGAAAATATTTGCAACGAACATCTGCAGCATGAGTAAAACAGGTGACCTGGAAATTATGGAGCTGTTGCTCTGTTTGATTGAGCCAATCAGATCTTTGCTGCCGAGTCATCTCCTGTCCCTCGCTTCTTGTGTTCAAATCCAGTCCAACTGCCACAGTATGGATAATGGGTCTGGGGTTGTCGCGCTATCAGCCCCCATAGGTCAGTATAGCAGGTTTAGGCATTCTTCCTGGAGTGCCTAGATGCTTCTGGAGAGGTAAAGAGTGAATCCCGAAGCTGCGTCACCCCAACATCTGACACCAGTATCCATTGGCTGGTCAAAAGTTCCTTCCTGTGTCATGTCAGGGCTCTCTCTAAGGTGTAAAAGGTGCAGAGTATAGTTGGATGTCTGAGCCATGGGGGCGATAGAGTTCATTTGAACGAAACTTCTAAAAGGTAATGAAGCACGGCTCCAAGTGGTTGTCATGTGGCCAGAGCCATTGCAGGCAGGGAATAGTGAAGATGGGAATGATGGGCACCGTGCCGTGGTGGCAGTAGGGTCTGAATACATAGTCTGGTTCCAGATCCTCACTACCTGTCACATGGGCAGCCGCCTCTCCGATTCACTAGCGCCTTCAAGCTTGGGCTATATTTGCATATTTTAATGCCCATAACTAAAGGATGGGATAACAAATAAGACCTGTAAGAACATGTAAAGGCAATCTAACTATGCTTGCATCACACTGAATTCTTATTAAGTGTTAGTTATCAATAATAATATTATTTCTGCTTTTTTTATTTTTTATTTTTAATTTTTTTATTTTTATATTTTAAGACAGGGTTTCACTGTGCATCCCTGACTGTCCTAGAACTTACTCTATAGACCAGGCTGGCTTCAAACACAGAGATCTGCCCGATTCTGTCTCCCTAGTGTTGGGATTAAAGGTACGTGCCACTAAGCCCCGCTTTGTTAATAATATTATTAAAGCAAGCCCAACTAAGGCATTCTGCCCCCCACTTCTCTTGCTTGCCAAGAATGTTTTAAGGGCACATCAAACAAGGAAAAGACAGTCCTCATTATTTTTATTATAATCCACAGTTACTGATGCTCGCTCACACTCCTAATTAGCCCATTCCAGAGTCAGAGCAATAGAAGTAACTCTTTTCTCTAATGAGAGGAAACTGGAAGAAGATATGTAAGGAGCAGTGGAGTGACATAACCTCATGACCAGAAAGTTGGACAGCACTTGTAAGAACAGTGGCTAATAACAGTCTATAAAAGTTTGTCCTTATACCCACAGATAAGGCATGTCTCCTGTCCTGCATCATGGAAGCTTCTCTTTTCATGATGGAGACCACTACAGGAAACCACAGCCAATCAAATGCAGAGTTATGAAGTCCAGCCCCAATGGATACATCAACCAAACACTCCCACACTTAGGCCTCAGGGAACATTGTGGAAGAGGGGGCAGAAAGAGTGCAAGAGCCAGAGGATTAGTGAGTTTTCTGTAAGATGGTGTGTGGTTCTTCTCTTTCCTGGGGGCAGGGGGCTGAGGGCCACCAAGCCACCCGGGTAAGAGGAGCAGAAGACAAAACGCAGAGCCTAGGAGGCCATAAACACAACGGAGATCAAAAACTCCGGGAGCCACTTCAGGAAAGAGTCCAACTCTATTCGGGGAGAACAAATGCTACATAGCCCTTGTGGAATGTGTAGGGGGCTTCCAGGATAGGTTTCAACCAGGCACTTTAAGGATGCTTGTTTTATATTTGGCAGCATGCTCCTATCATACAAATGGGAACACAGCACCTAATTACCCTATAGGCACAGGGAGGGGAGAGCTAGCAGGGCGCTGTGTCAAGGGCCATATATCAAATGTGGTTAGAGGCCTCTATATCTACAGACACTCTCCAGATGGAGTCAGGCAGAGAGCAGGAGGCCCGGCTGGGGAGAGGGGGCTCAGAATGGCTATCCAGAGCAGCAGGACTGCAACCTCCAACGTGAGAGTTCTTCCAACAGTTGTGTCTCCTAGTAACTACACCCATAAAATGTCACCAGCGTGATTTCCCAAACATGAGCTGAACAAGGATGACAAAAGTGGACATGCTGAACTGTACAGGGAATAGCCTATGAAGCCTCAACCCTACACAAAGAGCTATAGACAACTGAAGAGGGCTGAGAGGAAAGCTGGGAGCAGGAGATGGACCCTTCCCCAGGAGGGTTGTCCAGTGCCAAGCGGACAGCCCTGAAAACATGTAAAAGTAACATAGGACTGAGCAGGTTGTATTTAGGAACATGCATGCGTGTGTGTGCGTGTGCACATACATGCACAGACAAGCATGCAATAACAATGAAAAATAGGTCATGGATTTGAAGGAGAGTGGAGGGAGGTATATGGGAGAGTTTGCAGGGAGAAAGGGGGAAAAAGGGTTGTAATCATATTCTGATCTCAAAATCAAAATAAAAGGCTGAAGGGAGACTACTTAGGGAGGGAGGAAAGAGTCCAGTGAATGGGACAGAGGGTTGTAGGAGGATAAATGTGGGTATAAGGCTGTGACTACATGAAATGTTACAAAGAAAGACAATACTTATTATTAATAATAAATAATAATAACAAAACGCAGTATTGAAAGTCTAGAAGGAATGAATCATGGCCTGTGAAAAATCATAACAAAATGCACTCTTTAAACTGTGTTTTGCCTGAAGAGATGGCTGACTTGACCAGGTGCCTGCTGTGCTAACACAAGGACCAGAGCTGAGAGCCCAGAACCTACTACAGAAAAGGCTGCAAGTGCTGCAAGTGCAGGCTCCTCCTGCAAGCCAAGACCTAGAGAAGCAGAAGCAGGCCGACTCCTGGAACTCACTGTCCAGCCGCCTAGCCAACTCCATGAGCTTCAACTTCACAGAAAGACAGTCGCAAAAGCAAGTAAGTAGGGATAATGGAGGGACGCTTGGCCTTGGCCTCCACACATGCAGGACCACACACAAGCTGTGTTCAAACCGTACAGGATAGCATCGAGAAAGATAAGAGATTGGCAAGCCCAGCAAAGATGGGCTAATGCCAGTCACTAGCCTGTTGGGCCTGTTGGGCCTGCTTTTCTTTCGAATACAAACATCAAACTGTAAAGAATAAAGCATGCAATGTAAAATAAAAACTCAAAGAAACAGAGAGCCAGCAAGGCTGTGCTAAAGTAGTTTAAGTGATTTATTTCTCAGACGAATTACTCTGTAGTGTACTGAAAGAAGATTCTGAGTTATGACCGTTAGATCACCCTGATATTTAAAAAGGATTTGGGATCTGTAAATTAGATGTTGGGGAGCTTGAAGTGGACTTACTTGAAAAAATATATTTTAAAAAGTATATTCCTAAAAAGAAGCCAAGGTGAGTGTTGGGGGTTGGCACTGGGGCTCACTCAATAGGAGTGGGGATGAAGCTGGAAGCTCACAGGGCAGAGAGGATCAGTGTGGAGCTGTGTTTCTATTGCTGTAAAACAGCAATGATGATTCTTTTTTAAAGAATGATTTCTCTTTATTTTTTTATGTGCATTGGTGTTTTGCCTGCATGTACTTCCATGTGAGAGTGTCAGATCTTGAAGTTTCAGACAGTGGTGAGCTGACATGTGGGTGCTGGGATTTGAACCCAGGTCCTCAGGAAGAGCAATTAGTGCTCCAACTACTCAGCCATCTATCTCCAGTCCTCCCTTTTAAAGTAATTTATTTACTATGTGCATGTCTGCGAGAGGGTGTCAGATCCTATAGAACTAGAGTTACAGTTGTGAGATGCCATGTGGGTGTTGAGAATTGAACCCTGGTCCTTTGTAAGAGCAGCCTATGCTACTAATCACTGAGCCATTTCTCCACAGTGATAATTCTTAAGGAGGAAACCTTTACCTTCCCTTACAGTTTCAGAGGTTTCAATCCATGGTTGATTGGTTCCATTGTTTTTTGACCCATGGCAAGGCAATGTGTCTTGGTGGGCACTTGAGATAAAGGAAAATGCTAGTGGCAGGGAGATGAGGGCTGCGCAGGGTCACTCTTTATCCTTCAAAGGCACACCTCCTGCGTGATCATTAATCTTTATTGTCAACTTGAGGGAGTTTAGCATTACCTAGGAGACAAACTTCTGCGTTTCTTTATGGGAGCATTTCTGTGAAGGTTCCATGAGGTAGGAAGATCCACCTTGAATGAGGGCAGCTATGGAGCCTCAGACTGAGTATACATCAGAAATCAGGTGAGTCATCAGCATCTGTTTCTGCTTTGTGACGGTAGAAACAATATGAACTCCTGTATCTCATTTCTGCTTGTGAGCCTTCTCCATCAGGATGAGCCGTGTCCCTTCAAACTGTGAGGCCAGATAAATCTTTCCTCTGCTAAGTCTCTGTGTCACATCCTGTGCTTCAGAAGTGAGGAATGTAACCAATACACCCAATGACCTAACCTCCTCCCCTTGTGTTTCCTATAAGCATCCACCACCTTCTAATAGTGCCCAAAACTTTAACACATGGGTCTCCGGTTGATGCTCTAGACTCAAACTACAGTGTAGGGGGTGTAGCTTAGTGACAGAACAATACCTAGCATGCTACAGGCCCTGGGTCCAATCCTTGGCACTACAAACAAATACACACACACACACACACACACACACACAAATCATTTGATAAAGGTCAGCAGACTAAAGAAAGCAAAAGAGAACAGTCTGGGCCCCAAGTTCAAGAAGAAGACAAAAGAAGATCTGCCAAGATGTGCTTAAGGGTAAGAGAACAAAGGAGTCAAGGAATCATCAGGGGGATTGATGCTGGGGTTACACTGAAGCCGGGGCTATGGTCTCACCCTAGTCAGACCCTCAGAGGCAGCAAACATAACACATAAGCTATAAGCACTGCCATTGCGTCATAGCTAAATCCTCCCCGATAATGACACTTATAAATGATACAGGGAAATATGCTGCCCAGATAATTAGCGATCGACAGTGTTCTACAGAACATAAAATTTAACTAACTTTACCATGGTATTTTTAAGCTTCAGACACAGGTTTGTCACAGTACAGATTGAGTTCTGAATGTTTCTCATGGGTGAGATTACTAAAAAGGGGAAATGCAATGAAGTTTCATCTGGTTAGTTATAGGACCAGTTGTTTCAACAAATCTAACCAGAAGAATAGAACGAGGGCTTGAGAGAAAGCTCAGTTGGTCAAGTGTTTGCCTTGTAAGCACAAGGATCTGAATTGTGCCCCCCAGAACCCACCTAAAAATGTCAGGGGTGTTGGTGTTGGTGCTGATGCTGATGCTGGTGTTGGTATTGGTGCTGGTGTTGGTGTTAGTGCTGGTGTTGGTGTTGGTGCCGGTGTTGGTGCTGGTGCTGGTGTTGGTGTGTTCTGTGATACCTCTGGGAGAGGAGAGGCTGGAAGGTCTCTGGGACTCCATGTCCAGAGTGGAGTGTCCAGCACAACTGATGATCTCCAGGCCAACAACAGACTGTCTCCAAGGAAATGGACAGCGTCCCAAAGGATGACATTGAAGACTGATGGAACAGAGGTGAGCATGTATGAACACACAGTTCAGAAATGAAAAGCTGGAGAGGCTATGACTGCCATCCAGATGTGAAGCCAGGGAGGAGTTATTATCCTGTGGAGACTCCATGCCAGAAAGGAGGACTGAGTCTGATTCCAGGGAAAGAATCAAAGGTTGGAGGAAGCTGGCCAGTATCCACGGCATAAAAATGAGCAGGGCTAGGCCTGCCCTGAGAGGGCTGGGCGCAGAGGGAGTTCAAATGGATGCAACTGGGCCCTTCTGTAATTCACCCTGGGAACCCTGAGCATCTGCCAGCTGTTCCTCTGAGGTGCAGTTTGGCAGCAATCACTGGGCCAACACAGGTCGGTACCAGGAATGTTTCAGTTTCCTTCTACTGCATAATTTGACCAAGTTAATACGTCTCTTGAGTCTGTAGGTTTACTGGGTTCAGCTGGAGGTTCTTTTGCTCTGGGCAGTGTTGTCTGGGCCTGTAGTCAAGCAGAGACTCTGTTAGGACATAGCATCCAAAGACCTCAGCAGGGAGGGCCTGGAAGCCCATTAGCACAGCATCTGAGTCCTATTTCTAGAATCATCCATGACATACACAGCAAGTTGGGTCTCAAGATGGGCTTTCTGAATATTCAAAAGTGTAATGTGTAGATCTCTAAGTCCCAGCCTTGAATTCTGTATGTTCATAGCATTTAACTGGCCAAACCAAATCTGGGGTACAGCTCTGATTCAAAGGGAAAGAGAATAAATCCCAACTTTAGTTTGAAGAATGGAGAAGAATTTGGGGGCCATCTTTAGGCTAGGGAATATTCTATTACAGAATTATAGTCTAAGCTCGTTGGGAATTCCTGTAATAGCAAGGAAAGTGGGGGCCAAGGAAGGTGTAAGGAAACAGAGTTTCATAGACTTGATGCCAGAAGGGAAATGAGTACTTAATAAAGAGTGTTCTAGAGATAAATTGAAGGTTCCTGTGAAGAGCTTGGCAGTAAATGCGGCATGGCCAGGTCTTACTGAATAGTTTCTGCGCTGGATGTTCACACTGTGACTATTAATGCCATGTGTGTCATCAAAATGTTCGAACTGTATACAGAGGCTGCCAGACCATATTTTAGGAAGGGCCTACAGGGATTCTTGCAGGGATAGTAAACGACTGAAAGTCAAACTCTAAGCAGCTACAGCTATTCTGTAGAAAACTATAAAATGCTTTTTTAAAATTTTCACCTGCTTTGGAGCATCCGCCCTCCTTCCACCTAGTTTCTTCCTTCCTTAGCATATGAGAGCCCATATGAGATAGGGGTAGAGGTGGATAGCCCATCTGAGATATTAGACATGGATAGCCCATCTGAGATATTAGACATGGATAGCCCATCTGAGATAGGAATAGAGGGCAGCCTAAGAACACAGATCCAAACATTTAGGGTTAGTGTTGTTATGCAGCATTTTTACAAATAGAGCAAGTAAGCTGTTCTTTCTTTCTTTCTTTTTTTCTTTTTTTAATTACCTCTATATTTTATTTTGCTTTTTGAAAAACAATATAATATTTTTACTAAGTCTTTGACTCACACGATAGTTCCACAGGCTTGCTACACCTCAAGACTGGAGACCAAAGACAGTGAGATGAATGAAATGCTGGAAAGAGATTTCAAGGCTGAATTTTCAAAGAGATCAGTGAATCACAAATGAGTTGATCAGATCAGTGAGGTGAGGAAATATGTTCAGGACCCGGACAAGAAAGTTAGCAGTGTGGATGACATAGTCAGTGATTTAGAGGAGAAACTGAAAACCACGGAAGGAAAACCCAGCTTCCATGAGAGGAATGGTGCATTCAATCAGCAGTCACGTGGTTAGCAAGGGCTGAGTGAGGTGCTGGGGGAGAGCATCTGTCCATCACAAATTTCCATTTCCCATCACAGCCACACCCTTTCCCTCAGCATCTAGACAGCAACACTGACTGTCAGCAGTGACTTTCTCATAGTGTGAGGAAAACACTTTGTTGTCACTAGGTCAGGCACATAAAATAACAGTGTGCTCTGCAGGAAGTAGGTGAGTTAGGTCAGGAACACAGGGTAAGAAGCATTAGGAAAGATATTTTAGCTTCGCTGCACATCTATGGGAAGTTCTCATTTTCTCTGAAGTTTTGTTGCCTTCACTCTCGTATCTGTCCTTAGCTTTTGCTTGATATAAATAACTAAGGTCACTTGTCACATTTCTAGAATATGTGTCTCCACTAGGTGGCAGACATTTGTCATCACTTTAGTGCTGGTGTACAGGACCTGCGCTTAACTGGAGAGGAGGAACTTGCAAATAAAACAGGGCCTCGTGCTGGGAGCTGATAGTCAGGCTAGTTGTTAGTGGGACAATAATGTAATTAGGGCTTTACCACAGTGTCATTAGGCAAGTACACACAATCTGTCTGTCATGGGGGAAATTTATGAGGAATGAGCGTTTTCTTTCCAAAACTGTATTTAAACAGTCACATCTTAAAACTATTACACATCGACTGTGACAATATATACATGTATGTCGTGTGTGTGAATATGTAAGGGTATATAGTGGCTTATATCCTATCATAGAGTGATGACTAGTTTAACTGTCAACTTGACAGCCTAGGGTCACCTAGAAAGAGAGTCCCAATAAAAGATTGTCTAGATCAGGTTGGCATTCCAGACAGTTTGTGGGGCACTGTCTTCTTTGTCGGGGTACTGCTCTCTGGGTTGAGACACTGGACCATATAAGAGTGAAATCTAGCTGAGCACTAAATACACGTGTGTTTGTTTCTCACCACTCTTGACTGTGGATGCGAGGTGACTCACTACATCAAGCTTTTGCCAATGTGACTTCCCTACAACGATGGATTATAACCTAGTGTCTTAGTTAGGGGTTCTTTGCAGTGAAGAGACGCCATGACCACAGCAACGCTTATAAATGAGAACACTTCAATGGGGCTGGTTTACAGCTCAGAGCTTTAGTCCATTATCATCACGGCAGGAAGCATGGCAGCATTCAGGCCGACATGATGCTGGAGAAGGAGCTGAGGGTTCTACATCTGGATCCCAAAGCAGCAGGAGACTGTGTGCCATAGTCTGAGCATAGGAGACCTCAAAGCCTGCCCCCAGAGTGACACACTTCCTGCAACAAGGACATGCCCACAAGGCCACAGCTCCTAACAGTGCCACTTTCTATGGGCCATACCTATTCAAACCATCACACCTAAAATAGGTGCTTTTTGTCGGGATATTTGACCAGAACAACAGAGATAAAACTAGTACAAGGCTAGTACTTATAAATATTATTCAGAAACTTGACTCATAAATCAGAAAGTGTAGACATATAATAAACTCACGAGCCAGTCAGCTAACCAATATTCATTGCATTGGGTACAAATGTATTTGATACATTTAAAAATCCTAAATTCCGAAGATTTCATCAAGAAACCTTCTTCCTCTAAAGAATTTCTAGACTTAGAATTAAAATCACTGCTAATTATTATTTTTTTAAAAGATTTATTTATTATGTATACAGTGTTCTGCCTCATGTACACCTGCACAGCAGAAGAGGACACCAGATCACATTATAGATGACTGTGAGCCACCATGTGGTTGCTGGGAATTGAACTCAGGACCTCTGGAAGATCAGTCAGTGTCCTTAACCTCTGAGCCATCTCTCCAGCCCCTAAAGTCAAGGCTAATTATTACGGTCCATAATAGGCTGTTACTCAGGAACCCAACAATTAAAACATCTCAGGAAACAAAGGCTTTTAGAAATCTCTCATCTTCTCTACATCTTCATCCAAACACACTTGTACTTGTTTAAAATTTACGTGTGTGTTTGTGTGTGTGTGTGTGTGTGTGTGTGTGTGTGTGTGTGTATGTGTTGGGGTGGCTACACTGGAGACCAGAGGAGGATGGTGGGTATCTTATTCTGTCACTCTCTGCAGTATCCTCTAAGATAGGGTCTCCCACCAAATCTGGAGCCATGTCGCTGGCCAGTGACCCAGTGTAGGTACAGCCACACCCAGCTTCTCACATAGGACTGAGATCCAAAATCGGGTTCTCATGCTTGTGTAGAACGTTCTCTGACTCTCTCAGCCATCTCTCCATCTGTCTTCCATCTTGTAGTCTGAGACAAGAGCTCTCAACTGACCTGAAACTCACCAAGTAGGCAGTCTAGATGGCTGGCCAGTGAACCCCAGGAATCCTCCTAGCTTTGCCTGGCCTCCACTGGGATTGTAGGTGCACACTACCACTGCTGTTGTGTTGTGTTGTTTTGTAATGTGACTCTAACTCTGGTCCTCATGACTGCAAGGTAAGCACTTTGCTGACATGCTTACCTTCCCAGAAACATATCCCTGGCTAAAATGCTGCTCTCTTCTCAGAAGTACAAAGTAGGGTAGGACACCAGGGGAACATCCCGATGGTAGTAAGCTGAGTGACAGGTGTCCGTGTCCTTAGTTCTGGCACCTGTGAGCATGTTCTTTGTGTGGTGACGGGAATTTTGTAGGTGTCAAGGTTAAGTCAAGGATCTTGAAATGGAATCTGAGTTATCTGGGTGGGTCCAGTGATCACAAGGGTCCCTACAAAAGAAGGGTGGGGGAGAGAGAGAGCAGGAAGGTCAGAAAGGAGAGGCTATAGGAAAGCAGAATGTGAAGGGATGCGTGGCCACAAGCCCCAGAATACAGGCAGGGTGCTGTAGCTGGAGACGCAGGCAGTGGATTCTGCTCTGTAGCTGACAGGGCCGGATCCCAGCTCTTCAGCAGGCCAGGACAACACATTTGTGCTGTCTTAAATAACGAAGTGTGTGGTTTGTTGTGCTAACAATAACAGAATTTTTTTTGTCTTCTGTTACTGATAAGTGCATCCTTTATGCGTAACAAAATCTACCACAAATATTCCCTTGCTGTGATTGCAAGGTAATCATAGCAAGATTCTCGTTTTCATCTGCATGTTGTAGGTTGCACTCAGGACCTGAAGTATGCTCAATGTGTGCCCTGCTACTGAGATTTATACTCAAAGGCCCAGCCCTGCAAGGTGCTCTCTCTGTCTCTGTTTCTCTCTGTGTCTGTCTCTCTGTCTCTCCATCTCTCTCTGTCTCTCTCTCTCTTTCTGTCTCTGCCTCTCTCTCTGTCTCTGTCTCTCTCTCTTTCTCTCTGTCTCTGTGTCCGTCTCCCCCCACCTCACCCCACCCCTCTGTGTGTGTGTGTGTGTGTGTATGTGTGTGTGTATATGTGTATGTGTGTGTATGTGTGTGTGTGTATGTGTGTGTATATGTGTATGTGTGTATGTGTATGTGTGTGTATGTGTGTGTGTATGTGTGTGTTGTATGTGTGTATGTGTGTGTGTATATCTGTATGTGTGTATGTGTGTGTGTGTATGTGTGTGTGTATGTGTGTGTGTGTGTGTGGTTTGCCCAGTGATTTGTCTAGTGACATTCTCTTTGCTAAGCTCAGTAGCCTTGAGAATTTAGTGACTCTGAAAGAATTGGAATCCACTAGAACACAAACCAAATATGCAATAAAAGTACAGCAGCCTTACGAGGAAACAAAAGTGCCTCGGCTGTTCTTCAGACAATCTTCGATTTATTAAAGCCCAGCTCCATTGTTTACAGCTCTGTCCTTTTGGGGAAGTTGCTGCATTTCTCTGAAGCTGTATTTTTTGTCTGTGCTGTGCAGATTGTCTTAAGGAGCAAATAAGGTAAGGTATGGAAAACACTTAGCATTATGCTGGCATGTGGTCCATAAATTTTCTTTCCCTTTTGTGGTCATGAAGTTACATTAGACATGCCATTGATAGAAGGCAGATACGTGCTGATATTCCTGTTAAAATGGTGGTAAAATCTTGAAAATATTTAAACAAGAGAGGCTAGTGGAGCATGGGGGCAGACACCTGTAATCCCACCACTGGGCAGGCTAAGGAAAAAAGTCGTGAGTTTGAGGCCAGCCTGGGCTACATAGCAGTAGTTTGTCTCAAAGGAGATAAAAATAAATAGCAATGAGTAAGATGAGATGGATAGACAGACAGATGATATTGTTCGCCATTTCTCACAGTACTGGGGAATCCAACCCAAGGCCAAAGCATACTGGGCAAACACTCAGCCACTCAGCTGTAGCCCCAGCTCTTGTTACTTTGGATAAGGCCGTTAAAAGTAAAAGCAGATCATATGGTAGAGAAAATGTAGAAAGTAGCCACACACAAATATACATATAAACAAAGCAGGTCTGTATTAACCACTGTTGCTGTGATGACATAGCCCGAGGAAAGGCAACTTAAGGAAGACAGAATTTCCAATGGATAAGAGCTGATCATGGCAGGGAGGCATGGCAGCAAGTAGCAGCCACAATGGCAGGAACAAGGAGTGGAGAAACCCTATCTTTGGCCACAAGCATGAAGCAGAGAGCAAACTGAAAGTAGAGTGAGGCTATGAAGTCTCAAAGCCCGCTTTCGGTGACATACTTCCTCCAGGAAGTCCGTACTTTCTAAGCCTCCATCAACAATGCTACAAACTAAGAAAAATATTCAAATATCTGAGCCTATGGGGGCATTTCTCATTTGAACCACCACAACATACAAACACATACATGGACATACATACATACATATACCTACCTGCCTACATACATACAGACAGGCATGTACATACATACTCAGCCACACGCTATTACACACACAAGCACACAGAGCCCCTGGAAAATATAAAGCTCACCAGGAAAGCATCTTTTCCTTCTAGGCTCCATTTCCAAAGAACAATTTTACAAATTAGAACTAACCCAAACAATAAGTGGGAAGATAAAGAATTCTAAGTTGAGGAAGAACATAATGATTTGCTCCTTTATAAATTGCAGCATTTATATGTAATGGAATTGCTTCAGCCATAAAAAGGAATGAAGTTATGTCATCTTCAAGAAGCAGGAAATAATGATATTAGAAAAATTAAGTCATTCTCAGAAAGACAAAGATCACCTCTTCTCTCATTTGTGGATCTCGGATGTTTATTTGATTTTATGTGTGTGTAACCAGGAAGCCTGTAATGAGCATAACACACCCATGGAAGTCAGAAGGGGGCATTGGGTCCCCTGGAAATAAAGGTATAGTGTGGTGCTGGAGGGTCTGGAAACCAAACCCAGGCCTTCTGCAAGAGCAGGAAGTGCTCTTACCTGCTGAGCCATCTCTCCAGACCCCGGATCTTAGATTTTATACAAAAAGGTAAAATCATGAGTGGGCAGGTAGCAGGGGAGTGGAAGTGAAACTGTCTATAGGAATAAAGAGGAGTAACGTATAAGAGGTACAGCAGAAAAGAGTGCTTGGTAGAGAAGAAATATACTATATTATATACTTGCATGAAAATGGCCTCCTGTAACCCAGAGAAATACCAGAAAAAGAATTTTGAAACAAAACAGAACAGATGTATTCAAAGATTTTTAGAAACTGGCAAGAGTCAAGACTGTTCTCATCAGACAGCCTGGAGATTCAGGAAGAGAAAAGACGGCATTATTTGCTCAGCAAGTCGGTACCCATGTGCTTGGTACCTGTTACACTCACTGCATGCCGCAGAGGCTCCCTCTCTGCCAGCCAGGCAGCCTGCCCATCAGCATTCCCAGAGAACCCAGCAACGCTGCCAAGTCAGGTCCTGGTTTCAGCTAGTGATACATCTCTCAGCACCACCCACAAAACCTGCACTCTGTGGGAGCCAGAACCCTATCAGAGGCACATCTGTGTTGGCAGAGGAGGTCTCTGGAGCTCTCCCAACATCTGCCTGAGACACATCTGAAAACACTGTATGGGGACTGACTGCTTCAGGTGCTGCTGGGTTCTATGTTTTCGAGCCTTGGCGTCACAGAAAATACCAGGTGGGTATACAGTGCTCTGCCTTCATGTAGGCCTACAGGCTAGAAATGCGCATCAGATCACGTGATGGATGGTTGTGAGCCACCATGTGGTTGCTGGGAATTGAACTTAGGACGTCTGGAAAATAGTCAGTGCTCTTAACCTCTGAGAATGTGTATTTTATTCCATTCGTATGGTGTCATTCCAATGATAATTCCAAGTCAAAGCTGAGACCTGTGCAGTGGAGTACCACTGTTGCCCTGCAGAGAAACAACTTAGAGGGGAAGAGTTTATTTTGCGTATGGCTCAAGGGACATAGTCCATCATAGCAGGAAAGAGAAGGGACAGAGTCCACATGGCCTCTACAGCCAAGGAGCACGCACAAAGAGATAGACATTGATGTTCAGCTTGCTTTCTCTTTTTACTCAGCCCACTACCCCAGCCAGCCTATAGGATGGTGTCACGCACGGTTAGGGCGGATCTTTCTACCTTAATTAACTTAATCTAGAAAATACCTACAGATACACAGAGCTTTGTCTTATTGGTGATTCCAGGTCCCGTAAGAATGACAGCACCAACTGGCACCGCATCATTTCAAAAGAAAATTAAAATGACTTTGTTTTTGATTACGAGACTTTTGGTCAATGCATGTTCCTGTAGGGGCGAAAGGGTGCTGAACTGACCAGTGTCTCTGCAGAAGTATTAGCCTGGCGCTGGATTCCCTGTGAGTGCCGAGCAGATGTGGTAGCTGGCTTTTTCCAGTCAATGCCAGACAGCGAAACACCAGCTCTGGTTTTTGTTGTTCACATCTAGAAAACAAGACAAAAGTTAATGTCAACTGAGCCTTCTAATGTCTTCAGGAGTCTACTAAAATTTACTGCTACAATCCAGGCACAGGGACACGCTTCTGTACACCTGGCATTGGGGAGGTTAAGGCAGAAAGATCGAGAGATCTCAAAAAGCCAAAGACTAGGGATGTTAGCTTAGTTGTGTGGCACGTATCTCTAACATGTGCAAGAACCTAGATTCCATGGCTACAATGTGGCCCTAGCCTTGCAGTTGATAAGCCTCAAGGGAGAGAAACTGTGTGTGTGTTTTGCTGGAGGAGGCTGTAGCTATTTCTGGGTAGAAGGGTCCTTGAAGAAATAAGAGTTGGGAGTGAAAAAGAAAAGAGGTGTAATGATAGGGGGATGGGTGGAAACAGGGCTCTCCACACCTGGAGCTATGCTGGCGGTCACCAAGTCCCAGTGATTCGCCTGTCTTTGCCTCCAACAGTACTGGGATGACTGGTGACCCCGTGACCATGATGGGATTTTCACTTGGGTGCTGGATATTTGAACTTAGGTCCTCAAGCTTGCAAAGAAAGAGTTTTTACCCCCTGGGCCAGCTAGCTCCATAGCGCCTACTGTAGACTGTTGATTTTTATTGATGTGTGTTTGTGACAGGTTTCAAAGAGACAGTTTATTTCAAGTGCATCCTATAGTTTGACCATTTACCCTCTCACTCCTTCTTCATCTCCTTTGTCCCTTTCTCCTTCTATTGGTCTCTTTCCTTCCCTTTGTTTTCCTCTTTCTTTCATTAGAGGACAGATATCTGTGGGGACACCTTAGCCCTTATTTAAATATGTCTCATATTGAGGGGCAGTTCAGTCTTTATACATGGAATTCATTCTTATGCATGGAGCCAATATCTTTCAACAGTCTTGGAAATTTTCGATGGATCTTATTTCTATTGTACCTACAAACATCCACAAAGGCCCAGGTGTGACTTAAACAATAGAATTCTACAAATTACAAATGTAACTGCTTTAAAAAAATAAGATTACTTTTTCATACTCCTATCATGAGTTGAACATTGTTCATGTGCAAGTGCATTTAATATGCCTAATATTGACCACCATGACCAACCCTATCACAGACTTTCCTAGAATACTTCCACTAGCCTATAGCCTGCAAAACCATCTAACTCAGCATCTATTTTATAATGAAGTGTGTGAGCATACACACACACACACATACACAGAGAAATGAGTATTTTGTTGACCAATAGTATGTGAAACACAAAATACAATATCCCAAAATATTGGCAATCTATCATACTCAGCCAGTTGTGTCCAGCCTTTTAAATTTTTACAGTCATCTTCAAATTTCATGTTCACAAAATACTCAATTGAGTTATAAAAAAAATCACAAAAAAGTTTCATAATGTTCTAGCCAAGCTTATGCCTTTATGTTGGGTTGCGTTCATAGCTACCCTCGATAGTGGGACACGCCTGCTAGAGTGTGGGTTGGACGCGCTCATGGATTCAGGGTGGAGCGAAGCTTCAAATGGCAGTGGCTGTGCTACACCAGGGGATAAATAGCAACTAATATTGCTGGCTTGCCTGGGTGGGGCAAGGAACAAAACAAGCCCCTAAACTCAAAAAGTGTGCTCTCTCTTAAATGTGTATCACTTTGGCCCCCTATAAAGTCAATGGATTGTACATGGGCCATTGTGAGCTGAGGCCCTGTAATAAACAGTGTAGAACCTCTACCAAGGCTAGCTAGAGGGCCAGAGGATCAGCGCCACCCCCTTCCCTAGCACCCACCTCATCCATCTACTCTGCGGGTCTTCTGTCTTATTCCACTAGTGATAACTGTGCAATGTACAATGCTGAAAGTTGTAGAAGTCTTCAAAGAACATCTGATTGCACCAAGAAATCAACTAAAAAATAAACCACGGATGTGTTGGTACTCTGTACCCTGATTCTGGGAAGAGAGAGAAACCTCAGTCTAAAGAAAGTGAAACACACTTAAGGTACTGCTGTGAATCTCAGCTGGTGAGCATCTGATAAGAAATAAAATGGGGCACCAGAGTTCATGTCAGAGTCAGTCCCCACCCTCCACATAACAGTGGAGAATGTCCTGTCCATGGGTAGATCAGAGTAGGGGTTCTATGTTTACTACTTGTATTGTCCTTGGTTAGTGCAATAGTTTGAGCAGACACCCCTGGGCCCCAATCCACCCATAAATAGGTTGTTCTTGTAGGTTTCTAGGGCCCTCTGGGCCCTTCTCTTTCCCTTGCCTATATTGACCACCTCCCCTTGGTGGGGAGGCCTGGTGACACTCAAAGAAAGAATAAGCATGCTACCAAGATGAGACTTGATAGCCTATGACCATATAGTGGGGGAGGAGGTCCCCCTCAGTCATAGACCTAGGGGAGGGGAATAGAGTGAAAGTGGGAGGGAGGGAGAAACGGGAGGATACAAGTGATAGGATAACAATTGAGTTGTAATCTGAATAAATTAATAAAATTAAAAATAAATGTATTGTGCATAAAGAAAAAGAGGTAAGGCCAGAGGCAGGGGTGGGGGAGTTGAGTAGCCATCCTGTCTAGCTCTGCAGGATAAAAGGACTGCAAGCGAAGAAGAAGATGGATCTCTGGTCTGTTTAAGCCCTCAAACAGTGGCAGCCATTACATCCCGTTCCCATAGTCTGCTGTTGTCCATTGCACTGTGAACTCTCGGTTCCTAAGTGGTTGTTCGTTCCTCAGGGAAGTGGTGGAGTTGATTGCAGAGGATCTGAGGTTTTCTTCCTTAGTGTAAACAGCCTGTTTGCTGCCAGGTTTCTATGTGGTTTCTGTGTGGAGCCCTTGCTGGAGTGCCTGCTTTCTTCCTGCTGGCTGTGCTTTTGAAATTACTGGGTTATTAGGCTAATTAAGTGATTGACGTTAATGACAAAGATCTTCCTAACATTTATTTCACAGTAGCAGCAACTTTGCTTGTTTGAACCCCTCTTAATTTCTCTGCTGAACAAACACCATTGCTCTAAGAGTAAGTGGGGTGTCTTAAAAGGAGGTTACAGCTCAAACCAGAATATCCACAGTTGCCATTTTTGGTAGAGTTTTCAGCTACAGTCTGTTGTGTTAATGAAATTCTGTGATTTGACAGCCCTCCCCCCCCCCCCAATTACACTGCAAACACTCTCCATGTTTCTACAGATCTCTGGATTATTATTGGCTGCCCAACGTTCCACAGAACATATGGTGTGGGGCAGCCACTTCCCTGTTTTTTTTTGGGGGGGGGGTTGGCCACAGAAGTCCATTTCTTACCTTATCTGTCTCGGTGGAGTCTCCAGAGACACAGAATATGTCTTTGAGGCAGTTACCTTTTTGAAAGTTACCTTTTGAAACAGCCCAGCTGCATTATGTATATGTACAGGACAAAAAGACTGCCCGTGGGTTCCAAAGGTCATGCGTGGCAGGTTCACAGGCAATGATCTTCCTATGGCAAGTCAGAAATAGAACCAACAATTTATAAGACTCATGGCAATCTGTACCTGACTAACATAAACAGGGGTTCAATTCCTCCTCTTTTTTTTTCTTTCTTTCATTCTTTCTCTCTTTCTTTCTTTTTTTTTCTGGCCTCCAATACCAGAATGGCAGTAAAAGGGACAGCACAGCTTGTGGGCTTAGACCACCAGTTGACATTTCTTACTCTGCATTGGTGGCAGATGAGACTGGCGTGCTGATCCCCTATCTCTTGGCAACAGAGCTTAAACAAGCCTACAAAGCGAAGGAAAGCAGGAAAGGAAGGAGGAGCAAGGGCTTGGGGGGTGATAGTACTGACAGCTGCAGGAAGAGCACCCACAAAAGCTCCACCAAAGTCTGTTCGCTGCCTACAGGATGGGAGCACAAGACAGGGTTCAAGCGGGGCAAAGCGTGCTTAACTTTGTGCACACAGCTGGGGAAGGTCTGGAGTCCTTTCTTGGGACCTTGGGGACCCAGTAGCTACTCAAGAGCGGAAGGCGGGACCTGGAGGCGATAGCCTGCGGAAAGCTGGCTTGAGGACAATCTTGGAACCCAGGGGAGGCAAAACTCCGAGGTCAGGATTACAAGGGAGAGTTGTGGGCGGAGCCAAGGGTCAGGGAGGCGTGGCCTAGAGTAGTAGGGGCGGGGGCCGGGGGGGGGGGAAGGGGGGGCGGGCAAGAGAATGGACTGAGGTAGGCCTGAGGCCATGAAGGAGGCTGGTCTTTGTTGGAGGCGGGACTGCACGGAGCGAGTCTCCCAGGGGCTGCGGCTGCACTAGCTCCCTGAAAATCCTTCCCAGTTCCACAGCGGTCACGCGTTCCGTCCTCACCATGTTCCTGCTGCTGGGGCTGTGCCTGGGGCTGCCTCTCTTCTCGGAGTCCCAGCAAGAGGCACGCAGGTGGGATGACACCTCGGAGCAAGTAAGTAGGAGAGCTGTGCGAGCCTGCGGTTTGGTCCCTTCTCTCCACCTCTTTGGGCCGGTGGCTTCTGGGCGGGCTGGAATTGGCCCTTGGGGTGCAAGGAAAGGCTGCAGCAGTGGTGGCAGAGGGGCGTGGGCATCGTCTTCCTCACAGTCTGCACAGTCCCCCTTTCCCATCTGTTGGTCACTTGTGACACGTGTGAGTGGCCCTCAGTTCTTGTCCCATGCCAGAGTCCCCTACGCTTGTGCATGGAACTTAAAAGTCCTGCAGAATCAAGTGTTCTTATTGGCTCTCGCCGGCTACCAGACTCCTATCCGTCCTTGCCTAACAGTTTATTGCAAGTTTCCATCTTATACGCGTGAGGTGGTTATCTGCTAGCGCCCATCCAGAGAGAAAAGAGCTGTTGAAAGTCCTAAACTCCTGGACACCTCAACGCTCTGCATTTAAACATGGGAAAACACAATTTCTCATCCGGTTCTTATCAGTTGTGAGTGGTTTACAGAAAGTCCCATGATTAAAGCAGTATCAAGAACTAAAACAGCTACTTGGCGCTTGTGTGAGTTTGAGTTTTGTTGTTGTTTTTTGTTTTGTTTGTTCGTTTGTTTTGGTTTTTGGTTTTTCGAGACAGTCTCTCTGTGTTAGCCTTGGCTGTCCGGGACTCTCTTTGCAGACCAAGCTGGCCTCGAACTCACAGCAATCTGCCTGCCTGTCTTCCGAGTGCTGGGATTAAAGGCATGCATCACCATACCTGGCTGCGTTTGAGTTTTAACCGGCTTAATCTCACAGGTGACCAGAGCCTTACAAATGAAGCAGTTCATTTCAGTGTCTGACCACTGGAAAAGTTCTATGAAAACTATCAGACTGACCTGGAACTTGCTATTAGCCCAAGCTCGCTTTGAACCCTCAGCCTTCCCAGCTTGGAATACCAAATGCTGGGATTACAGCCATGCGTTAGGTCTGGTTTGCAGTTCCTCTTGAGCACACTAGTAAGAATGTAGCTAGCTTGTGTTAAGGACCCGGTATCCACTAGGCACCCAATGAGTGGGAGACGTGTGAGTGGCTAGTGCTTGGCTGCGCAGAGTTTACTCCTGATCTGCCAGCAGCAGTGGCACTTGACGCAGAGGCTTCTGCTTGTACAGCTGAATCCCCAAGGGATAGAATTCAGGGGAGAGATCTTGAAGCTTTTGGGGTGGGGGGCGTGTGAAGAGAAGGGAATGTGGGAAGAATTGAAACAAAGAATCTTTCCAGGGACTGGAGATGGCCTCAAGCCATGCTGTCTCCACAACTGGAAGTGAGTTTAACACTTTCCAGTTTTCTTCTTTTTTTGTTTTGTTTTCTTTTGTTTTTTTGAGACAGGGTTTCTCTGTGTAGCCTTGGCTGTCCTGGACTCACTTTGTAGACCAGGCTGGCCTCGAACTCACAGCAATCCGCCTGCCTCTGCCTCCCGAGCGCTGGGATTAAAGGCATGCGCCACCACTGCCCGGTTTTTCCTTCTTAAAAAGCCACAGATTTAGCTCATTGTTGTGATTTCCTGCTGTCTTCAACTAATGGCAGTATTTGTCTTGAAAATGACTAGATCATACAGAACTCCCCACAAAAAAACCTTAGGGACAAACTGCTATGGTAATTTGCATTTCTACATTCTATTTGTACTGTATTTTAAATTTAGCTTATGGTGAGAGAGAGAGAGAGAGAGAGAGAGAGAGAGAGAGAGAGAGAGAGAGAGAGAGAGAGAGAGAAGGGGAGAGAGACAGAGACAGAGTGTAAGAGACAGACACAGGTTAGGGGAATGTGGTGGCCTTTGCTTGCCTTGGATACAAGAGGCCACTGGGTTCCATCCCAATAACTGTTAAGAAAATGACTCTGGGGCTGGAGAGATGGCTCAGAGGTTAAGGGGCACTGTCTGCTCTTCCAGAGGTCCTGAGTTCAATTCCCAGCAGTCACACGGTGACTCCCAACCATCTATAATGAAATCTGGTGCCCTCTTCTGGCATGCAGGTGTACATGCAGGTATAGTCCTGTATACATAAAGAAAGAAAGAAAGAAAGAAAGAAAGACAGACTCTGAAGAACTTATGTACTTAACATAGAATCCAAGAATGCAGTCATCATCCTAGTCTCAGTAATTATAATTTTTAAAGCTATGTGTAAACTTGTTTGTAATATGTAGTAAGGGATCTGGGAAGACAATTGGGACAGTAAGAAGCTTATTTACAAACATGAGAACCTGAATTCAATCTCCAGACCCCACATAACAAACAAGCAAAACTAGATGAGACAGGGCATGGCAGCCAATTTGTGATCCTAGTGACTGGGAAGTGGAGACAAACAGATCCCTGGGACTTGTGGCCAGACAGCAGTGACCCTATCTCAGACTGATGGGCAGTGCCTGAGGAATGACACCCTTTCACACACACACACGCACGCACGCACACACACACAATGAATTAAACACACACTCACACACGCACAGTCACACGTGTGCACGCGTGTGTGAGCACATGAGTGTGTAAATTTGATGCAAGTGGTAATGTAACTGAACATACCTATCAACTTTCTTGGCAAGTTTGATCATTTACCTGTAACTGGAAAAAATCCTACCTGCACATTAGATTCAGTTTCCTTCCTCCACACCGTCCTCCACTGCATCCATAAGGTACATGACCCTTAGAGGAGTGACTAGTAAAAGCAGTAGTTTCCAACTGTCTCTGTGTACTCGAGGAGTTCACCGAATGTCAGAACCATGGCTTCTTTCCCATCAGTGCTGATCTATGGGAAGGGATGGGCAGGTGACGGGACAACCATGGTTTGAGTTTTGCTACCTTAGAAAAAGCTGCCAGGGGTCAGGGAGCCAGCTTTGTGGATAAAAATGCTTTCTACCAAGCCTGATGACCTGGCTTCAATCTCCAGGGCCCACATGGTAGAAGAAGAGAACTGACTTCCAGAGTTTGTCCTCTGTCTGACCTCTACAAGTGTAAATAAATAGTTGTAATAGAAAATGTAAGAGGAACATGCCAGGAATTAGTATTGGGAAGGACGTTATATGTATTCAATCTGGTGATTCAGCCACTTCGTGTCTTAAATTTATATGGCTTTTAAAAAATAAGAATAAAGTTGTTTACAAAGGCAGTTTTAAATAAAAAATAATATCAGTTACTGAATGTACCAAAGATCTCCAAATGCTTTATTTAATGCAAAAAGAGGCAATGAAGAATTATGGTTAAAAATACTCCAAGTGGAGCCAGGCTATATGGGGTTCAAATTTGGGACCCACTACCTCCTGGCTGTGACCTTGGGCAAGCAACGTAACCTCTATGGTTTTCACTCTCATTGGGTCAGCGTAGGACTGTTAATAGCTCCTAGCTCACACACAGATGGGTCTGTGTTAATTCTGAAGGACTCCATTAAGTGAAAGGATATGAAATTATGACTATAAATGAGATGCAAAAGTGACCTTTCATTTGATAAATGTGTAACAAATTGCACATTTTTGCCAATGAGACAATCACCCCAAATGTCCAGCTTTAGGGGCTCTTAACAAGCAAAGACTCCTCAAACCTCTATTAGCTTCTAAATTATATGCTATGAAATAATGTTACCCCATTTTCCCAGGGCTGCATTTGATTCTTAGCACCACATAATAATAATAACTGTAACATCAACAATAAACATTTTATGTGTTTATTTTCACGTTTATTTGTGCGTCTGCTGATGTGTGCACATCAACATGCGGAGATCAATTTTCCCCCAGGAATCAAACTCTGCTGAGCCATTTCACCATCCTAGTGATGAGTATTTTAAATAGTAATAAACATATCCATTCTATGTTGCTGTGGGGTTTGTGAGTATGGAGCTAACCCAAGCAAGCATTTGTATAGAGTAAGCAGTAAGATATTAGGTGTATATGCGGGTGCTCGCGTGTGTGCATGTGCGTGTGTGCGTGCGTGTGTGCATGTGCGTGTGTGTGTGTGTGCAAGTGTGTGCACGTTGTGTGTGTGTGTGTGTGTGTGTGTGTGTGTGTGTGTGTGTGTAGTCTTTTGTGAGCTGATCTACAAAGGACAGGCATCCGAGAAAGGTCGTTCAGGGGCAGCCTTGCCCTCAAGCAAGAGCTCAGGAGAGCTGAGCCTGGAAGCTGGGACTCCCAAGGACTCTTTCACACAGCAGGGCCACTTCCAGACTGAGCACATGGTCTAAATGCTCCCCACACAGTCTGCCCACCACACGCTGGTCCTAAATGTCCATCCCGGTGATCCGTTTTCAAACTTCCCAAATGTTTCCTCATTTGGCTTCACCCATTAGCTTGTCTTCGCATTTGAGTCAAGACAACTCTTTCTTTTAGCACTCCAGTAAGTAAAGCCAGTGGGGATTGCTGAGAGGCTGGAGAGTTGAATGGGGAAAGAGATGTGGGAGGCATTCCAGAGATGTGCTCACTCCCAAAGCAGCCATTTCTCATGTCTCGAGGGCGGAAAGGAAGGGTGGGGGCGGCCTGAGACTGTGCAATGAGAATGTATGTGACTTTGTGCTCCTAAGTAGCGTTTTCTCCAAACTGTGGATGCTCACGCATAAAGGACTCTTGTTTCGTGTGCAGCCTGAATTCAATCAGCAACGCCAGCAAAACTTCTGCATCCAAGGCTGGTTTAAAAGAGGCACAGCATCTCCCGAGAGTTTTAGGCATCTGGGAAGTAAAGATGGGTGTGTTCTAAACCACTCATCTTTTCTCTGTTTTTCCTGTCTACCTTCTCTTCTCTTCTGTGTATGTATATGTGTGTATAAGTGTGTGTAGGTGTGTAGGTGTGTAGGTGTGTAGGTGCACAACCTCAGGTATTGTTCCTCAGGTGCGCTGTCTTTGTTTAAAATTAGTTTCTCTCTCTCTCTCTCTCTCGTGTGTGTGTGTGTGTGTGTGTGTGTGTGTGTGTGTGTGTGTGTGTGCGCGCGCGCGCGCTTGGGTGTACATATGTGTTCCAGGTACCCTTGGAAACCAGAAGAGAAGAGGCTCTGGAACTGGAATTACAAGAGATTGTTTTTCTTCCTCTTCTCTTTCTCTCCCCTTCTTCCTCCCTCTCCTCTTTTTCACTTTCTCCCCTGCCCCAGCTCTTCCAGACTTAGACTCAGGCTCATAGCTCTCAGCCTGGGATAAATGCAACCTCAAGTGACTTTCCAATATCCACCTTCAGTTTTGTTCGGGATTCTATGGCGGTTCTCTGATATGTTTTGGTTATGAGCCTGGCCTTTAACGGCTGAGCCATCTCTCCAGCCCCTATGACAGATCTCTAAGGCAGCGGTGGTTCTGTTGTTAGGCTTTACTGTCAGAGTTCTGAAGACCCTCAGAAGAGTGGGGCTGGCCAGTGGATCAGCTTCTCGCCCTGGCCCCATGAGGAAGTGTGACTTTAGTATGCTCAAGATGTCTGCTGGGAGCAGGGCGTGGTGGTGCATGCCTTTAATCCCAGCACTCGGGAGGCAGAGGCAGGAGGATTGCTGTGAGTTCAAGGCCAGCCTGGTCTACAAAAATGAGTCCAGGACAGCCAGGACTGTTACACAGAGAAACCCTGTCTCGAAAAACCTAAAAAAAAAAAAAAAAGTCTGCTGGGGTTGGCCTTAATAAAGCATCTCTCACATGTGTTGTGGGGCCTAGATTCAGGGACCTCAGGACACAGCTCAAAAGGGAGAGTAGATGACAGGAATCCTCATTGTGGTCTGTACCAGCCAATCTTGGTCACTCAAGCATCCAGAGCAGGCAGACAGTGACGATGTTCTAGGCCTCTCCTTTCCTGACTCACACACCTTCCCACTGATGGACTGTGCTAGTCAGTTCTGTGATGCTTTACCAGATAGCAGACACTCAACCTGGGAAGACAAGCAGCTTACCTGGGGTCATGGCTTCAGGGTTTCTCATCCGTTGATGCACTTGCCCTATTGCTTTGAAACTGCATGAGATGGTTCAGAGACACACGGCGGAGCAAATCCACTTACACTTTGACTTGGGATTAGAAGGGGAAGAATAGCGGAAGCTTGCTTGCCACACCCTCTTTCCAGTCCCCCACCCCCACCCCAAAGGCTTCGCATGAGTCCCTACCTGCTACATTTCCACCTCATTCCAATAGCAATTAGCTGGAGACCATGCCTCTGACAAGTAGGTCTTTGAAGGACACCCAAATCCAAATTGGAGCAGGGATTCATGGAGGAACCTCTCAATCTGATTTCTCTATCTATTCCTCTCTGAAAAATTAGTTCCTGATGGTGACTATCACCAGGTCCACAGGAGTCCAATGGTCAGGGACACCATTCAGCTGATGCTTTCTGCGCATGCTTGCTCTAGAGAACCCAGTTCTCTCTACAGTTCTTCCTCTCCACCCCACCCAACACAGCTGTTTCAGCCATCCTGTGATTCCCCAGAGCCTCCCACCACTCAAGGATGTGGTGAGCTTGGCTTCCTTGAGTTTTCTTTGCAGCTTATACCATGTACTTGTGCTGGCTCTGTTATTATGTTTTCAAGGATTCTTCCCTCCCTCCCTTCCTTTTTCCCTCCCTCCCTCCCTCCCTTTCTTCCTTCCTTCCTTCTTTTCTCTTTCCCTTCTTCCCTTTCACATGTTCATTATATAATATGGTTCTTGATGGCAAAGATTTTAAGACTTTTTAAGAACTTGCATTTCTTTGTTTGTTTGTTTGTTTGTTTTGCGTGTATATGTGTGGCTGTGCCTGTGCCACAGCGTTCGTGTGGAGTTCAGAGGACAACTTGAGAGTGTCTGCTCTCTCTTTCCACTGTGCAGGCACCAGGGATAAAACTCAGGACTTAGACTCACTGGCAGGCAGCTTCACCCAGTGCACCATCTCGCTGGTCTATGACTTGCATATCTTAGTAAATATTGTAGTGTGGACATCTTGTGTTCTCATGTTGAAATGAAACACTCCCCTTTCTAGAACTGGCAAATCCCACTTAAGCCATCTCTTACATCTATGGTTTGGAGTTACAAAGAAGTCCGTGGAAGTGCCTAGCCTATTTATGATCATTGCCATGGATCTGGAAGCTCCTTAGTTTTCTGTCCACAGTTCCCACCCCCCAGATTGGATAATGGAGGAAAAAAAAAAATCCTCAAACAACAAAAAGGATCAGAATTCCTATCTGCAAACAATGATGGTGACATCAGTGTCATTTCCACTTCCTGTCGTGGCTGGCACCGGTAATCTGCCTGTACCAGTAAGATTCAGTCCTGGGTCAGTGTGAGTTTAAATTTGGACTGAAGTGTTGCCATGGCGATCCCCTGAGATGCTAGATAGTCATCTCAAAACTGAAAAGGCAGCCACTCTAGTTTTCCTTCAGGTTTGCTTACTTTGTTGAAAGACTTATTTTGCAGAGGAGGAGACATCAAAGAGCACACTTTAGACAGAGCAGAGGGCGTGATACCTGAGGAAGGCTGGGCTGCCTCTTGGCAGCAGTTCTTAAGCGTTCCCCAGCCTGTGCTGCAATTTCAGGGTGGAAAAGACCCAAGGTGAACTGAGAACTGGGCCTTGCCTTGGCTTCTTACACTGTTTTGGTCCCTTGTTCATCTCCCTTCACTTTAGAGAACAGGTGTTTCTTCTAAGGCAGATCTTGTTCCCACGTGGAGTTGGGTGCCATTATCCACAGTGTCTCTCTTCATCTTCTGTTGAATAGGAGGGTACGTGGTGGCCACGTAATTAGGGATAAGAGAGAGGATGGAGATGAAGCAATTTCCATTATGCTTTTGGTTATTTTTCAAAAGCATTATTTCTCTCTCTCTCTCTCTCTCTCTCTCTCTCTCTCTCTCTCTCTCTCTCTCTCTCTCTCTCTCTCGTGTGTGTGTGCCACAATACATGTATGTGGAGGATAACTTGTAGAAGCTGGTTCTCTGTGACCAGTGTGTGGGTCCCAGAGAATAAACTCAGGTCATCAGGCTCAACAGCAAGTGCCTTTACCCACTAAGCAATCTTGACAGGCCTACTTTTACTTTTTAAAATGAAAATATAATCATTGTTTTTCTAATATGGAAGTTGCATTTTCTGATTTGCCAAAACCCAAAGAAACAATGAAAAATGTAAACACACACACCCAAAAAAAAACCCCAAGCCATCTCAAGCAAAGCATGAACACTTCAGTATACATCCGGTACACACTTATACTTAAAAATGTAATCATGTTAAGTGCATTTTTATTTTGTGGGTTAGTACTTTAAAATTTTTGATGAGTATGGCAGTCAGAATAAAGCATATTATAATTGATAACAAAGAACTCCATATATGAATATCTTAAGTAACACACGTTTTATTCTTGCTTATACAACTAGCCCAATTGTGGGCTGGCAGTGAAACATGTACACACATGTCACAAGTTCTTAGGGGAACCACCTCTACCCCTCACATGACTAATTATTGTATCAGAGGGAGAAGGAAGCTCTGGAGGATTAAATATCTATAATTTATGCTTGATCCAGAAGTGGTAAATGTTACATCCATAATGTATTGGCCAGAGCTTGTCCTATGTCCTATGGCCCCATTTGTCTATATCAGGTGATCTTTCTGGCAAAAAGCAGCTAGAAATACATGTAATGAGCAATGTTGAAACCCAGTAATATATCTGCTTGTCAATAAATATAGATCTACTTGATTATTTTCAATATTGTGTGTGTGTGTTTTATATGTGCATGTTTTGT
The DNA here is from genome assembly GCF_903995435.1 of Acomys russatus. Classification (NCBI taxonomy): domain Eukaryota; kingdom Metazoa; phylum Chordata; class Mammalia; order Rodentia; family Muridae; genus Acomys; species Acomys russatus. The sequence continues at coordinate 57,495,264 of NC_067145.1, forward strand.
AGGTGCATGTTTTGTAGGTGATATGTGTGTGTGCTTGTGTGTGGGTGTGTGTGCCCTTGTGTGTATGTGGAGGTCAGAGGTTAATCTAGAGTGGCATTTTCTTCAGAAGGTGTTCATCTGTCATGGATTTTGGGACAGGGTCTCTCACTGGGGCCTGGCTCTCTTCAGACTGTGCTGGATGGCCAGTGAGCCCTGGGATCCTCCTGTCTCTGTCTCCCCGAGGCCAGAGAGCCACTGGGTCGGTCCTTCTGGCTATCTCCCTACAGCCATTGGGCCCCAGTTCCCCATTGGGTCTCCCCAGCACCAGGATCACACAGGATCACACAGGATCACATGCCCAGGTTCTTATGTGGGTTCTGGGACCAAACTCAGGGCCTTGTGCTTTTGAGGCAAACACTTGGCCAACCGAGCCGTCCCCAGGGTATCATGGTGTATTTAACCATACAACTTTTGCTTGAAACTTCAGGGCAGTGGTGCTCAATTTCCCTAATGCTGTGCCCCCTTCTTACAGTTCCTCATGTTGTGGCGACCCCAAACCATCAAATTATTTTGTTGCTACTTCATAAGTTCTGAACCATAATGTAAACATCTGTTTTTTTCCCAATGGTCTTAGCCTAGTGCTGTGACAGGGTCCTTTGACCCCTAAAGGGTGACCTGCAGGCTGAGAACCACTGTTTCAAGCTATTTCCACCTGGGAACAACTGTTTTAAAGCTTATACATCCTGGGCTGGGCGTGGTGACACACACCTTTAATCCCCACACTCAGGAGGCAGAGGCAGGTGGATCTTTGTGAGTTCAAGGCCAGCCTGGTCTATCAAGAGAGTCCAGGACAGCCAGGACTACAAGAGAAACCCTGTCTCAAAAAACAAAACAAAAGTATACATTCTGTTTTTCTAATGATTCCTCTCTCTTGTTCACTTTCCTGTGAGTTTTTAACTGAAAGGAATACACACAGATGAGAATATAAATGTATGTTCACTTAAAAATTAATTGATTTATTTATTCACTTTACATCTCAGCCAAATCCCTCTCCTTCCTTTCCTCCTGGCCCCGCCCTCCTCCTCTCTTCTCCTGTCTCCCCTCCCCTCCCCCTCATAAAAGGAGAGCCTCCCCCAAACCCACCCCAGCACATCAAGTCACAGGAGGACTGAGCACACTTTAGATGTGGACTATCTCACTTTAGAAAAGTTTTACAGTTTCTAAAAAGTAAAATTTATCTGCAAGAAATATGAATTCCACTCACAGGAAAATAAAAGTGTATTGCTACATCCTCAGGAAAAATTTTCTGTGTGTGGAAATTAAATTTTCATTCAAGTTGTGAATCATTCATACCAGCCAAAGGGAAGCATTAACATCATTTGGCAAATGTAAACAAATGGAAGATTATTTAGCAGTAGAAAGGAATAAAGCAGTGTATGCTACCATATAGACAAGCCTTGAGACCATTATGCAAAATAAAAAAATAAGAAATACAAAAATATACATGGTGTATGATTCCATTTATATAAGCTGATAAGATTGGGAAAAACTGTATAAGATAGTTTAGTGGCTACTGAGGCCTGAGGGGTGAGTGACTGAGCAGTGATGATCAGAGAGCAAGGTGCAAGGTGTGTGTGTGTGTGTGTGTGTGTGTGCGTGTGTGTGTGTGTGTGTGTTGTGTGATATGTATGTATGTGTGTGTATATGTGTGTGTCTGTGTGTGTGGTGATAATGTACATATGTGTGTGTCTCTGTGTGTATATGTATGTGTGTGTTTGTATGTGTGTGTGGTGTATGTATGTGGTGTGTATATGTGTGGGGTGTGTGTGTGTGTGTACACTCCCACATATGCCTATGTGGCAATAGTCCACATCAGGTTTGATCCCACTTCACTCTACCTTAGTTTTGGAGGCAGAGCCTCTCATTGGAACTTGGACTTACTGTTTCTCCTGACTGGCTAACCAACAAGTTGCAGGGCCCTCTTGTGTCCTCCCCTGCACTGGCCCACAGGACCAGGACTATGTGTGGGCTGCTGCACTGGGTTTTCATGTGGGCACTTGGAATTGGCCTCAAAGCCCTCATGCTTGCAAACCAATCACTTTATCCACTAGCTCATCTCCCCAGGCTCCAGATTTTCTTTTTAGAAAGCTAATAAAGACTGCTCTAACTGTGTGGATGGTTGTCCACTCCTAACTGACACATTTACATGGGCACAAAATGAGTCAATTTTATGGTACAAAAATTACACTTCACATAGCTATTTTAAAATGTGTAAAGTCTTTTTAAAAGGGCGGGGCGGGGGAAGGGTAGGGCTGGAGAGATGGCTCAGCGGGTAAGAACATTGGCTGCTCTTCCAGAGGGCCTGGATTCAATTCGCAGCACCCACATGGCAGCTCACAACTGTCTGCAATTCCAGTTCCAGGGGATCCAATGCCCTCACATAGACATGTATGTAGGTGAAACACCAGTTATTATTATTTTTTAATGTATAAAGTCGGGGCTGGAGAGAAGGCTCAGAGGTTAAGAGCACTGTCTGCTCTTCCAAATGTCCTGAGTTCAATTCCCAGCAACCACATGGTGGCTCATAACTAACTATCCATAATGAGATCTGATGCCCTCTTTGGGCATGCAGGCACACATGTGGGGGTAGAATAATGTGCAAATAAAATTTAAAAACAAACAAATAAAAAATGTGTAGAATCAGGGTCTGGAGAGATGGCTTGGAGGTTGCCAGGGATTTCTGATCTTATGGTGGAGGAGAGCTCTGTCCTTCAGCTCCAGGGAAACCCAAAGCCTCTGGCCTGGGTACATCAACACACACATGCACACGCACATGCATACGCACACACACACACACACACACACACACACACACACACACGTGCGTGCACTTAAAGACAAAATAGATTATTGAGTGTGTAGTGCCTGAGCATACTTTTCAATGATGCTCAAGGGCCAGCCAGAAGTTGTAAATCACCCAGAGCGACTGGTTTATTATTACTGTGATTTTAATTTTAAATTTTTATTTATTTACTTATTTATTTGCTTGTTTATTTATTTATGCTTTACCTATTCTTATGAGTGTGGCTGTTTTGCCTGTCAGTGTGTGTGTGTGTGTATGTGTGTATGTGTGTGTGTGTTGCACTTGCATGCCTGGTGCCTGTGGAGGCCAGAGAGGGTATAGGATCTCCCAGAACTGTAGTTACATACTGTTGTGAGCCACCGTGTGGGTGCTGGGAATTAAACCTGTGTCCTGTGAAGAGCTCTTTATGGTTGTGACATCTCTCCAGCCACTGCAATTTTTTTATTTTATTCTCTTAGAAATTAAAATTTTTTTTCTGTACCCATCTCTTGCCTGTGAGAAAACAGAAGAGACCTCCCAGAAAAAAATATCTGAGACAATTCAGCATAACTTTAGTGTTGCATGTGGGTTTCCCAGCATTTTGCATTGAATAAGGGACTCAGCAGAAGAAGGGCAAATGCCCCTGTTACAGTGATGTAAGGGACACAACGACAAGAAATGTAACGTCCAGCTGAAGGCTGAGTGAAGCAGAATGCAAGCATCCATGGGCATCTTTGGTCTTGTCACTTCAGCTACATCCCTGTTGCAGATGAAGACACACCCAGATGATGAGATAGTTTGTCCTCAAAGGGTCCTGAGCCAAACATATCTAGAGTGACACATTCTAATTCCAGCGTAGAAAAAGATGCTCTCGGCTGGGAAAAAAAAAAAAAAAAAAAAAAAAAAAAAAAAAAAAAGAAGTCAGAACTACTTTTCAAGCGGACAGTCTTAGTGTTGAACCTGAAGTGTTCACACCTTTGCGTGACTCGTTTATGAATATCTCACAGTTGTATTTCATCTCTCTCCTCTCTTTCCAGGTGGCTCTCAGGGTCCCCAGGCAACCCAGGCTGTTGCAGAGGCTGGTATGTATAGTCACGGATACTGTGTTCAATTCTTCCACTCTGTCGCTTCCTTTGAACCAGGATCTAGTTTATATACAGGGTCCCCCAGAGTTCTGGTGGGAAACAGGATGGCTAGAGCTTACTGGCTGTCAGCCTACCTCCAGTTCAGTGAGAGACGCAGCCTCAGTGGAATAAGAGAGGGGATGATAGGTAGAGCTCCCGAGCGCCTCCTCTGGCCTTTGCCTGTGTGCGCATGCGTGCATAGCCCCCGCCCCCACGAAAACAACTCACCTGCATTGAGAATCAACAATCTAAATATAGCTTATGTATTTGGCTTTTAAAAAATATAACATCTTTACTCGGGAAATGAAGGCTTTGGTTCAGAGTGAACAGCCTCTGTAGACGTAAGCACTGTATGGCGAGAGTCAGGTGGCCTCTTCACGCACAGTGGAGGCTAGGAACACTTTCCCTGACTGTGAACACATTTTGACATCTGAGAACAGGTTGCTGCTCATCTGGACTAGCTAATCTCTGAAATGCTTTGGCTGAGGCCCTGTTCTTCTTCCTATTGCTAGCTTAAGTCCCCCTAATTGTGAACTTATCGGGGATCCCCATGCAGGCAGCGTCCTCTGTCTTCTGAAGGATCCCTCAGAAACATGCCATCGGTTTACTGGTTTGGGTTTTGGTGTTGTTGTCGTGTAAATGTTTTTGGGTTCCTATGTTTATCATGTCTTTCATAGCCTCCGAATTTCATTATTGATTAAAGACACACACACACACACACACACACACACACGTTTGCTTTGTTTTTCAAAACTAGATTTCTCTGTGTAGCAGCTCTAGCTGTCCTGGAACTCGCTCTGTAGACCAGGCTGGCCTCGAACTCACAGAGCTCTGCCTGCCTCTGCCTCCCAAGTACTGGGATTAAAGGCATGTGCCACCACTGCCTGGCTTTAAAAAGACTTTTTTTTTTTTTTTCTTTTGAGAAGGAGGTCTCATGTATCCCAGGCTGGCTTCAAACTCTCTATGCATCCAAGACTGTTCACTGATCCTCCTGCCTCTGTTTCCCAAATCCAGGGAGGATTGCTGCTCTGTGCTACTGAGTCCAGCAGTTACCAAGATTTTCATGGCTGTGTCACCTGTACTGTTCATAAGATCTCTTACATTTTCTTAGAAACCTCTTAAGATTTACAAGTCTTATTTTCACATGCACTACGCATATTTTAGCATGAGTTCTATCCATCAAAGGTCTTTCCAGAAGTAATACATATGCCATGTCTTCAACTCCTCTGCATCCAGAGGGCAAAACTCTAAATACAGCTTATGTGTTTATTAATGCGAGATTGCATGATCTGGCTTCTGCCTCTGCCTGGCGTCTCCCTCACCAACTGTAGTTCTGAGTATGCTCCAAATTATAATTAATGAATAGGAAGTAGACATCTCAGAATGTTCCAGGTTTTAATTAATGAACAGAAACTGAGCCGCAACAGCTAGCAATCTCCCACCATTGTCTGGACCACTTAGATATACTTGGTTATTTTTAAAACTAATTAGATTCCTCTTTTTATAAAGACCTTAGAGAGAGAGAGAGAGAGAGAGAGAGAGAGAGAGAGAGAGAGAGAGAGAGAGAGAGAGAGAAGAGAGAGATTGATTGCATATTGAATATCAGGGGTATGTTTGTATCTGAGTTTCCACTATGCTTAAAAGACACTAGCTAGCTTTATTAAAGCAATTTACTCATGTCGTTTACTCTCTGACAGCAGGAATCCTTCTTGGTAGCCCTTTGGTAGAAGGTATTCTGAAGCTTGTGCCAAGAATTATTTTATTGCACTGAAATGATGGACATGAAGGAGGAAGCACACTCACATGTCCCTGGTAACAGGAGTTGTGCTCTACATAGAAAGCCACACACAGGAGCACCAGGGCCAGGCAGGAAGCAGTGGGTGGGGTAGATGGCAGAGCACAGCCCAGACTGTCTATTAGAATTTTCATGGGCAGGACTCAGTGAGTGGCTGGATGTGCCCAGGAAGCCTAGGATTGGGTATCTGGAGTCATTCTGCAGGCTCTGGGCTGTAACCGCGGTCTCTCATTGCCCAGTACCCGTTTCTGGAGGTGACTTGGGGCAAAGAGAGTATTCATTTTTCTGTGTGAGAATTTGATAGAGGAAGTGGTCGGCGCTGTGGGTTCTAGATAGTTTGGGTTGAGACTTAAAGGTGTGCCAGCTGGGCAGTTGCCACTGTCTCTACAATGAAGGATGGAGTCTCTGGGGGTCACAACCTCAAATGCCAGAGCATCAGGTTGTGTCCTCTGCAGGAAAGTCGGTCTCACAAGGACACGTGTTGCACGTTTTCTCTCCCTTCTGGCTTCTACACCTTATAGATACGTAAGGTAAAGAGGAGGGTAGTGGAGCCCAGAGGGCAATGTCCAAACTGCACTTTTATATGAAAATGGCCTTGTGTAACACTGTATAAATTATACTAATCGCAGCTGGTGACTTGGCGCTGACCACCGGTCTCTCTTGTGTGCTGCATACGTCTGTGTCTGTCTCCCCGTGCCCAACTCTAATTCTCACAGAGTTTTGTTTTCAAAAGATTAATGAATGGGTGTCCCCCCCGATAGAGATAATTACACTAATGTTCCTTCTTATCTTTACACATAAGGAGGTGTTGCCGTGTAGATTGTATGAATTTGAACAGGCACATGGGGGCTGCTGTTATGTTCCGTCTGCACATAGGGGAAGGAAGGATTTCCCCAGGTAATGAATACTTCAGCAGTGACAACACACACACACACACACACACACACACACACACACACACACACACACACGACACAGCTTTTCTAAAGAAGAGGCTTTGAGGTTGGTAAGTGTCAACAGACCTAGCATTCAGCCACCTCCTCCATTCCAATGTTTTCTTCCATACAAGGGAGAGTGAGGTTAGCAGGTGTCTGGAGCTGCTCCCAGGGGCTGTAAATAATGGCTAGGCCAGGGGCCTCAGGGATGGCACCATGGTTAGGAGCACTGGCTGCTTTTCCAGAGGCCCAGGGTTCTGCTCCCAGCACGTACATGGCTGCTCACAGCACTCTGTAACTCCAGCTCCAGGCCGTCCTGATGTCCTCTTCTAGCCTCTGTGGCACTAGACATGCATAAGATTCACATACATAAATGTAGGCAAATGCACACATAAAATAAAAATTACTAAATAAATCTTTTAGGAAAAGGAAGGAAGGAAGGAACAAAGGTAGGGTTAATTCAGATCCAAGCACCAAAGGGTTAATAATCTTCTAGGAAGAGGATCCTGAACTGAGCTCCAGCAACTGGGCAACTGGTGTCCCAAACACTCCACAGCAGCATTTCCAGATGGCAACTTGGGTAATTCAGGACATCCTCTGGGTGGCTTGAAGTGGCTCCCATGAGTCACACCCGAGCCTCTGGTCCCTCCGGCAGCAGCTAATTAAGACACGCCCTGCTTCACACTAGTTTTCCATCTGGGCTGGTTTTGGAGGAAAAAAAATAACGAAATTATATTATGTCACGGGAAGATTTCTCTTGCTTTGTGTTTTCCAGTTGACATCTCAAAAAAAATAATTATTTATATGTAAATATGGGGACCATATTGAGTTTTTACGAACTCTATTGGAAAAGTTTGAGGCAGCTCTTTCATAGTCTTCCTTTGATGACAAATTTTCATACACTTCTGCCACGTGAAACTCTGTGCTTGTTTTCTGGTGTCAGGGCAGACTGATTCTTAATTCTCCCACTTGTTGCATACTTCCCTAAGATGCTTCCCATTAGGCCCTCCTTCCTAATGAATCTGTGTAGTCACCACTCCTGGAATGGGCATGGTTAACTTCACACCTTTGTTCTCTCTCTCTCTCTCTCTCTCTCTCTCTCTCTCTCTCTCTCTCTCTCTCTCTCTCCCTCTCCCCCTCCCCTTCTCTTTCTCTCCCCCTCTCTGGCTCTTCCTTCTCTGTCTCTCTGTCTCTCCCTCCCTTTCTCTCCTTCTCTCCCCCTCCCCAACTCTTTCTCTCTCTCTCTCACATACACCGAGGGTGCCGTACGTACGTACACACATCATAAACTTGGCTATGTACAAGCTCAGATGGGAGCAGTGAACAAAAACAGGGTCCCAGTAGACTTTGATCTTAGGCTTTCTGCTGTCAGTGCCCTCCTATCCAGCTGAGTACTATCATACTGGTGGTGGGGCGTAGGGTGAGCTGGGAGGGCTTCATAAATCAACCCATAACCCTGTCAATTGCTCAATTAGTTCCTAGACTTAGGACAGCAAGGTTAGTAGCACATTTCCTCATTAAGGCTTCCTTCTTTTGGGGGCTTGTATTACCAGCTGTTACCATCTGTAGCCAGAAAAAAAGCCAAACCAAAACAAGGAACAGTTTCACTGCGTTCTTAAGTTGCACACCAGCTACTGCCCTTACAAGGAGATGACTCAGCAGACAAGCCTGCTGACACGAGTTCATATTCCAGGACCTGCACAACAGAAGTAGAGAACCAACTTTTACAAGTTATCCTCTGACCTCCACATGTGTAAAAGCATGCCTGCCAATGCATGTACATGAAATAAATAATGTACTTTTTGAAAGAAGCTTTTGTGATAAATGTGATTAGTACAGACTTAAGTTTTCTTTTTTCTAGGTTCTGAATCTCCAAATAGTCTCTTGAGTTCGGTACTAATGTATATAATGTTCAATCTGTAATGGCAGAGCTGTGATCCAAGTGGGGAAGCCCGTGGCCACAGTTTTCTCTGAATGGATATGGAAATAAACTCGAAAATGTGAGCATTCTGGTGGGCATGCTCTGAAGTTGCGATCAACTAAGTGACCCTGTACTGTGATCTGAAAGTTGTAGCAGATATAACGGATCTTTAGACATACTTGTAAAATTTCAACAATTTACAGAGCTACTCAATATGTTCTGTCAAACTGGAAACCACTGTATTCTCTTATTAAACTTAGTTCTGAAGAGTTGGTTCTATGTCATGAGTTATTTAATAAAAGTTGTTTTTACAAGTGAAGTGAATTAAAATGGTGAATTTGGGGCTGGAGAGATGGCTCAGTGGTTAAGAGCACTGACTGCTCTTCCAGAGGTCCTCAGTTCCATTCCCAGCCACCGCATGATGGCTCACAGCCATCTATACTGGGATCTGATGCCCTCTTCTGGAGTGCAGGTGTACAGGCAGATAGAGCACTCATATGCATTAAAAAATAAATAAATAAATAAAATGGTGAATTTAGGGCTAGATACAGAATGGGCGTAGAACTCACGTCCCAAAGGTTCTCTCTCCAGTTGGAGATTACTTCCCATGTGGGAAAAGACTCACACTCGCCCTCAGGCGTTTGGCTCAATTTTTGTATATCTGAGAAGAACATGCATCTTAACTCCCACAGAAAACCAAGCCCTTGATGGCGGAGTTCTCCGTGAAGTCTACCATCATTTCTCATTACGCCTTCACCACGGTCTCCTGCAGAATGCTCAACAGAGCTTCTGAGGACCAGGACGCGGAGTTCCAGATGCAGATCCCAGCATCGGCTTTCATCACAAACTTCACCATGTAAGTGGTACAGTGGTCAGAGGCAGACAGGTGTCTGTGGACGGTCAGGGTGAACCCGAGAGGGTACGAGGCGCACAGCCCACTAACTGCGAGACTTCATATCCCATGGGTGGGCTAAGTATCAGAAGCTGCCTGCTTTCTTTCCCCTCTCTCCTCCCTTCTCTTCCTCCCATTCTCTCCCTAGTTTCCTAGCTTCTTGCTTTCTTTTCTTCCTTCTTAACTGCTTTTTTTTTTAACATTCTCAACTTCCTCCCTCCCTTCTCTCTTTCTCATCTACTTTCCTCTTTCTTTCCATTCTTTTCTTCCTCATCTTTTACTTTCTTCCTTCCCCTCTTTCTTTCCTTCTGCCATCCTTCATATCCACTCCAGGGGCGCTTGTTTGTGTTTTCTGAGACAAAGTCTTACTATGTAGACCAGGCTAGCTTTGAACTCATCACTCTTAATGCCCCAGCCTCTTCAGGGCTAGTATTATTACTATGACCAACATGCCTGTCAAGAAGGGAAAGGAGTTCAGGGAAGTAGCCTAGAGAGGGCTATGATTAATTTGAGACCTAAACAGTGAGATAGTTTGAAGCCTACGAGATATTAGGTCAAATATAATTCTTTTTATTCTGGCCCAAAAGGTAAATGTTATAACCACAGCGGATATTTTGTGTTTAACTTTTGATCTGGGAAAGGTGCTACCTGCTGAGTTCCCTGTGGGACTTTGAGACCTTGGGCTTTACTCCTGTAGAATTATGGCTGGAGCCTGGACTGGGGTGTTGACCTTTGGTTTTGATGAAACTGCTCATTAGTGGGGTGGATGCTTTAAGGCTAGTGCTGAGACTGGATTGCATTCCATCTGCATACCCAGGAGGCACATACAAATATTTTCTGCGGTTTTCATGGCTCTGAGGTCCATGCTGGAGTTTGTCTTGGAGCTGGTAACACAGCCATGTCTTGTGTCCTAGGCTTATAGGAGACAACGTGTATCACAGTGAAATCACAGAGAAAGAAAAGAAAAGCAGTGATAGGATAAAAGAAAAAAGAAACGACACCGCAGACGATAATGAGTAAGTACCAGTTAATCAAGCAACTGGAATCCAATTAAACAAAGCATTGCATCCTTTACCTCCATGTCTATCTGTTCTTGCCTCCAAATGTTTCTCATTTTAATCAGAGTAAATAACATACCTGATTTAAAATACAGCAGCATGCACTTATAATAATAAGGAAGGCTTACTGTGCCTATGCCTCACTTGTACCTTCTAGAATATCTACTTCTAAAAATTTTGTTCTGTTGTCTTTATAGTTACCTCCTTAACTCCGCAGGTCCCCCACTGAGCCATATTTCCAGTCCCAGCATTTCCTTTGTAACATTGCTACTTGCTGGTGCTATGTAGCCTTAGCTGTCCTGGATTCACTTTGTAGACCAGGCTGGCCTCAAACTCACAGTGATCCATCTGCCTCTCCCTCCCGAGTGCTGGGATTAAAGGTGTGCCCACCACCACCTGGCTGGAAGGGCTCCTTTTGTGTGAAGACTTGAGTCCTGGTTCACTCTGCTTTTGAAAAGCCAACCAAACCCAGACTGCCAGATAAGGATAAGGGTAAGGGTAAGGATAAGGGTAATGGCTTCATATTTATCCTAAGGATACAGTTCCCAAGGACACAGGACCTTGAGGCAGTCCAGTTAAGGTGACATTGAGGGTTTTGTGCACAACCCTGCTTGCTTCGAGCCTGTTGAAACAATTCTTCATTGAACTTTTACCTACCCTTTCCCCTTCCCCACAATCCTACGGCCCCATGTCTTTGTTTGGTGAGATGCCACATTCTGCCTTGGGATGCCATCTCCCTTGGTCAGCTAGTTATTAAAATCTCACTTTGCTGAATCACAGCTGTGTCCCAAATTGCCTTTATCAGAACTGTTCAAGATGACAGCACAAAGTAATTTATTCGGACCATAAGTCCCGGGGGTTCTAATTGCTTTTCTTTTTCCTTAGGAGATAGGATTTAATTTTGTCACTGTTAAAATCTACTAAGACCCATAGTATGTTTGAAATAATAACAAAATGAAGAGTTGTAACTGAGTTTCTGCATGAAATGATATCCAATTATCCTGGATGCCCGGCCAACACCAACTACACAATAAATGAAAGATGAGGGTCAATTCTAGTTTTGTAGCTGTTGAAACATGGCTGGGTCCTATCCATGGAATATATGACTTTTGCTTTGTGGATTTGCTGCAAAACATTTGCTCTGGCATCTCCCTTTTGTTCTGAGTTGATTTTGCTGTTTCTTTGATCACACGTTTTCCTCCTCTTTAATGTTTTTCACTTTCGCTGAAAGTATAATTTGCAGCAGCGGTGCTGTGTACATGTAATCCCAGCACTCAGGGAGACAGAGGCAGGTGGATCTCGGTGAGTTCCAGGCCAGCCTGGTCTACAAAGCGAGTCCAGGACAGTCAAGTGTAGGCTCTGTTTTTTAACAATTAAACTTTATTATACAACCCAACTAGCTTACACAAGAGGGAAAAAAGGTTAAAGGGAAAAAGAGTGAACCTTCCTGTATCTATTCCATGGGACTGGTCCCTAGGTGTCTCTGGCCTGTGTGCTGGTCCGGCCTGTTCGCTGATCCTCCTATTGATCCACGTGTGCTCAAGCCTGGTCTGAACCTGTTGCTGCTCTCTCCTCTCCGCGCGCCTGTCTCAGGAAGGGTGAAGGGTGGTCTCCTTCTCCCATTGAGGGTTGATTAGAAAAACAATAGTCCAGGTGAAGTCTCCAGGTCCGCTTCCTGAATTACAGGCCTAGGATGGCTCCACCCAGTCAAGGTATCCATGGTGCGTCCAAGGGTAAAGCCCACCAAGATTGCTTTCACGTGTGACAAAGCTTACAGTCCTTCCCATAGCCAAGGCTACACAAGAAACACTGCCTCGAAAAATAAATAAATAAATAAATAAATAAATAAATAAATAAATGTAAGCATATTCTGAGAAAACTTTCTCAGCATGTGTGCCTGATTGACAAACTTTCTGTGTATGGAATTTAAGATAAAAATAGCCTTCCTTCTAGTTTTGAGTCATTTCTCCAATGTCTTGTGTAACCAAATCTGGTTCTACTAATGAGGATGATCAAATGCCATTCCTTCCCCATGTTCTGAAGTTTTACTTTAATGGGCTTTGCTGTCAGTTCTTTTCCACTTGATTTGCCTTGTGTGGAGTGAAATTTTTCTGTCTCAGTAGTTGTATCTCTTTTCAGTTTTGGGAAGGAGTACAATGAGCCAAGCAGTTTAGTGAGCCATCCGTGAGTGGACTGGAGTTGTCTCCCCTGTATGGTGCCTTTTCTCAGTCCTACAGAACTCAGAGCTTGTAGTTTTGCTGAGATTCAAGACATTTTGAGCCTCTTCTTTCCTATAGCTTCTTCCTTCTAGAATGTTCTCGAGCTGTAGAATTTTTATTTAAGTGGATCCTTCCCCCACAACACACAAGTTTTCTTGGAATGTTCTTGAATGTCTTAACCACCTGGTGGTTCTGCCACTTCAAATCAGACAACCTAAACTCCAAGTCCTGAAAACATTTGCAATAGTTAGTAATTTTATAGCTTTCACAGTCGTTGATTTTATTTCCTGATAAGCACAATCACAAAAGTACAAAAAAATGTACTATATTATCAATTTTAGAATTATGTAAAAATTTCAGCATTTTTGTGGCCATACCTATGATGGAGAGGAGGCCAAGCTCACACTTTCAGCGGCTTGCCTCCTAAACTGTAATCTTTATCACATCCTTGGGTCTGCCTCAGGGAGAGTTAAGGGTGGCTAGATTTGTAACTCTCTCTTACAAAATAGTCTTTGGTCCTTGGTAAGATGCAAACAAGTCCAACAGAAGCAACTGCAGAGAGGAAGGATTTGTTTTGGGTCATGGTTGCAGAGGGTTTTATCCACCACGATGGGGAAGGCACATGGTGCTGGGAGCAGCTCAGTATGTGCAGTGAGAGTCTGTGGTGGGGCTCCCAGCGTGGGTGTGGGAGCACCTGGAGCAGAGAAAGCTAAGCAGGAACTGGGCTGAGCTATTAGCCTTCAGGACCTTTCATTAGTGACCTACTTCCCCTAGCTAAGCTCAGAGGTCCCACAACTCCCCAAAACAGTGTCACTGGCTGGTGACCAAGTCCCCAGCACAGGAGCCTGAGGGGGATGGGCAGTTCAGATCAAACCACAGCAGAAGCCTTCCTTCCTCTAGTATCGGTTTATACTTCTTCCAAAATTAAAGCTAATTTTCATTTTCCTTTCTTTTCTTTCTTTCTTTCTTTTTTAAATGATACTGGGCCAAACGTAGGGCTTCCTGCTCTTTCAAGCGCTCTACTGGAGAAAAACACCCATTGCTCTCATTTTTTTCCCTTAGGGCTTTCACCTGGCTCGGCCCAAGAGTCTCTTCCGCAAGAATGGCAGGTACCTGAGGGGAGAGGCAGCCTTTCCCTCCTCTGGGCTTATCTGTGGTCCATTTTTTTAAAACTTCCTAACAGGGAGAAGAGGACGGACATGTTTAAAGCCTCTCTAGTGATTCCCAGCAAGGACAAAGCCGCCTTCCTCCTCAGTTATGAAGAGCTCCTGCAGAGGAGGCTGGGCAAATACGAGCACGTCATCAGCGTGCGCCCCCAGCAGCTGGTGGGGAGGCTGACTGTGGAGGTGAACGTTCTGGAGAGGTCGGGCATCACATCCTTGGAAGTGCTGCCTCTTCACAACAGCAAGAAGAAGGGCAGCGTGAAGGCAGAAGGTGAGTCAGGCCCATTGCCTGCGCTCAGGTCTTAGGGTATGCTCAAAACTGGGACTTGGGTTTCAAGAATCTTCTAAAGGAAATGGTGGCCCTTCTACAAAGGCTTTGCATGTTGAAAAGTCACAAAACAAAGCCAAGGCTTGTGTAAGTTCCTTTTGAGACCCAGATTCCATCAAGAGAAGAGTAAGCATTTAAGTTTTTTGTTTGTTTGTTTTTGTTTTTTGTTTTTGACACTGTAACCCCATTCTGAGGAACTGATTGTAGGTAAAATTTCTAAAATATTGAGAATATTACATCCAGGAAGCCAGGCGTGGGGGTGCATGACTTTAATGCCAGCACTGAGGAGGCAGAGGCAGGTGGATCTCTGTGAGTTCCGGGTCAGCCTGGTCTATAAAGCGAGTCTAGAACAGCCAAGGCTGTTACATAGAGAAACCTTGTCTCGAAAAACCTAACAAAACAAAACATCCAGGAAGCTGTCTGATAGTATTTATCAGACAAACCATCCTATCTGTCTAAATAGTTAACAATATAGGACCAGTTAGTAATGTCAGTGATCTAAAGTAATTTAGACAAAACATCAGCATGGGTGATCATACCAAATAAGTCAACTACAGCAGGAGACCAGAAAGTCTGAATGTCAAATCTAATCAAATAATAAGATAGCCATATTCAAACATCACACTAGGGTTGGCGTGACAAAATTTCAGCTAACTGTGACCTTGAGGACAGGGGATAGTAACTGAATAGATAAAAGTGTGGACCCTGACTGAAGTACCTGTGGCTGCTAGGAGGGTCCAGAGCAGGCACATGTTAACGTCAAAAACTGACCTTGACCGAAACTGTTGTCAAGGTGTCTGACAATCACAAATGTCAGGAAATACAACCTTACACCGTCATGTCTTGTGGGTGGTAATTATATGCCTCGTAAATTTTTGTTCTGCTATTGGTATAAGCTGGCAGGAAATTATTGCAATAGTGTAAAACAGGGCTGCCGCATCTGCGCAGCAGGGGCGTAGGCTGTCTGGGGTGACTCTGACACACTGCTGTACAGAGTCCTTTGGCTCACAGTCAGAGCGTAATAATTAAATTACTCTTTATTATTATCACTATTATGCTACTTACATTTATTCCTTTTTCTGTAGAAATCTTAAAACATATTAAGTGGCTTTGACATACATCTGTCTCCAATCAACCTTTGTTGATTAGAACCTTTGCAGGATCTAATCCAACGCCTCTTAAATATTACATACCACCAATGCAGCATCTTCAAATTAAAGAATAGAAGCAAATACACGCAAAGAATGGGGGATGCTTCACAATTTAATATTTCACTAATAGTAACTTTAGAGGGAAAGTTTTCTAGCCTTAACTATGTGGAAGAAGTATTATCCAGTGGAAGAAGGTTCCCAGAGTTGCTGGGGGTCTTCCAGTCAGTGAAGGGTCTCTGCAGTGTGCCTGCCATGGATACACAGGATCAGTGGATAAACTTGTCAGTGGATATGTCCTTAGGATAAACTGAAGGCAGCTGAGATGCATGCTTTCCCTAAATTTCAGAGCCCCTGTAGCTCTTCAGAGATGGAGTTGTGTGCCTGTGTTTATGTGTACGTTGGGGCTGTGTTTAAGCTATGACTGTCAGTCAAACGATTGCTTATTTTTTATATATTTGGGCTTTGTTAGTATCTCCAAGTAATGTTTCCGGGCCACTGATCTCTTCAGGACTGTGTATTTTTCAGAAGACTGTTTTCCCAGCTTTGTAGCAAAGCAGACCCTCGATCTTTTAGAGCACGGAGCTTTCCCAGGGGTGCCCTCCAGCCTGGTGCGGGGAGCAGACTTGCTCATTGCTATTACCCATTGGCTTGTCCAGCCCAGCTGTTGTTGTTCCTGAGAATGGTGACCCCAGCAGCAAGGAGCACAGGATGTTGTGGTTTTGGTCTGGACACCCTGGCATTTCCAAAATAAATCCAGGGTAGAGATCAAACTAGATTCAGGCTTGCACCAGAACGTGAGCTGGAACTGAGAGGACATGGCCCAAGGCTGGGTGTTCATAGACCATCTGCAGTTAAGAAACCAGATGTTTGCAATTTGACTAAACGAGTCTCTGACCTACGGCTCCATTTTATCTTTTTGAAAAATTACTTATGTATGCTTTAGATTAGGACACAAAGCCATATGTTCATCATGGTATCCACATACATGCGTGGCATGAGACTTCATTCTCTCTTGTTCCTCTCTTTCCTCTCCTCCCTTCTCCCTCTCTCCTCCTTGCTGGATTCCGTCCATCTATCCAGCTAGCCCCCCTTTCTCCTTTCTCCCCACAAATATTTCATTACTCTCTGTACTTCTTGTCTCTGCTAGGCTCTCTCTCTCTTCCTTCTCATGAGTCCCTCTCCAGTCCCATGTCTTATATGCATATGTGTAAACACACATACACACATAGAAATGTATAGAGATGCATATGATTTTAAAGCTATATTTGCATGTAAGAAATGGCATGAAGATTGATCTTGCTGAGTCTGGCTTATTTAACGTAATAGCGTGATTTCTATTTGTATTGGTCTTGAGGGATGAATCCTGCCTGCAGTGTTGTCTTATTCAGTTTTTATAACAACCTTACTAGTACATATTTTGCTTTTTCTTTTTTTAAAGATTTATTTATTATTATGTGTACAGTGCTTTGCCTGCAGGTGCCCCTGCATGCCAGAAGAGGGCATCAGATCACATTATAGATGGATGTGAGCCACCATGTGGTTGCTGGGAATTGAACTCAGGACCTCTGAAAGAGCAGACAGTGCTCTTAACCGCTGAGCCATCTTTCCAGCCCTAGCCCATATCTTTTCATGCTTGTTTTCCTTATGAAGAAGAAAACATTACAGATCTTGCTTGACAAAACTTTTCCTGAGGTGTTGCAACATACATGTCAACTCACCTCAGATAGGAAAGCCATGCAGACCAAAGTACAGATACCACCAAAGTCCAACTTGGTAAGGCAATGAGTTTTATTGGGGCTACTTACAGGAATATGGGTAAGGGCTTACTTACAGGAGCAGAAATGAGTCAAAGACAGCTGTACCACTAAAGTCCACATTAGCATGGTTGACAGCTCACAAAACCTGGGAAGCCTGGATCACACAGCACAGCCTGCACACAACTCAGCAGGTTGGAGAGGGTCCTTTCAAGGTACTTCAGTTGGTCTAAACCTCATTCAGGCATCTGGCTGGTTCCTGTTCTTCCAGGTGGCTGGTCTGGAGGGAGAGTCTTCCTTTGCAGCTCATCTTGTCTGAGAGTCTTTGCAGCTTGGCTGTGCTTACTCTGGCAGGGAGGGCCTTAGTGGATCTAGTCAGCTTCAGGAACTGAAGGAGTTGTTGATCTACACGATGAAATGTCTTAATTTTGGAGGAAACTGTTACATGACACAGAAATGCAGAAATGTATAAAGGATCTCCTATTTAATTATGGATAGAAACAAACTCTAAGTATAGTTATGACCCCAAGTTCATTCCCTTGACCATTATATATACCACTTTTTCTTTAAATAGAAGAGTGCATGCTATGGGGAGTAGGAATTCAAATTTAGAGTGTCTTCCTAGTTAAATACAGAACTATAAGGAAGAGGGACCAGAGAGATGGCTCATCATTTAAGTGTACTCACTGTCTGGGTTCACTTCCCAGCACCCAAAATGATTGGCTCTTAAGCACCTGAAATTCCAGTTCTGGGGATCCAACATCCACTTGTGGCCACCACAGGCACTGCACACCCACAGTGCACACATACATGTGAGCGCGCGCGTGCGCGCGCGCACACACACACACACACACACACACACACACACACACACATGAAAGAAAGAAACGTAAGGACTAAGAGCAGTATCCTTACCCTTGCCTCAGTGGATCAGATCCATTGAATTGTTTCATTCTGGTTCACTACACTGCTTTACAGTGAACATTTTCTTTTGCAGCTGGGAGTACATAAATTATGAAAAGAATAATATAGTAAGTGAGCCAGTAACAGTAGTCTGTTGTTTATTATACACCATTGTGTGTTTGTGTGCTCTACTTTTGCCCAACTGGAAGTGTGCTACATATGTGTGCACCTGTATAAGCTATGAGCTACCGTATACTTTTAAATGAATGATCACAGACCACAACATTTCTGGGTGATACAAGTTCTTCAGCTTTGTCACACTATTTATGGAACCACTGCCACATATGTGTATGCACTATCACATGCCCCATCATTATTATGCAGCACATGTCAGTGTTTGAGATGACACTTTTCCTAGGACATGGCTAGCAGGCGTGAATGCTCTTCCAGATGTGCACTGAGGCACACATTTCAAATGTGTGCTGCTTCAGGGCTCTCTGGTCCATTCTCCCTGTGTGGTGATTAATCTTCACTTGCAACTCGGCTGGCTTTAGAATCACCTTAGAAACAACCTTTGTGCTTATCTATAAGGCTATTTCCAGGAAAGAGTGAATTGAGTAGAGAAGATTTGCTGAGAAAGAGGGTAGTACTGTGCCATGGGCTGGGGTCCTAGACTGCGTGAAGACAAGAAAGGATGAGCACCAGGTTCATCGCCCTCTGTGTTCCAAGTCTGGACAGTTGCTTTTCTATTGCAGTGAAGAGTCTCCATGATCAAGGCATCTTATAAAAGAAAATGTCTACTGCGGCTCATGGTTCCAGAATTTATGCTCCCATGGCAGGGAACATGGCAGCAGGCAGGCATAGCTCTGGAGCGGTAGCTAAGAGCTCACACACCAATTCACAGATTGTAGCCAGAGAAAGCAAAGCTACCTGGGAATGGCAAAACCCACTCCAGTGGCACATCCTCCAACAAAGCCACACCTCCTCCAGCAAGACCACACCTCCTCCAGCAAGGCCACACCTTCCCCAACAAGGCCACACTTCCCCCAACAAGGCCACACCTCCCCCAACAAGGCCACACCTTATCCAGCAAGAACACACCTCTCCCAACAAGGCCACACCTTATCCAACAAGGCCACACCTCCTCCAACAAAACTACACCTCCTCCAACAAGGTCACACTTCCTAATTCTTCCTAAACTATTTCATCAACTGCAGACCAAGCATTCAAATTTGCAAGCTTATGGCTCGCATTCTGTGTCCATTACAGTGACCAACCACTTCATTTTCCTGATGCCCTGACTCCCCAGCCATGATGCATTCTACCTTCAAACTGTGAGATAAAATAAAACCTTATTTTCTTGAGTTGCTTTTATAAGATATTGTGTGATAGATATGAGAGAAATAATTAACACACCATGCTTATACTTGCATCTCATAAACAGCCTTCTCTTCAGCTCATAGCATTCAGCCTACTGCCTTTACCAGGATTCCTCCCTGACCACTTTTCTTTTTCTATATTGTTTGTTTGTTTCCTTGAGATAAGATTCATTGCTGAGCCAAGGTTGGTCTTGAACTCATGATCCTTCTTCATCAACCTCCCTAGTGCTGGCTTTACAGGTGTGCACCACCATATCCAGCTTACTTTTTTGCTTGTGGCCTAATTTCATGCTATAATATGCACTTTAAGGATACAGTTCATTGCATGTGTTTGTAGGGTTCTACAACTATCACCACAACCTAATTTTTAAATACTTGTTATCACTCTCTAAATATCTGTACATATATGCAGTCACCCTGTTACCATCCCAGCCCCAAGCACCCACTAATCTACTCCCTGTCCTTTAGGTATCAGGCAGATATCTTCAAACCTATGCTGACATTGGCATGCTTGACAAAGGCATGAAGTCACTGCTCTGGGCTTCCAATTAGAGTTTAGGGACATCAGCTGTTATCAGGATTTTGGCTGATGGAAGCAGTTTTTCAATGAAGCAACATTGCTCTTGGATTTCATGGGACCCTCACAATATTGTTGGCTTTAGGTATTAAAAAAAAAAAAAAGAACTTGAGTGCTCACAATTTCATGCATTTTTCTCTCTTCTCTCTGTCTGCTGAAACCCTTCTTCCCACCCTGACTTTAGAGCTTTATTAAAACACGTGTTGTTCACCTTCTCACCGATGGGCTTTTTACTACTGGGTTCAGATCAACTCAGAATTGCTCACAGGCCCCACAGAAATTGCCTCTCGCCATCGCCAGCTTTGACTCTGCACCTCAGGCTTTGGAGACAGAGAAGCAAAAGATCTGAGCTGTTGGGACTTGGTGGTGTTGTCTCACCCCCTCCCAAAGCTTCCTATACTATTTTAAAATTTTTATTAATTTATTCAGATTACAACTCAATTGTTATCCCATCACTTGTACCCTCCCATTCCTCCCTCCATCCTGCTTTCACCCTATTCCCCTCCCCTAAGTCTATGACCGTGGGGGACCTCCTCCCCCTCTATATGGTCATAGTCTATCAAATCTCATCTTGGTAGCCTGCTTATTCTTTCTTTGAGTGCCATCAGGCCTCCCCACCAAGGGGAGGTGGTCAAATATGGAGCACTGGAGTTCATGTCAGAGTCAACCCCTGCTCTCCACATAACTGTGGAGAATGTCCTGTCCATTGGAAAGATCAGAGTCGGGGTTTGATGTTTACTACTTGTATTGTCCTTGGTTAGTGCAATAGTTTGAACAGACCCCCCTGGGCCTCAATCCACCCATCATGATGTTCTTCTTATAGCTTTCTAGGACCCTCTGGGTCCTTCTTTTTCCCCATCTCCTATATTTCTCTTACCTAGAGTCCCAGTAGGATGTCCTCACATCTATCCCACTCTCCTGGTGTTTGACTTTCAAATAATCCCCCAATCTTAATTAGAAAGAAGTGAGCTGCTGGATTACAGCCTCCTTCCCTTTTGCACTGGAAGGTGAAGCTGGTAGTGTCCAGTGATTCACTGTGGTGCAAGACCTAAGTCATCTCACTGGAGACCCAGTACAGTGTCTTATGTTCAGAAGGGTTGAATAAAATCTATCCTTAAAATTCTATGTATGGTTTCCTTGGGTGCCTTAGCATCTGACTTTATCTTTGGCTGCCAGGGCCCTTGAGATTTTATTTTCAGTCCCCTGCAGTAGTGCGTGGCATGGAATGGATGATGAGGAAATTTTGTTCAAAAAATTAAGGAAGAAATCACTTTGTAACCAAGAGCTGTTGAGTTTTCAGCAGTTTACTGCTTAAGTTTTTCCAGGACTTGGGTCTATCTCTCCTTTTGTTATGGGGGAGAGATTAGACAGCAGACTCTTAATAACCATTTGGTTCTATGAGAAATTGGCTTAAGAAAGGAAGAAAGAAAGAAAGAAGCAAAAAAAAAAAAAAAAGAAAGAAAGAAAGAGAGAAGCAAACAAATAAAAACAGAGAAATAAAGGAAGGAAGGAAGAAAGAGGCAAGCAAACAACAGAAAAACAAAGAAAGAAAAAAGGGAAAGATCTATATTAAATATCCCTTTGCTTAAAAAAAAAATCCCTTTGCTAAGGCTTTAGGTGAAATTTTGATGCCCCACTTACATTTGAATTCTGGGTAAACCATTAATGTTTCCACACAACATTCTGGACATAATAAAAGTTATTGGTGATTTGTCTAAAGTTCAAGTGGAAGTAGACATCCTGTATTTTGATTTTTCTAAATCTGACAAGTGTCCGTTACCAAAGGGCTTCATTGTCCCCTGTTGGACATTCTTCCCTGGGTCTGGCTGCCTTTCAGCAGCTGGAAGGGCAGAGCCTTGTTTGGCCTTGGTGAAATCTCTGAACTTTTGCCAGGAAAACAAGCAGTTGTTACGTGAAGTTTTTCAGTGTTATTTAGCACAGAAGTGACTCGGGTGTGAATCATTTGGCTCCAGAGCTGGTTCTGCTTTGCTTCTTTATGCTGGCATGGAAACCCGTGTTACCTTCTTTGTTCGGACAGTAATTTGGTCGAGGCCATCTGTGAACAGCATACTTACATGAGTGTGTCCGGCTTTCTCTCTTTAGTGGGATAGTGAGGGACAGCCTGTTCTTCCTGTAGGACCTCGCTTTTTGCCTCTTTGTTTCTTTGATTCTCTGTCACTATGTGAATGAAACCATCAGTCACAGTTGTAGCTGACATGGGAGAGCCACCTGCTGTGTCCACCCACACGCACCATGACCAGCCTTTCAGTCCTCTTGGAAAGCTGCTTTGTCTACATGCCCAGCCACCCATGGATCTGACAGTCACCTCCATGTTAAGCATTCAACATGTGTGAGCTTTCTCTACATTCAAATACAGAACACTGAGACTCAATAACATTATTTGAGGAAAGAAGAACCTAGAAGTGAAGAAAACAAACTTGTTAAGAAATTTGAGCACAGGGCAGGGATGCACACGCCTTTAATCTCATACTCAGAAACACAGAAGCAGGCAGATCTCTGTGAGTTCACGGCCAGTCGGGTCTACAAAGCGAGTCCAGGACAGTCAGAACTGCCATAGAGAAACCCTGTCTCGGAAAAACAAATCGAAACAAAAACCAAAACAAAGAAAGAAATTTGAGCAAACATCCTTTAACTATAAAAAACATAGACCTCTTGAGTTGTAAATTTTCATTATTCTGTGTGATTCATATGCTGTGTGATGCTGTCGTGCTCATACAATGCTTTCTCTAAGAAAGAGAAAGAAAACAAAACAAAACAAAAAAATGCCACACCAACTGTATTAGTTACTTTTCTCTGGTTGTTCAGACTAGTCAAGGTGCATCGTATGGAGTGCAGGACTTGCCCTGGCTTCCCGTTCAAGGGGATCCGGTTCTTTGTGGCGGGAAGTCATGGAGACCGGAGTGTGGAGCGGCTGGTCACACTGCCTTTGCAGTCAGAAGCAGAGAGCAGGTGCTCGGCGTGGCTCACTTCATCCTGGGTCTTCAGTCTGAGACCCAGCTCCTTGACTGGCACTGTCCTCGTTCAGCATGGGTTTTCTCATATTAGTCAGCACTGTGGACAAATCCTCACACACAGGCCCAGCAGTCTGTCTCCCAGGTAATGCTAGGTTCAGTGACACTGACAATAGTAAGTATCACATCAAACAAGTGAGAAAAATCCTTTTCAAACAAACAAACAAAAACTTTATTTAATGAGAGATTTGTAAGAAACTTACCAATTTCTTCTCATTGCCTCTGCTTTATTAACTTTTTTTTTTTTTTTTTTTTTTTTTTTTTTTTAATTTTATCTCAGCACTTAGCAGATTTGCATGGCTTTAGTTTTTATTGGGACCATCAGATTATAGCTACCCAAGCAATCACAGCTATTTTGACTGCCCTAATTTTAACAAAAGGTCTTATCAGGTCCCAGGTGAGGAATTTTTTTTTATAAACAAACCTAGACCATCTAGTCTCTTTTCAAAGGAAAGGAACAGGCAGTGTTTGTTTGGAAATCCTTTTGTAAAACCCAGGTATTGGCAGCTTCGGGATTGACAGTAGCCAAAGCCAAAGTCACAGGACACAGAATCCAGGAAATCCCTCTGCCCACCAGCTCTCAGGGCTGTAGCTTCCAGACAGTGGCCTTCAGCATGGTGCTTTGGCCCCTACATTTTTCACCTTTAGACACTTTACATAGTAATCCCCTTCCTTCTGGCCCCGGCAGAATGTCTATTTGTGAGTAGCGCCCATGGTCTGGCATAAAGCCAAGAGTCTACGTTTGTGTCCTCTGAACCTTGTTCCCTCTCTATATCAAACAATATAAAATATACATTATATCTACAGACAGAATGTGTGTTTTGTTTTTATAAGATAGTTTCAAACAAATGAATATCTAATAGCATTTATACATATCAATTTCTTTAGCAAAGGTTATGAGTCCTCAGTTCAGGGAAAAAAATATGCATTGATATGAAAATCCCACACATCCTTTCAGGGGGCTCTCTAACTGCAGTTAATTCCACTGTACTTTATAAAAAATTTTTTCTCCATGTAGACACTCTTAAATGCCAGCTCAGTAATGTTCATAAGGGCATGCAGGACCTTTCCAAATGATTGTTTTCACCACACTCACAGTGGAGCAGAGAAAACTGTGGTCCCACATGAAGATTAGTTGTCATCAAATGATAGATTTTTTTTCTTTCATTTTCTTTAAAAATGGACAGAGTACAGGAAATGACTCCTAAAGAAAGAGAGGGGACCGTGACAGGTAAGCTTCATTATCAGCGTGGCTGGATTTAGAATCACCCAAGACACACTGCACATATCTGTGACGGTACTTCCGGAGCCATTCCCCTGAGGACTCAGGCTAAGCCTGAGTGTGGGCAGCACTGTCCAGTAAGCTGGAGTTCTTGAATCCGCTCCTCTGCTAGGAAATACAACCTTCCCTCCCTATGTGGCTGCTGTCATGCATTTTGTCATAGTAACTAGAACACTAATGAACACACGACCGATTGTGTATCAACAGCTGTTATGTGCCAGGTGCCATGATCAGCATCTTCCATATGTGATCTCACCAAGTCCTGGCAGTGATGCTGTGATGGTGGAGCTCCAGTTTTCCAGATGTAGAACTGAAAAGTGGAGCCAGTCACGCGGAGTCTGTGAAATGCTAGCGCCGACTTCCTTTGCTATTACCTAGCTTCCACAGGCAAGAACGCTTTTCCGTTGTGAAGCCTCATGGGAAGGCAGGTGTCCTGAGAGAAAGAGTTCATGGGTACAGAGAACAGATAGTAAACTTTCTTGAGTGGAGTGACGTGATACAGTGTCCCTGGTTGGAGTAGCTGCCACAGTTCACACCTTCCCCTTAACCAAGTGAGGAGGCAAACAAGCAAGGCCTCTTATTAGACAAGTGTGGCAGTCGCTTTCTTCTTCTGGCTGGCTTGCAAACTCTTCTTTTGAAGTCTTTGTTGTCTCTGGAACATGGTGAAGGACCCTGCAAAGACACTCACTGGGTTTATGAAGTACTGTGTGACAGTCAGCAATATGAGGCCTAGTTCAGAACAATGAAAAGTCAACAGTATTATATAGTATTATTTTGCTTTGGAGTTTAGGTGAATAGCTACAATTAGTAAAATTATCAGATTCCCCCTTCCTCCAATAAATGGAGGATTTTTATTCCCATTTCTTGTGTGAGACACCTTTGTGCATGTGAAGGCCAGAGGTCTACTTTTCTGTTGCTATACAATTATTTTTAAACAGACTTATCACCTTATTTTTCTTGTATAAAAACCCTTATGTGGTAGCCACAGCCTGAGCTTGGGTCTTATGGACAGTGACTCTGGTGTGGGTTTTTAAAAGGTGGCCAATGAATTCCCAATAAGGAGACTTGGTGAACGCAGTCTCTTTCCAGAGGTCAGGGGTAAGGTAACTGTAGGTCTTGGAGATGGCATCAAAGGTGTCCTTGGTGAAGTTGCCCAGGGTGGCAGTACAGCTCCTGGTTGATGTGTAGCAGCCATCAATTCTGGCCATCATCAGTAGCTTCTTGGGCACAGTGCCTATGAGGTCAGGGATGGGACACACCAAAACAGAGCCACAGCAGCCTGTCACCTTGCACGGAACAGTGTGGGCTTGCCAATCTTGATCCCCCAGAAGCCTCTCCACACAGGGATGATGGAAAGCTTGGCCAAGATGATGTCCCCTGGATAGCCGTGGCTACCTCCTTGGAGCACTTAACACCAAGACCAACGGGACCATTGTAGTCCCCAATAGGGACAAAAGCCTTGAACCTGGTCCGCTGGCCAGCCCGTGTCTGCTTCCGCACTGGCATGATTTTTTGAACCTCATCCTTTAGGGATGCGCCCAGGAAAAAGTAAAAAATCTCGGACTCCTTAATGGGAAGGGAGAACAGGGAGATCTCCTCCGAGGACTTGATCTTCATGTCTTTTACCAGGCGGCCCAGCCTGGAGATGGAGATCCACTCCTTGTCTTTGGCTTTACCTCATGAGCCCCGAGACCTCGACCACAACCACAGCCTCAGCCATACTGGCAGCCCCTAAGACTGCTGCCGGATCCTCTGCAGAAGCCACAGTGTCCTCCTAATTCTGGGCCCTCCTGCTACCCTGTGGTCATCCTCCATTTGATATTTTCCTGAAGAAGGAAGAGAAGGAGGAGAACTAAACACCTTTTGTTTTTGTTTTTGTTTTTTTGTTTTTCGAGACAGGGTTTCTCTGTGTAGCCTTGGCTGTCCTAGACTCACTTTGTAGATCAGGCTGGCCTCAAACTCACAGCGATCCTCCTGCCTCTGCCTCCCGAGTGCTGGGATTAAAGGCATGCACCACCACTGCCGACACTCACTTGTTTTTTTAAAGGCAATGTCTCATTGAACCGGAACTCACCGATTGGCTAGAGTGGTTAGCCAGAGAACCCGAATGCCCGCAGCCTGCCGTCTCCCCCACTTCCTCCACCCCCCACTCCTCCCCCCAGGAATCACAGGCATTTGTTTTTACATTCGTGTTGATGCCTGCACTCAGGCCTTCATGCTTGCGCGTTATTGTCTTCTCAGCCCAGAACATTTTAATTTTCTAAGACTATAGGCAGGCAGGCTGGGTCAGTGTGAAGGAGCTTGCCGTGCCAGCCTGACACCCTGGGTTTGATCCCTGGAGCCCAAGGGTGAAGGAGAGAACTGACCTCCTCACGCATGCTGTAGCGTTGCTGTGCACCCCTGTTTAACAATAATTCTTAAAAAGATGCTGCTTTCAAATTGTTCCCCGCAGTAGTAGAATGTCTACTGGGTCACTGTTGCTGTGTGGTACTTAGTGGGTGGAAGCCAGGGTCAGGAATTAGGCTTCCTGGTGAAGAACAAAACGGAAAATCCACCCACACTGTGGACATGTGAACTAAGCCCTTTTATAGGAAACTCATACATTTTCATCATGAATGAACAGAAAGCAAAGGTCAATAGGCAGCAAAAATTATACATAGCCTTTCTTGTGGTCTGTATCAAAGAACCCAGTCAAATAAATCATGAAGAAAGAAATTATACTTTTTAAATTCCCAGGGCTTTCATTTTGTTATGCATGTATTAGGTTGAGGCACTTGTTTTTTTAAAAAAGCATTTTTATGAGAGAGACCTGGAGCAAGGTAAATTTGGTGCATGCCAGAAGTCTAAAGAGAATGTATCTGGTGTTGGGGGGGTATTGGGATAAGTGTACTTTTACACAACCAAGGCCATGACTATTTTCTGCATGTAAGGTCTGAGGTCAGGGTCAAAGACATGTCGCCATTTCCCATCGTCACCTACAGAACCTAACGTTCTCTCCAAAGTTTCTGGGAAGGGTCTGAGAGTTGACGTTTCTAGAATGTTCCAAGGTGTTGCCAATGCTGCTCTTCTAAGACTGAGGCCTGCTTTACACTATCCTGCAGGTGACTTTTCCAGGGTGTCCTTGGACATGTGGAGTGCTGTGAGGGGTGACAGCTGCTGCTTGCATTGCAAGTGCTTCCCAGAAACTCTGCACATGGTCTTAATTCTGGCAGCTGAACCATCTCCGGGTATCACTAATCCCCATATAAGAGGCTACACTAACACATTTACTCCAAGGAAAAGAACAGAGAGGGGTTTTCTTGGCAAATTAGATTGTCATGTTCCATGCCACAGGGTGCCTATTTAATCCATTCTGCTCTCCTGCTCCCATGTTTACTTTTTTTAAAGGCGCATAAAACAGATGTGTAAGTGTTGCTAAGTTATATACACATCCATTCATTTACACCAAGGACATCCATGTTGCTAAACTGTGCATCAGACATAGGACACTTCCCATCAGAGATTCTTTTCTACTCTTTCCAAGTTAGCAACTTTCCTCCCAAAAGAGCACTCACCCTGCTCCAGTTGCCCTTGGGTAAGTTGTGTTTGACCTTGAACTCTATGTAAGTGAAGAATAGAGAATATGTTCCAATGACCGTGAGCATCTTCAGTAGTTTTCCACAGTGCTTCTTTCATTTTGACAGCCATATACCATCCTAAGTGTGACATGCCCACGGTGCCATACTGAATTCCTCCTTCTCCTTTGCAAATGCTTAAGTTTGATAGTAACAAACTTGGCGGTGATAAGTACAACATGTCACTAGATATTTTCAATAACGTGACACCGGCACGACTATTAATGTACTTGACAGATGGCTTGGTAGCTGAGGCAAAGGCTCAGATCTAGTGGGAAGTGGATCAATATCTGAACACAGGTTCTTCTGTCTCAGTGTGATGGTTAATATTGTCAATCTGACAGGATTCAGTGTCACCCAGGAGACACACCTCTGTGTGTCTGTGAGGCGTTACCTGGATTAGGCTTATTGAGGTGGAAAAGATGGCACTGCCTATGGGTGGCACTGTCCATGGGATGGAGTCCTGGACTGAATAAAAAGGACAGCGAAAGCTGAATGTGGCATTCTGCTTTCTGACCTTGGTTGCAATGTGACCAGCTTCCACTCCATTACTGTCTGTGATTGCTCAAACTGTGGGCCAAAATAAATGCTTTCTTCCTTGAGAAATTAACAAATGTTCATAGGAGAACAAATACCCAATAGAATGAAGTTTAACATCCTTTTAACTCTTTTCAGGAAAAATCTTTATAATTTCAGTAATTTGTTCTGTTCATGTCTTACTTGCAGGTGATTTGGGTCCTCCCCCTTCTACTGTCATCAACCAAAATGAAACTTTTGCCAAAGTTGTTTTTAAGCCTACTGTGGTCCAACAAGCTAAGATTGCCCAGAATGGAATTTTGGGGGATTTCATCATTCGATATGATGTCAAGAGAGAACAGAACATCGGGGACATCCAGGTAATGGTCCCATGATGCCGCCGTATGTGGTCTTTTCCGTTCCATTCAGAAAGATGGAATCCAATACTTAGCTAAAGGTGAAAGATCTTCCCAGTTCTCAGTAAAACTATTTAAACCCAAACTATGTCTTCAAAGAGACTACCGATGCTCCCTTTCTGGCTGCTGTGGGTACCTATTTCGTGCTTCAGTAACCTGGACAGCAAATGAAATCTGTAATATAATTTTCCCTGTGGTGTTTTAGATGAGGTTAGAATTTTAGCACTTCTTCAACTTTAATTAAAAGAGACTGTTCCGTAGCTTATTTCCCTTTAGGTTGTCTCACTCCCCGAGACAAGGAGGGAATATTAAAATGTGTGAGTGTGCACAGAGAATGCAGACAACCTTGATATCTCACCCTGGAAGATGCTCAGTAAAGACAGATAATGAGAGAAGCAGGATTCTCAGGAAGCAAGGTCAGAGGAAGTCGCATAATTATACTTGATGGCTTGCCATGGTCTATGTATCTATATACTTGTGTATACGTGTATATTCGTTTTAAGGCAGTGCAGACTGAACCGAGGGGTGTACGTATGCTCAGCAAGCACTCTATCACTGAGTTACACCCCATTCCATGGTAAGCACATTGAAAATAGGCGATTTTGCTTGATTATATTAGCTAGTAGCGGATTCTCTTGCAGGTATCACGACTGTAGATAATTTGGTTCTTGGTGTGGGATGCAACCCTATACTGTTTGATGCCACCTTTGTGTCCTAGTGGCCCTAGTCACTCCCTTGCTTTCTCTGGATGCTACTTAAGGTACTTAAGGTACTTCATTGTTCCTTCCACCAGGTTCTAAACGGTTACTTCGTGCACTACTTTGCTCCTAAAAACCTGCCTCCTCTACCCAAGAATGTGGTTTTCGTGCTTGACATCAGTGCCTCCATGGTGGGAGTGAAACTCCAGCAGGTGAGTGGGTGCCACCTGTCCATTGATTGATTGCTCAGGCTTTGGCCTGGGGCAGCCGTCTGTCTTGTGAATGACATTCAGTTGGTGCCAGCTACTCCTACTTACGAACAGCCTTAATCTGACTCGTGTAAGCCACTGGTGGAAGCCCTGGCTTTAGGAACTCAGAAGGGCCAGCTAGAGAAACGCATGAGCGAGGCAGGGACACGCCGAGAGGTCCACTCAGCAGTGTATTTACTTGACCATGATGAAGCATTTTGGAATGCAGATACTTAGGAGACTGGGGCAGAAGGTAACACAAGTTTCAGGCTAGCCTGTGGTACATAGCATGTTTCAGGACAGCTTCTGGACAGTATGGACTATGTAGTGACAGCTGGCTCAAAACAAAGCAAAAGCAAACAAAACAGGATGAAACCAAGCAGAACAGGACCATTTTAACAAAATTTGTGTCCAGCGAAGACTCCTTCATGAACAGTGGAATAGAACCCTTAGGGGTACCTTTGGCATAGTCTCAGAACAAAGAATTCAGGTGTCAATAATCCAGGAGTAGTTCTCACAAAATCTACGCCCCCACCAACACACATAATTCCAAGTTCAGAGGGGTCATTAGAGACATTTACACTGTTTGTCGGCTGCTTTCTCTTGTTGCTGTTGCAAGTCAGTGAACACTTTAACTTTTGCTCTCTTCAGGGGAATTATTTATGGGTGTCTGATTTCGTGGTTTTTTTCTCTTCTACTTGAGTTTTCTGTAGTTTTAGAGTGATGGCTTCTATTTGTTCTTCCTGGGAGGTTTTCTGTTTGAGCTTTATGAGTTCGTGGATTCATGAGTGTGACGATTAGCTTTCATTGTCAACTGGTCACGATCCTCACTCACCTGGGAAGGGAGCCACAGTCAGGGTTCATCTGGATGGAGGTTGCTACGGCATATCTAGGGGTCCTTTATTACAGTAACTAAGGTGAGAAGACTCCCTCCCCACTATGGGTGACATCATTATCTAGGGGATTACGAGCTGCCCAAGAGTGGAGAAAGGGAGCTGAGCACTTACATGCATCCATCCCTAGGAGGACTATATTGATTTATAACTGTAAACCTGCTTTTGATAGCTGAGTAGTATTCCATTGTGTAAATGTACCCCAGTTTCTGTGTCCATTCTTCAATCAAAGGACATCTAAATTGTTTCCAGATTCTGGCTATTATGAATAAAGATCCTATGAATATAACTGAGCAAATGTCCTTGTTGTATGGTGGAGCATCTTTCAGGTATATAAAAAACAAGGAAACCATGAAATTTGCAGGCAAATGGATGGAACTAGAAAAAGATCATCCTGACTGAGATAACCCAGACCTAGAAAGACATGCATGGTATATACTCACTTATAAGTGGATATTAGCCCAACATAGATGTCCTCTGAAAGACTCCACCCAGTGGGGTATTGAGACAGATGCAAAGACTCACAGCCAAACTCTGAGCAGAACACTGAGAGTGGTATGGAAGAGTGGGGTGGGGGATAGAAGAACCCAGAGGGGACAGGAGCTCCACAAGGAGACCATCAACACCAACAAATCTGGACCCAAGGGCCCCTGCACAAACCAACCAAGGACAATGCATGAGAGAACCTAGACCCCCTGTTCAGATGTAGCCTATGGACAACTCATTCTCTACATGAATCCCCTAGTAAGGGGAGCAGGCACTACCTCTGACATGGACTCTGGTGCCCAAGAGATTTGATGACTTCCCCTTGGTAGGACAGCCTTATGGGGCCACAGAGGAAGAGGATGCAGGCAGTCTTAATGAAACCTGATAGGCTGGGGTCAGATGACAGGGAAGGAGGCCTCGCCCCCATCAGAGGACTAGGGGACAGGGAGGGGGATGGAGAGGGATGGAGAGTGGAAATGGGAGGATAGGAGCAAGGGGGGTAACAATTGGGATGTAATGTAAATAAATTATAAAAGAATTTTAAAAACCAGCAAACCTGTTCTAGATGCACTACAGGGCTAAGTAAAGATAATCAGTGAGGCACATTTAAAGCTAGGAAAAAAAAATAGGCTCATTATTAACTAGTTTTATAGCCAATGGCAAGATTTTAAGGATAAAAGAGATGAAAGTAATTGGGAAGAATAAAAACAATTACTTCAGGTAAAAGAAAACTTAAACTCCTGATACAAATGTAAAACAACAGTAAATGATTGGGAAGCTTTAGCAGGAAAAAGATAACTTTATCACCCATAAACAATGAACTATTCCAGATCAATAAGGAATAAAGCTGCATAAGAGAGTGAACAAAAGATGTAAGACAGGCCGGGCGTGGTGACGCATGCCTTTAATCCCAGCACTCAGGAGGCAGAGGCAGGCAGATCACTGTGAGTTCGAGGCCAGCCTGGCCTACAAAGCGAGTCAAGAACAGCCGAGGCTACACAGAGAAACCCTGTCTCGAAAAACCAAAAAAAAACAAAAAAACAAAAAAACATGTAAGACAGTCCACGAGAAGAAAAAATCGATAAGATTATGAAAAAGGGAGGCAACCGTATTAACAAAGAAAAGCTATTGGTGGGATTTGAAGGGAGCTTGAAGCCTCATATGTGTGAAGTCCTGGTTCAGGCTCCAGCAGGGCGTAAGTAGGCTGTGGCAGTGCACTCCTGTGGTCCCAGCACTCAGGAGGTGGAGGCAGGAGGATCAGAAGGCCAGGGCCATGCTTGGCTACATAGCAGGTTCCATGCCAGCCTGGAATATACAAGAGCTTATTTAAAAGTAACAACAACAATAACGAAACACACACATACACACACACACACACTCAAAAACAACATAAAAAAATACTATTTTTTTTATCTCCAAAGTTTAAACTATAATTTTATAAATATTTATAAGGATACTGACTAATACGCAGTTTTAGTATTAGTATCCGCACGTGTAGTTTTTACAATACTTCTCAATGAGAAGTACCAAATAGGAAAATGCTTAGCTGTCTACCATCAGTGCCCCACTCACACCACGACCATTTATTCCCTGAGGCTGAAACAGCTCAAAGGGCTGATCTTCAGGTACCTGAGTGACTCCAAGGCCAGTCCGTTTCAGGACATAGGGTCTTCCACTTCTGACAGGATGGTGGTCAGGGATATTCTTACCTATAAGCAGAGTTGCTGTCCATCTGCAATCCCAGCAATGTAAGCTGAGTGAGACGGGAGGGTTATGTGTTCAAGGCCAGCCAGGGTTATACAGCACAACCCTGTTTAAAAAAATAAAAAGAAATAAAAGAGAAAGAAAGGAAGGAAGGAAGAAACCTTGCCAAATAATTTCCAGAAAAGCAAAGGTAACTCCTGCCCAAATTGTACCAAGAAAAGAGACAGACAGACAGACAGACAGACAAAAACTAAGCAAGGCTCTCCTGGGTTCACCTTTAATCATACACCTGTGTACACCTGTGTGCATATGCTTGGGGTGGAGGGTGACTGTGGGTGTCCTTCTTAATCATTCCACACCTGATTTTTTTGATGAAGGGTCTCTCGTTGAACATGGAGTTCCCTGATTGCCTAGACTGGTGGTCCAGGATCCTTCTGTCTCTGTCTCCCAAATGGTGGGATTACATACACATGGTGCCATGTCCAGATTTTTACACTGATGCTAGGGGTGAAATTTAGGTTCTTACACTTGCATGGTGAACACTTTACAGGGTGCACTGCTTCTCCAGCTATGGAAGACCTCTTCAAAACAAAGGGCCACATATTCACCTCAGTGTATTACAGGAATTATGTAACATGGGAGGGTTTAGTCTTTATGGCCATTTCACCACCACTCCATTTTACTGCTGGAAAACTGAGGGTTTGCACAGGTACACAACCTGGTCAGTAAGTGGAAAGTTCAGGCTTTGGTTCCAGGTCTGCCCTGAAGCCCACGAACCAAACTACAAAACTGCCACGCCATTCCACAGGCAGCAGTGTGCAGCTCACAGAGGTGTAGACAGACGCAAGGTCAATGCTGTGTATTAGATTAAAATTTAATTGAGAAGGCTGCATTCTGGAAAGCTTGCATTTCCTTGCTTTATGCAGGAGCAATCCAATGGCTGATGTGAAACCACTGCTATTCTTTCTTCTGTCATTTCCGGACATTAAAATCCCATTCCTCACTAGTCACTGTCAGTTTGGCATGCACACTACTGGCTTCTAAGCAACAGCATGGCTTCTCTCCAGGAGAACCACCTTGGAACAGCCAAACACATGTCCGAGCAATTTGCAAAGCCCCTTGTTGCCTTGAGTGGTTGTGCAAACTCCTATTGTAGCAATCCATAGTTTCTCCAAGGCCACAGCACTGGGTGGAAAGCTCAGTTGGCTCGTGGTAGACTCTCATAGACGAAGCCGTATAACTGGTGAAAAGCACAATTGTCACCAGCACAAGGCTTTCGCATTGTGTCAGCAGGCTTGGCAATAGGAGACATTTGTCACAGGTCCCCTTGGATCTTGTTATGAATCACTCTCCATGCATTTGGCTTCTCAAAACTTTGACAGAGCTTGAACAATTTAAGTGCTGATATCATAGGGCTGGGACTATAGTTAGTATTTAATAATTACTCAAGGGCTGGAGAGATGGCTCAGTTGATGAAGGCAGTGACCACATAAACCTAATGACCTGAGCGTGTCCCCCAGGGATTGGCCTCTGACCTCTACACATGCACCATGTGTATGTACGTGAGGGTTTGTCATGCATGCACATCCTTACACACAAATGAACTTTTAAAAAATAAAATCAAATCACTCAAACAATTGGTTTGTAAGGAATTAAGTGTAGGAGATGATGCCGTCAGCCGCGTGGGAATGAGGGCCTGGATTTGCATTCTCAGCATCCATGTGAGGGATGCGGGGCGCAGTGTCACTCCCCTATATTATCAGTACTGGGGAGGCAGAGACAGGAGAGGGGTTCTTTAAAGGGCTGTCTCAAAAAAAAAAAAAAGAGGGAGACATATGATGCTGACCTCTGGCCTCCACACACATGCAAATCCACATACGAATACATGTGCATGCATACACACTGTCCCCCAACAGACTGTAAAGTTCATTTGACCTGAAAACAAATGCATACTCATTAGGTGGCCTGTCCGTACCTGGGAGCCTCTAAGCCTGTATGTATCCAGAATTTTCTAGTTCTCCTAATCCAGTGGAAATGTGTATCTGGATGCTAGAGTTTCCCCAGTGTAGGAGCCGTGGCAGTGCCTCCCACTGGCCACTGGCACACACTTGGCAATTTGTCCCCTGCGTGGTTTTGCAGATGGATATGTCGAGGGATGACTCGGGCACTGGGTCAAGACTCATTGTAAAACTCAATGAAGTGGGACCTTGGGGGTGGGTGGCAGAAAGAGAGGCGATGTGTGGTCTTTAGTGGTCATATGCGCCATGGACACAGACCCCTGCTCTGCATGGCCACAAGCCCACACATGGCCCTCAGCAGCAGTGTGGGCTGCTACTTTACCGTGGTGTCAGGTGGCAGGGTAAGTGACTCACAACAGCTGTTTCTCTCCACCCACCTGTCCAGCTCCACCTCTCTTTATAATATGCCTCAAACTATTGCACTTCTGTTTCTCTCCCATCCGTATACCACATACTTGTGCATTGTGTGGCTCCTGCTGTGGGGCCACAGTTAAATACGCACAGTTAAAAGAAGAAAGTTAGGATTCAAATTGACCACCAGCCTACTTTTAAGCTCCCCAAGGTAACGTCAGTCATGGACCACCTGTCAGACTTGGAGTCTCCATGCACTCTTGTTGGCATGCAACGTGATGGAGTATGCTGCACAGCGTTAGTGTGTGCACACAGAGATCGCCTTCCCAGAGGCTCCAGCCAGCAGCTGGGTGCTACAAAAAACTAGGGAGGCAGCCGGGCGTGGTGGTGCACGCCTTTAATCCCAGCACTCGGGAGGCAGAGGCAGGCGGATCGCTGTGAGTTTGAGGCCAGCCTGCTCTACAAAGCGAGTGCAGGACAGCCAAGGCTACATAGAGAAACCCTGTCTCGAAAAACAAAAAACAAAAAACAAACAAACAAACCCCAAAAGACTAGGGCTGTGCTTCTGCTTTGGTGCCTAGACTGAATAAGTAACTAATTCTTGTTTAACATGGGGCACACCTTGGGTATAAACAGGCTTTCGTATTTCCATCCCTTTTCTGATGTGGTTGGGTAGGTTGAACCTGTGCATGACAGCGGTGGGGGTGCTAAGTGAGGACATGACTGCGACGTCAGTAATGTCTAGAAGTCTAGCACACGGTTTTCATGAACCCATGAACCCTCCATGTTTTGAAAGGGAAGATTCCAGACAACACCAGTGTCCAAATACAGTTGTTTTTAAGTGATGGGGTCAAGGGAGGTAGAGCATGCAATGGCCCAACATATGGACGGAGTGAGGTGGCCATGAGTGGTGGAATTCAAAGGGTCTCACCAGACGTGGGGGGCTGCTCAGGAGGACGGCGCTTCCAGAACAAGTGAAGACTCTCAGAAAGAAGGTGTTTTGCATGCATACCACCTGAGAGTGTGCCTGAAAAACTGGGAGGACGAGGAAGACATTGGCTATGTGGCATCACACAAATGAAGATTAGTCTAAAATCTTGGGTATCCTGAGTGTCTGTTTAGATGGAAGAACTCCCGTGGCCCCAGGAAACAAGAGCCTCGCTTTCTTCTTTATGGTTTCTGGGGATTTGAAAACATCCTAGAAAGGAGGAAATAGGTATCTTCAGGAAATTGTTAACCATTGTAACTTTCAGAAGTGATTTATATTTATTCTAAATGTATGAGTATTTGATTGAATGTGTGTGTGTGTGTGTGTGTGTGTGTGTGTGTGTGTGTGTGTGTGTGCATCACATGCATGTCAGGTGCCTGAGGAAACCAGAAGAGGAAGTCAAGTCCCCTGGAAGTGAGTTACAGATGTTTGTGAGCTGTTGTGAGCGCTGGAAACAAACTGAGGTCCTCTTCATCTCTGAGCCATCTCTGCACCCCCGGAAGCCATTGTGGCTACTGATCACCACTGCTTATGCGGTGCTAGGCAGGCGCTGTGCTGTTGAGCTGCACCTTTAGCCCAACAACTAGCTCTATTGGTGTTCTGCCAGAGCGGCCATATATATTACACGCAAAGAAGTAGGAGTGCCGTGTTCTAGTAAAACTTTATTTTTTTATTTTTTCCAGCACAAACTGAGCTCTGGGTTCTGCTGTGGCCCACAGTTTGTTGACCCAACACCTAGTGCAGTCACTAGCCCACATGTGACTAGAATCATTCCAGTTCAATAGTCTTATTCAGCTGCCCCTGCCATCAGTGCATGGATGTTTCAGGGATGTAATACAAAGCAGAGATCGAGGACATGGGGCAATGTACAGGGGACAGCAAGGAAAGCATGTGCGTGCACATGTGTGAGTGCGTGCGCGCATGCGTCTGTCTGTCTGAGCCAAGAGATGAAGTAACTAATAGATGAACAGAGGGCAAAATAGTTTTTGTGGGCCTTTGTAAGCCCCCAAATCTGTAGTGTCAGGAAAAAAATTGTTCCTACACATTAATAACATAGGCACTATTTTGGTTTTTTTTTTCTTTCTTTTTTTTTTTTTTGGCCTGAGTTATTCAGTGGGTATGTGTTTGTCTGCAAGAGTGCAGGCACCACACCACTTAAGGGGAGGTCAGAGAACAACTTGCTGGAGAAGATATTCTCTCTCTCTCTCTCTCTCTCTCTCTCTCTCTCTCTCTCTCTCTCTCTCTCTCTCTCTCTCTCCTTTTATCATGCCGGTCCTCAGATTGGTACTCACGTCAGCCAGCTTGGCAGGAGGCACCTTTACCTACCATCCCCTCTTGCTATAACCCTGCTAACTTTAAGTCACTTGGAGCTACCCATTTAGCAATTTGGGTTTAATGGCACTGAAGATTTACCTGAATGAGATCATGCTTAGAAATGCAGCGCATCTCTGAACACAGACACTCCCGCCTGCTGCATAAAGAAAAGCTTGTGGAGAGGCAGTGCCCCGTGCTCTCAATGCAGCCGCTCGGGTTGCAGTCGTTGGCATCTGAGATCATGGCACCAGCTGGTCATGGAAAAGCCTGGGTCCTCTCTTTCCACTTCCTGAAAATGTTGCCCCTTACGCCCCAGCTGGGATTGGCAAAGTTTTTCTACAAAAGGGCTATAGAGAGGCTGAGAGGAACCCACTGCAGGCAACACAGAGATAAACTCTCCAAGTCAGAGAGAATTCAATGCGATAACCACCCTAAACGTGCTTATCTGGGAGTCAGAAACCCTTGTCCGTCCAGGGACTTCACGGCCTCAGCTGGGTGATTAAAATTACAGCTGGGTAAATTCCTCAGCGCTGACAGCGTGCAGCCACCCAGTTCTCTAATTCAGGACACCTGGCCCTCCTCCAGATTTCTTCCATCTTGGCTTTGACTCCAGACTTAGATTCTGCAAGAATATGATTGTGCACTGTGAGAAGGGTGTGAGGCTGGGAAAGGACACAGAGATTAGTAGGAGCCTTTTCTCACAAGCCACCAAAAGGGACAGAGAGGCAAAGTCGACACGCAAAGGGCTCAATGGGATAGAGATGGAGCTGTTGGTAATTGTACCTCAGCGTGACAACCAGTTCTCAGGGATGAAGGGGGTGTGTATGTGGGGGAGGGTGGTGAGAAATGCTTAGGGGATGGCGTGAGTGAGCCTGGAAGGTTTCTTGGAAGTTATTTCAATGAATGAGGTAAGAGTGGGGGAGAAGACCTGTGCGACAGACGGCTAGCATGGACAAAACTGTGGGGTGAGGCACTTAGTGCTAACTGTCAACAGGACAGAGCCTAGAATGATCTGAAAGATGCGCCTTTTGTGGGGCTGGAGAGATGGCTCAGAGGTTAAGAGCACTGTCTGCTCTTCCAGAGGTCCTGAGTTCAATTCCCAGCAACCTCACGGTGGCTCACAACCATCTAGGATGTAATCTGGTGTCTTCTGGCCTGCACACTGCAGGCAGAGCACTGTATACATAATAAATAAATAAATAAATAAATCGTTAAAAAATATATGGCCTTTGGGCACACCTGTGGGAAATTATCTTGATTACATTTACATGTTAACTGTCTTAATCGTGGGTGGGGCCATTCCTTGGACAGGGGATCCTGGGTAAAACAGAAAGTGGTCCACTCACTATGCAAGCATTCATTACTCTCTGTGGCCTGACTCAGGTTTCTGCAGTCGCCTTGGCTGCCCCCCCACTGAGCTGTGGGACAGAATACACCTTCTCTATGGGAAGCTGCTCTTGCCAGCTTGCTTTATCACAGAAGCCGGAAGAGTAACTGATACATGAGAGAACAAGTAGATTCAGGAAAGTATATCCAACTGTAAGCCACATGCATGGAGGATGTTAGCAGTTCATTGTGGAAGAGACAAGCTGAACACTCACGCATCATTCAAATCCATCCTGGCATGTAGATGATGAAAGAATTATGGGGATAAGAAAGAGCTGAGCAGCAAAATATTAATGATGGGGAGAGTAAGAAGGAGATGTCCTCGGATACAGTTTTCTTGGTATAACAAAAGTGCCTTTGCTTGAGAAAAAAAAAATGAAGAAAGGCTGAAAACAAGCGTGAACACGCCATGGTTGGAAAGGTTGGGTGACAGCTTTGGAGAGGATAATATGAAAACTTTCGTGACACAAACATTTGTAAAGAAAGTAAAATCAGAACAAGACTTTCAAGTGTATAGCTGAGCTGCTCAACAAGCAAACAACACCATAGAGCCTAACACTGAAAAGCCAGGCCAGAGTGGCTCACACCTATAATCCCAGAACTTTGGAGACTGAGGCAGGAGGATTGCCACGAATTGGAGGCAAGCCTGAGCTACAGAGTAAATTGGAAGCAAGTTTCTGAGTGAGATCTTGTTTCAAACTGAGAGAGAGGGGGGTGGAAGGGAGGAAAGACGGAAGGGAAGGACCACTGAAAAGCAAGTGGAGAGCATCTAAATTAAGTTTGGTCCCCTAGAGGGACCTTAGTCTCCATAGGTTGAGGTTTAAGTATCACCATGGCAACAGCAGATGAGACCTTGGACCCTCTGAGATGGAGTGTTGAGTTTGAGACCTTGCACAGAGCTTGTCTCTTTGAAGGACAATACCCCCACCCCAACCCCCAACATGAAAAACATCTGCCCACTAATGTGAGACCACAAATGATGCTTTGCTCCTCTAGTCTGTGGGCCTGCTTGGGATGAGGTTGGGGGAGACTTTTTCATAACCATGAGTTTAAAGTAAAATAGTCCTGAAGGTATTTGGGCTGGTGATCAAACTATGCAATCATGTGATCAAGGAGCCTTTTGATAACATATACAAAGGTCTTATGCGCCAATGGCAACCCAGAAGTTCTTAGCAGAAGCTTCTGGAGAGACAAAAGTCCATGCTGCACAGTTTCTTCTCAAGTAAATCTCTCTTGGAAAGCGTTAACAACCCAGATGTCCCTCCTCACTCCCCTAAAACCAGCTCCGGCCAAACAAGAGTAAAGGGGTCTGCCGCAGACTTTGTAACCATATTTGCAAGTATGGAAGTCTGAAGGGGCGGTGCTCTGTGTGTAAGAATATTGTGGGTTGTGTATCCAACAAAGAGGAAAGTGCTAGAACTATTCAGAAAGGAAAGGGAGAGAAGTCAGGCTGGAGATGTGGACTTGAGAAATCTCCAAAATAAGGTAGAGAATGGAGGAAGACAGCTGAAGTTAACTTCTGGCCTCTGCAGACATGCACAGGCTTGCTTTCACAGCTGCACATACATGTGCACACAGACACAGTCCTATGTATGCCACACACATGCACACAAAGATCCAGGGATGTCAGAATCACGGATCTAGCGCAGCTAGTGTATCTCTTCAAATTTTCTGGGCAGATTCTTGATGAATCTGTCGCGGGCAGATCTGCTTCAGTGAGGGCCAAACCCTGCCTCTCCTGGATGAACATTTGGCATTCTTAAGACCCAAAACTCCCAACGAGCTGTCCCTTAGTCTGAACTAAGATGAAAGGAGAGAGAAGGCACATGACCACTGACTGAGCTACACGGTGTTTCTTTGGTTCTCTGGATGTGGTTATGACGTAAGCATGGGGATAGACACACAAACACTTAGACCATTGCATAGTCCTTCAGGGTGTGCGAAATGCTTCACTTACAGATGCAGCATTGACTACCGAACATAATGAATAGTTCTAGAATGGATGAAGAAATAATTTAGAGATGGAGCTTAA
The DNA here is from genome assembly GCF_903995435.1 of Acomys russatus. Classification (NCBI taxonomy): domain Eukaryota; kingdom Metazoa; phylum Chordata; class Mammalia; order Rodentia; family Muridae; genus Acomys; species Acomys russatus. Next base: position 57,536,262 of record NC_067145.1, read on the forward strand.
CACAATAACAAGGGCCCCTTCTAGTCATTGGCACTAACATAAAGAGCCACCAGTCATCTCTCCTGGTCTGCAAGGCCATGAGAACAAGGTGGACATCCAGAGGGCAAGCCTGGGGGCATTAGTTACCTTCATATCACAGTGACAGAACACCTGGCTGGGCAGTGTGGGGGAGGGGCTTATTTGAGCTCACAGTTTCAGGTGATCTCAGCCCATCATGGCAGGGACGACGTGGAGAAGCTCGTGACGTGGGAAACATATGGCCAAAGCTTGTTCACACAGCAGCAGATCAGGAAGGCAAAATGTGAGGCCAGGGGAGGCTGTAGCCTTCAGAGGTCTGCCCCCTGTCACCCACGCTCACCTTCCAGGCTCTCAGGCTCTCCACAGCCCTCCAACAATGCCACAAACTGGGAACGCAGCTATGACATGGGACAAGTTGCTCTTGTCCTCTGCCACTAGTGGAGGCAGCAGGGAGCTGCAGAGACTGGAAAGTCTGGGGTGTCCGTAAGAGCACTAGGGTAGCTTAGAAAAGTTGTTAGAGGGAGGAAAATATCCAGAAGAAAATAGAAAGAGGTCTGTGGGCCATATAGAAAATGAAGTTTTAGGGTCAACATTAAGCCAACGATTAAGAGTTATTCAACCATTTTCATCTTGTCCGCCAGCTCAGATTTCTGTGAATGGGAATTCTTGGTACACTATCTGAAACTCACACCGATGGGTAGCCTGTGCTGTTGGCTTCCTCTTGTTATGGTTAATCTTCCCTGTCCACTTTACTGGGTTCAGAGTCACCTAACAAACACGCCTCAGCTCACGTCAGTGAGAATATTTCCAGTGAGGCTTATCTGAGCTAAAAGACCCATTCTGAATAGGAAATATTTATTCATTTTTTTTCTTATTTTAGGAGTATGGGTGAGTTGTCTGTCTGTCTGTCTGTATGCATACTATGTGCATACCTCATTCCCAGAGGCCACACGACCATCCTGGGTGGTATGGGTCCCATGCTGAATAAAGAGAAAGTGAACTTGGTACCGGCACCCACCTCTGTTTCCTGCCTATGTGCACAGGGGGGTGACCAGCGGCCTCCTGCTGCTGCCGCCACAGCTCTCTGCCTCATTGGAAAGTACACTCAAGCTGTGAGCTAGTTTTCTCATATCAAGTGTTTTGACACAGCAATGAGAAAATAACCAGCATACTCTCCCCTGGCAGCTAAGCCAGGGGGACTCCATATATCTGAGTGAACTCTTGCTTTTTTCTATTCTTAATTCAATCTCCTAGAACAAATAAGGAAGATGAGAAAGAGTAATCAACCCAACAACTTACTTTGAGTTAGCAAGCTGGCTTTCTGATCTCTTCCCTTTGTCTTACTTGTTCAACTTTGTGGCCACTTTAAGAGCATGGGGAGATGCACAGAGACACAAGGATATCTCATCACTCTCCCTGCCTGGCAGAGGACAGCTCCACTTCCCCCAAATGAATATGCAGTCTAAGTCTTTGGTAAAGCGTGTTTATTCTTACATAATAGCCCAATGATTTTACATTGAATATGGCCCTTTTCTCAATCTCTCCGTGTTCTTTTTTATGGTTCTGACATTCCATATCCTGGGAATTTAGAGCAAGAGCCCAAACATGGGCGTAAACCCAGAGAAACCAGGAATTGCAAGAACTCAAGACTTAAGGGAAAGTTGAGTGGGACAAAGGCCAGTTGAATAGCTCAGAGGCAGTTGAAGAGCCAGACATAAAAAATCTGCAGCAGGGAAGAGCCAGGGTCCCACAGCCCAAACATGCAGCTGGGCAGCGGAGATTTCAGCGTTTTGAGCAGACTTAGGGACCAGCTGCTCCATGGCTTCAGTCAGTAGGCTTGTCAGATAATGGGTGAAGGATACCAGTTACCAGGGAGACTTATATACCATGGCGTGTGTGTGTGTGTGTGTGTGTGTGTGTGTGTGTGTGTGTGTCTTTCTTAGTCACTCTCCACCTTATATTTCTGAGACAATGTCTCTCACTAAGCCTTGAGCTCACCAGTTTAGCTAGGCTGGCTTGGCCAGTGAACCTCCCAGATCTTCTGTCCTATCCCCATCACCCCATCAACAGGGTTACAGGCATATGATGCCTCATGCAGTGATTTTTTCTTTTCTTTTTCTTTTTCTTTTCTTTTTTTTTGGGGGGGGGGTTTCGAGACAGAGTTTCTCTGTGTAGCCTTGGCCGTCCTGGACTCACTTTGTAGACCAGGCTGGCCTCGAACTCACAGCAATCCGCCTGCCTCTGCCTCCCGAGTGCTGGGATTAAAGGCGTGCGCCACCACACCCAGCTCATGCAGTGATTTTTTTTTTAAAAACATGGCTATTATGAAATTGAAACTCATATGCCTATGCTTGCACAACAAATACTCTATCGCCGAGCTATCTGCTCAGCTCTAAGTAAATCTCTCTTGGTAGCACATACTCCATTGAAGAAAGAAGCCATACACAGAAATGTGACCACGTGCCACCTCGAGTGAGTTACTTTTTCATATTTGGGAGAACAGCTTGAGGGAGGAAGGCTTTATTTTAGTTCATAATCCAGACATTTCAGTGTCTAGTGGCTGCATTGATCTTAAGCCTGTGGCAAAGCAGTGTTAAAACAGGCAGGAACATCTGGAGAAGGAGACTGCTTATCTCCAGGGGGCAGGGGGAAGAAAGTGAGACAGAGACTGGCAATACAAGATGACTCATAAGTTAAAAGCACTGACTACTCTTCCAAAGGTCCTGAGTTCAATTCCCAGAAACCATCTATAATGAGATCTGGTGCCCTCTTCTGGCGTGCATGTGTAAGTGCAGGCAGAGGACTGTATACATACCAAATAAATAAATCTTTTTTTAAAAAAAGGTTGACCTTCACATGTTTGCCCCCACCCCCATCTGTGGTCTGTTTCTCCAACTGGGGCCCACCTCATAAAGTTCCCATAATCTTCCAAAATAGTGCCACCAGCTGGGGACCAAGCATCTAATATACAAGCCTCTGGAGTACATCTTATATTCCAACTGTAACAAATCTACAGATAGAAACAGAGTGCGTTTTTGATAGGGCAACCGAGACCATATATGGTAAGCTTGTCATCTCACTAGGGCGAGAGCCATGAAATTGACAATGTGAATAAATTACCATAAGCGTTAACCTTTCACAAAAAGAGAAGCAGGGAAAGAAACGCTTTCTGAATGCTAGGGGCTCAGCTCAGCTGAAGGAGCGCTTGTCAACACAAAAAGCCCCGGACTTGATACCCAGCACTGCATAAGGGTGTGGTGGCGCACATCTGCAACCCCAGCACTCTCGAGGCAGAAGGAAGAAGATCAAGAGTGTAAGGTCGTTCCCCTCAGCTACATGAGTTTGAGGATAGCCTGGGATATTTGAGACTCCGCCCCCCCCCCACCAAAAAGAGAATTGTAATGATGTTTGAATATTTTATATATGCAATATGAAACAGCATGGATGTGCCTAGCGTGCCGTGAAGATGTAAAGAACTATTACTGGCAAAGAGCTTTCTAGAAAAATGTACCATAACATCAAAGCCAAGGCACCGGGAACACATCTTAACTGGAGCCAGAGGATGAGATAATGCAATCTGTCCATCACATTGGTGGGCGTGATGTCATGCAAACACAGAGGCTAAAGAGATCAAGTTATGCTTCTCTTGCAGAAATTATTTTAGAATCTAAGCAGCTTTTAAACTTTAACAAATGTTAAGGCTGAATTTAGGCAGAATGCTCTTTCTGACTATCATTCTAAGCTTAGACTCAGTCCTGAAGCGACGTGGACATTTAGACCTGGGGATGAGGCAAAGGGCTTGGTGCTTAAGGGAGGTTGCTGTTCTTGCCAAGGATCCGATCGCTGTCTGTGCTCCACTTTGAGGGATGTGAACAGTGGGGTGAGACGGAATCAAGGCAAATATGGAAGCACACCCCTGTTGTCCCAGGAACAATGAGCAGAGAAGGAGTGCACTAAAAAACACAGACCTGATGACTTGGAGTCCAAACTATCCATTTGCAATTTCTATTTACTTTTATTGTCTGTTTCCCAGAATGTGTATATGTGCACCATTTACAATTTATTTTCACTCTGTTATAAAAAAAAAAAAAAAAAAGCACCATTGCAATCCTGATACTTTTACTGTATGTGGTTGGATAACGTTACTTTTCAATGTGCTTGGTTCGTGAGCACCTCCTTCCTGGAGGAAGAGGACATCATTGAAAGGCCAAGAGGAGGCAGTGCAGGAGTACTCTTCCATTGACACTCTGGAGTCCAGTGTGTCTTGGGCTCACTCCATGGTCGGCACTGATTCTCAGAATTGGAGGGATAGTTTCATGGTATGTTTTCTGATAACTGTTCTCTTCTGTGGTTCTAATCAGAAAGTCTGTAACCTCCGTGTTGGATTACTCTAACCTATGTGTTTTAAGATATTTTTCTCTTGGGTTAATTCAAAAGGGCCTTGGGGACCAGTGAAAGGGAAAATGTCAGCTCCCTTGGTAAACATTTTAGAGTGAGGTGCGTGTGGGAGGCAGTGCGGTGCTGTCATTGTGTTGAAAACCCAGGGTGGCTGATGAAGTTATTCCCTTGAACTTGGGTTCATCTGTGATGTCACGGGTCCCCCAGCAACTTAGGAGTTGTGGTACAAAAGCCTTCTGTATCAGTTAGTTCCTGTGCAGCCTGACACAGACGCAGAGCTGTTTGAGAGGAGCTGTGTCAGCGGGTACCCTGACGGGAGGAGTGGGCTGCAACTGGGCTTCGCAGGGGCTCCACTGACCTCTGTCTGAGGGTCTTACTGGACACTTGTCATCATTCACTGCACAGTAGCTGCCATCGTGGAGAGCTTGGGCCTCTGAGGGCTGTGCTAAGAGCCTGCAGCTGCGTGGGTGTGGATTTGCTGGGAAGATGGAGAGGAAGAGAAGTGAAAGTTCCGCTTTATGCAGGACCCACTGTGCACAGAACAGAGTTGACTCTAAATTCTGCCTTACCTGGGGGTGAAGAACGGACAGGGGGTGCATGTCTAGAAGCCCAGCTCCACCTTCCGTAGGCACCGCTGAGGTGACTGAAGAATGTTCCTCATCCACATCCACTGGAGCAAGAAGAACCAGTGCCATCCATAGGAATGACTCAGAGTGTGCTTTGGTATCCTGGCTAGTGCCTGCATGAATTTCATGAAGATTAAAACTTACGTCATAGTCAACCTAAGCCAGAGCTGGAATGGACTTCTAAGATGTTGTTTTGAAACAAAACAAAACAAAACAAAACTTCACTCTTCTCTTAATCCAAGGAAAGTACACACAGGATGAGGAATTTGTCACAATCAAAACAGTGTTAAGCAGAGAATAATCTTTAAGATTTTAATATCTTTAAGCTAGGATCTTTAAGATCTTAATAGCTAGGATTAGAAGGGATCTCATCTAACATTTATACTCAGGCCAACGTTTAGCATCACTAGGCAAATAAATATATCCATCTGTCTCCACATAGACATTATATTTATTTTTGCATATTTTCAATATTTTTTCATATCTTTTTATATCCTTTTGTCCAAATTCAGCTTGGAAGATTCAAGGTCTTTCCTGAAGACGTGCCTGGACAATGTTTACAGCTGGTCCTATTGTGCCAGCCGGGGCACATGGTGGGTGGTGACTGTGGATTGGCACTAGCATAAGCCCTTCAGGGGGCCTCTTGCCTGCTGATCTCCTTAGGAATTCTCTTTGCTCCTCAGCAGGCCTCCCATGAATCCCTTGGTTTTTCTCTCTCAAGGCACATCTGTTTGGTTTTCTTGGCCCTTCACAATTTCCTGTTCTCAAGGAATCCCAGCTCTTTCCACAGTTACCGCCCCGCAGTTGCTGTGTATGATCTGAACCTCCCTCTCCTCTGTTCTTTTGGAATTTTTACATTGAATAAGGATGGTGACTTGTTGGAAGCATAAGTAACATTTTGGCGTCAGATATTTATCCCCTCGCCCTAATCAGACCACACCTGCCCTATTTGCAATTTTTCTCCACTGAAACTCTAGGTAGTGCATCAAAATTAGGAAGACAGGTTGGAACTATGTAGCCCAAGCCTGACTCAAACTTGTAATCCTCCTGCCTTAGCCTCCCAAGTGTTGTAATAACAGATATGTACCACCATGCATGCCTTTAATTTTATATACCTGTGTGTCTGTGTGTCTGTGTGTGTGTGTGTGTGTGTGTGTGTGTGTGTCTGTGTGTGTGTGTGTGTGTGTGTGTGTGTGTGTGTATTATGTTGGTACACTGGGTTCATGTTGAGGGGCAGAGAAGGGTGTGTGTTCATGTGGAAGCATTGTTTGTTTTCCTGTGAATGGGGGTCAGAGGTCAACCTCAAGCATCCTTCCTCAGGAACCAGCACCTTGTTTTGGGGAAGGCCTTTTTTTGTTGAGTTGTTTCAATTTTGAGACAAGGTCCCTCTCTGGGACCTAATTAGGTTAGGATGTTTGACCAGCAAGCTCCAAGTACCACCTGCCTTTGTCTCCCTAGCACAGGAAAAGGTATGTGCCATCACACTCGGCTTTTTGTATGTAGGCTTTGAGGCTCATCCTCAACTCTTCATGTTTGAACAGTAGGCACTTTACTGACCTTGGCCACCTATTCATCAATGAACTTAGGGGCACCGTTGCTCCTTTAGCACATTTGAAGGTTCCTTGGCTTCTCTCCAAATGTAAGGCCCAGAGAGAATAGAAGAATAAATCTAAGCAATGTGGTTTCCTTGGTTTTTTTTGTTCATGCCTTAGAAGGGCATTGGGTAGTTGGTCGCGCCCCCGCCCATCCGTCACCTGTATTTAAACATACACATCTTAGTTACAGTCAACTTTGTCTGATTTAGCAGAAACCCCAAAGGGATTCAATTCAGCCCGTCATGCTTTACTCCTTTATCTCCAGGACAGTTTCAAGGCCCAGAGAAGCTTAGATTACATACTATCCCCCCCACCCCAACCCTCTTCCGGCTTCTCTGATCTTTCTGGAATGTGCTCAGCCTGTATCTGGACTGTATTCTTGGACAAAGGTTGACTAGGCTTCTGTTAATCTTCAGCATGTAAGTGCACTGCTGAGAAAGGTCAGCGCAGGCTCACTGATGCTGACTCTGCTGTGTGTCACCACTTCCCTCCAGACCCTTGTAGGGAACACAGAGCTCTGAAGCCAATCAGGCCATCAATGTAGATAAAAGAGCCAGTCAAAGGTTAATGGAGGGCAGTGAGGCCGCAGGCAGTTGCTGTAGCTGTCCCTCAGCTCCCTCGGGATGGGTTGGGGGATTCCCCTAGGCAGCTCTAATGGGACTGGAAATGGAGCCACTCTAGGCTGCTGGCCTGCTCCCCCTGGTGCACATGAGGCTAAGTCACAGCTGAGGTCTTACAAGGTCACGAGGGATGAGTAGTAACTGATCCAAGAGGAAGGCAGAGAGACTGAACCTCTACAGAGAATATTCAACATGGTGGGGAAATATACACAAAGGAGACAGGCTGATTGCTACCACGGTTTTCAGGATACTGTTTAAGAGTCCCTAGAGACACTAACAGCTAAACAAACAACTTTTTTGAGAAGGGCCCTTGAGCCATAGCCTAGCCAGTTCCAGATCCCTCAGAGATATGGGATTTGAACTACTAGAAACACAGCCTAAAGAGACTACCCATTGATCGCCACTCTCAGCCATGGGCTGGCAGACCTTCCACAGATCTAGATGCTGTGCTGTGGAATAACACCTGTCTGATGTTCACGCTAGGTGAGCTAACTGCCAATGAAAACAAAAGCTAGGAGCCCAGGGTGAACAGTTCCCTGCATGAGGTCACTGTGTGTATGTTGAGACTCCCCACTCACATCAGCAGAGTGCAGACATCTAACTACATATTATTGTAGTTTGTGCCTTGGCTACTGTGAGCTTACTGCTCACATCTCTCAGTGGTGGGATGTCTCTCAGTATTATCTGACCTTGTTCCTGGGTTAGTTTTTTGTTTTTTTGTTTTTTTGTTTTTTTCTGTTGCTGTGATAAAGCACTCTGACAAAATCAATTTAAGAGAGAAGGGTTTATTCTGGCTCACCATTAAAGGGTACAGCCCACCATGGCACGCAGGTCAAGTGGCAGGAACCTGAGGTAGCTAATCACATCACACCCATTCAACAAGCAGACTGATGAAAGCTTGGTATGCTCAGTTCTCTTTCTACATTTATACAGTCCTGGCTCCCAACTAGGGAATGATGTCCCCTACAGTGGATGGGTCTTGCCACCTTAATTAATGCAATCAAGGTAATTTTCCATAGGCTTGCCCAGAGGCCCATCTCTCAGGCAGTTAGAGATTCTATCAAGTTAAGAACGACCACTAGCCAACCCAGCTCCCAAAGACCAGTTTGATTTTCTTTCTTACATTCATCACATTCCCCAACAAAATTGTGTCTGTCTGTTTCCTCTCTACAGAGGGAACATGACCACCTCTTCTTCCTCTTCTTCTTCCTCTTCCTCTTCTTCTTCTTCTTCTTCTTCTCCTTCTCCTTCTTCTTCCTCTTCTTCTTCTTCCTCTTCTTCTTCTTTGTCTTCTTCTTCTTCGTCTTCTTCTTCGTCTTCTTCTTCTTCTTCTTCTTCTTCTTCTTCTTCTTCTTCTTCTTCTTCTTCATCTTCGTCTTCTTCTTCTATTCTGTTTGTTTGTTACAGAGGGTCTCCACCTTCACACACAGAGACAGGAAAGTGTCCAAAGGACCATGTAGCACACCAGCATTTTAACAGTGGCTGCTCCTAGCTGAGTAGGATTGTGTGAGTTTTATGTTTTTCTTCTGTTCTTTTAAAAAGGAAGAACAAGATGACATGGTGACATGCACCCTTAATTCTAGAACTCAGAAGTCAGAAGGAGAAAGGGGCAGGAGCTGGAAAAGCCCTGTGGTTCTGAGATAGCCAGAGGTGAGACTCAAGAAGAGAAGGATAAGGAGGGGAAGGAGGAGGAAGAGGTGGAGGAGGAGGAGGATGAAGGGGAGCTGCCACTGCCACAGCTACCAAACATGGTGGCACATACCTAGAACCTCAGCACTGGAGAGGCTGACGCAGGAGAATCCATGGGTTTGAGGCCAGTCTGAGCCATATATCAGATTCCAGGCCATCTTAGGCTACATACCTTGTGTCTCAGATAAGGCATGCAAGCAGGTATGGAAGTTAATAAATAAAATGCAAGACAACAACAAATGGAAGACAGTCAGATTACAATCCTGGGGATATCTAGAAAGAAGAGTTGAAATTCCAGGATTGGGTGCTGAAGGACTTGGGACCTAAAGATAATTGGGGTAAGAAGAAAATTGGACACAATGTCCACCTTTTCAGTTGGACCTCAGAGCTTCTGAAGGTGCCTTCTCCCAGGAGAGAAAGAACAGTAAAGGGTGACAGATTTGAGGAAGAAGATGAAATCTCCAGTTTTCAACAAATTGAGTCATGAGCTGCCCAAGGGTCCCACCTGGAGCACTGATTGGCCCCTTATCCTGAATTTAGAGAGAAGCCCATCCCAAGGTGGGGGGTGAATCTGGAAATCTGGGAAGTAAGGATTGATAATTGCATCCTGCATAAAGATAAATTTGCTAAGGTGGATGAGTGAGGTATGAGACTCTAGTTGGAAATTTGGCTGAAGAAGTCACTCTATGACTCTCCCATCAAAGGGAGTAATAAGGAAGCCACGAGGGTGACCATGGAAACACCAGACAGAGGGAGAGGAACTCCAGAAGCCAGAGCAAACAAAGCTTTATGAAGGGTGTGTCCTCATGCACAGATGTCTCTGAAGAAGTGCTGGCTTTTTGGAGCATAGAGCCTGTATTGTCTCAGGGCACTCAGCCATATTTTCTGGGGGCGGGAGTCAGAGCAAGGAAGGGGAAGGGGAACCCTCTGCAGTAATATTCTGCTTCTGAGAGAAGGCCTTGAGCCAGGAGGCGGGGGGGGGGGGGGAGACAGAACAGGGGACAACAAGTGTTTCCATGTTTCTCTTTTCCTGCAAGAACTGAGAGTAGGATGCAGCCCCGGGAAGGATGAGGGGATGCACTGCAGGACACAGCCCTGGGAAAGATGAGGGGATGGATTGTGGGAGGCAGCCCTGGGAAGGGTGAGGGGATGGATTGTGGGAAGGATGAGGGGATGGAGATGGACTGTGGGACGCAGCCCTGGGAAGGGTGAGGGGATGGACTGTGGGACGCAGCCCTGGGAAGGATGAGGGGATGGACTGTGGAACGCAGCCCTGGGAAGGGTAAGGGGATGGATTGTGGGACGCAGCCCTGGGAAGGATGAGGGGATGGACTGTGGGACGCAGTCCTGGGAAGGATGAGGGGATGGAGGCAGCCCTGGGAATGATGAAGGGATGGACTGTGGGATGCAGCCCTGGGAAGGATGAAGGGATGGACTGTGGGAGGCAGCCCTGAGAAGGGTGAAGGGATGGACTGTGGGAGGCAGCCCTGGGAAGGGTGAAGGGATGGACTGTGGGAGGCAGCCCTGGGAAGGGTGAAGGGATGGACTGTGGGACGCAGCCCTGGGAAGGATGAGGGGATGGACTGTGGGAAGGATGAGGGGATGGAGATGGACTATGGGAGGCAGCTCCAGGAAGGATGAGGGGATGGAGGCAGCCCTGGGAAGGATGAGGGGATGGACTGTGGGAGGGAGCCCCAGGAAAGTTGAGGAGATGGACTCAATGAAATGTGCCCATTTTTTTCCTTCCTCGGTGGATGTGGAATTCCTATGGTGCTTTCTGCATGGATGTTATAGAGGCTGAATCCATTTTCTGCTGCCGCCCCCCCTCCCAAAAAAAAAAAAAAACAAAGAAAGAAACAGCCTGGCAGGCGAGCTGGAAGGGCTCCCAAAACAAGCTGCACCTGGGAAAGGCTCTAACCCAGTATACTTGGCTTCCAATGGTTTTGGAGCTGCGAGCCCACTGTCTTGGATGCCAATGTGGGTCCTGGCATGAGACTTCCTGTGTTTTCATCCAATCTCCTATGGGACATGATTCTTAATCACTCCACACCTCAGTTGTATCATACAAATGGGAATATGACAGAGGCTCTACCACAGATGACGATGAGGACGGAGCAAGCCAAACATCTTGCACTCAGCAGCATATTTTTTTAATTCACTTTACATCACGATCTTATCCACCTCTCTCCCCTCCTCCAGGTCCTGCCTTCCCTCGTCTTCCCCCTATCCCACCACCCCTGTTCCTCAGAAAAGGAGAGCCTCCCCCAACCAACCCACCCCAGTTCATCAAGTCGAATCAGGACTGAGCACATCCTCTTCCACGGAGGCTGGCAAGGCAGCCCCACCAGGAGGAAGTGATGGGAAAGCAGACAACAGAGTCCATGTCATAGACAGTCCAGACTCAACTTGTTAGAGGACCCCTGTGGAGATTAAGCTCCCATTGGTTTCCTCTGTATAGAGGGCCTACGTTCAGTCCATGCATGGTCATTAATTGGTGCTTCAGTCTCCATAGGCCCCCCTGGGCCCAGGTTATTTGACTCTGTTGGTCTTCTTCGGGAATTCTTGTCCCCTCCACGTCCTCCTTTCCTCCCCCACCCCTGTACACAAGGCTTCCCCTCACTCTGCCTAATGTCTGGCTGTGAGTCTCAGCATCTGTTTCTATCCACTGCTGGGTGGAGCCTCTCAGAGGACAGCTATGCTAAGCTCCCTTCTGCAAGCATAGCAGAGTGTCATTAAGAGTGTCAGGGATTGGCTCTCTCCCGTGGGGTGGGTCTCAGGTTGCGCCAGGCATTGGATGGACACTCCCTCAAACTCAGCTCTATCTTTATCCCTCAACATCTTGCAGGCAGGGTAAATTTGGGGTGGAAGCTTTTGTGGGTGAGTTGGGGGTTCCCCCCTCCACTAGAAGTCCTGTCTGGCTGGGAGGGGTCCTCTTCAGGCTTGATGACACCACTACTAGGAGACTTAGCTAGAGCCACCCCCCTATCCTCCCAAGACCCTACCCAGTTGTAAGTGTCCAGCTTGACTCAGAGATGCCCTCACCCTAGATTTCTCTTAACTCTCCAAGCCCTCTGGGCTCCCACCCCCACTCTCCCCACTTCTGACCTCCACCCTCATCTTCCTCTCCACTCCCTCGCCAACCCTGTTCCCTCTCTTCATTCACTTGTGATGTTTATTCTATTTCCTCTTCTGAGTGAGAATTAAGCATCCTCCCTTGGGCTTTTCTTGTTACTTAGCTGCTTTGTGTCTGTGAATTGTTATATGGTTATCCTGTGCTATATGATTAATATCCACTTATAAATGAGTACATACCATGTGTGTTTTTCGTCTGGGTTATCTCACTTAGGATGATCATTTCTAGTTCTATCCATTTGTCTGCAAATTTCATGATGTCCTTGTTTTTAATAGCTGAATAGTATTCCATTCTGTAAATGTACCATAGTTTCTCTATGCATTCTTCAGTTGAGAGACATCTAGGTTGTTTCCAGATTCTGGCTATTACAAATCAAGCTGCTCTGAACATAGTTGAGCAAGTGTCCTTGTTGTATGGTGGAACAGCTTTTGGGTGTATGCCCAGGAGTGATATAGCTGGGACTTGAGGTAGGCTACTCCCAATTTTCTGAGAAAGCACCAGATTGGTTTCCAAAGTGATTGTATAAGTTTGCACTCCCACCAGCAATGGTGTAGTGTCCTTTTTTCACATCCTTGCCAGCATGTGCTGTCACTTTAGTTTTTTGATCTGAGCCATTCTGATGAGTGTTACTGTAATCTCAGAGTCATTTTGATTTGCTTTTCCCTGATGGTTAATGATATAATTCTCAACCATTAGAGATTCCTCAGGTAACAATTCTCTGTTTAATTTAGAGTCCCATTTCTTAATTGGGTTAGTTAGTTTGGTGGTGTTTAATTTATTGAGTTTCTTATATATTTTGGATATATACATCCCTTTGTCAGATGTAGGGTTGGTGAAGATCTTTTCCCAGCCTGTGGGCTGTTGTTTTGTTCTGTTGAGAATGTCCTTTGCCTTATAGAAGCAATTCAGTTTCATGAGGTACCATTTATTAATTGTTGATCTTAGAGCCTGAGCTATTGGTGTTCCATTCAGGAAGTTTTCTTCTGTGCCAATGAGTTCAAGCTTGATCCCCAATTTTCTTCTAATAAACTTAGTATATCTGGTTTTATGTTGAGGTCTTTGATCCCCTTGGACTTGGGTTTTGTGCATGATGATAAATATGGATCTATTTGCATTTTTCTACATGTACATAGACATCCAGCCAGACCAGTACCATTTGTTGATGCCCCACCCCCATTGTATGGTTTTGGCTTCTTGTGAAAAATCTAGTGTCTGTAGGTGTGTGGGTTTATTTCTGGGTCTTCAATTAGATTCCATTGATCAACTAGTCTGTTTATATGCCAGTACCATGCAGTTTTTATTACTGTCACTTTTTCTTTCTTTCTTTCTTTTCTTTTCTTTCTTTCTTTCTTTCTTTCTTTTTTTTTTTTTTTTTTTTTTTTTTTTTTTTTTTTTTTCTTTTTTTTTGTACAGGATTGTTTTAGCTATTCTGGGCTTTACGTTTCTCCATATGAAGTTGAGATATGTTCTTTCAAGGGTTATAAAGACTTGTGTTGGAATTTTAATGGGAATTTCAATGAATTTGTAGCTTGCTTTTGGTAAGATGGCAAATTTTACTATGTTAATCCTACTTATCCATGAGCATAAGAAAGCTTTTCATTTTTTGAAATCTTCTTCAATATCTTTCTTCAGATACTTGAAGTTCTTGTCATACAGGTCTTTCACTTGCTTTGTAAGAGTTACACCAAGATGTTTTGTATTATTTGTAGCGATTGTGAAGGGTATTGTTTTCCTAATTTCTTTCACAGCCTGTTTGTTGTTTGCATACAGGAGGGCTATTGATTTTTTTAAAGTTAATTTTGTATTCAGCCACTTTGCTAAGGGTGTTCATCAGCTGTAGGAGTTCTGTGGTAGAATTTTGTGGTTCCATGTATACTATCATATCATCTGTGAATAGTGATACTTTGACTTCTTCTTTTCCAATTTGTATCCCTTTGACCTCCTTTTGCTGTCTTGTTGCTCTAGCTAGGACTTCAAGTACTATATTGAAGAGATATGCAGAGAGTGTGCAGCCTTGTCTTCTCCCTGATTTGAGTGGAATTGTTTTACATTTCTCTCCAGTTATTGATATTGGCTATCGGTTTGCTATATATTACGTTTATTGTGTTTTGGTATGTGCCTTGTATCCCTGACCTTTGCAAGACTTTTAATGTGAAGGGGTGTTGGATTTTGTCGAATGCTTTTACTGTCATCTAATGAGATGACCATGTGGGTTCTTTCTTTCAGTTTGTTTATATGATGGATTACATTGATGGGTTTTCTTATGTTGGACCATCCCTGCATCTCTTGGATGAAGCCTCCTTGATCATGATAGATGATATTTTTAATGTTCTTGGATTCAGTTTGCAAGTATTTTATTGTGTATTTTTGTGTCAATGTTCATAAATGAGACTGGTCTGAAATACTTTTTCTTTGTTGAGTCTTTGTATGGTTTAGCTGTCAGGGAGACTGTGGCCTCATAAAATATAGAATGAGTTTGGCAATGTTCCTTCTCTTTCTATTTTGTGGAAAAGTTTGAGCAGGATTGGTATTAGCTTTTCTTTGAAAATCTGGTAGAGTTCTGCACTAAAACCATATGGTCTAGGTTTTTTCTTGTTGTTGTTGTTTTGATCATTGTTTGTTTTAGTTTTGGTTTTTTTTTTCGGTTGGGAGACTTTTAATGACTGATTCTATTTCCTTAGGGATTATAGGACTATTTAACTTGTTTACTTGATCTTGATTTAACTTTAGTAAGTGGAGTCTATCAAGAAAAGTGTCCATTTCATTTATGTTTTCCAATTTTATGAAGTACAGGTTTTAAAAGTAAGACCTAGTGATTCTTTGGATTTTCTCAGTGTCTATTGTTATGTCTCTTCATTTCTGAGTTTGTTGATTTGGAAACTGTCTCTTGGTCTTTTAGTTAGTTTTTTTTTTTTTTTTTTTTTTTAATCGTGTTGATTTTCTCAAAGAACCAGCTATTGGTTTCCTTGAGTCTTTGTTTTGTTCTCTTTTTTTTCCCCCTATTTTATTGGGATTTCAACCCCGTTTGATTATTTACTGACATTTACTCCTCTTGGGTGTGTTTATGTCTTCTTTTTTTATTTCTAGAGCTTTCAGGTGTGCTATTAAGTTGCTAATTTTATTTTTATGAAAGAACTTAGTACTATGAACTTTTCTCTTAGCACTGCTTTCATTGTTTCTCATAAGTTTGTATATGTTATGTCTTCATTTTCATTGAATGTTTGGAAGTCTTTAATTTCTTTGTTTCTTCCCTGACCCAGTGGTCATTGAGTCCTGAAACTGATAGTTCAGTTTCCATTAGTGTGTAGGCTTTTTGTTATTTATGCTGTTGTTTAAGTCCTTCTTTGTTCCATGGTGATCTGAAAAACACAAGAGGTTATTCTAATTTTCTTGTATTGGTTGAGGCTTGTTTTGTGACTGGCTACATGGTCAGTTTTGGAGAAGATTCAGTGTGGTTCTGAGAAGAAGGTATATTTGTGTTTAGGTGAAAGCTTCTGCAGATATCTGTTAGGTTCACTTGATTTATGGCATAAGTTAATTTCATTATTTCTCTGTTAAGTTTCTATCTCAATGACCTGTCCACTGATGAGAGTGGGGTTTTGAAGTCTCTCATTACTAGTGTGTGAGAATTGATGTGTGATTTAGCTTTAGTAATGTTTATTTTTACAAATGTGCATGCAGATGTTCAGAATTGAGATGTCATATTGGTGGAATTTTGTTTTGATGAGAATGAAGTGTCTTTTTTCATTTCTTTTGGTTAATTTTGATTTAAAATCTTGTTTTATTAGATATTAGGATGGCTATTCCAGCTTGTTTCCTGTACATTTGCTTGGAAAACTTTTTTCTATCCCTTTACTCTGAGGTAAAATTTATCTTTGTTGCTGAGGTGTGTTTATATATCCATTCTATTAGCCTATATCTTTTTATTTGGTAATTTAGTCTGTTGATGTTGAAAAATATTAATTACCAATGATCGTCAATTCCTTTTATTTCGATGATGTTGTTGTTGTTTGTGTTGTTGTTGTTGTTGTTGTTGTTGTTGGTGTGTGTGTGTGTGCACATGTGTGTGTGCAAGTCTTCTTTTCGTTTTGCTGCAGTGAAGTTATTTATATCCAGTTATACCTGTGTTTTCTTGGGTATAGTTAACCTCCTTCAGTTGGAGTTTTTCTTCTATTACCTTCTATAGGACTAGGCTTGTGCTTGGATATTGTTTAAATTTCGTTTTGTCATGGAATATCTTGTTTTTTTCCACCTATGGTGACTGAAAATGTTGCTGGGTATAGTACTCTGGGATGACCTCTGAGTCTCTTAGGGTCTGAAGGACATCTGCCCAGGCCTTTCTGTCTTGTAGAGTCTCTGTTGAGAAGTCAGATGTGATTCTGATAGGTCTGCCTTTATATGTTACTTGGCCTTTTTCCATTGCAGCTTTTAATGAATTTTCTTTGTTCTATACATTTAGTGTTTTGATTATTATGAGGTGGGGGGAATTTCTTTTCTGTTCTAATCTGTTTGTGTTCTGTATGCCTCTTGTATGTTTAAAGACATCTCTTTAGGTTGGGGAAATTTTCTTGTATGATTTTGTTGTAAATATTTTCTAAGAATATTCTTAGAATTATTAGAATTTTCTAAGAATATTTTTAGGCTTTGTCTTTTCATTGTGTCCTTGATTTCTTGCATGTTTTGTGTCAGGAATTTTTTAGATTTAATACTTTCTTTGACAGACGTACCGATCTCTTCAATTGTATCTTCTACACCTGAGACCCTCTCCTTCACCTCTTGTTTTCTGTTGGTGATGCTTACCTCTGTAGTTCCTGTTTCTTTCCCTAGAGTTTCCTCTCCAGGATTTCCTCAGTTTGTGTTTTAAAAATTTTTTTATTGTTTCTATTTCCATTTTCAGGTCTTGAACCATTTTATTCATTCCCTTTACCTGTCTGATTGTATTTGCCTGTATTTCTTTAATGGATTTATTTTTTCCTCTTTAAGGGCCTCTATCATCTTCATAAACTGAGATTTAAAGCCATTTTCTTGTTTCAGCTGTGTTATAATATCCAGTGCTTGTTGTAGTAGGATACGTGGGCTCTGGTGATGTCACAGTGCCCTGGTTCTTGTTGCTTGTGTTCTTACAGTGGCCTTTACCCATCTGGTTGTCCCTGGTGTTGGCTGGTTGTTCCTGGTATCAGCTGGATTTCTCTGGCATGCAGGAGGTGCCCTGGGACAGAGGCTGGATGTGCCTTGGGTCCAACAACCCTTCTCGGGGTAGTGGATAGGGCCGTGGGCTGGAGGCTGGAGGCTGGAGGCTGGAGGCTGGAGGCTGGATCTTAGCGCATAGCTCACAGCTTTTCTCTGATGGGTGTGTCCCAGTGGGACCTACAAGCAGAGGGTTTGGGTGGGGATGTCTAACCTGTATGGTCCTGAGGTCCAACAGGTATACTCAGGAAGGCCAGTAGAGCCATGAGCTGGAAGTTGGAACTGTGAATACCTGGTAACAGGGATCCCTCCTCTCTGTGGGGAAAGCACAAGATGCTGGCATTTCAGATCAGCAGCACTGTCACTTGCTTGCTCAACAGTCACCGTGCAAGCTGGGTGCCCACCATCTTGGAGCTGTGTTATCCTGTTGTCTGGCAGGTCTCCTCAGAGAGAGAGGTAGAACCATGGATCTCGTGTCTAGAGCTTGGAACTGTGCATCTCTGGAACTGACCTTGGGTAGGAAGATGGTGCCAGGTGGCCAGAGGCCAGGGCCATGTCCATAGCACCCAGGATCCATCCTCCCATCAGAGAGACAGGGAAGCTAGCAGTTTTTGGAAGATAGGCTCCCAGCCACTTGTTTGCTCTGCAGACACTGAGCTCCAAGTATTCAGACGCCGCGCATGCTGAGCATAGCCATCTTGTTCTTGGCTTAGCATGGTATCTAATGAGCAGGAGTACTAGATGTTAATATCACCAGCATCATCACCATCATTATCTTCTCACACTTCTAGCAGCATCTTTAGACCCTGTTGCTTTTCCAGGCCCCCGGAATGAGAAAATGGTGGGAATGTAAGGAACATAACAATGCTTATGAGACATGACAACATTTGTCACAGTGTCTCTCTGGATAGTCATGAAATCTCTTGTCTAGGCTTAGATTTTTTTTTTCTTCATGTTCTTATGGATTTTTTTTTAGTGCAAGACATGTCAGATTTAAATAGTCACTTTTATCCAGTTGTCATGCCCAGATTCACTTGTACTCCTTTTTTTTTGCTTTGCTCAAGGTGTTTTGCTTCTTATGATTGAGTCAGTGGATAAAAGCTCTTGCCACCAGACCTCTGTGACCCCCATGGTGGAAAGAGAGAACTACCCTTGAAATTGATCTTTGACCTCCACCCATGATATTGTACAAGCAAACACACCTTATTCCCATGCACAAATAAATAAATGTAATAAAATCTTTGAAAAATAATGTTGTTTTAGTCAATGTTCTACTGTTATGAAGAGACCCCAAGACCATGAGAAAATATTTAATTGGGGTGGCTTTCAGTTCAGAGGTTTAGTCTGTTATTGTCATGGTGATGAGTAGGATGACATATAGGCAGACATGGTGCTGGAGAGTAGTAAGAGTCCTATATCCAGATTCATAGGCAGCAGGAAGAGAGAGACACTGGGCCTGGCTTGAGCTTCTGAAACCTCAAACCTACCCCCAGTAACACATTTCCTCCAATAAGGCCACACCTACTCCAACAAGACCACACCTACTCCAACAAGGCCACACCTACTCCAACAAGACCACACCTACTCCAACAAGGCCACACCTACTCCAACAAGGCCACACCTACTCCAACAAGACCACATCTACTCCAACAAGACCACACCTACTCCAACAAGGCCACACCTACTCCAACAAGGCCACACCTACTCCAACAAGGCCACACCTACTCCAACAAGACCACACCTACTCCAACAAGGCCACACCTACTCCAACAAGGCCACACCTACTCCAACAAGGCCACAAGTTCTAAATATTTTCAAATAATGCCACTCTCTATGAGCCTTTGGGGACAATTTTCATTCAAACTACTACAGATAGATTTATTATTATTGTTAATTTTATAATTTATTAAATATTAAGTTATTCATTCACCCCCTACATCTATGTCTGCCACATCCAGAATGTTACTGGGCAATAGGATGATGAGTGAAAACCACCTACCAAGAACTTAACATCCATTAAGGGAAAATAAATAACATGAAATGAGCCATCATTACTCTGAAATGTGCTTTATGGTAGGAGTTTGTTAAGTTGGGTGTTAGCTGAGTGGAAGGAATGACAGGCCTCCTTGGAGCCATGAGAAAACTCTCATAGTGAAAACTTAGCTTACCTTTCTGAGTACTGGACAATGATGACTGGCTTCTTGGGCAAAAGATGGACAAAACTATGTGGAAGAACATTGTAACCCAAGAGAATGGTGTTTGGGGTCTCAGATGGCTCAGACAGTGAAGACGTTTGCTGTCAAACCTAATATCTTGAGTTTAATCCATAGGACTCATATAGCAGAAGGAGATAACTTCTACAAAATGTTCTCAGACATCCACTCATGTGACATGTCAAGTGTGAGTTCACATGTATACCCGTACACACATATAGAAAATCAAACTGAAAGAGTTTTGAAAGAGAATTGTGGTTGTGAAGGTGCTGACACACTATGGCTGGTAGCAGCATGAGACCTAGTTTTGAGTAAAACACTTATTCATGTCTTCATGGCTATTCCATGTTCCAGAAGGTGGGCAGTGCCCTTTACACAACATACATTAGGTATGAACCATGAAGCTGATCTTGGTAATCAGTTTCTAAGTCAGGGAACAAGAGGACAAATGGGCTCACACGTGACCAGTTTGGGCTTTGTCTTTGCCTAGACCAGGGAAGCCCTCGTCACAATCCTCAATGACCTCCGGCCCCAGGATCGTTTCAATATGATTGGGTTCTCCAACCGGATTAAAATGTGGAAGGACCACTTGCTACCAGTGACTCCTGACAACGTTAGGAACGCCAAGGTCTACATGTACCACCTGTCACCCACTGGAGGTAAGCATGGGTCCTGCCGGCCTTTCCGCCCAGCTTCGGCACGACCACAGATTCATTCTCTGCAGAGACAAGGCTTTGAGAGCTGAAGCTGATACTAACAAAGGAAGAGACAGACAATAATATTTATGGGTGCCTATATTTCTTCAAATTTGTAAATTCTCATTCCCTAAACTGTAAGTTAGTCAACTCATAGTTGGAAAATCCACTCTCAATTTGGATCCTGAACAAGGAACCTGGCTTTGTTAAATTGTTCTTGGTTGGGGATGTTTTTTCAGGTTTATTTTTATTTACTTGTATGTGCGCATTTCTGTAAATTGATGCCACATATGGAAGGGTGCCCATGGAAAACAGAAGAGGGCATCAGATCCCTTGGAGTTGGAGTCACCGGCAGTTGTGAGCCACCTGACTCCTGGGAAATGAAGATGGCTCTTTTGGGAGGACAGGAAGTGATCTTAACTGCTGAGCCACCTCTCCCTTGATGGAGAATTGAAGCCAAGTGCGTGATGCAGGATTGCATATGTCCTCAAGCAAAGGCAGACAGACCTGCCCTATAAAATAAGCTGTGGTCTTGGCTGATCTGCAGCATGGTCAGTGGGCATGAGTCTCGGGTGCCTTGGGCTGTGCTGTGGATGTGGGATAGGGGAAGGAGAGGACTGGAATCCGAGTCACTGCACAGTACCTTGAGTGTAGTGCCCAGTATATGTGCAGAGGGCTGGGACAGGGACATGATTACAGTAAACCCTTCTAAAACTAGTGAACCAGGCACCTCTGTTGCCCACTGTGCTGTATGTGGCTCCTTTCTTTAAAAGAAAAACACCCGAAATGTGTTATTACTGGGGCGGGGCGTACGAGTATCATGGTGATCATGTAGCAGCCAGAGGACGTCTTTGTACAGTTGATTTTCTCCTTCAGCCTTTATGTGGGCTTCAGAAACTGAGCCCAAGTTGTCAGACTTGCCCAGCAACTGCCTGTATTTGATGAGCCTTCTTATCAGGCCTTACCTGGCCCGATTTCAAATGCAGAGACGCTATCTTGTGAAGTTCCCATGTTTGTTAATTCTGCTTTTACTATCTGGAAACACTGCAAAACACTCAAGTCAGCTGTCCTTCATCTGAAGATTTCTATTTCCTCCTTCCTTCCTTCCTTCTTTCCTTCCTTCCTTCCTTCCTTTCTTCTTCCCTTGCTTCCTTTCCTCCTTCTTTCTTTCTTTCTTTTT
This sequence comes from Acomys russatus, assembly GCF_903995435.1. Classification (NCBI taxonomy): domain Eukaryota; kingdom Metazoa; phylum Chordata; class Mammalia; order Rodentia; family Muridae; genus Acomys; species Acomys russatus. The sequence goes on from NC_067145.1 coordinate 57,557,616, forward strand.
TTTTTCTTCTTCTTCTTTTTTTTTTTTTTTTTTTTTTGGTTTTTCAAGACAGGGTTTCTTTGTATAGCCTTGGCTGTCCCAGGCTGGCCTTGAACTCACAGAAATCTGCCTGCCTCTGCCTCCCAAGTGCTGGGATTACAGGCACACACCACCACGCCCGACTCTAGGATGCCTCTTAACACACCGTACACACTCAGTAATGATCTGTTGAGTTAAACTTATGCCAGTGGTATTAGTGACTATTAGAACGGTGCATCTCACAGAAGCAATAAGCATCTTTAGAAAAAAGCTGATATGTAATATGTTCATTTAGAGCCCACACCTAAGAATCCATATTTGCTCTCCTTACCATCCTCCCTTATACTCTCTCCCTCTCCTCTCCTCCCCCCTCTCTCATGCATGTATGTGGATCTGTATGAATTTATGCATACCACATGTGTCCAAGTACCCATGTGCAAGAGGAGGGCACCAGTCCCTGGATCAGTTATGACCTGCCTGAGACAGGTGCTGGAAACTGAGCACCTCTTCACGAACAGTAGAGCTCTTAACCACCATTTCCCCCATTGAGTCTCCATTGCCCGGCCCTCTCCTGGAAAACATCACAGCACTTTGCATTCTCTATGCAATGTGCTTTCAAGGTCGGAGTGCAGCTTCTGAAGCTTGATATCCTGGATTTGAATCTAGCTCCACCCATAAAAGCTCCGCCCATAAAAGAAAAAGGTGACAATAGCCTGGCTATCAGAGTGAGATAGTTATACCGTCCCAAGTGTGTTGAAAGGCGCTAGCAGATAAGGGGGCTACTCTCCTTAAGTTCAGTTGTGGTCTTTATTTTAGTCCAACTGAGTATCCCCTCTCTGGTACTGGTGCATCCTGTGAGCTCTCAGCTCAGTGGTTGGACAGCTGTGTAGTACTCTGCTTGTGGAGGGGACCCAATGCTGGTGCATGCTCAAGGGATACCCTGCCTCAGCATAACCTTGCTTCTGTGCCCTGAAGTCCCTCGGGTGCACGTGTGTGAGCATGAAAGCTAAATTTACATCTTTGCCCTGGCTCTCCATGACTTTAGAGTGGAAGAAGAGATTTGGCACTGTTAGTGCGGATTTAAGACAATACAGATGCTTGCTACTTGTTCTTGCCCACATACACAGAGGTGAAATGAAATTACACATGATATTTTTAAAAAGCAAATTAATGAGTCAAAGAAATGCTAGGCTGCACCTTTCACATCTGTCTGGACCCTGTGCACTTTAGTGAGACATATGGATACATTTGTTGCAAGCACAGGTCATCTATTTTTCTTCTTTGGTTTATTGTTTTTTCTCTTTTGAGACAGTCTTGTCTTGCCAAGGGTGGCCTCAAACTCTCGGTAATCCTCCTGCCTCAGATTCCTGGATGCTGGGAATATACATATGCTATGTTCAGCTTCTTTAAAAATTTTTTAAATTTTTATTTATTTATTTTTAGGACAGAAAGCAATGAGGGATATAATTTGGTTCCTTTAAACATGGTACTAGCACAACTCTACATTTTGCTAAAAACAGTGTGTAGGATGTGAAAATGTGTTGACATATACATTTTATCTCAAGCCAATTTAAAAAACCCAATGAGTTGAAATGAGGGAGTTTGGTGTACAAGTTTTATATCAAGCCTTTAGAAAGAATCATTAAGAGAAACAGATGTCCGATGCTACAGTAAGAACCCAGTTTCCTCCTGATGGTGGGGCCGGGGCTCATAACGTGAATAGGATTTTTAGCTAATCCAAAAAGTCCACTGTAGCAGGCCCTAGCCCCCTCAGCCATTCATTCTCTCCCACCAAGAAAACAGTTGCTTAGCATCTGCTCAAGGCACTTTCTGACCATGCTAATCAGAGATACAGATGTCAGGCACCTTTCCAGGGGAAGATGGCAGGTGTGTGTGTGTGTGTTCTGTTCATGTGTATGCATGTATGTATGGAAGCCAGAGGTCAATATGAGATGGCTTCCTCTGTCACTCTAACTTATTTTCTGAGACAGGGTCTTTCACTAAACCAGAACCTGACCTGGGCTGCACTGAAATGGTTGGCTAGCGAACAAGTGAGTTCTTGTGTTCACCTACACACACACACACACACACACACACACACACACACACACACTGCATGTGAAGGTCAGGGAACAGCCTTGGGTGTCATTCTTCAGATGCTGTCCATCTGATTGACTGACTGACTGATTGATTGATTGATTGATTGATTGATTTTAGAATCTCTCTCTGGCCTGAAACTCACCAAATAGGCTAGGTTGTCTGGCCTGAAAGCTCCAGGCAGCTACCTATGTCTGCCTCCCTTACACTAGTATTACAAGGGTGTGGCACACTTGTGTGTGTGTGTGTATGTGTGTGTGTGTACCTCCCCAGAATAATTCCAATTCACTAATATACAGTTAGCAAACACTTGTCAGAGTTCTGGATAGGCCAGAGTTACCCCACATAGGCAGTCCTGCCCTGACCCTGAATGGCTGAAGACTAACTGCAGCTGTGACTGTGCATTTAGAGGTGGGAGGTGAACACAAAGCCACGAACTGTCCCATGTTGATACTCTACAGGCACAGACATCAATGGGGCCCTGCAGACCGCCATCAGGATGCTCAACAGCTATGTGGCCCAGAATGACATCGAAGATCGGAGTGTGTCCCTCATCATCTTCCTCACCGATGGAAAACCCACCTTTGGGGAGACCAGCACCCTCAAGATTCTCAGCAATACCAAGGAAGCCGCTGGAGGCCAGATCTGCATCTTTACCATTGGCATTGGCAATGACGTAGACTTCAGACTGTTAGAGAAACTTTCTCTGGAGAACTGCGGCCTCACGAGACGTGTTCTTGAGGAGGAGAAGGCAGGGGCCCAGCTCATCGGGTATGCTGACTTTCTTCTCATGAGGAGAGGTGGGGACAGGGGCTGGGGGCAGATGTGGTAAGAGTCCAGGGCTGAAAGTGTCTCTTTTTGGGCCTTACCCTCACATCTGCTGGAAATGAAGACAGCTCATCGCATTGAGGAATGTCACAGTGTGTCTTATTTTTGAGGTTATTTTAAATTATTTCTTTTATTCTTTTGGTAATTAAGCCCAGGGTTGTTGTGTAGACTAAGTAAATGATCCACTCAGCAGTGAGCTAGGCCTTCTGTTATTTTAGTGTGAGATGTGGACCTTGCTAGGTCACTCAGATGGCCTTGAATTTGTGACCCTGCTACCTGGGCCCCTACAGTATTTTTAAATATTTGGCTGTACCATCATGACTGGCTCATAATGTGTTTTGAAAAGAGTCAGATCTTAGTTTAATGTGTGACTTTAGGTAGGCTTTGGAGATTGTCTGTGCTTCAGTTTCCTCTTCTGCAAAATGAGGATTATAAACGATGATAGTTTAATGGGAACACTTAAGTTTTGGCACAGTATTGCATGCTAGTGATCACGTAGAGTTATAATTGATGCCTGGACATTTTGAATAACTGGTGAAATGATTGTATTATAATTTGAAGTGAAATGACCAATTAAAACTTATGGAAACTTAAAACATTTTTTTGAAGTAGTGGAGAAGTCTAGAACTTAGGTCTTCCAAGATAAAATTATCTTGTGTCAGAAGCCGTGTTGCTGACCATGGTGTAGGATCTTGTTGTTGGTAGAAAGAAGGACTGTGTCTAGGTTCAGCGGAAGCTCCTCAGTCTGTACGGTGCAAACACAGCATCTATGTCAAAGGAAAAGTCTGCTTTATCCAGATTTCAGCAGCCAATCAAAGAAGTTTATGAACGATAGGCCCAACTGAAAGTCTCTAAGAAATGCAATCAAAACAGGTGTTTGCTATGGGACTGGCTGACATTTTTCTCCTAGGATTCCAATGGAAGATTTAAGTGAGCACGTAGATCTAGTTCCTACATTATTAAAAAAATATTCAAAATCAGATTCAAAGACAGAAAACCTACCACACCATATAACAGAACCGACGTTTTATCAGGAGACCACAAAGAAAAGCAATTGCATTGAAACCTCTCAACTATACTGGAATTCTGTTGGAAATGCTGTCCATACCTTGCATTTCCAGAGAACTTAAAGCAAACCATGCATTTTTATATATTCATCATCTCCTATGATCCTCACAAATTTCTAGAAGATAGGTCGATAAGGGTAGAAGTTGAGATGTTGTGTGGACATCTCTAGCTGTAAAGGTTTACTTAATGGCTTATTTAAGTCTCCTTTAGTACTTGAGACAGGTTAGCCCCTGCTCCATATAGTCAAGAACCCAGGTTGATTCCACTTAACTGCTCTGTGCCCTACTTTCTTAGGCTCTGTTCTTATTTGCAATGTTGAATTCAAGTCACTGTCATTTCTGATTTCCAGACCCAACAAGACAAAAGAAACAAAGGTGAACACAGGCTGTTTTACTGTAAGCAAGCGTCTTGGAAGATGTGCCTGTGACCCCTAGTTGTAAAGCATGCGTGAAAGCATGACCTCGTGGCCACAGCCTAGGTAGATGGACATATGCCTAGTTAGAAAACAATCATTTAAAAAGGAGAAAATAGAAGCTGGGCGTGGTGGCACATTCCTTTAATCCCAGCACTCGGGAGGCAGAGGCTGGTGGATCACTGTGAGTTCAAGTCCAGCCTAGTCTTACAATGCAAGTCCAGGACAGCCAAGGCTACACAGAGAAACCTGTCTCGAAAAACCAAAAAACAAAACAACAACAAAATAAATAAATAAAAAGGGAAGAATAAACTTAGGGAGGCATGGTTTTTGTGGCTATAAAAGGGATACTGTTAACATCCCAGTCCTAATGATGACGTTGGAAGGAATGGAGCCACATATCCTAAGGCAAAGAAGTGGAGACAGCCCCCCCTCCCCCAGTTCTCTAGAGCTTTGAAAAGGAAGTGTTAATAGCATCATTGCTTAGCCAGAAGCAGCCGCATAACAGGTCCACCAGAAACGCTGATGGAAACAAATGCTACACCACCCAAAAGCGCTACCTTAAAGTCAAGATGAGATTTCTGAAGTTTAATGTGCTGGCTCAAGTGCCTTCATATCGTACAAAATAGACCTTTGAGAAACTTAGGTGTGTGTAGAGAGGAAATTTATCGTGTGCTTTTTGAGGATTTCTGACATCGTATCGCGGGAAGACTATTTCACGAAACCAAAGGTTGACTGGGCAGTGGGAGATTTTGATCCATTCTAAGGAGGCTGCTGTCTTCCTTCCTCTGCAGACCTAAAGCTGTGTGAGCTTGTTAGAGGGACTCAAGTCACCACTGTACCATCTGCTGTTCAAATACCGAGCCGCGAGTGCAGAGCGGGGAGGAGACCAACCGCACAGTCAGACCCAAACCCTCTGAGAATCGGATTTCCTTCAGGGCGGACCACTTACACCTCAGCCAGGGCTTGATTCTCTCTGTCCTACCTCTGCAGGTTCTACGATGAAATCCGGACACCGCTTCTTTCTGACATCCGCATAGATTACCCTCCTAACATAGTAGAGCACGCCACCAAAACCCTGTTCCCCAACTACTTCAATGGCTCTGAGATCGTCATCGCCGGGAAGATGGCAGACGGGAAGTTTGATCAGCTGCATGTCGAGGTCACTGCCAGCAACAGTAAGAAATTTGTCATCCTGAAAAAAGACATCCCTGTGGGGTCCCAGAAGCTGGGGAATGACGTCACAGTCACCCCTGACTCCGCCCGCGATGGCGGGGAGGGTCCCAACCACATCGAGCGTCTTTGGAGCTACCTCACCGTGAAGGAGCTGCTGAGCGCCTGGCTGCAGAGCAACAGTGAACAGGAGAAGGAGCAGCTGAGGCAGAAGGCCCAGGCTTTAGCCTTGAACTACCACTTCCTCATCCCCTTCACCTCCATGAAGCTGAAGAAGCCACGGCTCCACACAGACCGCCTGGGGGACACCCACGGCATGTCGGCAGCCACAGGACCGGAGACTGTGGTGCAGAGCCTGCGAGGAGCGGGCGTGCAGCCAGGTAGCCCAACCTCAGGGGCGGGGGCTGCATTGCCAGTGCTTATTCCTTTTAAGGCCAAGGGAACCTCAGCAGAGGTCTGTTTTATTTTCTCCTATTGTTTGTGAGTGTCACACGCAAGGACCCTACGTGAAGTGCACAGTCACCAGATGCAATCTCTCTTTTTTTTTAAATTTTTTATTTTTTATTTTTTGTTTTTCGAGACAGGGACTAGATGCAATCTCAAGCAGCTATGCTTGATCTAAATTGTAGGTCACAAGAGCAATGGGAAGAATTGGCAGGAGGCTGAGAAATGTGGGCGAGTCAAGTCAACTGACCTGGCTGAGACGGAAACTGCGTTAGAGCTCAGCCCGGACTGTGTAGTAAGGTCCTGTCTCAACAGAAGTGAAACAAATACTACATATATATTTTTTCAAAAATGTGTGGACTCATGAAAATTCATGATTTACACACCAGCCATTTTGATGCCAGTTGACAGAATGCTTAGTGACAGGAGAAACGTTTTAAGCAAAGCAAAGGGCTGCATCCTTTATACCACCAACACGTGGAAAGTGGTCTGGTCTTTAATGTGTAACATTTTTTTATTGTTCTTGCCAAATTTCCATCTCCTAGAGAGGAGACTGAACTTAACCAGGCCCTCCCAAAATCCCACAAATGCTGGGTGATTTATTTCTCACATTAAACTGTGGCATGCACTCACAAAGACAGAGAGAGAACAAAGTTTGGATCCAGGGACCCTCCCGAGCAGTTATGAAGTCCAGGACAGACTTACAGTCATCCCCGAGAGTACAGTCACTTGCCTATAAGTGGGGACCATTGCCAGCACTAACTATGCAGCCAGCGTCCTTTGGCCTAGGCCGAGTGTTCTATGAATATTAGATGCCTCTCCCATGGGGTGTGGAGTCCTGGAAATGCGCAGAGGATTTCAGGCCCTCCGGCACAAACAAGCGGCTTTCCAACTCAGACAGATGGAGCATCTGCTGGCAAAGTTAGCGAGATTCCATTCTCATTTAGTTATTTATTTTAAAATGTTATCACATTTAGTTTACTCATTGTGTGAGTGTGCTCCTGTGTGGGTGGGGAAGGGTGGGACAAGGCAGTTTCGTGGAACACAAGTAGAGGTCAGAGGACAACAAGAGGAGTTGTTTTTCCTTCTGCCATGTGGGTCTCAGGGATGGAACCTGTCCGCTTGGTGGCAAGGCGAGTGGCTTTACCTGCCAAGTCATCTCGCTGGCTGTAGGTCATGTTTGGAGGATCTTTTTAATTCCTACTTTTGGTTTTGTTTTATTAATTGATACAGGGTTTCACTATATAGCCCGGGCTTGCCTGGAAATTGTGGTCTTTGGGTTTTGGATTCTTAGTTATTACAAATATTTCTGAAAGCTGTTGTATGTTTCTCATTTCCACCTGCCACTGCCTGTGTCCCTCCACACATTTTCAACAAATGACAACTCTGCTTTTCTGTGTCCCTTTCAGAACCTGCTCTCAAGAAGCCGTATAACCCAAGAATTAAAATCTCAAAAACATCAGGTAAGTTCAGTGTGTATTTGAAGGGAGGGAATTCTGCAAGTCCTCTGAAGCCGGTGAGAGCAAGAGCGCATGGATCGTGTCCCCAGGACCTGCGTAATTCAGCAGCAGCAGGCACATGAACCAGATCACACACCACAAGTTGTTTTATAAACCAAGGAGAAGGCATGGTAGGAGGGGCCAGCAGAGGAGGCAGAGAGCGCTGGCCCTTCTGGGTTTGGGCGAGCCGGAGTGTGCACTCAGCCTCTGCTATTCCAGAGGTAAACATGGTGTTACAAGAATAAAGATGTCTGGCTGTAGAGGCAGGATTTTTCCTCTTTTTCTTTCTTTCTTTTTTTTTTTTTTTTTTGGTTTTTTGTTGGTTTTGAGTCCTTGGCTTTGGAAGGAAGCACAAAACAAAGACGTAGTAAGCTTTCCTTTTGGCAGTGTCTCATAAGAGTGTAATATACCTAGAATTCGGCAGAAGAAAGTCTGTGCTTTATTCTCCCAATGTCCACCTTTTCCATTGTGAGTTTGTGTTCTTGCCTTTCTGTTGAGAAGCCAGATGTGCGTGTTCACATAGCCAGGGACATCCGGTGATTAGCTGTGGGGCTACAAGCGCAGAGTCCCACAGAGAGAATGCACTTTCTATGTGCATCTGCACTGTGGAATGTGAGCAGATCTTTCTCTTGGCCTCTGCCTGTGCTGATGACTGCTGGGCTCCTCCACACACTCGAAATGAGTGAATAACCTCCCTTGTATGGGGATTTGGGTGGAGATCATGTTTTCAGTGCAGCATAAGCTTCAGACAAAGGTCAGGCATGCTGTAACCATACACACTGATGCCAAAGATGGGCACTGTTTCCATATCAAGACAGATGCCTTGTATCTCCTCCCCAACCCACCACACACAAACCTTCCCACCCCCACCCTACTCCCCCGCCACAATCCTCCCCACCCCTGCAACCTTCCCCCAACATTGTTTAGTTTGTATGTGGGTGGGTGCGCATTGCCTCCAGTCTCATTTCTCTGGTACCTTTCGCCTTTTACACGTGACAGGACCTCTCCTTGGTGTGAAACTTCACCAAGTAGGAGAGAGCGGCCGACACCAAGCTTACAGGCATCCAGTTGTCTCATGGTCACCAAGATGACAAAGCTGTCACACCTGGCCATACTCGTTAGGAATTGAACTTGGGAGGCAACTGCCTTTACTGATTGAGCCATCTCTCCTTGTATTTACTTTTGTTGCCTTTCGCACAGCGCTTTAGGCACTTCATAACGAGAGCTGCTGAATTCACTCAAGGTCTTTACTGAGGGCTAGTACTGAGGACAGTCACAGGGGAGGCTTGGGTTTCCTTGCAACTTGAAGGCTGAACTCCTACACACACACACACACACACACACACACACACACACACACAAATCGACATATTCATACAAAGCAGTGAGGTATTCCCAGTGGTCACATTGTTTTATGTATAAGTCAGGAAGAGAGAGACTCTCCCATGGAGTAAGGGAAGATGATGAGTATTGACATTGACTCGGGGAGGGGTCAGGTCTGCTGAGGAAGAAGCGGCACTGCTTCTCTTAGCAGAGGTAGAAGAGGAAAGAAGAGACCCAGAGTCTCATCTGTGTGACCCAGAAAGGAGACTTCCACCACCATCACTGACAGTGCCGCTTGGCTTTCTAGTGACTTCTATGCTCTTCCTGTCATTGCCTGAACTTGAGTTGCAGTTAACACCGAGGACTACAGGCAGCTCACACTGTGTCCATCCTCTTGCCATTGTGTCATGATGTTGTAATCTATGAAATTTACATTCTAGAACCTACAGGTGGGTTACAAAAAGGAAAACAAATCCCATAATGAGGTGGGGGTGGGGTGGTGGCTTAGTGGGTAAGAGCACTTGTTGCACAAGCGTGAGTTTGAATCTGAGCAGCGACAACATGCCCCACGCATGCCTGTAATCTGCCGTGGGATTGCTGGCTGGTGGCCCAGCTCTAGACTTAGTAAGGCAGCGGTTGATGGAGCTGGCCGGATAGCTCATGCCTTTTTTTGACCTCTTCATATGTGCCCGGGCACAAACACTTGTGCCATATGTGAGACTACACACCCCCACACATATACATACATACACTCACTCAAAAAAAATTCCATAATGATTTAAGTAAGTTTAAGTTTTTTGTGTTGGGCCGAGTCATAGCTGTGCTCAGGGTGAGGGCTGGACACGCCAGACTACGTTGGAGAAAGAGCATTGTCCATGGGACTCTTGGCATAGACAAGAAAGGATCTTCATTCTTTTAATTTTCTAAAGATTTACTTATTTTTATTTTATGAGCTTGTGTGTCTTGCCTGCATGCATGTCTGTGTACTGCTTGTGTGCAGTGCCCAAAGAGACCAGAGGAGGGTGTCTGATTCCTTGGAACAGGAGTTATGGATGATCGTGAGCCTCCATGGGCGTACTGGAAACTGAAGCTGGGTCCTCTGGAAAAAAAAAAAAAAGTCAGTGCTCTAGCCACTGCCACTGAGCCATCTCTCTAGCTCTGGGTCTTCATTCCTTAGCTAGACAGTTAGGGGAAAAGAAAATTTTATAAGCGTCCACATGGGAAGCCAAACTCAGTAGTCACTGAAAATTCGTAGAAAATCTCCCTTCTCTTTTCCTATCCTCCTTCCTCTCAAAGCTTCGTTGTCTGAAGTATGGTGGAAACACCATTACATCTGAGTTCAGGAGAGCAGAGCCAGTGTGCCCTCACTGTGCACTAACTTGATAGCTTTGGGCCACTATTACCCTTCTGTACCTTTTCCGTATTTAGAACTGAGGACACCATTTTTTCTGCATTATGAGTGTGGTTAAACAAGTGATCCATCTGATAACATAAAGTAGTACTTAGCCACTGAACATTTTTTTTTCTTTCTCTTGCTCCTGGTAGTGGATGGAGACCCTCATTTTGTTGTGGATTTCCCCCTAAGCAAGCTCACCGTCTGTTTTAACATTGATGGAGAGCCTGGGGACATCCTGCGGCTTGTCTCCGATCACCGGGACTCTGGTAAGTTCTTCCTTCCCTTGTGGTACCTTGGCAAAGGGATGGGCATTTCATCCTCCGTGCTCAAGATGAATGGCCAGTGATAGGCGAGGACATCCTAGATGCTCAGCAGGCACTCGTCAACACCCTGACTTTATACTCCCAGTGTAGCCTTGAACATGCACCATAGCACCTGTAGTGTCTCTTCTGTAAAACAGATGTAGTAATTCTCTGCTTTTCTCACAGCCTATTACATAGTAGATTCTACTGAATCATTCATAGAAACACTCAAATGCTGTAGAAATTTATCACATCTTATTGCCATCGTGTCTTTCCACTCAGAAGCTGTGGTAGTAGGGAGGTCATAGTCCTTATGTTTCTAGATATTAAACACACAGCCCAAGAATACATGTGAAAGGGGATTTGCCCCTACCTTGGGTCTATAGAAGGACAGAGTAAAAGACATTAGCACAGAAAATGCTTTTTGAGTTCAGTGCAGGTAGCATTGCTTGAGGACAACCACATGGACAGCCACACCGCCCAGCACTGTGAGGACCTGCTTTGACAGGCACCTTCTAATAGTTCTAGGTACTAAGCAGTAAGTGTTTGGCAGGACAAGTCACAGACAACCCCCGAAGGTAGCATCTGTGATGTGATTACTTGAAGTTTAATCCCTGATCTTCCTTATCAGATTATTCTCTTGCAGGCTGCCTTCACTTCATTTCAGTTGCTGTGCTAAAATAACTTGACCAAAGCAACTTGGGGATTATCTCATAATTCCAGGTTATAGCCCATGACTGTGAGGGAGTAAAAGTGGCAGAAATGGGAAGAAGCTGGTCACATCACATTCACAGTCAAAACCAGAAAGAAATCTCTCCACTCTCATACAGTTCAGGACCCCTGCCTAGGGAATGGTGCTGCCCACAGCAGCCTGAGTCTCCCATATCAACCAACTTAATTCAGACAACATCCTGCAGTCATGCCCCAAAGCCAACCCTATGTAGACAATCTGTGCTTGAGACTCTCATCAGGTGAATCTAGATTGTGTCATACAGACCTTTGTAACCTCAGAGTTAAACTCTAATGCTTTTAATTTGAAAAGCAGCTGGCGTTGAGCCACCGAGCTAACCGTATCCCTTCCTGGAGGTGCGCCTTCTTAAGAGCTTGATTAGGTTTGCATGTGTAACATCCTTCCCAGTGCAGGTTTTGAATGCTTTGTCTTCACACGATGGCACTGTTTGGGAAGCTATAGAACTCTTAGGAGATAGGGCTTACTAGAAGGAAGTGAGCCACTGTGATTGGGTCCTTTAAGAGGGGCACATATATTTTACCTGGCTCCCATGTGTTATGCGATCTGCCTCCTGGCCCCCCATTAAAGCTCTCTGCCACATATTCCAACCACCATGGAGAGAGCTGCCTCACATGCCTTCTTTACCATGATGAGCTGAAATCCCTCTGAAGCCATGAGCCAAAATAAACCTTTCTTCTCTAGTTTATGTCAGGCATTTTGTCATAGCAACAGAAAGTAATAGCACAAATCTCTTTTGTGGTTTCTGTGTTCACAACAGTGAAGTCAGTGTGCAGTGTCAGAGCTTTGAGGACCAAGAACAGGGCGTCTTCACAGGCTGGGGCGTCTCCTTTCTTTATATTTAGAAGAGACTTTAATTGTTGGATATCTAAGAAGCTTCCAAGATTTATTGAAGATTATCCCAGAGCAAAGAAAAACAATTAATTATGTAGCAGCCTTTTATTAGTGAAAATTACCTCTTTTTCTGAAAGCAAAACATATAGTATACATCCCCAAATTCGTCCCCAAGTATTTCCCGTAGAGCCACGTCTGTTACTGTTCAGTGGCACACAGCTGACCTCTGGGATTGGGATCCAGTGCCCTGGTCTTATGAATGTCTGGGAAGTTGCAGTTGTGCTTATAATGTAGTAAACAGGGAAGGAGCTGCATCCGATGGCAGTTGATGGCTTTCACACAAGCCTCTTTCTGTGCTACTCCCCACAAGTTCCCTTAGGTTTTATACTCCTAGATTTTATAAGACAAGGAACTTTAGATTAAATATCTTAACTGATAGGAATAAACACACATTAGGTAGAAGAGATTGGCCTTTTGAATAAAAACACCATTTTAAATTTGAATCCTGCTCAGAGACATCAAAGAATCTCCAAAATATGATTATCGACAGCTTGCAGACACAGTGCCTATCAGAGCCACACCAGCAGACACTGGAGTGACACAGGAACGAAAATACATAAAGACAGTAACCACTTTCTATGATATTTGACCCAAACCTACATCTTCCTTCCTTTAAACACACACACACACACACACACACACACACACACACACACACACACACACACACATGTTTTTCAAGACAGGTTTTCTCTGTGTAGCTCTGGCTGTCCTGGACTCACTTTGTAGACCAGGCTGGCCTTGAACTCACAGTCATCTGCCTGTCTCTGCCTCTGCCTCCTGAGTGCTGGGATTAAAGGCTTGCGCCACCACGCCCGGCTAATCGTATATTTTAACATGGAAGGAGACTCATTCATGACTTCATGCATTTGCTCATCAATGAGCAACCGCTAAGTGGCCCCATAGGAGTAGTTCAGACAATAGTCTCGGTGGGAGATACAAAGATAAGAAAGGTGGAAGGAACTTCATTACATATTATCTATGGCTTTCTGTAAAAAAAAAAAAAAAAAAAAAAAAAATGACAAAACATGTGACATCAAAAATTTAAAGGATCCTGCATTCCCAGCATACTTAGTTAATCAAGTTTACTCCTTCTCAAGTCTCTGATGGAGTTGAAGACCAGGTAGCTTAGTTTTAAAATGAAGCTTAGTTGTTTAGGGGGTAAAGATGTTTTTATGTCTAGATAGATGTTTTAAGTTAATAATGACAAGATGTGATGGAGATTGATTTACATTCAGAATTTTAGATGCACCAAGATAGGAAAGATGCTTTCTTCAAAGCTGTCAAATACAAATAGCCAAAACACTAAGAACGTAACATTTATATAATTCCTTATTGTGTCATGGTTATTCTTGCTATAGGTAGCTTATTGTATATATGTGGAGTAATATAAATGTATATGTAAAAATAAACCAAAAACAAATTTAAGGGATAAAAATTTATTTTGGGTTCTTGTTTCAGAGTTCAGAATCCTTGGCTCCATCAGTTCTGGGCCCATGGTGAGGCAAGGAACCCTGATAGTGGAAATATGGGACAGATGGGGATTACATCATGGTTGACAGGAAGTAGAGAGTCAGAGAAACAGTAGGGCTGTTACAGATACTCCCAAGGGTTCATCTTCCAGTGTGCCCCTACCGCTGAATTTCCAATGCCTCTTCAAATAGACCCACCACTTGAGGGATTTAGCCCTTTTCACATGTGTTTTTTGGAGAAACAGTTCATTGCCACACCATAGCAGATGCCGTAAGCCAGAAAATAAGCATGGCTTTTCTAAACAGTTCCCTTCTTCTTCTTGGCCTTTGAGGTGTGACTGTGAACGGAGAGCTTATTGGGGCCCCAGCACCTCCGAATGGCCACAAGAAACAGCGCACATACTTCCGCACCATCACCATCCTCATTAACCGGCCCGAGAGATCTTACCTTGAGATCACACCCAACAGGGTCATCCTGGATGGTGGAGACAGGCTGGTCCTCCCCTGCAACCAGAGCGTGGTGGTGGGGAGTCGAGGACTGGAGGTGTCGGTATCGGCCAATGCCAATGTCACGGTCACCATCCAGGGCACCATTGCCTTTGTCATCCTCATTCACCTCTACAAGAAGCCAGCACCCTTCCAGCGAAACCACCTGGGCTTCTACATTGCCGACAGCAGAGGCCTGTCCAGCAGTTGCCATGGACTGCTAGGTAGGTGGCTGCCCATGCTCAGTCTGGGACCAGAGGATAGCACCGGCTTTCCTAAAAGAAAACCCATGTGGCCAATACCATGAGCTTGACAGACCATTACAGTGGGAGTGTGGTCCTTCCCTCAGCATTTTCCGGGGCTGTAGATGCAGGATCTCTCATATGTGTGGGGTATATGTGCCTTTGGGCATTAGAGGACAAGCCTGGGTATTCTTCCTCAGATGCCTTCCACTTTTTGTTTTGAGGCAGGGCCTCTCATCAGCCGTAGAACTTCTGTACAGACATAGACTAACTGCCCGTGATATTCAGGATGATTTCCTGTCTTTACCCCACACCTATCCATCTCTGGGACCACAGACGTCTGCCATCATCCCCAGCTTTGCAATGAGTTCTAGAGACGAAACTGAGGTCCTCACTCTTGTGAAGCCAGCGCTTGACTGGCTGAGGTATCTCCCCAGCCCCGAGAATTGTATTTCTTGTTTCAGGAGTGGGTCTTATCTACCATTTATCGCTAGACTTCTGAGAACTCAAACACAGAGGTGAGGAGCAGCCATCCATCAGGCTGGTTTCTTGCCTTTCTGCAAGAGGAATCAGATCCAGGGCAGCCCAGCCCTGTGCACGGGAGGTGGATGCCTTTCCTCGGCAGTCATCCGAATCACTGCAGGCAGCAGGCAAGCCATGCTGGCTGGCCTTCTTCAATGTGCAATCTCACATGGCCCTTTGCCCAAAAATTAAGACTGAGTCATCGCAGCTCAGTTTAGAAGGCAGGATTTCCTGGCACTTGAGCTTGGTGTGTTTTCTTGTGTCTGGCTGCCAAGCATAAGCTCTATCCCACAGATGCACATCCATTGGCCTGAGCATTGCCCTCGCTTGACCTGGGGAATTCTAAGGCCGAGTGTCAGTCGTGAGCCGGGATGACTGCTTCCCCTCCCCTCCCCCTACATGACAACTAGTGTGGGTGGAATGGAGAAGGACCTATTACCGAGGAGAAGAGAGGAGAGGAGAGGCCTGGCTCTACATCCATCTTGTCCTCCTAACGTAGCAGGAGACTGTACTACTCCATTTGTTGTCTCGGCATTAGCAGCTAACTGGGCAGCTTCCAGAGAAGGTAGACCATGATGAGGAGGCTGTCATCTCTGCTTCCTCCCCGCCTAGTCCAGGTCACAGGCTCCATCACAGACTAGGCAGTGGATGAATGAATGCCTCCAGGGAGGGTCCAGCCTGGGACCAGTGGTCCAGGAAAAACTCTCCTGCCCCTGACACCACCAAACTTAGATTGCAGCTGTTGTCTGCATTCAACTTAACATCAGTGGCTCTTTTTTGCCCCACTCAGGTCAGTTCCTGAACCAGGATGCCCAACTTATAGAAGCTCCTGCAGTATTCGGCAAGAATCTTAGTGACCAGCCATCTCCTCAGACAGAAGAGACACCTGAGGCTATCCTAAAGGTGAAAGGACGCCAAGTTCCAGTTATCTGGAAACAAAGGAAGATTTACAATGGGCAAGAGCAGGTAGACTGCTGGTTTGACAGAAACAACGCAGCCAGGCTGATTGACGGCGTGTATAAGGACTACCTGGCTTCTCATCCATTTGACACAGAGAGTACACTGGACCAGAGCGTGTCCAGGAGAGCTGAGACTGGCAGCCTTCATGGGGAGAGTATCTAAAAAGAAAGTGATTCTGGGTCTCCTCTGGATGCCGCTTGCTCTTCTTGTTACCTGCACCTGCCTTGGCTCTTGCTATGAG